>NW_027441779.1:1443750-2165625 GCF_048569485.1 Anomaloglossus baeobatrachus | reverse complement strand
AAATATACTAGATCAAGCAAAGAAACCACCAGTTAGCGGATATGCCCAAATGGTAGACGACCAATTTCAAACTATGGCACCTGACCAAATAGTTCATGCGCAGCGTATAATGCTTTCTGTCATGCATGCTGGTCAAGAAGGAAAATTGAAAGAAAATACTTGCATTTCCTTTATAACACCAGTCCATGATGTTATAGAAAATCCATAATTAAATCAACCCACTCCAGATACAATATTTGGAGCCATAGCAACCATGGGACACAGGATGGCAATTAAAGGGAACACAGAATCCGAAAAATACCATTACCATATAGGAAGCATGTAAAAATAGCTCAGAGTGGGCAACCCCACGCGTATCGCCACCAGAGTGGCTTCATCAGGGAAAAGTCACTTTAATTGCCATCCTGTGTCCCATGGTTGCTATGGCTCCAATTATGGTATTTAATGCATGACATATATTTTTCTAATATTGGGTGCCATACACCAATGGGGTTCTATGTATTCTTATTCCTACAAACATCCCTGATTTATGTGCAAGCAGCATCATCCTTGTACAAATCGCTATTACTTGTATTTTCTTGCTTAATAGGGCGCAATAGCTATCTTTGATCATTGGCACGACTGAGCCTATTTATTTATAGGTAGGATTGGTGGACATTAATTTCCACCTAACCATCTGGAGGATTGGTTGCTTTATTTACTCATCCCTGCCATGTGTATTTACTATATTGTATATAACATATATTGTCCAGGTCTCCAATCCTCTGCCCTATGTATATCAGCATGCTAGAATTACCTTCTAATATACTGGTGCTCCTTTATGCATTATTTATATAACGGTGGTAATTAGCAAAAACACCTATCCACCAGGTTTGGATACCCCTGGACTCTGGTTCATGACATGCATATTTAACCTTCTACATCATGCAAACTGGTGCGGTTATATTGTTTTGAGTTTATTGGTAAACCATTTATATTACTTATACCGCTTTCCAGTGCAGTGGTGGTCTATCTGGCATTATCCATGATATGGTGTCATTTAGTGATACATAGATCCATTGCCATTTGACATTACCATCTCTGCTTGACAAGTGACTTATTTAAATAATGTTTTGATACTAGTGTCTATACCCGGGTTCTTGGCAAAAATACTGTATAACAACGTTGGTGTATTCTTTTTGATAGGAACACATTGTGATATTCTTCTCCTTCTGATTGTCCACACGTGTGCAATTATACATTCATATACACGGTTCCGTGTGTCTGTACGTATTGTTCTTCTTGTTTCCCATCACCATGGATATTTTGATTCAGCTCTGCTCAGAGTGTGTTGTCCTTCATGTTTTTAATGTTTTTATCTTTGTGTGTTGAATAAAGCCTTATCCTATTTATCCTCATCGTTGTAGTTGGTGTGCCCCTGTTTTGTATGCGGTTTCTTTTCTCTTCCCCCCCAGGTATCTTAATGTGACGCCAATTCTTTCTTCAACAGGGACCGCTTTACGCATAACCGTGTCCGTACGCTTAATATATGGTGTTATGCGGTCAAGTAGAAATAGGAATGTTGACTCAGACATTCTCAAGTAATTTCTAAAGTCTTGTGGGTTGTTCTCCCTCAAAGTGTGCATCAGTTGGATGTGGCTGTATTGGTCCCTCTGCAGCAACCACTGTCTTGCCCACCTGCGACGGCGTCTTGTTTGTGTGCGTGTCTCTTCTTCCAATTCTTCGGCGGCACTTGCCGCTGCAGTGACTAATGTTGCACATATTATTTTATGATGCTGAATGTTAAGCATTTTTGGGTTTTTTTTAAAATTGCTTTAGTCACAATTATGGCAAAATCACTAAAGGAAAACAAATTAAAAAAAAAAAATACAAAAAAATTAAAATAAAATAATACACCAAAAAAACAATCCAACAAACTAAAAATTTTTACAAAAAACGTAGGATAAAAAAATTACATACATACCGTAAAGTCAGATTAAAGGTCCGTTCAGCATCAGAAGAAATGTGTTTGGTGAGGCCACACAAGCTACCTGCAACAGCGTAATGACACTCAAAAAAGACGTCTTTTTATTCAGAAAAATACCTATAGAAACAAAGATACGATGACCTATGAAAGCGCATGAGGCGTGGAAGAGTTTGAGGTTTGACTCACGCCCATGTCGCTAATGACGCACGCACGTGCGATATTGTTGATCGTCAAAAGAGCATCACGTAACAATTTAGGATTAAAAATGGACGATACTGAGGTTTAGTTGACGACATATGACGATATTTGGTTTTAGAACGAGCTCTCCACGGCAAACTATTTTGACCACTTTTGCGATCGGCTACCATCGCATGTACGTGTCACATTTACCGATATTGATCAAAACGCCGGATGTGCGTCACTAACTACATGACCCCAACGATAAAACATAGACGATATCGTAGCATGTAAAGCCCGCTGTAGTCTTCTTTTTGAAGTAATCTGTGAAAATCTCCTGTGGTACTAAGTAAGAACCATTTGTTCTTGATTCCACGATTCTCGTAATAACAGGTCATAGTAATCACTTACATTTTTTTATTTCAACTTATGCAGAATGTGATTCTGGCAGTTAAAAGGTTGGGAACTATAAATAATCAATAAAAAAGAGACTATTAGTGTTTAACCAAATGAGCCATACTTTATTAGTGAGCACCAAACACCATAGCATTGTCAGCAGAAGCTTGAGAAATAGTATTAGATCGCACCGGGGTCAATTTGTCCTGAACTACACCCCTCAGGTACCATGGGGATTGCACTCCAAGGTCTTGACCCTCTGTTATCTTCCTTGCTTGGATCAAGCATAAGACTTCCATACATGCTGATAGCGGTGCATCCTCCAGGGCTGCCTCCACTTTACCGGGCTCCACTCCACCTTGTGTTCTAAAGTAATTTCCAAGTCACAGAACAAGCTGAAGTATGATTTTTAGAATGTCTCCTAGATCATTCATTTTTAATGCTGTGTAGCATTTTCTTTAATATGTTTGAATTTTATTTTCTTAAGCTGGTCAATCACATTTTCAATCATTATCCATGCTACCATAAAGTCAAGGCTATGTGTCTGCAAATATTTTGAAACAGGGACGATCTCATGGTAGTCAAGTCCAAGTGCTTTGAAATTAGACATCAACATTTCATTAAATCCTTCACCAGATTCATCTTTAACTGAAAGTAGTCTAATGAAGATCACAGCACAATTTTATTTCATGCAAGAATAAAGGTTTTAATGTTGAATGTGGCACATTTATACACGTGAACATGCAATATGAAAATGTTTCAACCACTTAGGTATTGTTCACAGAGTCGCAAAAAGAGAAAAAAAATCCAAATGAGTACTTTCAAAAAGCTATATACAAATATATACATTATATAGAATATTTACAATAATCAGATTTCAATATTCAACTTGAATACAGTACAGACCAAAGGTTTGGACACACCTTCTCATTCATGACTCTGAAAATTGTAGCTTCACATTAAAGGCATCAAAACTATGAATTAACACATGTGGAATGAAATACTTAGCAAAAAGTGTGAAACAACTGAAAATATGTCTTATATTCTAGGTTCTTCAAAGTAGCCACCTTTTGCTTTGATTACTGCTTTGCACACTCTTGGCATTCTCTTGATGAGCTTCAAAAGGTAGTCACTGGAAATGGTCTTCCAACAGTCTTGAAGTAGTTCCCAGAGATGCTTACCACTTGTTGGCCCTTTTGCCTTCACTCTGCGGTCCAGCTCACCGCAAACAATCTCGATTGGGTTCAGGTCTGGTGACTGTGGAGGCCAGGTCATCTGGTGTAGCACACCATCACTCTCCTTCTTAGTCAAATAGCCTTTACACAGCCTGGAGGTGTGTTTGGGGTCATTGTCCTGTTGGAAAATAAATGATGGTCTAACTAAATGCAAACCAGATATAATAGCATGCCGTTGCAAGAGGCTGTGGTAACCATACTGGTTCAGTATGCCTTCAATTTTGAATAAATCCCCAACAGTGTCACCAGAAAATCAACCCCCACACCATCACACCTCCTCTTCCTCCTCCATGCTTCACGGTTGTAACCAGTCATATAGAGTCCATCCGTTCACCTTTTCTGCGTCGCACGAAGACACGGTGGTTGCATCCAAAGATCTCAAATTTGGACTCATCAGACCAAAGCACAGTTTTCCACTGGTCTAATGTCCATTCCTTGTGTTCTTTAGCCCAAACAAGTCTCTTCTGCTTGTTGCTTGTCCTTAGCAGTGGCTTCCTTGCAGCTATTTTACCATGAAGGCCTACTGCACAAAGTCTCCTCTTAACAGTTGTTCTAGAGCTGTGTCTGCTGCTAGAACGCTGCATTGCATTGACCTGGTCTCTAATCTGAGCTACTGTTAACCTGTGATTTCTGAGGCTGGTGATTCGGATAAACTTATCCTCCGCTGCAGAGGTGACTCTTGGTCTTCCTTCCCTGGGGCGGTCCTCATGTGAGCAAGTTTCTTTGTAGTGTTTGATGGTTTTTGCCACTACACTTAGGGACACTTTAAAAGTTTTCCCAATTTTTTGGACTGACTGAACTTCATTTCTTAAAGTAATGATGGACACTCGTTTTTCTTTACTTAGCTGCTTTTTTCTTGCCATAATAAAAATTCTAACAGTCAATTCAGTAGGACTATCAGCTGTGTATCCACCAGACTTATGAACAACACAACTGATGGTCCCAACCCCATTTATAAGGCAGGAAATCCCACTTATTAAACCTGACAGGGCACACCTGTGAAGTGAAAACCATTTCCGGTGACTACCTCTTGAAGCTCATCAAGAGAATGCCAAGAGTATGCAAAGCAATAATCAAAGCAAAAGGTGGCTACTTTGAAAAACCTAGAATATAAGACATTTTCAGTTGTTTCACACTTTTTTGTTAAGTATTTCATTCCACATGTGTTAATTCATAGTTTTGATGCCTTCAATGTGAATCTAAAATCTTCAGAGTCATGAAAATAAAGAAAACTCTTTGAATGAGATGTTTCCAAACTTTTGGTCTGTACTGTATTTCGAGAAGAAACAGCAGCATAATATAGGAACCTGAATGCAAGAGTATAAGAATAGAACATTAGTATATACTGACACAGAGTCAGGTGTAGGAGAAGGGTATACAGCATCCAAATCCAGAGAATTAGGTAAAAAAAAATCAAGTTTATTTAATTCATATTAAAAGTTCATCAGTTAAAAAACAAATCCATGGTAATAGGGACACGTTTTGGACACAAGGTCCTTATTCTAAGTCTATACCTCACGTAATGAATCACATTTACAAAAGGGGAGCAAACCAGAAATGATGTGTGAAAAGCAGATCAATCACGTGAACATACATGAAAACATAGAACAAATTTATATAATATTTAGTTCAATACATTCACTCCATGAGAAAAATCCATCTCGCCTCCTGTTACATCTCGTGGCTCTCCTGAGGCAAGGACTGAGGCAGTCTCCCATTCCTTGCCTGCCACGAGCACTCCTGCTCAGCAGCGCCGAAGGTCTGCCAGACTGCGCAGTGTGCAGGAGATACCTTCTCAGAGAGGCAGCAGAAGGGTGACACCTAGTGGTTCTCTTGTTACAAGGAGTGAAGCGGTCTCCCATTCCTGGCCTGCCGCAGACTCTCCTGCTCAGCGGCCCCGAAGGTCTGCGAGGCTGCGCAATGTGCAGAGGTTTACTGCTCAGGGAAGCAGTGAGATTCCCGTTATCTCTGCACATTGTGAGACCGAGGATCCCGCCTCTATTTCCCAGAGGCAGGAGGGTGAGCATGTGCAATGCGTGGTGGGTCCTGATTCGCTCACTGACGTCACACGGCTTGATGACAAGGCTGGTGACGTGGTGAATCCTGACTGGCCAGGCTGGGACGTCGTGGACCCTGATTGGGTCAAGTCCGTCATCTCCGCCTCGCGCCCGCCCTCGGGTGGAGCTGCACCTCCTTAAAAGCTCCCCCTGCCATCATGGCGGCGCGCGACCGTCCTTCTATGTTTGGATGTCTGGCAGCGTGCTGCCACGCCACTGCTCAGGCATTACTGTCTCTTGTGGGCTTGGCCCTTGCTGCTCCGGCAGTACCTCGTTTGCAGGCCGTGTTCCTGCCTTGCTGCTCCGGCAGTACCCCCGTCAACAGGCCGTGTTCCTGTCCCAGGTGAGCTCCTCAAGTCTCCATTGGACTCACCTGGTTATTGAAAGCACACGTGTGTGGGCACCTCTGTGCTACCCTCGTGCCATATTCTCGTGACTTCCACTGGCACACGTGCGTGGGCACCTCTGTGCTTCCCCGTGCAACAGGTACACCGAGCCGTGAGATCTGTGCCATACAACCCTCAGGGGTTAGGGCAGATCGGTGTACATAGATCGTCTGTGACATTCCAGACGATCGCTAGCAGCAACCCGCTCACTCTTCACCCACCATAGCGGCGGTCCCTTACACTGTACAGTGGACCTTGACCGGCGGAAGCAGTCCATTTCCGATCTTGGCACGCTTCCCCGGGTCCCCCTCGTAACACCTCCCTGGGGTGTAAACTATCATTCAGATCACCACCTCGTTTGGACAGGTATTCCCTTTCTATCACGTTAACCCTAAATCTACCAAAGTCGCCTTTATGAATATTGAGAGAGTATTGCCATGCACCCGAGAGGCTCCTGGTTGTAGCATTGTTACCATCGTAGATATGTTCCAAGATTCTTCTCTTTTTGCATGTAGTACTGCCTACATACTGCATATTGCAGGTACTACATGAAATAACTTATATTACATTATTCATGCCGCAACTAATTAACAAAGAGATATATTGTTTTTTAGATACATAAGAGGTAGTTTTCTTAGTGTTAGTCATATATTGGCAGAAACCGCAGGTCTTATGTCCACACTTATACAATCTGATAGATGGTTTCCAATTGATTGTACTATTGACATTAGCTTTTTATCTAGTATGATCGCTTGGAGAGACCATACCCCCTATAGTCATGTTTCTCTTAGACAACAAATTTAACCCCCTGGTCTAGTATATTTCTCATAGTATCATAAATAATCATTTTTATTTCTATAGCGCCAACATATTCCGCAGTGCTTTACAATTCAGAGGGGACATGTACAGACAATATGAGACATTACAAATAAGAAAATTCAGATACCAAGAGGAGTGAGGGCCCTGCTCGTAAGCTTACAGTCTATGAGGAAATAAGGGAGGCACAAAAGGTGAATGGTGGGGGGGGGAAGCTTGTCATATATGGTCAAGCCGTCTATTTAATAGGGGATTCAAAACCAGCTGCATGGACCAGTCGCCAGACAATTTATACAGGTACAGAGTGTAAAAAAGTACATGGAGAGGAATGGAATCAGATGATACAGGGGACAAGAATTGGAAGTAAATTTTATGAAGGGCAGAAAGGGACTAGATTAGATCAAGGCAGTGGGGTGATAGGCTAGTCTAAATAAATGTGTTTTTAGGGCCTGCTTAAAGGTGTGGTTGTTGGGAATTATGCGGATAGTTCTTGGTAGTGTGTTCCAGAGCATAGGTGCAGCTCGTATCATCTGAAAGGACAGGAAAGAATTTTTTTTATAATATTATTTATAATAGTTACTGTATTTAATTGAAACCTACCATAGAGTTTTTTTGTGCATTCAAATCAAGATTTTTTTATCCTCCAGATACTGTGCTCTAATTTTTAGCTTTTTTTTTACATTTAGCCTTGTCTATGATCTATTGGGATTATCCCCTAGTAATAAAGCGTTTATCAATAATCCTACAGTCCTTCTCATTTAATGTCTTGTTAGTGCAGCATCTTTTTCCACAGACATATTCACTCATTGGTATATTGTTGATTGTGTCTTGGGTGACAAATGGTGGCATATAGAAGAGAGTTCCCTGCAAAGGGTTTGCGATACAGATTACAATCTACATTATTTGCTCATATATTTCCTGTTAGGGAAATATCCAAGAAGGATATTTTTAATTTGTGATATTGATAAGTGAAAAACAGGTTACAGGGATTGTTGTTAATGTAATCCAAAAAAATGTTTTGTGTTACCTTCAGAACCGCTTCAGACAATAAGTATATCATCTATATATCTCAAAAATTTGAATATATCTGAGACAAAAGCGTTTGGATTTGTAAAGATATATTCCTCCTACCAGGACATAAATATATTTTCCAGAGAAGGCGTAAATCTGGTGCCCATCAAGTATCCTTGGTTCTGTACATAATACTTTCCAAGGAACATAAAATAATTATTCTTAAGAAGGAAATATGTCAGATCAACAATAAATGTTTATAGATCATCCGAATAAGTACTGTATTTTTTGAGTTGACATCTTAAGACCATAATTGATGGGGAATGGAGGTATATAATGCCTGGATATCACATGTAACCCAACTATATGTTGTCTGCCATTTAATGTGAATAAGAATATTCAACACTTATCACAAAGAAAACTAGGGAAGATTTGAGCCATCAATCTTTATGAGACTTCGGGAGAGGATGAAACAGGGGTGTCATAGAACATTGGAAATTGAGGTATTCTGATTGTTTTTTGTTTATAACACCTAAAAGGACATCGTCCTTTAGGAGTTGCTCTAGAGAGGCTTTTACAATGTTAATAGGGTCCTGTTTTATTTTCCTATAAATACTGCTGTCCTTCAACATTTCTTTGGTTCTCTTTCATAAAGTCTCAAATCTAGAATTACCACTGATCCCCCCTTGTCTGAATTTTTTATAACTATATTGGTATTCTCTTTTAATGCTTTTTTTTAGCAGATTTCTCACGGCCAGAAAGATTTTTAATGTGAATATTCCTTGACCTTAGGTAGTCTGGTTAACTGTTCCTCCACCAGATGCTGGAAATCTTCCATAGCTTGTCTTCTGGATTGTGTTGGGTAAAAATGAGGATTCGGGACTTTGTCAGAAAACTTGTATCATGTAGATACGGTAGTCTGTATCAGTCAAGTAAAATGTTTGAGTGTCATTTGTTCCATAAAGGATGATGGAAGAAATTCATCTAGGCTGGGGGCAACTGGTGACACATTATCCATATCCTCTTTCTGAAAAAAATGTTTTTGTCAGCCTTCTTATAAATTTGTTGACATCAAGTATGGTGTGTATGGTGTCAAGCAGGTTAAATTTTGTGCTGGGAACAAAGTTCAAAGCCTTCTTTAATAATAATAATAATAATAATAATTAAATAAAAATTGTAGTTGCTCCCTCTTCATGATACTCGCAGATAAATTAACCTGCTTGGTTTTCAATAATTCCATCTCCGTGTAAAGTGACCGTGTGTTCTTTATATAAGTGTGCTTCCGTCCGGCTCATCTCATTTTTTCTGGCATTTTACGTTTTGGCAGGCATATTTTTTGAATTTCCAGACAGAGTAATATGTGTAATAGACGAAAGGTTAATTTCCGTGTCCGAAATATCCATATTATAGTCAGGTATATAAGTATAGTAATTGTGTAACTAGAGGGCTTATTAATATGTAGATTGTAATCCATCTGGATCCCATTTCTGTTTACATAAGATGTGGTCTAGTTGTAGGCGAATGTACAATGCTTAGATATGGTGTTCAAATTGTGAATGGAACTAGTATACAGTTCAGTCTGACATAGGATACAGGAAATCTTACCACTTTGTCAAAGTCTGGCAGCGCAATTTAAATGGCCGCAGCAGGGAATGCGCCATTCCCCGCAACCATACACGGCCCTGTGATGTTGCCATGGTAGCGCCGGGTTAGCTAATGACCCCTGACTACCACGTTGATTACCACGATGACAAAGTGCAGACACTCACAGGAAACCTGAATTTCTGCTGATCAAAGCAATGCTGCTCTGATCAGCAGAAATGCACAAGCGATCGGACAGTGCAGTGATAGAGTCCCCTAGGGGACTAGCAAAATAAATAAGAAAATAAAAAATCCTAAAAGTTTAAATCCCTCCTTTTTGCCCTATTGAAAATAAAACAAAAAAAATATATTTATTTGGTATCGCCGAGTTCAGAAATGCCCGATCTATCAAAATAGAAAGTCAAATAATCTGATCGGTAAACGGCGTGTTGAGAAAAAAATTCCAAACGCCAAAATTAAGTTTTTGGGTTGCCACAACATTACATTAAATTGCAATAACAGGCAATCAAAAATTGTATAATTAAAAACGTCAGCTCAAGACGTAATAAGTAAGCCATCACTGAGCCCCAGAGAAAGCTATGGGTCTCGGAAAATAGGGACAAAACTGACGCTAGTCCAGGGGTGGGCAATTAATTTTCCCATGGGGCCGCATGAGAAATTGGGATGGTTTTAGAGGGTCTAATACAATTAACTCCGTTCTACCCTATACTGTATATAGTATATATACTATCCCTTCATAAACAAACAGTAAGTTAAACAATACAAAGATTCAATGAAAATATGGAGGATCTAATTACATCATTATTTAATGATGAGATGATGAACTTTAATGAACTTGTGATTGTTCACGTTAGAAAATTGTCAATTTTTACAGTGTTTAAAAAACTAACATCACATTTTGACTTAAAATAGCAAGTTTTTCAAAGACCGGTATCCCTTTAACTTAATAAAGAACAGTAAATGAAACATTACAATTACATGAAAATGTTTAATGAGAGAAATCTGTTTTGGGCATTGAAGTTAGGTTGAATATCTGAGGTGGATATGCGAAGAACAGCACACAAGTGATCGTCACTGAGAGAGGATCTGTTTCTGGATTTGTTGAACTTTATCACTGAGAATGTTTGCTCACATACATAGATAGATCCAAAGACAACTAACTAATATCCTCTGAGCATTCCTCTTTATGTGCGAAAAGTTTTCCTCTTTGAGAGAAGAATAAAACTCCAGCAGTGATACTGATTTAAAACACAATGCAATTGTCAGACTGCAGATCAATGAGTTCCAGCTAGACATCACTGGGTGCGTTATCCACACATCATGGATAAGGATAAGAAACCATGTGCATTTCACTCTCAACTGCTTTGAAGTCTTCAAATCTTCTGGAAAATTCATGATGTAGTGCCGCAAACATGGATGAATACTTGTTGAGGTGACCAGCTGATGGTGTGACTCCTTATAGTGTTGGCATGTGAGTGAGAATTTTGCCCTTCAATTGGCTAGAAAGAAACTTCAACTTTCTCATGAAAGCCTCATCAAAGCTGTACATTTCATGTGCAAAGAGGCCTTTGCCTTGCAGCTTGGTATTTAGTTAATTCATTAGTGTAGTCACATCAACAGCAAAGGCCACCCTGACATATGTACATGGACTGGACTTAGTGGGGTTATGGCAGCAAGCACACAGGCCCTGAAATGATGCACATGATCTTTGGATCGCGCGCAGCTGTCTGCGATCAGCACCATCTTGCTTCAGGTCTGCACATCATCCTAAGGCCGCTGGTGGTCCAGATGTAGGGAATACACAGAGTCTGCGGTCCCTCCAGAGACAGCTGAGGAGCAAGGGGCTGCCCCAGCAGGTTATTGCTTCCCTGCTTGCACCAGCCCAGGAGAGTGCAGAGCCTCAGCGTCATGTTCCTCTCTCACCAGGAATTAATCTAAGGTGAGAGGAGCTCCAGGGTCCTTGGGAGGCTTTGCTGCACGCAGCTTCGCCATCCCTTCAGCTAATTTTAAGGCTTTTATGATTTTAGGTTGGGAAAAGCTTGGCACTCACGCATCCTCACCCATGAAGGTCCGGCCACGTCCCTGTATTTGTTTTTTAATTTGCATTTCATCATTCTCCATTTTAGCAAGTTATTCCTTCATTCTGCTGTGTAGATCGTTATATTCTGCAGAACCCACATATTGATTTAAGAATGACTCTATATCTGTTATTTTAGCTTGTATATCCTTCAGTTTGGACTCTTCATGTGACAGAATGAGTTCCATGAGTCAAATATTACAGTCAGTGAGGATAGCATTCCATTTATCTAACAGGTGTCAGAGAATTGAGTAGTGGGGAGGTTTTTTTAAGTCTCAACCCACATGGGACCATTAGTTTTTCAATGTATTTCTTCAATGAGTGATGATCCAACAACATCTTGAAATCAAGTTTTTTCCAACTGGAATAGTAATTGTTTTCAAGTATTTCCATCAAATCCATTGCAATGCCATTGAAAGGTTAGACAAATCAAAATATTCCTTTGAAGTGGTTATAAAATTAAACAAACTCCTTAAAAGTTCATATCAATAAGTGATTAATTGAACAGCTGGTGAGTAAATGGCCGAAAAGCATAAGCAAAGTCGAGATAAAAACTCACCACCTCGCTGCTTCATTACCGCTCTCAGAATCTTGTTTGGGAAGCCAAGACACCCATCGGCCACAGCTGGGTAACAGTACAAATCCAAGAGAGAAAAAAAAATTCCGGTATGCCTTTAAATCAAATTTATTTTATATTCAGAGATATACATACATATTCATTTTATACATTTGTACACTTGTTTAAATCCAGATGTTGTCCAAGTTGTACATATCTAACCAGCATTAATCTAGTCTTTGGTACATTAGATGGTAAAGTTCTGCAGCTCTTTGACTCCAGGCATTTTATTCCAAATACCACACAAATCCAAATGAGGCTTTATAACAGCCATTATCAGTCTAATCATGTCTTGATGCCATTAGTATGCACACGGTTCTCAGGAACTTGTTTTTACATAGTTCCTGTGCAAATGTGCCATACATTTATAGATTTTAGGCAGTTCTCCGGGGACACGAAGATTTTGGGAAACAGAGTTAAAGGAAACAGCTGTAAGATAGCTGCTCATTTAATTCTTTAGGGGATATTGTATGTAGACGGAATATCCATTTACGTATGTTAAAAACGGCAGCGCTCAGGCACTAATAGAATTATGTAGAGCTGCAATAGGTCAATAAAGATCACGTGCAAAACACCTTCTGGGAACAAACTAGACAAATAAGGGTTGAGACCACTGCGCTACCCACACATGCAACTAATATATAGATGTTTGAAAATGAGCCGAGAGGCTCCTGATGACACTTCCCGAAATATGTAGATTTACATGTATATAATATATGCAAATAGTAAAAACCAAAATGAAAATATATCTGAACAACAATATTCACAATCTGCAAAATATATTAATTACCTGAAATGATTAAATGAATCTGTGAATATCTTGTTGATAGGTTATGATGGTCTGGCCAGTTGAGAAGACGAATGCGGGTATCTGATTCAGGACTCGATGGAGGGTTAACTGGTAGTTGTAATCAAATTGGATGCTGCTAGTGGTATTTTGTTTCATAAATTAATGATGGTAGATTATGCAACCAAATTAGGTAGATCTCAATAGGGCTGCTCTATGCCGTTACTTGTGGCTGATATGGCAAAGGTCTGTGTATCCGCTGTAATGGACAGGCGGGTAGTTGCTCCGTTTTGGTGGAGATCCCACACTGATTTGGGAGCTAGGCTGCTGGGAATAGAAGTGCGCTAGCTGTGCCCGGGCACACCGGCCGGATGTAGTCCCGGACAGTAGCTTAGCGCGCGATCAAGGTGACCGGGTGACGTCACACGCACGCTGAAAGCAATGAGCCACAGAAGCTCAATGGGGACAAAAGGCTATCCAACGCATTTCGGAGGGAAACGTACCTCCTTCCTCAGGGAATGATTGCAGCCTATTCCAAGGGGTGTTTATATGCTAGACGAAGTACAGCTGAGGTAAAACACTTAGTGCTATGACCTGATTATTGCTCTTATAGCCATTTAAAGTAAATGTGTATATTGAGCTCTAGATAGGAATTCATACAATGCAGCAAAAGATATATTTACAGATGGAGAGATCACGAGTCAGAAAGATAATGTGTACACATATATATATATATATATATATATATATATGTATATATATATAAAATGTATGTATAAAAGAGTATGTGTGAAAAAAGAGGGGGGGAGGAGGGGGGGTAAAATTTCCCCTTGAAAAGAGGAAAAAATGGAAAACGAGATTTTAAAATGTAATTTATTAATAAATATTCATCTAAAAATGGATATGTGATATTGGATATAATGTAAACTGTGCAAAAAGTGTATAATTGATTCAAAAATATATTTGTTAAAAAAAGAGGGAGTTGCCTCTAGATCACAGAAAACATGCATATGTATATACATATACCTCTATAACAAATGCACGCACGTATATATATATATAGACATGTACCCACGTACATGCGTGTATACACATACATGCATATCTAGAAAACTAAAATAAAATATAAAATGAAGCCTAATAGTATTGATGTTGATTTCCTTATACCCTATTTTGATTAAAGGTATTTTATTTTGTAAAAAATGGCGTATGCATGCATATATACATGATATTGGACACTCTTGTTGTTTAATCAAAAGCAAATATCTCCATTTCCGAGTTCTAACCTTTCGGTATTAGAGTTTCTAATGTAAATATCCATTTGGATTCGGCTCTGGATAATTGTTTGATATAGTCACCACCCCGCCAGTGTTTTGGAATTTGCTCAGTGCCCCAAAATTTGATGTTTTTGCATGATTTATCGTGTGTCAATGTGAAATGTAGTGAAAGGGGGTGACCAAAAAACCTTTCTCAATATTCTTAAAATGTTCCTTAATTCTGATCATAAGAGGTCTCTTTGTGCGTCCTATATATAACTTCTTACATGGACATGCAATGGCATAGATCACTCCTTTAGTGTTGCAATTAATATTTTGCTTAATGTGATGGTGGTCACTGGCCGTGAAATTAGTAAATGACCTTATTGGATTTTGTTTTCTGCAATTATAGCAGAAGCCACATGGAAAAAAAACACTGGTCACATTTGTTGCTCCATGTATTGTAATGATCTGCCCAAGTGATGAATCAAGTTTAGTTTTTTTAGTTGTGGAAGCTAATAGACTTTTCAGTGTCTGCGTCTTGCGGAAGATGAATCGTGGTTTCTCTGGCATCAATCGGCCTATAATTTCTTCAGCGCTCTATTGGGAGACCCAGACGATTGGGGTATAGCTACTGCCCTCTGGAGGCCACACAAAGCACTACATTAAAAGTGCAAGGCCCCTCCCCCTCTGGCTATACCCCCCCCGTGGTATCACGGGTTCTCCAGTTTTAGCTTTGTGTGCGAAGGAGGTCAGACATTCCATGCATAGCTCCACAGATTTTAGTCAGCAGTAGCTGCTGACTATTTCGGATGGAAGAAAAGAGGACACATATAGTGTCCCCAGCATGCTCCCTTCTCACCCCTGGATGGTGTTGTAAGGTTGAGGTACCTATTGCTGGTACAGGGCTGGAGCCTGACATGCTGTTTTCCTTCCACATCCCCTTGGGGGCTCTGTGGAAGTGGGATCCTGCCGGCCTCTCAGCTCGGACGCCGGGCTCCATCCACAGACCCATTAGAACCTGATGGATTCGGAGCAGGAGTACGATCAGGGACAGGCCCTGCATCATACAGGTACTCTGTGTCCCCGGCAGGCACAGACACACTCCGGGCTGGCTGGGTGTTGTAGTGCGCCGGGGACCGCAACGTGGAGTTGGTGTCCCTACAGATTACTGGGGGACTTTTTTGTGTATGGGAACGCAGCGCCGACCCCCGCTGGACCGGGCGGCGCTGCTGTGACTTGTGGTGCGCCGGGGATCCGCCGTCCGCGCTTTTACGGCGGCGGCGGTTATAAATTTAGTCCCCGGCTTTTTGGGCCTAGGACGCCGGCAACTCCGATTCGTTCCCGCCCCCACCCTGTCAATCAGGGTAGGGGAGAGACGCTGTTCGCTAGCAGCGACGAGGGCTGGAGCCTGATTTACATGCTCCAGCCCTCACACTAGGCACAGAGGGAAGCAGGTTCCCGCTCATGGCCAGGAACGCCCAGGGCCCGCCCCCCTTCCTCTCTCGAGACGCCGGCAGCCATTACATGCATGCCTGGCTGGAGGAAGGACGCAAGGCTCTGGGAGACCTGGACTAGGGGCTATCTGGCGACCACACACCCGCTTTTTTAAGCGGGCGGTAAGCGATTTTTCTGTGCTGGTCCCTCTAGTGCCTCACTGTGTATCAGTGTACTGTGTACAGATAGATAGACAACAAGGTCCCGGCATTCATGGCGAGGTCGCGCGATCAAAGAGCTCTGGCGGCAGACGCCTTGGTTCAAGATTGGTCGCAGTTTCAGCTCCCATACGTGTTTCCGCCTCTGGCGCTCTTGCCCAGAGTGCTACGCAAGATCAGATCCGAGTGCAGCCGCGTCATACTCGTCGCTCCAGACTGGCCGAGGAGGTCGTGGTATCCGGATCTGTGGCATCTCACGATCGGTCGACCGTGGTCACTGCCAGACCGACCAGACTTACTGTCCCAAGGGCCGTTTTTCCATCAGAATTCTGCGGCCCTGAACCTGACTGTGTGGCCATTGAGTCCTGGATCCTAGCATCTGCTGGATTATCTCAGGGAGTCGTTGCCACGATGAGACAAGCTAGAAAGTCGAATTCGGCTAAGATCTACCACAGAACGTGGAAGATTTTCTTGTCCTGGTGCTCTGCTCAGGGAGTGTCTCCCTGGCCATTTGCATTGCCCAAGTTTCTTTCCTTCCTGCAATCGGGGTTAGAAAAGGGCTTGTCGCTCAGCTCCCTTAAAGGGCAAGTTTCGGCACTATCCGTGTTTTTTCAGAAGCGTCTAGCACGTCTTCCTAAGGTGCGCACGTTCCTGCAGGGGGTCTGTCATATTGTGCCCCCGTACAAGCGGCCGTTAGATCCATGGGATCTGAACAGGGTACTAGTTGCTCTCCAGAAGCCGCCCTTCGAGCCTCTGAAGGAAGTTTCCTTTTCTCGGCTGTCGCAGAAAGTGGCGTTTCTTGTTGCGATCACATCGCTTCGGCGAGTGTCTGAGCTGGCAGCTCTGTCATCCAAGGCTCCCTTCCTGGTGTTCCACCAGGACAAGGTTGTGCTGCGCCCCATTCCGGAGTTTCTTCCTAAGGTCGTATCCTCTTTTCATCTTAATCAGGATATATCCTTGCCTTCCTTTTATCCTCATCCGGTTCACCGGTATGAAAAGGACTTACGTTTGCTAGATCTGGTGAGAGCACTCAGAATCTACATTTCCCGCACGGCGCCCATGCGCCGTGCCGATGCACTTTTCGTCCTTGTCGCTGGTCCGCGCAAGGGGTTGCAGGCTTCTAAAGCCACCCTGGCTCGATGGATCAAAGAACCAATTCTAGAGGCCTACCGTTCTGCGGGGCTTCCGGTTCCTTCAGGGCTAAAAGCCCACTCAACCAGAGCCGTGGGTGCGTCCTGGGCATTACGTCACCAGGCTTCGGCTCAACAGGTGTGCCAGGCAGCTACCTGGTCCAGTCTGCACACTTTCACCAAGCATTATCAGGTGCATACCTATGCTTCGGCGGATGCCAGCTTAGGTAGAAGAGTCCTGCAGGCGGCAGTGACACCCCTGTAGGGGAGGGCTGTTTTGCAGCTCTAACATGAGGTATTTATTTACCCACCCAGGGACAGCTTTTGGACGTCCCAATCGTCTGGGTCTCCCAATAGAGCGCTGAAGAAGAAGGGAATTTTGTTACTTACCGTAAATTCCTTTTCTTCTAGCTCTTATTGGGAGACCCAGCACCCGCCCTGTTGTCCTTCGGGATGTTTTTTTGTTGTTTGCGGGTACACATGTTGTTCATGTTGAATGGTTTTTCAGTTCTCCGATGTTATTCGGAGTTAATTTGTTTAAACCAGTTATTGGCTTCCTCCTTCTTGCTTTGGCACTAAAACTGGAGAACCCGTGATACCACGGGGGGGGTATAGCCAGAGGGGGAGGGGCCTTGCACTTTTAATGTAGTGCTTTGTGTGGCCTCCAGAGGGCAGTAGCTATACCCCAATCGTCTGGGTCTCCCAATAAGAGCTAGAAGAAAAGGAATTTACGGTAAGTAACAAAATTCCCTTCTTTATCCTCTGAAAGAAGAAACCAATATTTATTCACAATCTTTCTAAAGACACAATTATTATTGTGGTACTCCGTTATGATGGCTAGTTTGCTGATCTCAGAAGCAATATCGGAGTTATCTGCTGGTTTTGTTGAATCAGCGATAAGGGTGTCCCTGGACATAAGAGGAAACTACAGAGAGTTCCCTCTCTACATGGATAGGGTCGTATCCCTTACTTATAGATTGTGTCTTAAGTCGGGTTGCCTCCTCATTAAAGTGATGCAGATGGGTGCAATTTCTGCGAATTCTGATAAATTGACCTCTTGGAATTTTCAGTAGCCAGGAAGGTAAATGGCAGCTGGATCTATGAATAAAACTATTGCAGTCAACTTCTTTATTGAATGTTCTTGTGGATAACTTAGAATCTTCCACAAAAATGGTCAAATCAAGAAAGTTGACTTGTACATTGCTGGTAGTAGCTGAAAACTCCAGCCCATAAGAGTTGTTATTAATCATAGATAAAAACTTTCCCAGGAAACCAATTGAGTCATCCCAGATAAATAGGATGTCATCAATAAATCTTCGCCATAATACTAGGCCTTCAATCAGTTTATTGTCTTTAAAGATATGTTTCTCTTCCCAACTGCCCACATAGAGATTAGCATAGCTAGGGGCAAATCTTGTACTCATAGCTGTACCCCACGTTTGACGGTAATATTGTTCATTGTAGATAAAATAGTTATGATCTAGTATAAATGAGATTCCATCTATGATGAAATCAATCTGGGTGTGTTTGTAAGAAGTTGTTTTTACTAGAGCTGAATGCACAGCTTCACACCCCTTTTCCTTTTCTATCACAGTGTATAGGGATTTAATGTCGAGCGTGCCCAGAATTAACTTAAATTTCCATTGGATCCCATTGATGAACTGGATAGTATGTTTAGTGTCTTTCAAGTAAGAGGGTAACCTGATGACACATGCTTGTAAATGGCAATCTATATATTTTGATAAATTGGCTGTCAGACAGTCTATTCCCGATATGATAGGCCGTCCTGGGGGAGTGTTTGCATTTTTGTGTATTTTAGGGATGTGATAAAACACTGCCAGCTTTGGGTTCTTGTTCCAAATGAATGCCGCTTCCTTTTTATCTAGAATGCCTAAGGACAAACCTTTTGAGTTCAAAATGCCTAATTCCTTGCAAAATGGTATAGTCGGATCTGCTGATAATTTTTGATAAGTTCCTGTATCTCCCAATAGCCTGTTGGACTCATTAATATAGTCCGCCGTGTTCATGATCACAATCCCTCCCCCCTTATCAGCAGGCCTGATGGTTACCTCTTGATTTTTTTGTAGAGATCTAATGCTCATTCTCTCCGCTGCAGTTAAATTGTATCGAATGTATCTTTTATTTCTGGGTTTAAGATTCCAGATCTCTCCGGTCACCATTTTCTCAAAGGTGGTAAATGCACTAGAATATTCATTACTGGGGTTGAAATTGGACTTTTTTTTCAATGAGGTGTGTGTGAATTCAGAAATACCTGAATTACTACACCCTTTGAATGCGGGTGTTTTTTTGATAAAATACTTTTTTAAGGCTAATTTACGGAGACATTTTTTTATGCCAATGTATAACTGAAAAGGTTGTGGTTCTTTTGAGGGAGCAAATTTGAGACCTTTTTTAAGAAGTGAAATTTCTTGATGTGTAGGAATATAGGAACTGAGGTTAAATATGGCTTGTCTGTCCGCTGTATCCGTATCCTGTATTATCTTGTGATATGATTTCTCCACCCTGGTTCCTCTCCTAGTTTTTTTGTTGGGCCTTGCAAAAATCCTTCTTAGGAGGTAATTGTGCTCTCATGGGAGTTCTGCTGGTGGTTTGTTGAGTAGAACCACCAGTTCTATGATTAGGCCACTTGGGTTTATGGAATCGAGAACCTGTAGTGCTGACATGTTTATTACCCATTAGCCTAGTAATTTTGGATTGAGTAGTGCTTTTGACTACTTGTGAATAAGATTTTCTGTTAGTATGTATATTTTGGGACTGAGTTATAGGTTGAGAGGCCAGTTCCTCTACCACCGATGACAGATTGCCATATCTGTTTGTGGTTGGGACATTGAAGATGCTGGAGGATAAACCCTTACTGTTTGAAGTGCAAAGTTGGGAATGTTTTGCATCATTATCATCAATATGCATAATAGCTTGACTAACTGATTGAGAGTTGTCCAAATATGCATTAGGTATATCATGTGTAATAGATGTAGTGACTGATGTATTGTGTGCTGAGGTCCTACTTTGTCGTGGAATTTTCAAACATCTTTATATTAGTTGCATGTGTGGGTAGCGCAGTGGTCTCATCCCTTATTTGTCTGGAATATCCATTTTGTTTCTCTTTGGAGAAAGATTTCATTCCAGTCTAATTCCCTTTGGGGTTTACAGATTTTGTCAATACCCATGAATTTAATGACTAATCTCCTTCATGCATCTCATTCACATGTCTTGCCAATGCCGTATCTCTTTTATGTTTTATGTTTCCTATGTTCTCTATTTCACTTACCAATATACTCTAGGCCACATTCACAATCTGTCTTGTAAACAAACACCTCGTAGTGTAACAGTTGATAAATTTTGTTATAATAAATATTCAATTAATGTTGCTGCCCTGGATCTCTTTCAAAATCTTGTTGAGAGGGATTTAAAAAAAACTGAGGGAAAATTTGGGGGAGTAGGGTATGAAGACCTACATATCTAAACAACATCGTGAAGCTATTTTGTCCAACTATAACTGGATTGTTCGGCAATCGGATAAAGGAGGACATGTGGTTGTATTGGATGTAGCTTTATATTTAAAACAAGCATATGCGATATTGAACGATGGAGTAACATATAAACGTATTTCTGGTGACCCAACAATGTCATTCAGATACAAACTGTCCTCTCTTTTGGATCAGGGAATTATGTTAACGGCAATTAAATCTAATGAGAAAAAATATCTTTTATTTGAAAAGCCATTTTTCATGACTTACCGAAAACACATAAGAATGATTCCCCCCCCCCTTACGCCCTATCATCTCGGGCATCAATTCCCTAAATGAAAAACTAAGTGAACGGGAGGATGTTTTTTGCAGCTGTTGGGGGCTCGAATTCTTGGATATTTAAAGGACAGCTCTGCAATTTTGAAGGTTTTTGACAAATTTTAATGGACCATTGATTATTCTTTTGTATCTTGTGATATTGTTAATCTTTATTACGTTATTCCACATTCCTTAGCACTGGAGGCTATACGTTTCCCCGCCTTGATGCATTTTCTGCATATTCTGATGGGATCAAAATTTATAATTATGGCCATTCATTATATGTTAGGAACACAATTTTTTTTTTGTTCAATTCCGACATTTCTGTTCAGGTTATTAGAGCCCTGATGGGGTCCAAATTTTCTCCCATTCTCACAATATTGAATATGGCCTGGTGGGAAAATAATTACATTTATCATTGTAATAATCCATTTGTTCAGCACATCGTCTGGTATGGGCTCTATGTGGACGATATTTTGATAGTTTGGTCCAGTGACATAACGCTCATACCAGATTTTGTTGACTATTTATTCCAACAGCTTTTCTTTAAAGTTTGTTACACATCCAGTGGGAAACTCTATTGCATTTTTGGATCTTTTTCTGCAGGGTAGTGCATAAAAAGGAATGTTCAGGTAATGCCACGCTTTTAGCCAGCAGCTGTCATCCTGC
Source organism: Anomaloglossus baeobatrachus (assembly GCF_048569485.1). Classification (NCBI taxonomy): domain Eukaryota; kingdom Metazoa; phylum Chordata; class Amphibia; order Anura; family Aromobatidae; genus Anomaloglossus; species Anomaloglossus baeobatrachus. Next base: position 2,143,983 of record NW_027441779.1, on the reverse strand, counting down.
TCATACAATTAATGCCATTCCCTATGGTGAATTGTCTCAAGCTAAACGTATTTGTACTGAAAAATTTATTTTTCAGCAAGAAAAGGTAAATACTGTAGGTAGACTAATGGATAGAGGTTATAGTTCCCATTGCATTAATAGAGTTCTGAGGAGGGTTGATCACAATGACAGATCCTGTCTTCTATTCAATGTAGGCTGTGCTAAAAAGAAAGCAGTTGGTACTGATTTAAGTGTTTGCTTTACTACAGCTTATAGCAGGCAATTTCAAGAATTCAAAAAAATCATTCTTAAATATCTCCCGGTAATCAATCAGGACGAGAAACATGCTAGCATCTTGGAACGAGGTTGTCGGGTGGTAGCCAAAAGAGGTAAAACCTTTGGTGATACTATATCTCCCAGTCTTTTTGGAACTGAAAGTGACCGTTCAACCTGACTCACATGCCGCGTTTTTTTGTAAATGTGGAAATTCACAATGCAATGTCTGTCAATTCAATGTTAATCGAAATAAATGTTTCTCCTTGTCAAATGGTAAAGTGCAGAATATAATGTCTTTTATTAATTATGACTAATTATAGTGTATATTGCATAGAATGTGTTTGCTGTAATCTCAAATATGTTGGATGCACAATTCGTAAACTGAGAAGAATTGCTGAGCATTTAAGTAATATACGTAATAAGATCAGTACATATTCAGGAGCTGCAAAATATTTTGTTCAAATGCACCATGGTGATGTCTCCTCTTTTTTTTTTATGGCCTGGAAAAGGTCAAACGCCCTATGAGAGAGGGTGATTGGCGTAAATGCCTTTTGGCACGCAAAGCTTTTGGATTTTATCAATGAATATGAAGAATCTCTATGGCATGAACTTAAAAAATAACTTAATGTATATCTATTGAAAGCGTCTAGTAATTTTCCTTTTATGGTCACACAGCGTTTATACCAAAATTTGCTGTGTGTCTTAATTCCAATAGCCTTTACTTAAGGTTTGTTACATATACAGTAGGTAACTTTGTTGTACTTTTAGATTTTTTTTCTGCAGGGCGGTGTGAACTTGGCTGCAGATCACACAGAGTTACATAGAAGGGAATGCTCAGGTAATACTATGTTTTTTTTGGTAAGCAGCTGTCATCCTGCTATGTTATTCCCTATGGTGAATTAATCTGTGCTAAACGTACTTGCTCTGAAGATTTCAGTTTTTTAGTAAGAAAAATAAAATACTGCAGGCAGACTAAAGAATAGAGGTTTGAGTTTTCTTTGCATTAATAGGGCCCTGAACAGTCTGATTATAATTACAGATTCTGTTTTTTACATAATATAGGTTGTGCTGAAAAGAAAGCTATTAACACTAATTCATGTGTTTGCTTCATTTAAGCTTATAGTATACAATTTAAAGGATTTTTTTTTTTTAAATATTAAAAAATTAAAAATTATTTTTAAATATTTTCCGGTTATTAATAAAAATATTTAATATGTTACTACCTTGGAGTACCTTTGAATGAAGTTGTCAGGTGTTAGCAAAGTAATTTAAACCTTGGTTGACACCATATCTCCCAGTACTCTCAGAACTGAGAGTGATCGTTCAACTTGGTTCACATGCCGCGTTATAACTATAAAATAGAATAGTGTAGCCTTCATGTCAGAACGTAATGTATGTTATGAGTGTTAGTAATAGAGGTTATCTTAGAGAGATGTATCAAGATATGTGTAAAGAGTGTTGGCTGTCACTCATATCGGTAGAAACATGTATTGTTAAATTTAAATAAAATACAACACAATATATACAAAAATTTTAAACAAACAATGTACAGTCCATCTGTTACGAACCGGCGCCGCCATAGCCGCAAGCAGTCTGCTGCGGTTCCTGTTGCGCCCAGGCGCCGGCTGCCGTTCTTGGCCGTGCCTCGGGTCGTCCAGTTGGCTGTTCCTTCCACCACGTCTAAGTGTGGAGAGGTGGCTAGTGCGCATGCGTGCGCCGATTTACCCCAGCCAGAGTCTAAGCCCGGTGTTTTGCCTAGTGAGCATGCTCAGCCTGTTTGTGTTATGTCTGTGACTAAGTCCTCAGTTCAGGCTCTTTGCACAGGTACTTGGACTTCGTGCTGTGTCTAAGTTCTGGGATGTGCCTACTGAGCATGCTCAAACTGATAGTCTGCTTTCTAAGCCTGTTGCTCAGGCACTTAGTGCATCAGAGGCTAGGTCCGGTAATGACCTCACTGAGCATGTCCGTGAGGTGGCAGGCCCTGATAGGGCAGAGGGTGTCAGGTGTCCTGATGACGTGGCAACTCCGGACTGGCTCGCAGAGGCCCGCCCCTATGATCTGGCACCTCACCATTGGTCGTCAGACGATGACTGGTGAAGTGTTTGGGGCGTGGCTGCCATGAGGTCATCAATGACGTGGCGGTTCCGGATAGGTCGCATGTGACGTCACTGATGACATGGCACTCTGCTATTGGACCTTGGTGGTTCCACCCTGGGTTTGGGGCGGACCTAGGTTATAAAAGGGGCTGGAGACAACATGGAGGTGCGCAGTCTTCATTTAGAGTTCTTGGTGGCATAAGCCTTGTTGGAAGCGGTAGATAGGGCTAGGCGAATGGTGCCTGTCACGCCAAGATTCGTGGCTCAGCACATGAGGGTCAGGCGCCGTGCTTCCTTGCTACCGTTCCTGTTGTGCTAGAGCAGTCCAGTGGCGTTAACTGGGCTGCGGCTGCTGCGTCACCTGTTCAGTTGTGCCTCCTACGCACACGGACAGAATACCTGTTGCGTCACCTGTCCGAGAGTGCCCTCTACGCACACGGACAGTGTACCTGCTGCGCCACCTGTCCGGTTGTGCCCTCTACGCGCACGGACAGCGCACCCCAGAACCCCTGTGAAGTTAACAGGGTGTTCCTGGATTGGGTGTGTGAACCCTATTATCATCCTCGGCTTCCCAGTCCAATGCTACTGGTGTGACTACCTAGTCTGATGTGTCCTTTACATACGTGGCCAGTCGAGTGGTGGCCAGAAACGCTAATCGGAGGACCGCTCGGCCTGACGTGTCTTACACACGTAGCCGACAGGTCGCTGTCGCAGCGGTCTTCTCGGTCAACGCTAACTGGTTACCATCCGGCCTGACGTGTTGTTACACACGTGGTCGGAGTAGCGTCCGCTCCACCGAAATGCTAACTGGGTTGTCGTCCGGTCTGACGTGTCCCTACACACGTGACCGGTTCCTTGAGTTATCTCAGAGCCATCCAGCTCTATAGTCTCCGCCTAACCCAGAGGGTGCCAGCAGCTCCATTACCATCTGGAGCACGGTGGGCCCCGACTGGCGATTGGGATATATACCCCTGGTCCTAATCTGCCGGTTCCCCCGTAACACCATCCTTGTTGAGAAAGAGAAGATGGAACAAAAAAATAATTGATATACGTAAAAAGAGATATAACAACATTAAAATCAAGTTAAAATGCATCATTAAAAATCAATATTAACCGAATCTAAAGAAATTCATAGAAAAGGAACAAAACTGATATTCTCATTGAGACCAGATGGATATAATGCGGAAAGGGTACATATCCATCTAGTTTCCAATTGTGCCAAACGTTTACTGACCTGACCCTCTCTAATGTTGACATCTAATGCATCAATACCTTTAATTCTGAGTAGGGTTGCATCACATCCATGTTGTTCCCTAAAATGTTTAGGATTCGTTTTTAGCGTAGATGTGTCTGACTGGTTGGATGCTGCCGCAATGCCCAAAACATTTTCACATACACGTACTTTTAGTTAGCGCATCGTTAAGCCCACATAGATTTTTGGACAATGGCACGTGACATAATAGATTACTGTCTTGGTGTTACATGTAATGTATTTTTTAATCTGATAATGTTTCAGCCCCGTGGAGTCAGTGAATGAATCACTTCTATCAATATTTGGGCATGCAATACATCCACCACACGGAACACATCCCCGCCTGCGAATCATCATATCAGCATTGACAAGTGTCCGTTGGGAATTTACATGGTAGTGGCTATGGATCAAAAAAACATGTAAGTTCCTAGCTCTTCGAAAGGTAGCTTGTAGTCTAGTAGAAAGAATGGTTTTTAGGATGTGGTCTACTTGTAGGATGGGCCATGCCCTTTCAAGGCATTTCACCATAGGTCCAGACTAAATGAAAATTAGAGACAAATCGCAATAAATTTCATCTAGATCTCTTTTTATTGGTATATAATAGTTATTCTTGGGTCGAATATTTCGCCCGATGATAGGCCCGCTTTATCAACCTTCTACTATAACCTTTCTTTAAAACGATTCATCATATCGTTCGCCTGTCTTTCAAAATCTGTCTCTGTTGAACATACCCATCTAAGTCATAAAAATTGCCCGACAGGAATTGCTTTAATCATGTGTTTGGGATGAGCTGAAGAGGCGTGCAACAATGCATTGGTGGAAGTGGGTTTACCAAATAGATCAGTCTGGATGCAATTCATATTGTTTCTCTTTAAAATCACATCGATTAACTCGACCTGCATCTTAGACCATTGAAAAAGTAATTTTTATATTACGTTTATTGTTATTCAGCTGACACATAAATTGCTGCAATGTGTCTACAGATCCCTGCCAGATCAAAAAAATATCGTCGATGGACTGTGTCCAAAGATGGACACGGTCCACCGACGACTCCTGATCAGACAGGAAGAGGTCCCTCTCCCACAGGCCTAGGAACAAATTTGCATACGATGGTGCATATGACACCCATCGCTGTACCATGAAGCTGCAAGTAGAAGGACCCCTTGAATAAAAAGAAATTATGTGTGAGAACTGAAGTAAATCCATAATGAGATTGCTCAATGACAAGGTCACACTTGACATATTGAGAAAAATTTTAGTAGCAGTCAAGCCATCATTATGCCTAATGCTTACTGTATATATAACGCCTTAATGTTCCCTGTTAATAGAATAGGGTCTTCACCCATGAAAAAAACATCAATTTTTTTCAAAAGGTCCTCAGTATCTCTCAGGAATGAAGGCAAACATTCCACTAGTGGTTGTAGATGAGAGTAAAACCACCTATTAACCTTTTTATGGTAATTTCCACAGCCAGATATAATTGGCCTTCCTGATGTACTTTCCATATTTTTATGCAGTTTAGGGAAAAGGTAAAGGATAGCGATCGAGGGTTCTGCTAAAAAAAATTTTTAAACGTAAAATAAATCTTGGGAATAAAAGCCGGTCATGTTTTCCAACCCTTGTGATGGGCCAGCCATTTGGTGGGTACTTTGGTCTGGGGTTTTTTTGGCTGACTTCCTGCCTTACTTTTTGTTGATAATATGGGGTGGCTGGTCTCACCCCATATGCAGTAGTATAGTCTGGATAGGGGGAGGGATGGACAAAAGAATGCGGGACAGGTGGTGTTTGAGTTAGGGTGGCACTTGGTGTTGGCTGGTGTTTTTGAATAAATATTTGCTCGATGCTACTGACAAGTTCACCTCCTGTTGGGAAAGGCACATCCTCCTGAAAACCTGCCAGTAAAGCACAACAGGCGGTCATGCACGCTGATTGCTTGGATTAATTATTAAGGTGGCGCAATCTACTAGCACGACTTGTACCAAAATTGTCAAAATGATCCTCCTGGGATGAACTTTTTAGTATTTGCAATGTTTGATTGATTAGGGGGTCACTATTTGGCTCTACTAGTGTTAAGGGATTATTTTTTCTCTTTTTAGCTGTTTGTAAGTCGCGACGGATAGCGGACACTGATGTGGCCGCAGCCACAGAAGACCCGCTTGTGGTGGGACTGACATGGTCTGGAGTTGTCGCCATTGTCAAATCTTCAGAGGCCTGGCTAGAGAATACTTGTGTCACCATATCTTTGCTATCCACAGAACTCTCAAGTGCAAGCTTCTGTGGACGAGCAATGTTTCCTTCTGTCCTACGAATACATAACAAATTAGAATTTTTAATCTAGAAATTTGACGAATTGGTAACATACGGGTAATTTGTGGCTAACTATTTATCAAACTTACGGACGTAATACTCTGCTGGTGCAAAGAAATTGCAACTCATCCTGTTATGCAAATCTGACTTTTAACGGAGAAGATCCGCTTCGGTTGGCATCAGTTTGACATTTATGGAACCGGTCTTTAACCGACCTCCATCATTTACGGACATCTTTTTCTGAAAAAAAAAAAAAAAACAGTTACAATATCTTGGAGACCAACTAAAAAATATTTTGTTTTAGAGAAGGAAGCATCATTTCACATTACCTATTTGATTCTGGAGACTAGCATCAGCCTCGTGCCACTGCGGGTAAAGCTCCCGGCATATGGTGGTCCAGCAGCCTATCCTCTTCTGTTTTTGGCTGTAGTCTGGCGAGACTGTGTCCCAAAGGCACGGCATAGACTCCATCTAGAAACCCAAAAAAAAGGTCATGATTGTAAAGTTGTAAAGATAAAACCATGGGCTGAAACCCCCCCCCAAAAAAAAACAAAACATAGGACAGATAGAAATGAAATGCATAGAAGGATGGATAAATGGAAATATAGAAGAAAAAAATAGATGGATGGATAAATGGAAAGATAGAAGAAATACATAGAAGGATGGATAAATAAAAAGAGAAAAGAAATACATATAAGGATGGATAAATGGAAAGAGAACAAAAATATAGAAGAATGAAAAGATAGAAAAGAAATACATACACCGTGTGCAGAATTATTAGGCAAGTTGTATTTTAGAGGATTTTTTTATTATTGATCAACAACTATGTTCTCAATCAACCCAAAAGACTCATAAATATCAAAGCTTAATATTTTTGGAAGTTGAAGTTGGGTTTTTTTTAGATTTGGCTATCTTAAAAGTATATATGTTTGTGCAGGTAACTATTACTGTGCAGAATTATTAGGCAACTTAATAAAAACCAAAAATATTCTCATCTCACTTGTTTGTTTTCACCAGGTAAACCAATATAACTGCACAAAATTTAGAAATAAACATTTCTGACATGTAACCCCCCCGACAAAAAAAAAAAATGAGTGACCAATATAGCCATCTTTCTTTGTGATGACACTCAACAGCCTACCATCCATAGATTCTGTCAGCTGCTTGATCTGTTTATGATCAACATTGCGTGCAGCAGCCACCACAGCCTCCCAGACACTGTTCCGAGAGGTGTACTGTTTTCCCTCCCTGTCGATCTCACATTTTATGAGGGACCACAGGTTCTCTATGGGGGTCAGATCAGGTGAACAAGGGGGCCATGTCATTATTTTTTCATCTTTTAGACCTTTACTGACCAGCCTTGGCTGTGGAGTAGTTGGATGCATGCGATGGAGCATTGTCCTGTATGAAAATCATGTTTTTCTTGAGCGATACCGACATCTTCCTGTACCACTCACTGCTTGAAGAAGTTGTCTTCCAGAAACTGGCAGTAGGTCTGGGAGTTGAGCTTCACTCCATCCTCAACCCGAAAAGGTCCCACAAGTTCATCTTTGATGATACCAGCCCATACCAGTACCCCACCTCCACCTTGCTGGCATCTGAGTCGGAGTGAAGCTTTCTGTCCTTTACTGATCAGCCTCTGGCCCATCCATCTTTCCCATCAAGAGTCACTATAATTTCATCAGTCCATAAAACCTTTGAAAAATCAGTCTTAAGATATTTCTTGGCCCAGTCTTGACGTTTTATCTTATGTTTCTTGTTCAAAGGTGGTAGTTTTTCTGCCTTCCTTACCTTGGCCATGTCCTTGAATATGGCACACATTGTGCTTTTTGATACTCCAGTAACGTTGCAGCTCTGAGATATGGCTAAACTGGTGGCAAATGGCATCTTGGCAGCTTCACGCTTGATTTTCCTCAATTCATGGGCAGTTATTTTGTGCCTTTTTGCCCAGCACACTTCTTGCGACCCTGTTGGTTATTTGACATGAAACGCTTGATTGTTCGGTGATCACGCTTCAAACGTTTGGCAATTTCAAGACTGCTGCATCCCTCTGCAAGACATCTCACAATTTTGGACTTTTCAGATCTTTTCAAATCTCTCTTCTGACCCATTTTGCCAAAGGAAAAGAAGTTGCCTAATATTTAAGCACACCTTATATAGGGTGTTGATGTCATTACACCACACACCTCATCATTACAGAGATGCACATCACCTGATTTACTTAATTGGTAGTTGGCTCTCAAGCCTATACAGCTTAGAGTAGGACAACGTGTATAAAAATTATCATGTGATCAAAATATTCATTTCACTAATAATTCTGCACACCCTGTATAAATTTGTGTGCCTATAAGTGACGGTTTATGGTAGGATGACAAGTCTGACTCTCTTGGTTAATGAATTTGCTGCTCTGAAGTAAAAAATTGCAGTACTGTGGTATAGGTAATACTTTGGCACTCAAATGGAAAATAAAAAAAAACAACAAAAAACAGAAATCTGACTGCGCGTGCATGGGTGCGCTCAGTGCATAGAGACAGGATAGTAAGAAGATGAGATTATAGGTGGGAGGAGACACTGCGGCAAGCGTTGCCTCGAAGATATGGGTTTTCAAGCCTCCTAGGGATATGGAGTAAACTGGAATTAGAGTAGTGGAACAGGAGTAAATCTAATATAACAATGTCATAATGATAGAATAAACATTATATGCTCTATAGTATGCATAATTAATATAACAATAGAGAATAATAGGTGATTTAAGATAATAACAGGAAAGACATCATTAAGTAGCATAATGGTTATGAATCAATGCATATGCATAGGGAAGAAGAAAGGAAGAAAAAAGGGTTCCATTTAAATGTCATAGTTTATAGATATCACTATAAGTTCTTGTAATGGAATCAGTAGAAGACTTCGTATTCGCGGTTCAATCTGTGGGGTTCCAGGGTTTGCAGAGTATGAATCCAGAATTACTCTTTCTTTGAGTTTTCTAATCCGATTGCCACCTCTACTGTGAGCGGGTACCTGTTTGATCACCTGGTATCTAAGTTGGGCTATGGTATGTTTATGCTGTATAAAATGTGAAGGTATGGGTAATAGTGTGTGTCCACATTTAATTGTGGACTTGTGTTTACTGAGGCAGTTTTGGATATGTTATGTAGTTTCACCTACATATCCGAGATGTAATGAGGTAGATGACGAACAATAAATCACATGTGAACATACTTTTGAAGGGAAATTTTTTACCAGTGCGTGGGTGACTGAAGGTGTCACCTTTGGTAATGTTCGAGCACTGTGTGCAGTGCAGACATGGAAAATTTCCATTGCGAGTAGAGGACAATGTGCTCTGTCTGAGAGTATATTTGGGAGAGCATATGTTGGCTTGGACTAAATACTCTAAGATTTTTAGGTCTTTTGTGACAGAACAGTGGAGAAAGAAGAGAGTTAGTGGAAGCAACAATGGGTCTGCTGGGTGGGTGTTGGAGGTTTTTATGTCATTTTGGAAGTGTTTAGAAAACAGGTATAATGGAATGGTTATTAATGAGGAATTCCGCTAATTTTTTGTCGATCGTGCTTTCTCTTGTGTAGTTGTCTACGGTCTCACTATAAGGGTTTTAAGGGATTAGGATGGCTCCCTCGTGGCAGTGAGATATGTTGAATGGTAATTTAGTTGATGCTTAATCTCAGCGGCATAGTAGAATTTGTCTAAGACTATGATGGTGCCACCTATGTTTGCTAGTTTTATGATCTGTTTATTGTCTTTCGGAGTTTGTTTTAATCAGCTGTTAAGTTGGGTTTGATCTGCATTGACCTTGTGATATCTCTGGTAATGTTTTCTATATCAGATTTGACTAATAAGATATATGTTTCGATCAGATGGTACTGCTTCACGTGCATTGTAGGTGCTTCTAATCCTAAGATTATGTGCACTGAGTTGAATGGTAGTATTATTGCTAGGTTGACCGTAGCTGTAGGGATTCTGTCAGGAGTGTTGAAGTGAGCTCGTAGCCTCAAGGTTCTGTAAAATCTATTTAATTATTGTTCCCATTGGTGGGTGTCAAAGGAGGGAGTGGGACAAAAGGAGAGCTTTTTCTGTAGGACCTGTATTTCTGTTGGTGACAGATAGTGTGAGGAGATGTTGAAGACTAAGGTGGGCCCACCTGTGACCTTGTCTGGACTCGATCTGTAGTGTTTCGGTTTCCCCTGGCTCCTCCTTGTCCTCCTTGGAAGGTGCGTTTCTGTCCTTGTCCTAAAAAACCTCCAGAGCGTTGAGGGCCCTTCATCGCTGTCGGAGCTTGTTGAGGGTGGATATTGATCATTGGTTGGTCTCCTGAAGGAGTTTGTAGCACGCCATCTATACACCTGGTTGCGATGATAGTCTTCCTGATCTCTAAAGAATGTAGCTCTTTTTCTAAGCTTGATGGTTTTTCTGAATTCAGCAACTGCTTCTTTTGTTCTAGTCTTGATTTTGTTCCAGTCAGTTGTTGCTCAGTTGTTCTTCTATGCAGGTGATTCTCTGGTTAATCTTGGTTAATTCTGTCTGTATAAAGTCAATAGTTAATAGAATAATGTCCATGGAAAATTTGTTTGATACTTTTGTATCTTGAGCAATCATCGGTGTTATCACAGAAAAGTGTTGATTGTAATGGAACCCAAAGGCCCCAAGGTATCGGCTGGGCCTTATGATATTCGGCCAAGGTGGCGCAGTACAGTTCCAATGGTGTGGCCTCTTTAAGTTCCTTTTCGTAGTCTCTTGACTATTTTTCTTTGCAGGGATATTTAGGAAAGCACTGGTAGTCGGTACCTTAGATAGGATTGCAGATGTTTCTTCCTCGTTATACCAGAGAATATTAGAAATAATAGAAATTTAGTGTCAAAATGCCCCGGCCGTCGGCAGACACAATCGAGCTAATAGATTATAGATTATAAGCTGATGAACAGTTGCTCAATGAGGGTGTACTAACTTAGCACCAGTCCAAAGTATCAAAATAATACGGGGATAAAAATCCACAAAGACAATTGCCAGTCCACAGGCAAAAATACTTAAAGAGGGCTTAAGATAAAACCCGTAGGTACCACACAGTCCGGGAGCCCTTTGATAAGTTTAAATTGCCCGCGTTTCTGGTGTAAAAAAACAGCGGGAGTGCAGCAAGACACCGGCTCGTTAATATGCCCAATTGAGGGTTACCTAAAGTCTGTGTCGGGCAAGAAGGCTCCGTGTGCTGCGGTTCCTGCGTGATGCTCCTTCCTCCTACCTGACCAAGGTTACTTCAGTGTGGGTTTCCCCAGCGCGCACTCCTCAGGTCTGGAGAAGCAGAGCCAGCAGAGCACTGTTAGGTGCTCGGTTCCAAAGTGGAAATAACTTGATAGATGTAAAGCTCTTCAGGTGGTGGTTCGGGCGTCCACCTTGTGAGCGGCTTACACGCTCCTCAATCAGAAGACAAACTGACAGTTTGAGTCTACACCGTGAATGGTGAGCTGAGCAGATCCGATGCGCGTTTTGGGGGCATTACGGTCCCCTTCCTCAAGGATGGCTCAGCCTCTGTTCTGGATAAGGTCCTGTAACGTGTCCTGCGGACTATGTCTCCCAATGCTTCTGCGTACGTCCGATCATTGATGTGTTTTGAGCGCACCCTTTTCAGGTGTCCTAACAAGTGCAGGCTTCTGTGGACGAGCAATGTTTCCTTCTTTCCTATGAATACATAACAAATTAGAATTTTTAATCTAGAAATTTGACGAATTGGTAACATACGGGTAATTTGTGGCTAACTATTTATCAAACTTACGGACGTAATACTCTGCTGGTGCAAAGAAACTCAATAGTGTGTGTTCATATTTAATTGTGGACTTGTGTTTACTGAGGCAGTTTTGGATATGTTATGTAGTTTCACCTACATATCCGAGATTTAATGAGGTAGATGACGAACAATAAATCACATGTGAACATACTTTTGATGGGAAATTTTTTGTCTGAGTTATATTTATAGCCTTTCAGAGTCGTGCTAGTAGCCAGTCCGTGACCCAGGGCAAAACTGTATAGGTTTATGTAGTGGGTGGGCACAAACAGCTCTGCATTCCTGTCACCTAGAAAGTGATAGTAGGCAGAAGTTGGTAGATTGTCCTCATAACGTTGTCCACATGAAGCAAGACATTGGAGATCCCTTCTTAGAGCAGGAGAGGCCAGGAGAGGTGACCCGGCATGGGCACCATATTGTGCAGTTATCATAAAGGCTGTGAGCCCTTGGTTCATATTGTATGAATCCATTGTTTGCAATGTTTTTCTGAATTTTGAAGTCCCGGATGGTCCAGATTTCAAGGCTACCAGCACATTAACCACCATCTTACGAAGAGGTATCGAACCCCCAACATAAGCACAGAAACCTTGAACTTCTTTTTCCGTTAGGTGACCTTTACTGACTCAAATCCTGGACTGCACGTTGCACCCTAGACGAGTAAGCCACACTCGCTTTGTCAGGGTTAGTCACTACCTTAGCCATACACAGCCAGTGATGACAGATTCGGTTTATTTCTTTCTCAAGCAGATTTGCCCCCAATTCCGTATCATTGTAATGAGATCCATCAATTGTTATCCTCTCAAACCCTGTCTCAAAGAATGCCTGTATCGCACTATCGATATTGCCCTTGCGAACACAGATAAGAGTCCATTCTGAAGAGTCCTGTTCCTTCCTGATTGATGTTATCTCCCGAAGCCGGATTTGATGGCCGCTATCCTTACCCATTTCCGCGAGCCCTCCCGTTTGGTCATAAAGGCTGAAAAATAGATAAGATATAAATGCACTTGCCCGTATTTTTTCAGTGTTCCTATTACTAAACCATGTTTTATAGAAAAAATCCAAAGCTATCGCCCGGGAAATTGGCTCTAACCCCATAACAGAGTAATATTCGAGCTGAGCATGTTCTTCTGCAGCTAATAAACTCCCGACCTGAAGAACAGATCTTTTGGCGCCTTTCAGATAAATCCTATTAAGAGCTCCAACATTAAGGATATTAGACTTCAACATTCTCTCACTAGTCCAGACCCAGACCCAGGCCCAGTCACTAATCTTCTTATAAAAGAGGAAAGGATCCGGCACAATCACCTCTGAATAAAATGTCAACGCTTTATTAGCAAATATTAAAAAGGTTCCATCCGTGGAAACAAAAGGAGGGTGTTAACCCATGGAAACTTTACGCGTTTCGGACTTCCATATTAAAAGCAAAAGAGTCCTTAATCATAAGTGATCCATGTATGCCACACAGCTACTAAAATAGACTATCTCACTAGGTGGACACAGAAGAAAAGCTGGTTATCACTAATTGCAAACAACTGGTGGTGGGTGTAGACCATCATACATAATTGCAAAGGGTGTACTTGCTAGACAACCTATAGTTAAAAGTCAAATCAGATATATACATATCAAATTTACACAAACTGATACATCTATAATGATGGAAAAAGACATTATTCCAACTGCCCAGGTTAACAAAATCACATATATGTACCGATGAATAAACAGATACATGCATGAGTGAACAATCAGGTATAAAGACAGCTTATATATGATCTCATCATCAGGTGGGCAAGAAACCTAATGGGAATGCATGTTTATGTCAAAGGAAAAAATCCCGATTGTAAAAACATAACCTCCAAAATATTTATGAACTATATAAAAACTGCATATAAAAAAATATATGTATACATATATATGTGTATGTACGAATATATAATTGTTCCCAAATAAGAGGAATATCCGTCCCTGGGGACATTTTAATCCTGAATTACATGCATTCCCATTTATGTGACATGTTCCCTCAAAGAAGATCATTCCACTGTCATTAAATGCAAACAAGGTAAATACCAACCTTAAATCTATATCATGGCAAACCCAAGTTCATGCGCTCACAAATAGAAGGGAAAATTCCCCAAATAGATATAAAGTAGCTAACAAAACACCGAATGTCATCCGCAGGTGGGAAACATGTAAGCAATCAGAATCAGAAAATGTACCGCAGATCCGAGTGGTAATTAAAACCGCCTGGGTATCTTGAATCCAGCCGCAGGATCCATTTGGCTTCTGCCAGTAAAAGAGCCTGAAACCAGTCACCCCCACGGGGGGGTCTAGGCACAGACTCCACACCCGTGATCTTTAAAGATGAAAAATCTGCTGAATGACATTCAATGTAATGTCTGGTAAGACCAGACAATGAACGCTTCTTAACCAACGCTACGTAATTCAAAGAGGTACTATCCAGGGCTGCTGACGGAATTCGGACATGCTCAGAAATCCTAGCTCTCAAAGCTCTTGAAGTGCAACCTACATAATTTTTAACGCATAGTGTGCATGTGGCTACATAAACCACATGTGTCGAAGCACAATTAATAAAGGATCGAATGTTAAAAGAATCCTCACTGTTGATCAAAAGGGATTTGTTATTACACATAAAGCGACAAAGGCCACAATGATTAGATCCACATTTGTATGAGCCGGTGACATTCAACCAGGTTTTACTAGCTTTCTTGGAGGAAAATAAACTAGGGACCACTAGATTAGCTATGGTACAGGCTCTCCTGGCCACAATATTAACACCTGGATGAAGAATCATGTCCAAAGTAGCATCCTGACGCAAAAGGGGAATAAAACGTTGGACAATTCATTTTATCTGGAAAAAGTCAGTACTAAAAGGGGTAGAAAAGGTAACCCGATTTTTGGTGGTAGTCATAACTGAACGACCCTTCAGTAGATCAGATCTGCTTCTACTGGCTGCTATAGAAGTCGCTCTATTAAGAATACGGTTGGAATATCCCCTTTCACTAAGTCTATGTTTAATATGTGCAGCCTCAGTATTATAGGACCCCTCCAATGAGCATGAACGCTTCGCTCGCAAAAATTCTCCCACAGGTAAATTGAGCAATGTGTGGGGCATATGGCAGCTGCCAGCATGAAGGGAGGTATTCCCACAAATAAACTTACTATAAAGGGAAGAATGTATAACCCCAGATACCGGATCGCCAGACAGCAAGATGTCCAAAAAGGGGGCCGCTTCCATGTGCAAATTCATTATAAATCTCAAATTAAGAGAATTACCATTAAAATAAATATTAAGGGCCTCCATGGCCTGCTGGGGGGAATTATGACCATCCACCCTACAAATAAGGATCTGGTCATCTATATATCTTGCGTACCAAAAAATCGTATCCAAAAATGGATTATTATCCACATAGACATATTGTTCCTCCCAGTAAGCCATGTAAATATTGGCCAAATCACATGAAAAACTTGCCCCCATGGGGCAACCAGCTGTCTGGAAAAAAAAGAACCATTAAATTGAAAAAAGTTGTGGGTTAACAAGAAACCAGTTGCCATGAGAATAAACTCTTTAGTAATATCATCCAAAGGACTGTATTTCCCCAAATGAAAATGCAGAGCTTGGAGAGCCTCCCTATGTGGTATGCTAGGATACAATGAGTTTACATCGCTTGTTATCCAAAAAAAATTATCAGACCACGGTATTTTATCCAAACACTGTAACAAGCTCTTGGTGTCCCTTATATATCCAGTAGTCCGCTTCATGAGAGGTTGTATACAATGATCCAGCCAATCACTCAGGTTACTAGTAAGGGACCCGGTGCTGGCAACTATAGGTCTTAGGGGCGGAGGAAAGATACCTTTATGTATCTTCGGAAGACCCTGAAATATAGGGCAAACCGGAGATTCAACAAGAAGATATTCAAAGGTTTTTCTATTAAAAACCCCCCATTCAAGTCCCCGTGACAGCAAGGTATGCATTTTTGTGGCAAAGTCAGAAGTGGGGTCACCAGAAAGCTGTCTATAAGTGGAAGCATCACTTAAAATAGTATTGATCTCCCTCTCATACAATGTGTTATCCAACACTACTACTGAACCCCCCTTGTCCGCCTTGCGAATTACAATATGTCCATTATCCCTTAGATCTTTCAATGCTCCCCTCTCTAAAGATGACAAATTATCCTGGATTCGAGTTTTTTTAGAGAGTAAGCCTCTTACCTCAGACTCAATGAGGTCTTGGAACGTATTCATAACAGGAACTCTAGAGGTGACAGGATAGAAAGCCGGATTCTTAGTAACAAAAGGAGGGGGGGCAGGAGTGTTCAAACATGTGTCACTCAACTCATACAATTGTGTCGTTGCAATCTGTTCCTTTAAAGTCAAAAACAATGGGACCTGAACCGAAGCAGTATCTAACGGATCCCTTGTGTCCCTGTCAGTTATGTCATTATTGTCAATATTATCAGTAGCTGAAAAATGCCTTTTAATAGTGAGATTCCTAATGAACTTATTCACATCCCGTAAAGTCTGAAAAAGGTCTGCCCGATTATTAGGGGCAAAATTAAGACCTTTCTGGAGAACCTCCATTTGAATAGAATTTAAAACGCATGCTGATAAATTAAGTACAGGGATATTCAAGGAGCTATGGCACGTTAATTCCTCCAATATCTGCGTTTGTTGGGCCGGAGATATCTCCTTCCCCCCCCCCCCTCTTCATATCCTGTGCCTACCCCTATTAAGTTTTTTGAGGGGCGTGAAGTGTGAGATCCACGACCCGACTCATATGAGCTAACACTCCCGTCCGCAGGCTCATTGTCAGTGGACGAAAAATAAACAGTTTTCGCACCCTGCGTCTGTTGGTTGCGTTTTTTTAAAATAGATTTAGTCTTATTATTCAAATGCCAGGTATACACTTGTTTTGATTCGTAGTCCCTCATGTCCCTGCGATACTTATTTTGCTTCAGGTCTATAATATCTGACTCCACTCTATCAATAGTATTTTTCAACCTCACATTAAATTTATCAAATTCCATAGGGTTAAACTTGTCAACAAGAAACGCATGCATAGTTTTAATCTGAGTGTCCAATTCCAAGATACGTTTTTGTTCCTCCTTAATAATAAGATTCATCAAACTGGAGGAACAAATGGAAAGTATCGTATTACAGTACTCCAGAAATTGGTCAGAGAAAATATGGGTAGGAGACTTCTTAATCCTCAGGCCCCTAGGAACCATGTGCATCTCCACATATTTACTCAAGGTCATTGAGTCCCACCAGGTTTTAAGGCATTGAATAGATATTTTTTCAAGGTCCCAAAAGGTATGTGTCTCCTTACCCTGGGGATTGTCCTCCACAATATGATGAGATGAGGGTTGACTTGAAAACACATCATCCAATCTTTTCTTACGTGTCTCATTATCCAAGAAATCCTAAGTGTCCATATCCGTAAATGAAGAGAGCTCTGTGGTATAAATCCTTATGATGTAACCCGAACGGAAATCCGTTGAAAAAAGCGAGGTACAAAACCGCAATCAAGGATCAAGATGCATATATCAATGTCACACGCGCAGCCACTCCAAGGGTCGCAGGGGGCACGAAGGAAGGGACGGAAGGCCAATAGTAGAGACAAAGGTATCCTCAGCTCACCTGCTCCCCGGGCTGCCAGTCCTTGCGGGTGCCAGGGATCCACCGGTAGGTCCCAACCGGTTAGGAGTAAATGTAAAAGAGGAAAGGATCCGGCACAATCACCTCTGAATAAAATGTCAAAGCTTTATTAGCAAATATTAAAAAGGTTCCATCCGTGGAAACAAAAGGAGGGTGTTAACCCATGGAAACTTTACGCGTTTCGGACTTCCATATTAAAAGCAAAAGAGTCCTTAATCATAAGTGATCCATGTATGCCACATAGCTACTAAAATAGACTATCTCACTAGGTGGACACAGAAGAAAAGCTGGTTATCACTAATTGCAAACAACTGGTGGTGGGTGTAGACCATCATACATAATTGCAAAGGGTGTACTTGCTAGACAACCTATAGTTAAAAGTCAAATCAGATATATACATATCAAATTTACACAAACTGATACATCTATAATGATGGAAAAAGACATTATTCCAACTGCCCAGGTTAACAAAATCACATATATGTACCGATGAATAAACAGATACATGCATGAGTGAACAATCAGGTATAAAGACAGCTTATATATGATCTCATCATCAGGTGGGCAAGAAACCTAATGGGAATGCATGTTTATGTCAAAGGAAAAAATCCCGATTGTAAAAACATAACCTCCAAAATATTTATGAACCATATAAAAACTGCATATAAAAAAATATATGTATACATATATATATGTGTGTAGGAATATATAATTGTTCCCAAATAAGAGGAATATCCGTCCCTGGGGACATTTTAATCCTGAATTACATGCATTCCCATTTATGTGACATGTTCCCTCAAAGAAGATCATTCCACTGTCATTAAATGCAAACAAGGTAAATACCAACCTTAAATCTATATCATGGCAAACGCAAGTTCATGCGCTCACAAATAGAAGGGAAAATTCCCCAAATAGATATAAAGTAGCTAACAAAACACCGAATGTCATCCGCAGGTGGGAAACATGTAAGCAATCAGAATCAGAAAATGTACCGCAGATCCGAGCGGTAATTAAAACCGCCTGGGTATCTTGAATCCAGCCGCAGGATCCATTTGGCTTCTGCCAGTAAAAAAGCCTGAAACCAGTCACCCCCACGGGGGGGTCTAGGCACAGACTCCACACCCGTGATCTTTAGAGATGAAAAATCTGCTGAATGACATTCAATGTAATGTCTGGTAAGACCAGACAATGAACGCTTCTTAACCAACGCTACGTAATTCAGAGGTACTATCCAGGGCTGCTGACGGAATTCGGACATGCTCAGAAATCCTAGCTCTCAAAGCTCTTGAAGTGCAACCTACATAATTTTTAACGCATAGTGTGCATGTGGCTACATAAACCACATGTGTCGAAGCACAATTAATAAAGGATCGAATGTTAAAAGAATCCTCACTGTTGATCAAAAGGAATTTGTTATTCCACATAAAGCGACAAAGGCCACAACGATTAGATCCACATTTGTATGAGCCGGTGACATTCAACCAGGTTTTACTAGCTTTCTTGGAGGAAAATAAACTAGGGGCCACTAGATTACCTATGGTACAGGCTCTCCTGGCCACAATATTAACCCCTGGATGAAGAATCATGTCCAAAGTAGCATCCTGACGCAAAAGGGGAATAAAACGTTGGACAATTCGTTTTATCTGGAAAAAGTCAGTACTAAAAGGGGTAGAAAAGGTAACCCGATTTTTGGTGGTAGTCATAACTGAACGATCCTTCAGTAGATCAGATCTGCTTCTACTGGCTGCTATAGAAGTCGCTCTATTAAGGTTACGGTTGGATACGTTCATTGTCTGGTCTTACCAGACATTACATTGAATGTCATTCAGCAGATTTTTCATCTTTAAAGATCACGGGTGTGGAGTCTGTGCCTAGACCCCCCCGTGGGGGTGACTGGTTTCAGGCTCTTTTACTGGCAGAAGCCAAATGGATCCTGCGGCTGGATTCAAGATACCCAGGCGGTTTTAATTACCACTCGGATCTGCGGTACATTTTCTGATTCTGATTGCTTACATGTTTCCCACCTGCGGATGACATTCGGTGTTTTGTTAGCTACTTTATATCTATTTGGGGAATTTTCCCTTCTATTTGTGAGCGCATGAACTTGGGTTTGCCATGATATAGATTTAAGGTTGGTATTTACCTTGTTTGCATTTAATGACAGTGGAATGATCTTCTTTGAGGGAACATGTCACATAAATGGGAATGCATGTAATTCAGGATTAAAATGTCCCCAGGGACGGATATTCCTCTTATTTGGGAACAATTATATATTCGTACACACATATATATATGTATACATATATTTTTTTTATATGCAGTTTTTTTATGGTTCAGAAATATTTTGGAGGTTATGTTTTTACAATCGGGATTTTTTCCTTTGACATAAACATGCATTCCCATTAGGTTTCTTGCCCACCTGATGATGAGATCATATATAAGCTGTTTTATACCTGATTGTTCACTCATGCATGTATCTGTTTATTCATCGGTACATATATGTGATTTTGTTAACCTGGGCAGTTGGAATAATGTCTTTTTCCATCATTATAGATGTATCAGTTTGTGTAAATTTGATATGTATATATCTGATTTGACTTTTAACTATAGGTTGTCTAGCAAGTACACCCTTTGCAATTATGTATGATGGTCTACACCCACCACCAGTTGTTTGCAATTAGTGATAACCAGCTTTTCTTCTGTGTCCACCTAGTGAGATAGTCTATTTTAGTAGCTGTGTGGCATACATGGATCACTTATGATTAAGGACTCTTTTGCTTTTAATATGGAAGTCCGAAACGCGTAAAGTTTCCATGGGTTAACACCCTCCTTTTGTTTCCACGGATGGAACCTTTTTAATATTTGCTAATAAAGCTTTGACGTTTTATTCAGAGGTGACTGTGCCGGATCCTTTCTTCTTTTGCATTTACTCCTAACCGGTTGGGACCTACCGGTGGATCCCTGGCACCCGCAAGGACTGGCAGCCTGGGGAGCAGGTGAGCTGAGGATACCTTTGTCTCTACTAATCTTCTTATATCTCCCTCCTGGTGATAGTATTTTTGATTAATGAATGGAAGGGGTGATAAGTGTTAATGAAAGAAACACATTTAGTCCTTTGGTTCAGCAGTACAGGGTGGTAGAGATGTGGCTGCGAGATAACCCCTTGCTTGGAATTTTTCACTCATTTCCTTGTGTCTAATGGCCTGTTGTATGGAATCAGAAACTATTCTTTCAATCCTTTTGTGTTGTGATTTGGGGAGTGACTGTTTTATATGTCTAGAGTAATAGCTGGAGTATTACTACAGTCTGTTATGGTCAGTGGGCTTGGTATATAGGTCTGTCCAAATAGTCCCAGTGGATGTGACGTGGTCCCTGCTGTCTTGAAAATTTAGTTGGTTCTTGTTATGATGTATGGTGAAAGAAAGATTGGGTAAACAGCTATTTAGGTGTTGGAAAAACTGGTCCAATGTCTCAATATCGCCATGCCAAAACATGAAAACATCATCAATGTATCTTTCCATAAAATTGAATATGAGAATAATGGATGGATGTGTACAAACCTCTCTTCGAAGTAGGGCATGAAGATATTCACAAAAGGGGGTGTTACGTTAGGGTCCATAGCTGGGTCTCATGTTTGTATATAAAACTGGTCTTCAAACAAAAAGAAATTCCTCTCAAGGACAATCTGTAAGAAAATCTGTAACAAAACATTTTTTGTTAGTTCACTATTGGAATCCAGGAACCATTCTACTGCCCTAATGCCTTGTGAGTGTTCAATGCTGGTATATAGACTTCACGTCTACGGTAACTAAGATGGTGTCCTTTGGTACTGTGCCTAGAATTCTGAGATCGTACAAAAAAATCGGAGGTGTCTTTGAGGTATGACGGGATTAATGGAATGAGTGGGGTCAGAATTTCTTGAAGTGTTATGGACAATGGAGAAAGAAGAGAGTTAGTGGAAGCAACAATGGGTCTGCTGGGTGGGTGTTGGAGGTTTTTATGTCATTTTGGAAGTGTTTAGAAAACAGGTATAATGAAATGGTTATTAATGAGGAATTCCGCTAATTTTTTGTCGATCGTGCCTTCTCTTGTGTAGTTGTCTACGGTCTCACTATAAGGGTTTTAAGGGATTAGGATGGCTCCCTCGTGGCAGTGAGATATGTTGAATGGTAATTTAGTTGATGCTTAATCTCAGCGGTATAGTAGAATTTGTCTAAGACTATGATGGTGCCACCTATGTCTGCGAGTTTTATGATCTGTTTATTGTCTTTCGGAGTTTGTTTTAATCAGCTGTTAAGTTGGGTTTGATCTGCATTGACCTTGTGATATTTCTGGTAATGTTTTTTATATGAGATTTGACTAATAAGATATATGTTTCGATCAGATGGTACTGCTTCACGTGCATTGTAGGTGCTTCTAATCCTAAGATTATGTGCACTGAGTTGAATGGTAGTATTATTGCTAGGTTGACCGTAGCTGTGGGGATTCTGTGAGGAGTGTTGAAGTGAGCTCGTAGCCTCAAGGTTCTGTAAAATCTATTTAATTATTATTCCCATTGGTGGGTGTCAAAGGAGGGAGTGGGACAAAAGGAGAGCCCTTCTGTAGGACCTGTATTTCTGTTGGTGACAGATAGTGTGAGGAGATGTTGAAGACTAAGGTGGGCCCACCTGTGACCTTGTCTGGACTCGATCTGTAGTGTTTCGGTTTCTCCTGGCTCCTCCTTGTGCTCCTTGGAAGGTGCGTTTCTGTCCTTGTCCTAAAAAACCTCCAGAGCGTTGAGGGCCCTTCATCGCTGTCGGAGCTTGTTGAGGGTGGATATTGATCATTGGTTGGTCTCCTGAAGGAGTTTGTAGCACGCCATCTATACACCTGGTTGCGATGATAGTCTTCTTGATCTCTAAAGAATGTAGCTCTTTTTCTAAGCTTGATGACTTTTCTGAATTCAGCAACTGCTTTTGTTCTAGTCTTGATTTTGTTCCAGTCAGTTGTTGCTCAGTTGTTCTTCTATGCTGGTGATTCTCTGGTTAATCTTGGTTAATTCTGTCTGTATAAAGTCAATAGTTAATAGAATAATGTCCATGGAACATTTGTTTGATACTTTTGTATCTTGAGCAATCATCGGTGTTATCACAGAAAAGTGTTGATTGTAATGGAACCCAAAGGCCCCAAGGTATCGGCTGGGCCTTATGATATTCGGCCAAGGTGGCGCAGTACAGTTCCAATGGTGTGGCCTCTTTAAGTTCCTTTTCGTAGTCTCTTGACTATTTTTCTCTGCAGGGTTATTTAGGAAAGCACTGGTAGTCGGTACATTAGATAGGATTGCAGATGTTTCTTCCTCGTTATACCAGAGAATACGCAGCAGCCAGAGGCTAATCTTTAGTGTCAAAATGCCCCGGCCGGCGGCAGACACAATCGAGCTAATAGATTATAGATTATAAGCTGATGAACAGTTGCTCAATGAGGGTGTACTAACTTAGTACCAGTCCAAAGTATCAAAATAATACGGGGATAAAAATCCACAAAGACAATTGCCAGTCCACAGGCAAAAATCCTTAAAGAGGGCTTAAGATAAAACCCGTAGGTACCACACAGTCCGGGAGCCCTTTGATAAGTTTAAATTGCCCGCGTTTCTGGTGTAAAAAACCAGCGGGAATGCAGCAAGACACCGGCTCGTTAATATGCCCAATTGAGGGTTACCTAAAGTCTGTGTCGGGCAAGAAGGCTCCGTGTGCTGCGGTTCCTGCGTGATGCTCCTTCCTCCTACCTGACCAAGGTTACTTCAGTGCGGGTTTCCCCAGCGCGCACTCCTCAGCGCGCACTCCTCAGGTCTGGAGAAGCAGAGCCAGCAGAGAACTGTTAGGTGCTCGGTTCCAAAGTGGAAATAACTTGATAGATGTAAAGCTCTTCAGGTGGTGGTTCGGGCGTCCACCTTGTGAGCGGCTTACACGCTCCTCAATCAGAAGACAAACTGACAGTTTGAGTCTACACCGTAAATGGTGAGCTGAGCAGATCCAACGCGCGTTTTTGGGGCATTACGGTCCCCTTCCTCAAGGATGGCTCAGCCTCTGTTCTGGATAAGGTCCTGTAACGTGTCCTGCGGACTATGACTCCCAATGCTTCTGCGTACGTCCGATCATTGATGTGTTTTGAGCGCACCCTTTTCAGGTGTCCTAACAAGTGCAGGCTTCTGTGGACGAGCAATGTTTCCTTCTTTCCTATGAATACATAACAAATTAGAATTTTTAATCTAGAAATTTGACGAATTGGTAGCATACGGGTATTTTGTGGCTAACTATTTATCAAACTTACGGACGTAATACTCTGCTGGTGCAAAGAAACTCAATAGTGTGTGTCCACATTTAATTGTGGACTTGTGTTTACTGAGGCAGTTTTGGATATGTTATGTAGTTTCACCTACATATCCGAGATTTAATGAGGTAGATGACGAACAATAAATCACATGTGAACATACTTTTGATGGGAAATTTTTTACCAGTGCGTGGGTGACTGAAGGTGTCACCTTTGGTAATGTTCGAGCACTGTGTGCAGTGCAGACATGGAAAATTTCCATTGCGAGTAGAGGACAATGTGCTCTGTCTGAGAGTATATTTGGGAGAGCATATGTTGGCTTGGACTAAATACTCTAAGATTTTTGGGTCTTTTGTGACAGAACAGTGGTGGGATGTGGAATTCAGGTATTTCTTGATAAGAAGCACTGAGAATGTTCCAATGTCTGTTGATAGTATTTTTTTCTCATACTCTTTGCTCGCGTAAGATTTTATCTCGGAAAGTATAGTTATTTAAATGTAATAAAATTTCTCTAAAACAAACTATTTATGCACACCTTCTTCAATAATGACCAAGCATGGCATCCAGTTTCTTGGTTCCTGCAGACAATTTTTGGTCTCGTTCTTCCAATTCGGAGTCGGTCTCTTTGTCTCCTGAGGGAGTCTCCTTTTTTGAGTGGTCTCGGTCGGTGTGAGATGTTGGTGAGGTTGACCTTTTGTAGCTGGCGTATTTACTAAAAGTGAGGTCTTGATCCACTCTCTGTTCATTGTCCTGACCGAAGAGTCTCTCTGCTTCAGGGGTCTCGCCCATCAAGTTGCGATAGATCTCCTCCTTCTTTTTACTTAAGCCAGGAGCATCTTGTGATTTGAACACATCCTCCGGGACGTTTTTAATAGCTTGATTGAGCTCCGCTTTCGAGAAACCCATGTCATCCAAAACCGACTCACTTGCTTGAAGTGCCTTCTCGGTTGTATAGTTCTTGCCAATAGAGAACCAGCTTTTATCAATGATGTCTGAATTATACTTATAGCCTTTCAGAGTCGTGCTAGTAGCCAGTCCGTGACCCAGGGCAAAACTGTATAGGTTTATGTAGTGGGTGGGCACAAACATCTCTGCATTCCTGTCACCTAGAAAGTGATAGTAGGCAGAAGTTAGTAGATTGTCCTCATAATGTTGTCCATATGAAGCAAGACATTGGAGATCCCTTCTTAGAGCAGGAGAGGCCAGGAGAGGTGACCCGGAATGGGCACCATATTGTGCAGTTATCATAAAGGCTGTGAGCCCTTGGTTCATAATGTATGAATCCATTGTTTGCAATGTTTTTCTGAATTTTGAAGTCCCGGATGGTCCAGATTTCAAGGCTACCAGCACATTAACCACCATCTTACGAAGAGGTATCGAACCCCCAACATAAGCACAGAAACCTTGAACTTCTTTTTCCGTTAGGTGACCTTCTTTACTGACTCGCAAATCCTGGACTGCACGTTGCACCCTAGACGAGTAAGCCATGCTCGCTTTGTCAGGGTTAGTCACTACCTTAGCCATACACAGCCAGTGATGACAGATTCGGTTTATTTCTTTCTCAAGCAGATTTGCCCCCAACTCCGGATCATTGTAATGAGATCCATCAATTGTTATCCTCTCAAACCCTCTCTCAAAGAATGCCTGTATCGCACTATCGATATTGCCCTTGCGAACACAGGTAAGAGTCCATTCTGAAGAGTCCTGTTCCTTCCTGATTGATGTTATCTCTCGAAGCCGGATTTGATGGCCGCTATCCTTACCCATTTCCGCGAGCCCTCCCGTTTGGTCATAAAGGCTGAAAAATAGATAAGATATAAATGCACTTGCCCGTATTTCTTCAGTGTTCCTACTACTAACCCATGTTTTATAGAAAAAATCCAAAGCTATCGCCCGGGAAATTGGCTCTAACCCCATAACAGAGTAATATTCGAGCTGAGCATGTTCTTCTGCAGCTAATAAACTCCCGACCTGAAGAACAGATCTTTTGGCGCCTTTCAGATAAATCCTATTAAGAGCTCCAACATTAAGGATATTAGACTTCAACATTCTCTCACTAGTCCAGACCCAGGCCCAGTCACTAATCTTATATCTCCCTCCTGTTGATAGTATTTTTGATTAATGAATGGAAGGGGTGATAAGTGTGAATGGAAGGGGTGATAAGTGTTAATGAAAGAAACACATTTAAGGCCCCGTCACACTAAAGCTGGTGTCACACACAGCGACAACGACAACGACGTCGCTGCTACGTCACCATTTTCTGTGACGTTGCAGCGACGTCCCGTCGCTGTCGCTGTGTGTGACATCCAGCAACGACCTGGCCCCTGCTGTGAGGTCGCCGGTCGTTGCTGAATGTCCAGCTTCATTTTTTGGTCGTCACTCTCCCGCTGTGACACACACATCGCTGTGTGTGACAGCGAGAGAGCGACGAAATGAAGCGAGCAGGAGCCGGCACTGGCAGCTGCGGTAAGCTGTAACCAGCGTAAACATCGGGTAACCAAGGGAAGACCTTTCCCTGGTTACCCGATGTTTACGCTGGTTACCAGCCTCCGCCGCTCTTGCTGCCAGCGCCGGCTCCTGCACTGTGACATGTGGCTGCAGTATGCATCGGGTAATTAACCCGATGTATACTGTAGCAAGGAGAGCAAGGAGCCAGCGCTAAGCAGTGCGCGCGGCTCCCTGCTCTGACATGTAGCTGCAGCACACATCGGGTTAATTAACCCCATGTGTACTGTAGGAGAGCAAGGAGCCAGCGCTAAGCGTGGCTCCCTGCTCTCTGAACATGTAGCACAGCGACGTTATGATCGCTGCTTCTGCTGTGTTTGACAGCTAAGCAGCGATCATAACAGCGACTTACAAGGTCGCTGTTACGTCACCGAAAATGGTGACGTAACAGCGACGTCGTTGTCGCTGTCGTTTAGTGTGAACCCAGCTTAAGCAACATCGCTAGCAACATCGCTGCTAACGAACAACTTTTGTGACGTTGCTAGCGATGTTGCTGTGTGTGACATCCAGCAACACCCTGGCCCCAGCTGTGAGGTCGTTGGTTGTTGCTGAATGTCCTGGGCCATTTTTTAGTTGTTGCTCTCCCGCTGTGAAGCACAGATCGCTGTGTGTGACAGCGAGACAGCAACAACTAAATGTGCAGGCAGCAGGAGCCGGCTTCTGCGGAGGCTGGTAACCAATGTAAACATCGGGTAACCAAGAAGCCCTGTCCTTGGTTACCCGATATTTACCTTTGTTACCAGCCTCCGCCGCTCTCACTGTCAGTGCCGGCTCCTGCTCTGTGCACATGTAGCTGCAGCACACATCGGGTTAATTAACCCGATGTGTGCTGTAACTAGGAGAGCAAGGAGCCAGCGCTAAGCATTGTGCGCTGCTCCCTGCTCTGTGCACATTTAGCTGCAGCACACATCGGGTAATTAACCCGATGTGTGCTGTAACCAGGAGAGCAAGGAGCCAGCGCTAAGCGGTGTGCGCTGCTCCCTGCTCTGTGCACATTTAGCTGCAGCACACATCGGGTAATTAACCCGATGTGTGCTGTAACTAGGAGAGCAAGGAGCCAGCGCTAAGCGGTGTGCGCTGCTCCCTGCTCTGTGCACATTTAGCTGCAGCACACATCGGGTAATTAACCCGATGTGTGCTGTAACTAGGAGAGCAAGGAGCCAGCGCTAAGCGGTGTGCGCTGCTCCCTGCTCTGTGCACATTTAGCTGCAGCACACATCGGGTAATTAACCCTATGTGTGCTGTAACTAGGAGAGCAAGGAGCCAGCGCTAAGCGGTGTGCGCTGCTCCCTGCTCTGTGCACATTTAGCTGCAGCACACATCGGGTAATTAACCCGATGTGTGCTGTAACTAGGAGAGCAAGGAGCCAGCGCTAAGCGGTGTGCGCTGCTCCCTGCACGTGTAGCTCCGTGCGGTGGTAACCAAGGTAAATATCGGGTTGGTTACCCGATATTTACCTTAGTTACCAAGCGCAGCATCTTCCACGCGGCGCTGGGGGCTGGTTGCTGGTGAGCTCACCAGCAACTTGTGTAGCGACGCTCCAGCGATCCCTGCCAGGTCAGGTTGCTGGTGGGATCGCTGGAGTGTCGCAGTGTGACATCTCACCAGCAACCTCCTAGCAACTTACCAGCGATCCCTATCGTTGTTGGTTTCGCTGGTAAGTTGCTTAGTGTGACTGGACCTTAAGTCCTTTGGTTCAGCAGTACAGGGTGGTAGAGATGTGGCTGCGAGATAACCCCTTGCTTGGAATTTTTCACTCGTTTCCTTGTGTCTAATGGCCTGTTGTATGGAATCAGAAACTATTCTTTCAATCCTTTTGTGTTGTGATTTGGGGAGTGACTGTTTTATATGTCTAGAGTAATAGCTGGAGTATTACTACAGTCTGTTATGGTCAGTGGGCTTGGTATATAGGTCTGTCCAAATAGTCCCAGTGGATGTGACGTGGTCCCTGCTGTCTTGAAAATTTAGTTGGTTCTTGTTATGATGTATGGTGAAAGAAAGATTGGGTAAACAGCTATTTAGGTGTTGGAAAAACTGGTCCAATGTCTCAATATCGCCATGCCAAAACATGAAAACATCATCAATGTATCTTTCCATAAAATTGAATGAGAATAATGGATGGATGTGTACAAACCTCTCTTTGAAGTAGGGCATGAAGATATTCACAAAAGGGGGTGTTACGTTAGGGTCCATAGCTGGGTCTCATGTTTGTATATAAAACTGGTCTTCAAACAAAAAGAAATTCCTCTCAAGGACAATCTGTAAGAAAATCTGTAACAAAACATTTTTTGTTAGTTCACTATTGGAATCCAGGAACCATTCTACTGCCCTAATGCCTTGTGAGTGTTCAATGCTGGTATATAGACTATTCACGTCTACGGTAACTAAGATGGTGTCCTTTGGTACTGTGCCTAGAATTCTGAGATCGTACAAAAAAATCGGAAGTGTCTTTGAGGTATGACGGGATTAATGGAATGAGTGGGGTCAGAATTTCTTGAAGTGTTATGGACAATGGAGAAAGAAGAGAGTTAGTGGAAGCAACAATGGGTCTGCTGGGTGGGTGTTGGAGGTTTTTATGTCATTTTGGAAGTGTTTAGAAAACAGGTATAATGAAATGGTTATTAATGAGGAATTCCGCTAATTTTTTGTCGATCGTGCCTTCTCTTGTGTAGTTGTCTACGGTCTCACTGTAAGGGTTTTAAGGGATTAGGATGGCTCCCTCGTGGCAGTGAGATATGTTGAATGGTAATTTAGTTGATGCTTAATCTCAGCGGTATAGTAGAATTTGTCTAAGACTATGATGGTGCCACCTATGTCTGCGAGTTTTATGATCTGTTTATTGTCTTTCGGAGTTTGTTTTAATCAGCTGTTAAGTTGGGTTTGATCTGCATTGACCTTGTGATATTTCTGGTAATGTTTTCTATATCAGATTTGACTAATAAGATATATGTTTCGATCAGATGGTACTGCTTCACGTGCATTGTAGGTGCTTCTAATCCTAAGATTATGTGCACTGAGTTGAATGGTAGTATTATTGCTAGGTTGACCGTAGCTGTGGGGATTCTGTCAGGAGTGTTGAAGTGAGCTCGTAGCCTCAAGGTTCTGTAAAATCTATTTAATTATTGTTCCCATTGGTGGGTGTCAAAGGAGGGAGTGGGACAAAAGGAGAGCCCTTTCTGTAGGACCTGTATTTCTGTTGGTGACAGATAGTGTGAGGAGATGTTGAAGACTAAGGTGGGCCCACCTGTGACCTTGTCTGGACTCGATCTGTAGTGTTTCGGTTTCCCCTGGCTCCTCCTTGTGCTCCTTGGAAGGTGCGTTGCTGTCCTTGTCCTTATCCTAAAAAACCTCCAGAGCGTTGAGGGCCCTTCATCGCTGTCGGAGCTTGTTGAGGGTGGATATTGATCATTGGTTGGTCTCCTGAAGGAGTTTGTAGCACGCCATCTATACACCTGGTTGCGATGATAGTCTTCTTGATCTCTAAAGAATGTAGCTCTTTTTCTAAGCTTGATGACTTTTCTGAATTCAGCAACTGCTTTTGTTCTAGTCTTGATTTTGTTCCAGTCAGTTGTTGCTCAGTTGTTCTTCTATGCTGGTGATTCTCTGGTTAATCTTGGTTAATTCTGTCTGTATAAAGTCAATAGTTAATAGAATAATGTCCATGGAACATTTGTTTGATACTTTTGTATCTTGAGCAATCATCGGTGTTTTCACAGAAAAGTGTTGATTGTAATGGAACCCAAATGCCCCAAGGTATCGGCTGGGCCTTATGATATTCGGCCAAGGTGGCGCAGTACAGTTCCAATGGTGTGGCCTCTTTAAGTTCCTTTTCGTAGTCTCTTGACTATTTTTCTCTGCCGGGTTATTTAGGAAAGCACTGGTAGTCGGTAGCTTACATAGGATTGCATATGTTTCTTCCTCGTTATACCAGAGAATACGCAGCAGCCAGAGGCTAATCTTTAGTGTTAAAATGCCCCGGCCGGCGGCAGACACAATCGAGCTAATAGATTATAGATTATAAGCTGATGAACAGTTGCTCAATGAGGGTGTACTAACTTAGTACCAGTCCAAAGTATCAAAATAATACGGGGATAAAAATCCACAAAGACAATTGCCAGTCCACAGGCAAAAATACTTAAAGAGGGCTTAAGATAAAACCCGTAGGTACCACACAGTCCGGGAGCCCTTTGATAAGTTTAAATTGCCCGCGTTTCTGGTGTAAAAAAACAGCGGAAGTGCAGCAAGACACCGGCTCGTTAATATGCCCAATTGAGGGTTACCTAAAGTCTGTGTCGGGCAAGAAGGCTCCGTGTGCTGCGGTTCCTGCGTGATGCTCCTTCCTCCTACCTGACCAAGGTTACTTCAGTGCGGGTTTCCCCAGCGCGCACTCCTCAGGTCTGGAGAAGCAGAGCCAGCAGAGCACTGTTAGGTGCTCGGTTCCAAAGTGGAAATAACTTGATAATGTAAAGCTCTTCAGGTGGTGGTTCGGGCGTCCACCTTGTGAGCGGCTTACACGCTCCTCAATCAGAAGACAAACTGACAGTTTGAGTCTACACCGTGAATGGTGAGCTGAGCAGATCCGATGCGCGTTTTGGGGGCATTACGGTCCCCTTCCTCAAGGATGGCTCAGCCTCTGTTCTGGATAAGGTCCTGTAACGTGTCCTGCGGACTATGTCTCCCAATGCTTCTGCGTACGTCCGATCATTGATGTGTTTTGAGCGCACCCTTTTCAGGTGTCCTAACAAGTGCAGGCTTCTGTGGACGAGCAATGTTTCCTTCTTTCCTATGAATACATAACAAATTAGAATTTTTAATCTAGAAATTTGACGAATTGGTAACATACGGGTAATTTGTGGCTAACTATTTATCAAACTTACGGACGTAATACTCTACTGGTGCAAAGAAACTGCAACTCATCCTGTTATGCAAATCTGACTTTTGACGGAGAAGATGCGCTTCGGTTGGCATCAGTTTGACATTTATGGAACCGGTCTTTAACCGACCTCCATCATTTACGGACATCTTTTTCTGAAGAAAAAGAAAAAAAAAACAGTTACAACATCTTGGATACCAACTAAAAAATATTTTGTTTTAGAGACGGAAGCATCATTTCACATTACCTATTTGATTCTGGAGACTAGCATCAGCCTCGTGCCACTGGGGGTAAAGCTCCCGGCATATGGTGGTCCAGCAGCCTATCCTCTTCTGTATTTGGCAGTAGTCTGGCGAGGCTGTGTCCCAAAGGCACGGCATAGACTCCATCTAGAAACCCAAAAGAAAGGTCATGATTATAAAAATAAAACCATGGGCTGAAACCCCCCCCCCCCGAAAAAAAACAAAACATAGGACAGATAGAAATGAAATGCATAGAAGGATGGATAAATGGAAATGTAGAAGAAAAAAATGGATGGATAAATAGAAAGATAGAAGAAATACATAGAAGGATGGATAAATGAAAAGAGAAAAGAAATACATATAAGGATGGATAAATTAAAAGAGAAAAGAAATACATATAAGGATGGATAAATGAAAAGAGAACAAAAATCTAGAAGGATGAAAAGATAGAAAAGAAATACATACACCGTGTGCAGAATTATTAGGCAAGTTGTATTTTAGAGGATTTTTTTATTATTGATCAACAACTATGTTCTCAATCAACCCAAAAGACTCATAAATATCAAAGCTTAATATTTTTGGAAGTTGAAGTGTTTTTTTTTTTTAGGTTTGGCTATCTTAAAAGGATATATGTTTGTGCAGGTAACTATTACTGTGCAGAATTATTAGGCGATTTAATAAAAACCAAAAATATTGTCATCTCACTTGTTTGTTTTCACCAGGTAAACCAATATAACTGCACAAAATTTAGAAATAAACATTTCTGATATGTAAACCCCCCCCAAAAAAAATGAGTGACCAATATAGCCTTCTTTCTTTGTGATGACACTCAACAGCCTACCATCCATAGATTCTGTCAGCTGCTTGATCTGTTTATGATCAACATTGCGTGCAGCAGCCACCACAGCCTCCCAGACACTATTCCGAGAGGTGTACTGTTTTCCCTCAATGTCGATCTCACATTTTATGAGGGACCACAGGCTCTCTATGGGGTTCAGATCAGGTGAACAAGGGGGCCATGTCATTATTTTTTCATCTTTTAGACCTTTACTGACCAGCCTTGGCTGTGGAGTAGTTGGATGCATGCGATGGAGCATTGTCCTGTATGAAAATCATGTTTTTCTTGAGCGATACCGACTTCTTCCTGTACCACTCACTGCTTGAAGAAGTTGTCTTCCAGAAACTGGCAGTAGGCCTGGGAGTTGAGCTTCACTCCATCCTCAACCCGAAAAGGTCCTACAAGTTCATCTTTGATGATATCAGCCCATACTAGTACCCCACCTCCACCTTGCTGGCATCTGAGTTGGAGTGGAGCTTTCTGTCCTTAACTGATCAGCCTCTGGCCCATCCATCTTTCCCATCAAGAGTCACTATAATTTCATCAGTCCATAAAACCTTTTAAAACTCAGTCTTAAGATATTTCTTGGCCCAATCTTGACGTTTTATCTTATGTTTCTTGTTCAAAGGTGGTAGTTTTTCTGCCTTTCTTACCTTTGCCATGTCCTTGAATATGGCACACCTTGTGCTTTTTGATACTCCAGTAACGTTGCAGCTCTGAGATATGGCTAAACTGGTGGCAAATGGCATCTTGGCAGCTTCACGCTTGATTTTCCTCAATTCATGGGCAGTTATTTTGTGCCTTTTTGCCCAGCACACTTCTTGCGACCCTGTTGGTTATTTGACATGAAACGCTTGATTGTTCGGTGATCACGCTTCAAACGTTTGGCAATTTCAAGACTGCTGCATCCCTCTGCAAGATATCTCACAATTTTGGACTTTTCAGATCTTTTCAAATCTCTCTTCTGACCCATTTTGCCAAAGGAAAAGAAGTTGCCTAATAATTAAGCACACCTTATATAGGGTGTTGATGTCATTACACCACACACCTCCTCATTACAGAGATGCACATCACTTGATTTACTTAATTGGTAGTTGGCTCTCAAGCCTATACAGCTTAGAGTAGGACAACGTGTATAAAAATTATCATGTGATCAAAATATTCATTTCACTAATAATTCTGCACACACTGTATAAATTTGTGTGCTTATAAGTGACGGTTTATGGTAGGATGACAAGTCTGACTCTCTTGGTTAATGAATTTGCTGCTCTGAAGTAAAAAATTGCAGTACTGTGGTAAAGGTAATACTTTGGCACTCAAATGGAAATAAAAAAAAACAACAAAAAACAGAAATCTGACTGCGCGTGCATGGGTGCGCTCGGTGCATAGAGACAGGATAGTAAGAAGATGAGATTATAGGTGGGAGGAGACACTGCGGCAAGCGTTGCCTCGAAGATAGGGGTTTTCAAGCCTCCTAGGGATATGGAGTAAACTGGAATTAGAGTAGTGGAACAGGAGTAAATCTAATATAACAATGTCATAATGATAGAATAAAGATTA
Organism: Anomaloglossus baeobatrachus; assembly: GCF_048569485.1. Taxonomy (NCBI): domain Eukaryota; kingdom Metazoa; phylum Chordata; class Amphibia; order Anura; family Aromobatidae; genus Anomaloglossus; species Anomaloglossus baeobatrachus. The sequence goes on along the minus strand of NW_027441779.1, from coordinate 2,110,281 downwards.
TATGCTCTATAGTATGCATAATTAATATAACAATAGAGAATAATAGGTGATTTAAGATAACAGGAAAGACATCATTAAGTAGCATAATGGTTATGAATCAATGCATATGCATAGGGAAGAAGAAAGGAAGAAAAAAGGGTTCCATTTAATTTTGTCATAGTTTATAGATATCACTATAAGTTCTTGTAATGGAATCAGTAGAAAACTTCGTACTCGCGGTTCAATCTGTGGGGTTCCAGGGTTTGCAGAGTATGAATCCAGAATTACTCTTTCCTTGAGTTTTCTAATCCGATTGCCACCTCTACTGTGAGCGGGTACCTGTTCGATCACCTGGTATCTAAGTTGGGCTATGGTATGTTTATGCTGTATAAAATGTGAAGGTATGGGTAATAGTGTGTGTCCACATTTAATTGTAGACTTGTGTTTACTGAGGCAGTTTTGGATATGTTATGTAGTTTCACCTGCATATCCGAGATTTAATAAGGTAGATGACGAACAATAAATCACATGTGAACATACTTTTGATGGGAAATTTTTTACCAGTGCGTGGGTGACTGAAGGTGTCACCTTTGGTAATGTTCGAGCACTGTGTGCAGTGCAGACATGGAAAATTTCCATTGCGAGTAGAGGACAATGTGCTCTGTCTGAGAGTATATTTGGGAGAGCATATGTTGGCTTGGACTAAATGCTCTAAGATTTTTGGGTCTTTTGTGACAGAACAGTGGTGGGATGTGGAATTCAGGTATTTCTTGATGAGAAGCACTGAGAATGTTCCAATGTCTGTTGATAGCATTTTTGATTAATCAATGGAAGGGGTGATAAGTGTTAATGAAAGAAACACATTTAGTCCTTTGGTTCAGCAGTACAGGGTGGTAGAGATGTGTCTGCAATATAACCCCTTGCTTGGAATTTTTCACTCATTTCCTTGTGTCTAATGGCCTGTTGTATGGAATCAGAAACTATTCTTTCAATCCTTTTGTGTTGTGATTTGGGGAGTGACTGTTTTATATGTCTAGAGTAATAGCTGGAGTATTACTACAGTCTGTTATGGTCAGTGGGCTTGGTATATAGATCTGTCCAAATAGTCTCAGTGGATGTGACGTGGTCCCTGGTGTCTTGAAACTTTATTTGGTTCTTGTTATGATGTATGGTGAAAGAAAGATTGGGTAAACCGCTATTTAGGTGTTGGAAAAACTGGTCCAATGTCTCAATATTGCCATGCCAAAACATGAAAAATCATCAATGTATCTTCCATAAAATTGAATATGAGAATAATGGATGGATGTGTACAAACCTCTCTTCGAAGTAGGGCATGAAGATATTTACAAAGGGGGCATTACGTTAGGGTCCATAGCTGGGTCCCATGTTTGTATATAAAACTGGTCTTCAAACAAAAAGAAATTCCTCTCAAGGACAATCTGTAAGATGTCTGTGCAAAACATTTTTTGTTAGTTCACTATTGGAATCCAGGAACCATTCTACTGCCCTAATGCCTTGTGAGTGTTCAATGCTGGTATATAGACTATTCACGTCTAGGGTAACTAAGATGGTGTCCTTTGGTACTGTGCCTAGTATTCTGAGATCGTACAAAAAAAAATCGGAGGTGTCTTTGAGGTATGACGGGATTAATGGAATGAGTGGGGTTAGAATTTCTTGAAGTGTTATGGACAATGGAGAGAAGAGAGTTAGTGGAAGCAACAATGGGTCTGCTGGGTGGGTGTTGGAGGTTTTTATGTAATTTTGGAAGTGTTTAGAAATCAGGTATAATGGAATGGTTATTAATGAGGAATTCCGCTAATTTTTTGTCGATCGTGCCTCTTGTGTAGTTGTCTACGGTCTCACTTTAAGGGGTTAGGATGGCTCCCTCGTGGCAGTGAGATATGTTGAATGGTAATTTAGTTGATGCTTAATCTCAGCGGTATAGTAGAATTTGTCTAAGACTATGATGGTGCCACCTATGTCTGCGAGTTTTATGATCTGTTTCTTGTCTTTCGGAGTTTGGATAGCAGGGTTTTAATCAGCTGTTAAGTTGGGTTTGATCTTCATTGACCCTCTTGTGATATCTCTGGTAATGTTTTCTATATCAGATTTGACTAATAAGATATATGTTTCGATCAGATGGTACTGCTTCACGTGGATTGTAGGTGCTTCTAATCCTAAGATTATGTGCACTGAGTTGAATGGTAGTATTATTGCTAGGTTGACCGTAGCTGTGGGGATTCTGTCAGGAGTGTTGAAGTGAGCTCGTAGCCTCAAGGTTCTGTAAAATCTATTTAATTATTGTTCCCATTGGTGGGTGTCAAAGGAGGGAGTGGGGCAAAAGGAGAGCCCTTTCTGTAGGACCTCTATTTCTGTTGGTGACAGATAGTGTGAGGAGATGTTGAAGACTAAGGTGGGCCCACCTGTGACCTTGTCTGGACTCGATCTGTAGTGTTTCGGTTTCCCCTGGCTCCTCCTTGTGCTCCTTGGAAGGTGCGTTTCTGTCCTTGTCCTAAAAAACCTCCAGAGCGTTGAGGACCCTTCATCGCTGTCGGAGCTTGTTTGTAGCACGCCATCTATACACCTGGTTACGATGATAGTCTTCTTGATCTCTAAAGAGTGTAGCTCTTTTTCTAAGCTTGATGGTTTTTCTGAATTCAGCAACTGCTTCTTTTGTTCTAGTCTTGATGTTGTTCCAGTCAGTTGTTGCTCAGTTGTTCTTCTATGCTGGTGATTCTCTGGTTAATCTTGGTTAATTCTGTCTGTAAAAAGTCAATAGTTAATAGAATAATGTCCATGGAACATTTGTTTATGATACTTTTGTATCTTGAGCAATCATCGGTGTTATCACAGAAAAGTATTGATTGTAATGGAACCCAAAGGCCCCAAGGTATCGGCTGGGCCTTATGATATTCGGCCAAGGTGGCGCAGTACAGTTCCAATGGTGTGGCCTCTTTAAGTTTCTTTTCGTAGTCTCTTGACTATTTTCCTCTGCGGGGATATTTAGGAAAGCACTGGTAGTCGGTACCTTAGATAGGATTGCAGATGTTTCTTCCTCATTATACCAGAATGTTGAAACAGACATTTGAAATAATCTGTGTAACCAGAGCTCAGACAAAAAAAAATAGTCAATGGTAGGTTGTCTGGCTCTCTTGGTTAATGAATTTGGTACCCTAAAGTAAAAAATTGCAGTACTATGGTAAAGGTAATACTTCTGCACTCAAATGGAAAATAAAGGGAAAAAAAACCAAGAAATCTTTTTCCATAATGCTTTTTATTGTGAACTCAAAGGCAGTGCAGGAAAGCAGTCCAGGAAAGAAGAAAAACAACTCGCCACTCAAATATAATCAATCCATTTTGTTGGTTTATTCACCTCTTGAATGTTTCAGCTCCATCCTGAGCTTTCAATAGCAGTAACTGATTTATATTCAGAAAAAAGATGACTACTGACACCCATAATACTCATATCTAAGCTTCAGTACTATTCGAGGAAAAAGCCTTACCAATGTTTTAACAAATCAATCCTTTAATGGATGGAGGTCGGTCAACCATAAAAATGAAAACAATTGTAACTCTCGTAACAGGCCAAAGGCGAACGCACATCTCACTGCAAATTTAAGGCGCCAGCCGGATTCCCAGTGGTAGAGCAGCAACTCAGCAAGGTAAATCCATTACCATGACCGCCAAGGAGAAACAGAGTTTTTATTCCGTTCTCCGACCCCCACCCAGGAGGAGAAGAGCTTGCTCAATCCCATCTTGAAGATCAGAAAGAAAATGTCAATGACTATTTCATTCAAGTGCAGACCTTCAGGCAACATGAGGGGCGTTTTGTTACCCTCAAGCTGCTGGTGCCTGATGGCAAAGCCACCACTGAACCAAATCAGACATGTCATTCTGTTGCGCCTAGAATGGTCCATCCCCGCTGTGTTTTAGCCCCCCTTGCTGCACGGCACGTGGAATGATCTCCGACCATACCAGAATGTGCTCCGAGAAAAACCCATGGAATTTCATGGAAGTCAAAGCGCATCATGGTCCACAGCTTAGCGTAGCGGAAAGAACAGAGTTAGTTTCCGCCTGCATGAACTATGAGGATGGTCATAACCACTTCCAGCAAGACCTGAGGCCAGGTAAGGTCTTTGATACCCTACTAGAAAACATCTACACCACAGAAACCAAGGCATCTTCCACCCAGACGTCGCTCTGCATGCTGAGATGCCCAAAAAATATAGGAGTGAGGTAGTATCGAAACGAGCAAGTTTGCACCTTCAAATAAAAAACATAATAGAACAATAATAATTCAGGTCGTATATACTTAGTGAAGCATGAAGAGCGCTATTGACCAATCCTCTGAATATCCTCATTGGAGAGGCCTGTGCAAGACTCCTCCGTAGAAGCGCAAATTCTAAATGAATGGGTACCAAATTCCTTCGGCTGTAAGCCCAAGTAACTCAAGCATTTTTGACAAATGGACCATCCTCATGGGAGAAAAAAGAAAAGCCCTGGCACCAAAAGGAAAGATATGTATTAACTAAAGTTATAGGGTAAACTGGACTCTGGATAGCATTCAAAAGAATCCAGAACTCAGAAGGATCACTTTTGGACATGCGAATGCGCAGGCCCCTGTCAAAACAGAAAGCATTGTCAAACCGTAACCCACCTGGTTTATTTTTTAGCTAAGCAACCAGCTCTCCAAAGAAAAGTCAAGCCAAACACAACTGCAAAAAAGGAAAGATTCAAAACAAGAGGAGCATAGGCGGGGAATAAGAACAATCAAACGCTGCAGCAGAATAATAGAAATAGGGTGACTCGACCCTTTTTCCATCTTTTCATCACCATGCAGAACAAAAAATTCTTAAGTGACATCCGAAAATTCAAAAATGAAAAGACAAGCCTGATAGGTTGTCCTGCACCATGGAACCCAAAACGATAGCACAAGAAAGATAGAGGTAATCTAACGTGACCTCTAGCCGGCTGGCACCACATGACATTACTGGTTTATCACCCACAAAACTAAACCGCTCAGCCAATTCCTTATTGTAGACTTACCAGATTGATTGTGCCATGGAGGATTGTAATAACGGCATCAATTGAGCGCCACTAAGTCCCACAGTTACATTGGGCATGGGAGGCTTTCCAACTATAGTTCTCTGAATGTCTGCCAATGAAAGCGAGAAAGAGAGTCAGCACTAGCACTAGCATACCAGGCTTGCAATAGGATATTAAAAAACAAACATTTTAGTACCAGGAATCTGCTGAGCCATATTACCGGGGGGAAGAGGACGTCAAATAATTAATAGCATAAACTCAAATTGTCTCTCCAGGAAAGGAGACAAACTCTAGCGCCACCTATTGAAAGTAGCGATCCTAAAAGTCAAAATTGGCCTTTTAACATGACCTAGTATATATGCCAGATCAACATCCCAATTTGCAGAGACGGTGTTTCGGGGTGATTGCCCCTCATCAGTGCAAAGTGTGGGTATCTGAGCTGGCTTATGAGAAGCTATGTGGGGACTTCGGGGGAAGACTATTCTCCATATGGAGACCTGACAAACCAGTCTGGCTGTCAGTGGTAAGGGGACTTATAGCTGCAAGGCCCCTCTGGGAATTATTTAAATTGTCTCTCCAGGAAAGGAGACAAACTCTAGCGCCACCTATTGGAAGTAGCGTTCCTAAAAGTCAAAATTGGCCTTTTAACAAGCCTTTTCATATGACCTAGGATATAATAGCATGAACAACACTCAAATTATCTGAGCCAAAATCTATTGCAGAGGTCAGACCCCCAGAACTGCAGTCACTATGGGAAAAATCTTGAGGGTGACATTACTTGTGACAGGAGAACTATGCCAACATGAAGGCCATGGCTCCGTACATCACTGGTTGCCAAAAATAACCTGAAGTTGAGAGGATCCCGCCACATCAGGAAAAAGGGGTAATTCTTCGTTAGACATCTCCGGGACCTGGAAATAGGTTTGTCAATTATAGGATAGTAGAAATTCTTTCCAAATTAATAAATCTGAACAAAGGGGAGGAGTTATACAAATCCTCTGATGGGGAGGCAGATACCCTAGGTAGAAAGGGACAAACGTCTGGCGAAAATCCTGCACTAGGGCATGAGACGGCATGCAAATGACGAAGAGTGATACTACGGACAGAACAAGAACCTTGAATGAGCTCCAGAAGCTTAGAAATCTTATCTTGTGGGAAACGAAAAAACATACAGATGGAATCAATTTCGATCCACAGAAAGGACAGCGAAGTCACAGGACCAATAGCCTTCTTCGTGTTAAGGGGGACACCGAAAACGGATATTAATGATCAAAAAGCATCCAAAAATTTTTTACAGACCGGGGAATCCAGAGGGCCAATAAACAGAAAATCATCAAGGTAGTGGATGACAGAACAAATTCCCGTTTCAAACTGAAGGACCCATTCTAAAAAAGAACTGAAAAGCTCAAAGTAATGGCAAGAAATCAAGCAACCCATGGGAAGGCAGGTATCATAATAATAAAAACCGTCCATGGAAAGCCCCACAAGTTGGTGATAGTTGTGATGCACTAGCAAAAGGTGAAAAGCCGATTTGATGTTGGACTTCGCTATTAACCCCTTCAGCCTCCGGGCACTTTCCGTTTTTGCGTTTTTGTTTTTTGCTCCTTTTCTTCCGAGAGCCGTAACTCTTTTATTATTCCGTTAATCTTGCCATATGAGGGCTTGTTTTTTTGTGGGACGAGTTGTACTTTTAAATGAAACCATAGGTTTTACCATATATTGTACTGGAAAACAGCAAAAAAATTCCAAGTGTGGAAAAACTGCAAAATAAGTGTCATCGCACAATAGTTTTTGGGATGTTTTATTCACCGTGTTCACTATATGATCAAACTGATGTATCTATGTGATGCCTCAGGTCGGTGCGAGTTTGTAGACACCAAACATGTATAGGTTTACTTGTAACTAAGGGGTTAAAAAAATTCACAAGTTTGTCCAATAAAAGTGGCGCACGTTTTGCGCCATTTTCCGAAACACGTAGCGTTCTTATTTTTTGGGATCTATGGCTCAGTGATGGCTTATTTTTTGCGTCTCGAGCTGACGTTTATAATGGTACCATTTTTGCGCAGATGCTACGTTTTGATCGCCTGGTTTTGCATTTTGCGTAAAACTTGCGGCGACCAAAAAACGTAATTTTGGCGTTTGGAATTTTTTTGCCACTACGCCGTTTACCAATCAGATTAATTGATTTTATATTTTGATAGATCGGGCATTTCTGAACGCGGCGATACCAAATATGTGTATATTTATTTATTTGTTAACCCTTTCATTTTCAATGGGGGGAAAGGGGGTGATTTGAACTTTTAGGTTTTTTGTTTTTTTTTGAAAACTTTTTTTTAACTTTTTTTTTTATTTTACTAGTCCCCCTAGGGGGCTATAGCAATCAGCAATCCGATCGCTGATCGCTATCTGCTGATCACAGCAATACAGCTGTAATCAGCAGATTCAGTCACTTTGGTTTTCCCTCTGCTCTCGGCCGAGGGAAAACGAAAGTGAAACATCGTAGCAGCAGGCGTCATCACATGACCCTGTGCTACGATGGCAACCACCGATAGTCACGTGATAACACACGTGACTTCCGGTGGGGGCGGCGGTAAGTAACAAACATGGCCGCGCGCATTTAAATCTTGCTGCCAGACTTTGGCAGCAAGATATAAGGGGTTAATGGCCGCGGGTGGAAGCGATTCCACCCGCGGCTAGCAGGCACACGTCAGCTGTTGAAAACAGCTGATATGTGTGCCGATCCACGCCGCCTGCCCGCGGCAGGGGGCGGGGCTTAACGGGACACGATCCTGGACGGATAGATCCGTCCAAGGTCGTGAATTGGTTAATGCCCCCAAACCAGCCTCCTTCAGGAGGGTTACAGCTCGATCAAAAGAAACATAAGAGACTGATGGGTCCAATTCTGAAATTCTGTCATTGACCAAAGATCCTTTCTTTGAGACAACACGCAAAGGTGAACTGTGTTAATTATAGAAGGGTAGGTCATCGAAAGGAGCTATAATTCTGTCCATTAATATTTTCCTTCTGCAGCTTTTCTTGCAGTACCTGTGTGCTTCTCTGGCCAATTTCAAGTTGGTTGAAAAAATGGGAAGCTTTGAAAAATCAAAGGAGTTGAAAAAAGCGAATGTGAAACCAAAACACAATTGGGAACCGGCTTCCTTATTGTGGTAATGGTCGAGCCAAGGCCCCATCGCAGCTACACTCACCGGGGTCCTTGGCTTCAGGTTGTTGTGAGGTTTTTGAAAGCAGTCTTGCAGAGGGGTGGTTGCATTTGACTGCAGTATGAGGACCTCCGCAAGCAGGGCACTTGTACTTACAAAGGCCAAAAAATCGGCAATGGCCTTCATTGTATAACCAGCAGAAGCTGGGCCTACGAACAGCCGCTAACCCTGAGCCAGCGGTATGACAAGCGGCCGCTGAATGAAAGGGGGTTGAGTTTAGAGAAGATGCTTCCAGCTATACCATTTTTCTTTACATGCGACTTTATGATCGTGTTTTAGTCCCCTTTTTTTGGCGGTATGATTAAAAAACGTAGTTTTTTTGCAGCATTTTTTTTATTATTTACAGTGTTCACTGAAAGGGTTAAATATTGTGACAGTTTTATAGATCAGGTTGTTCCAGGCATGATGAGACCAAAGGTGTACTTTTTTAATTAGTCTCTATATAGGACATTAACTTTTATTACTTTGATCACTGTTATAATCCATTGCTAAGGATCCAAATCCTTTCTAGTTTCTTGCCGCATTAGTAAATTCACTGGTATTAATGCCCCTCATGGTAGGGATAATTCTGTCTATCCCTCTCATTTTCAATAGGGATAAGACAATTATAAGTGTTTTGGGATTGCTTTTTACATAGACACATCTCCCTATTGTGTAAGAGAGATCCAATTAATTGTATTTTATATCTGTATTTTGTATGTAACCCCTTCTCATGTACAGCACCTTGGAATCATTGGTGTTCTATAAATAAATAATAATTGTGTTTTCATGCAATTAATAAAGACTAAGTCTGAAACGCATTTGCGGCATACCATGCTGAATTGGATTTTAACTTAGGTCGGAATAAACTTACTCTTCCACTTAAGTTTTTTTTAAAAGAACAAATATAGGGCAGGTTACTGCTATTATCATCCTTTCCGTTGTTTACTATGGTCATTTCCCGATATATCCTCCTCGGACAGTAGTACTCCACACAAGCAACTAGGAAGAAGCAAAAGCAGTCCAGTGAACAAGCAAAGATGAGTAATAAAAATGTATTTTATCTCCAAAAAAGTTTAAAAAACCACACGGAGCTGTAGCCAGACAGTATATAATAGCTTTCTCTCTAGGACAGGGGTGGGGAACCTTTTTACTGCCGGGGGCCATTTGGAAATTTCTACTAACCTTCGGGGGCCGCACAAAATTTTCAATGTGAAATTTTTACTGCTATATTTGGTCAAACTTAATTAACTCACCCCCTACTGTGGTGGCCGGAGCAGCTTCTCTTTGGTGCAGCCGTGATGTTTAATGATACTAATCATGTTGCTTCTCACAGCTGCTTATTCAGGTTTGTCTTGGTTTGAAGCGCTAGTCAACTTTTTGTGATAATAAGATTGGTAAATCATATACATCACATAGCAGACACTGGGACTGTTGTATATACATCACAGGAGAGCCTGGGGACATATACATCACATGCGAGTCACTGGGACTGCTGTATATACATCACAGGAGGGGCTGGGGGCAAATACATCACATAGGAGACGTTAGGACTGCTGTATATACATCACATAGGAGACGCTGGGACTGCTGTATATATATTACAGGAGATGTATATGCCCCAGGTCCTCCTGTGATGTGTAAGACCCATCCCCTCTTGTTGTATATATGCCCCAGCCCCTCTTGTTGTATATATGCCCCAGCCAATCTTGTTGTAAATATGCCCCAACCCCTCATATGATGCATATGGTCCCTGCATGTCCTGTGCTGTATATACCACAGGAGGGGCTGGAGCATACACAACAGGAGACGTTGGGGCATATACATCACAAGACAAGGCTGAGGGCATATACATCAAATGAGAGGCTGAGGTCACATAAATCAAAAAAGTGTCTGAGGGCATATACGTCACAGGAGTGGCTGGGGCATATACATCACAGGAGACGCTGGGGTACAGACATCACTGGGAGGCATATATTTGGCTTTGGGGCACAGACAGGGTTTGAGAGGCATATACTCCACTGGGGGGGGCACAGACATCAGTGGAGGAGCACAGACATTACTAGGGGAGCACAAACAACTCCTGGGGGGGAGCAAGGAACACTAGGGAGGCGGACATCAGTAGGGTGGCACGGATCTGTAGAGGGGCACTGACAGCACTAGGGGGACATGGATGGCACTAGGGGGGTACTCTGAAAAATAAACAACACTTGTGGAGCACAGACATCGCTAGGGATGCACGGAGATTACTTGGGAGCACAGCACTGGGGGTGGTACACAGAAATGGGGGAAGTCACACAGCCCTGGGGGAGGGTGGCACACAGCCCTGGGGAAGTGGGGGTCACACAGCCATGGGAGACGGAGGGTCTGGCACACAGCCACAGGGTACGAAGGGGGGGCACACAGCCACGGGGAATGGGCACACAGCCCTGGGGGACGGGGGACAGGCACACAGCCCTGGTAGAGGGGAGGCTCACAGCCCTGGAGGAGGAAGTGCTCAGCACAGTGGGAGCCGGCAGACAGCGCTGGAAGCCGGCGCTCAGCATAGCGGGAGCCAGCACTCAGCACTGGAAGTCATGAAGGTGCTGCTGCTCTTCTGTGGGACGTGAGCGCTAACCCCGCCCACAAAGTAAGTACTGAGCAAGCGAGCACTGATCACCGTTCGGTAGTGAATGCTGAATAAGCATCCTCGCAGCGCACATGGGGATTTAAAGGCCGGCAGCTGGCATGATGCGGCAGGCAGATTCCCAGGGGCCGCATAAAAAGTCATTGCGGGCCATATATGGCCCGCGGGCCGGAGGTTCCCCACCCCTGATCTAGGACTATGCGTTTCGGCTTAGAGCCTTCTTCTCGGTCATATAGTGAATTTAAAATTGCTGTGGTAACAAGATTTAAAAAGGTGGTTCACATTTCTGCAATAGTGGCCACATCTCTGTAAAACTGATAGAGAAGGCTTTTTCTAAATACCTTGTTCAGCCAATTCCGCCTCTGAGCAGCACTATTGCGGTCCACTCATCCCCATGAAGTGACCCCTCGGGCTCTATGACCTCTGAAATTTGATGATCTCAAGTCAACTTCCAGGTGACCTAGCATCACAGAGGCGGCCCCAGTCTCCCTGAGACTGGGCTGTGGGCGTACTTTCACCGCTTGTGACAGTCCAGCATCGCTCCTGCTTGTTGCGCTCTGCAGTGAATGAGAGAGCACGCGCGAGTTGCTGGGCTATGATGTGATAAATAACATATATATTAATGCAATTAATGAAGTTATTGATGGGGAGTATACAGGGTGGGCCATTTATATGGAGACACCTAAATAAAATGGGAATGGTTGGTGATATAAACTTCCTGTTTGTGGCTCATTTGCCGTGTGGATTGTACTTTTGCCTTTGGTGTTTTGCAGGTCTGAAGCATGCTTTCCAGGAGGCTAAGCTTAAAAGAGGGAGGAGTGTAAGGGGTGTGCAGGGCTCAGCCCACTCCAGACCTGCAAAACGGCAATATACTGTATGTTGTTATGAGTAGAAAAAGAGCTCCAGCATCCAAGTCTTTTTTTTTTCTGTGCACCGTCCTCCTAATTGGTCTCCATGTGGATCGGGCGAGCTGAATTTCCTTTTTTTCTGTATGTTGTTCTGGTATAGTGTGTATTATTGGTAAACGGCAACTAGGTGGCCCCAGTGTGTAAGCTACTTCCCTGGTGCTCACGGGCTGGAGAAAGTTAGTGAAGGAGAGGGCCTTAATTTGAAAAAGAGCTGTTAAAAAGTCAATTTTGTGAGGAGAGTCCCTGAGGGAGAGGAGCAGACGACGTCTGTGAGAGGCGTGGTGTAGGAACACCCCAATTAATTTGATTTGGCATGGCCTTCTGGGCCGAATCCGAGTCTCAGACACATATTGGTGCCCGGGTGGTGGCCATTCCCTGCGGATATTGAACAACTCCCCTCAGTCAGCGAAAAGTCAGTGGGCCCTTGAGAGAGGAGTAGGCCCTGACCGACCGGAAAGACGGTTGAGTCTGCTGTGGATAGTGAAGCTGAAGGGGAGGATGAGGAGCTTAGGGACCCCAACAGGAGCCCAAGTACCAGGGAAGCGGTCGACCAGAAAAATGTACAAATTAAGAGTGGCTCTGGTTGCTAATGGCAACGACCGAGGAGGAAAGCCGGAGCGTATGTCCAAAGGACAATATTTAATAAGGATGATGTTCCCTGTAACTAGAAAGCGATGTGCCTGCCTAAGGCGAGATGTAACAAGTAAACAAATACTTGTGTTCAGAAGAGACTGTGTCAGTGTGTGGTGTTTGGGGACACTGGGGCCTGCTGCAGACGGCAGTTGGGAGGTGGCCCAGAACAAATGAGAAACAGTCCTGGCCTACGGCCGTATACTGAGTGCCCGCACCACAAGTCCCAGAAACCCTTTCCCTTTATTAGACAAGCGGCTACGGTGCACAGAAGTGACTCAAGGTTGCGCTGCAGCCCAAAGGCAGCACCAGCCACGACTGCCGGAGCACCCATCCGCCCATCTAACACCATCTTGATCATCTTAAAATGAATGGCCTTTGGATCACTCTGATGCGCCTGAACCACATTTCAAGCAATTGGTGTGTCGCATCTGTGGTAGGTCTCACCCAATGCGGACTCGAAATTACCTTTTTTTTCCCGATGTAGCTTAATGGGCACCTGCAAATACACCTATAAATTACCCCTTCTGTTCTACAGGTGACAAAATCTTTAATGTAAAAAAATCCTGCTTTTGGAGAGATTAGAAAATGTTTTTTATTGGTCAATATAGGGGCAGAAACTGCATGAGCTGCATTTAAATGTGCCCAAAGGCTTCCTATCCAGCCAAGTTCCTACTCCTTTTTGGGGTAGAAAGTGACTATGGACGAAAAGGTCCTTCATCATTCTGCCTCTCCTAAAAGTAACACTGGATCGTGGGGCCACAAAATCGCTAATGTCAGGGTTCGCCTTCAGGATATTCCAATGACGTCCAAGGATTTACATAATCTTATCATTCTGATCATCAAACGTACCAATTAGTCGGATAATAGACTCTGGTTTCCCTTTGGATTGGGAGATCAATAATTAATTTCTACGCTGTCCCAAAGCATGTTCATGGATAAACTCGACAATGTTTTTAGGGTAGCCTCTATTGATGAACCTTATTTTCTGGTTTTCAGCCTGTTGTTGAAAATCAATCAGAGAGGAACAGTTTCTCCTGAGTCGAAGAAACTTTCCCTTAGGTATACCTTTCCTAACAACAGGTGTGTGATGGCTTTTCCATCTGAGTAAGCTATTTGTGGTCGTTAGTTTCCGATAGATCGTTGCAAAAAAAGTGTGATGGCACAATAGTTTTTCGGATGTTTTATTCACGTTGTTCACTATATGGTATAACTGATGTGTGGGTATGATGCCTGAGGTCGGTGCGAGTTTGTAGACACCAAACATGTATAGGTTTAGTTGTATCTAAGGGGGTAAGAAAAAATTCACAAGCTTGTCCAATAAAAGTGGTGTACATTTTGCGCTATTTTCCGAAACCCGTAGCGTTCTCATTTTTTGGGATCTATGGCTCAGTGATGGCTTATTTTTTGCGTCTCTGATGTTTCTAATGGTACCATTTTTTGCGCAGATGCTACGTTTTGATCGCCTGTTATTGCATTTTACGTAAAACTTTTGGCGACCAAAAAACGTAATTTTGGCGTTTGGAATTTTTTTGCCACTACGCCGTTTACTGATCAGATTAATTGATTTTATATTTTGATAGATCGGGCATTTCTGAACATGGCGATACCAAATATGTGTATAATTTTTTTTTAACCCTTTAATTTTCAATGGGGTGAAAGGGGGGTGATTTGAACTTTTAGGGTTTTTTTTAATTTTTTAAAAATCCTATTTTACTTTTTTTTTATTTTACTAGTCCTCCTAGGGGGCTATAGCAATCAGCAATCCGATCGCTCTGATCTATCTGCTGATCACAGCTATATAGCTGTAAACAGCAGATACGGTCACTTCCTGCTTCACTGGCCTCCAGGCCGAGTGAAAACGAAAGTGAAACGTCATAGCTGCAGGCGTCATCACATGACCCTGTGCTACCATGGCAACCACCGAAAGTCACGTGATCACTCACGTGACTTCCGGTGGGGGCGGCAGTAAGTGAAAATCTTCACCGCGCGTATATACATCTCGCTGCCAGACTGTGGCAGCGAGATGTAAGGGGTTAATGTTACGGGTGGAATGCGATTCCACTCGTAACATGCAGGCACACATGTCAGCTGTTGAAAACAGCTGATATGTGCGCCGATCGCCGCACCCTGCCCGCGGCAGGGGGCGGGGCTTAACGGCACACGATCCATAACGGATATATCCGTCCATGGTCGTGAAGGGGTTAAACTCACATTATTTACATTAAGTTAATACACAAATTCCATAAGAGAGTTGACAGCATCTATCCACAGGACAAGGATGTCATCTATGTATCAACCATATCTGGGGGATATATGAGGGCCCCATGTGACATTCTCGTCCCGGAACACAATCTTGTCTTCCCACCAGCCCAGGAACATGTTTGCATATGTAGTAGCTCAAGGGTGCCCCTAAGCTGGGGTAAAACTTCTTATTAAAGACAAAATAGTTATGATTCACTACAAACAACAGAAGATTCAAAAGAAATTTATTGTCAACTAAGGTGAGTCCCTCTCATTAAGATAGTGTGTCACTGTCTCAATACCCTTTACATGTGGTATGCTTCTGAATAGTTGGTCAACATCAATAGAAGTCAAAATTGTGTCTGGTTCCACATGCAAGCTCTCCAGTTTTTTAAGGCAATCCGTGGTATCTCTTATATATGAGGGAAGTGTGGTAATGAGGGGGCGTAAAATTTTGTCCAGGTAGATGTTGAAAATTTGGCTTAGTGCATCTATTCCCAACACTTTAGGACGTCCTCTCAGGGGGTCGAGGCCCTTGTGGATTTTTGGCATGGTATAGAACGTTACAATCAAAGTGTGTTTGGGGTTAATAAAATCAAATTCTTCCTTAGAAATCAGTGATTGACCAAGTGCTTCCGTAAGCATCTCCAAAACGGTTTAGGAAAAATCGATCATGTTGTTTGAAGGGAGGATTGCATAAGTCGACCTATTCATCAAGATAGTTTTGCACATTTGATATGTGTATAATATTTGATAATTATCACTTCCTGTTTTTTTTCTCCAGGTTTAATAGTGCTTCCCTTTCAGCCTCTGATAGATTAGGATTACACGATGTGAATTTGGGATCTCAGTGGTGACTAGTTTAGTAAAGATATTAAGGTTACTACAGTCAGTGACTGGTGGCATCTCAGTGCTCTTATTCTTGAGGTCCGTAAATGGATAATCACCAAGATGTCTACTGCCGTCTTCCGCCATGCTTGGCCGTCTAAACACTTTGCAAAATGCCAATCAACAAAAAAAAATAATGTAAAAAAATGATGTCCAAAAAATAAACCTGCCATACATTAATAAATATACTTCCAGCTATGGATATCCAATGATAGAGGGCCCAGGAGATCACATACCTGTAAACGATGCCGGAGTGAATACAGATAACCAGCCTATGCAGTTTGTACAGCTTGTAGTCCACTGAGTAGATTCTCTCAGAGGAACATAATACTGCCATATGAAAAATGAGCTTCCCGCTCTTAAATTATTGGAAACCGGGCAGGGAGATGGCGTGCAGAGGTGATGTAGCGGTGCTGAATGTCCCATCAGTCACTGCTGGCCCCACCAGTCTCTGTGCTTCCTCCAACTCCTCTCTATCACTCGCTCTGTTCCCCAGGACACACAGTTTGACCTGTGCATATTACAAAATCCTGCAGAAACTTCTACTGGTCACTACAGGTACATCTTTCTTGCATATTTTACAGTAATCTCTAGATATTGCAGCACCTTTACCATGTGTCACAGTAGCATCACGCTGTAGGAGATGCTTTCCTTCAGCATGGGCACTGAAACCCCTTAGTTAGAGTTGATGGGAAGATCAATGCAACTAAATACAGGGCAATCCTGCAGGAAAACCTGTTAGGCTAAGTTCACACAGGGCATCTTTTGCTGCGTTTTTGGTGCATTTTTGAGGTCACAAAGATGCACCAAAATGCATGCATTTCCTTCTCCCAGCAAAGTCTATGAGATTTCTATTTTGCTATCCACACTGGGTATCTGTTGTTGGCTTCATCTTGGCTGCCTTTTTCAAGATGCAGCATGTCAATTCTTTTTGCGTTACCGTGTTTTTGAGCCCTCCAGTCAATAGATTTAACTTAAAAAACGCATTGAGCAAAACACAGTAAAAACACATTGCATTTTTGGTGCATTTTAAGATGCACTCAAGATGCACAGATAAAAAAAATGCCGCTTGTGAACATAGCCTTAGGCTGTTTGCACACGATCAGGATTTGCAGCATTTCGGACTCTGTCTTAACTGCGTCCAAAACCCTGCGTTGTACAGTAGAGGTGCAGTGGATGGGATTTATAGCCATCTAATGCTCACTGTTCTTTTTTTCTGTGCAGCGTAATCTAACCTGCGGTGTGGCTTCCCAAGCTGCAGCATGTCAATTTATGCTGCTGAGATGTGACTGTTTTCAGCAGGAACAATAGAGATAAAGTCCACAGTGGCCCGAACCCTGATCATGGAAATGGACAGCTATGATCTCCTGTAGACAGCACTTGCGGCACTGCAGGAGTAGACACGCTGTTTTCAGGATGCAGAATGTCCTGATCGTGTAGAGGCTGCAAAAGACTTGAGTCTGTGGAGTAGGTTCACCTTCCAGCAGGTCAACGACCCTAAACATGCTGAGCTACAATGGATGGTTTAGATCAAATCATATTCACATGTGTAAATGGCCCAGTGAAAACTAGTGTTCACAGACGTCTCCATCCAATCTCACTGAGCGAGAGCTAGTGTGCAAAGAAGAATGGGCAAAAATTTCAGTCTCTAGATGTAGAAAACTAGTAACTAGTTCAGCAGTAATTGCAGCGAAAGGTGGTCTTACAAACTATTGATTAAAGGGGGATGAATCCAAATACAGGCCACAATTTTAAGATTTAGAAAACCTTGTCTAATTTCCTTTACACTTTACAAATACTTGCTACTTAAGGCTACTTTACACGCTGCGATATCGCCCGCGATCTCGTCGTATGTGCGGCACGCCCTGTTCGTTTGTGCGATGTGTGTTCATCGCTGTGTCTATGTTTTTGTCGTTTGCTTACGGTCACATCTCGCAATCTCGTTAATAATCACCTTCGAAGTTAATTCGTTCCACGATGTAATGAGGAACATAACGTGTCGTTGCTTAGCGGTCACACCACATGGTTATTCTTTTTTCATGGCGATATGGGCGTTGTTTCCCCACACAAAGTGCATCCCACGTAGTATCATTGTAAACTCGATACGCCCCTTCTTGACTCGAGTCATTTGTTTAATCAACGCAATTGATGTTCATTGGATGTTGTTAGTAATAATGTGCGCAGATGCGTGATCATTGTTCCTGCTATTGTCTACCCACTTGCTTTCTGATTCGCACAAGGGAACTGAATTGAATTTTTCGATCAGGAACTGTTATTCATTGCTGCAAGGTATGGTTTTTTTTTTGTCCTCTCTTTGCTAATGGTTGTTAGTTTTAATCCATTAGAGTATGTGTAATTTTTTCATTATATATTTTTTTTTTTTATGGTTTTTTTTCTTTTTTTTGGTTTTAAATACTGTTTTTACTGATATTCCTCCATTAAATGTTTTTCAGATGTGTACGAATAAAGAGGAATTCCTTAGGGAATTCATAGAGGTGTACAAGACTCAAACACCTTTATGGAAAATAAAAGCACCCGAGTATACAAATCGACAACTGAAAAAGGATGCATACCTTAAAATGATTGCCATATATGATAAATACCATCCTAATGTTAAAGGTACGGAGGATCTAGTGAAGTGTAAAATACAGGCCATTCGCACAGTTTATAAAAAAGAATTGAACAAAATTGAAGATTCTAAAAGGTCTGGTGCTGGCACTGGAGATGTATATGTGCCTACTCTATGGTATTTTGATTTGCTGAATTTTACAAGAGACCAGGAGCTATCCAGGCCATCCATAAGTAGCCTCAATATTGTTGGTGAATTAACTCCAGATGCTAATAATGAAGTTATCATATCAGAGGTATGTTTTTTTTGTTTTTTGTTTTTTTTTTATTTTCATGTAAAATTTTTCTATGTATGATTTTTTGTTGTTTTTTTATTTTTTTAAACAAAAATGGAATTAAAATATTATTAAACTTTGAAATTTATTTCTGAATGTGAAATAATCAAACCATATTTAATTTTTGTATTGCAGGAGCCAACAACAAGTCAGCAATCTTCATCTGATCACATCCTAATTGAAACACCTGGAAGCCAAATAAGTGATGTTGATTTGATTGAGGCTGGCCCCTCCAATGTTCAGAACCCAATAAGTTGTTTTAGGAAAAAAAAAATATCCAAGCAAACACAACAACAGCTGTTACAAAACTGATGGGTGTTGCCCAAAACATTCTTGACCAACACAACCGACCACCCCTTTCTGGTCTGGCAATTTTTGTAGATGATGAGATGCGTGAAATCTGCCCTGAACAGAAATACATTGCCCAATGCCTTATACAGGATGTTTTACGTTTGGCAAGAGCAAAGAAACTCACTGAGTCATCATTTGTTGCCATTGGTGAGGTTTGTGACCCTGTTGACATTGGAGAGGTTTGTGACCCTGTTGAGGTTGTAAAGGTCCCTGAAAATCCACCAATGGATTATATGTTATATGTGCAAATAAACATTTATTTTTGTTCATATTGAGAATTACCTTGTGAATAAACACGGATTATGAAACATATTTTTGTTTGAATAATTATCATCACAATTATGGAATGTTCTAACAAATCTAATATATATATATATTTTTTTTTTTATAATAAACAACTTTTTTTTAAAATATTTTTTTTTTTAAAACCTTTTATTTATAAATATTTAAACTACAGGTAAATTTTGAAAATAACTCCATACAACATTGTTACACCTCGTGGCTCTCCTGTGGCAAGGAATGAGACAGTCTCCTTGCCTGCCACGAGTGCTCCTGCTCAGCAGCGCCAAAGGTCTGCCAGACTGCGCAGAGTGCAGGAGAAACCTCCTCAGAGAGGCAGCACGAGGGTGACACCTAGTGGTACTCCTGTTGCAAGAAATGAGGCGGTCTCCCATTCCTTGCCTGCTGCAGCTCCTCCTGCTCAGCAGCCTCAAAGGTCTGTGAGGTTGCGCAATGTGCAGAGGTTTGCTGTTCAGGGAAACAGTGAGACTCCCGTTATCTCTACACATTATGAGACCGAGGATCCCGCCTCTATTTCCCAGAGGCAGGAGGGTGAGCATGTGCTATGCTTGGTGGATCCTGATTCGCCCACTGACGTCACACGGCTTGATGACAAGGCTGGTGACGTGGTGAATCCTGACTGGCCAGGCTGGGATGTCGTGGATCCTGATTGGGTCAAGTCCGTCATCTCCGCCTCGCGCCCGCCCTTGGCTGGAGCTACACCTCCTTAAAAGCTCCTCCTGCCATCATGGCGGCGCGCGACCGTCCTTCTATGTTTGGATGTCTGGCAGCGTGCTGCCACGCCACTGCTCAGGCATTATCGTCTTCTTTGGGCTTGGCCCTTGCTGCTTAGGCAGTACCTGGTTTGCAGGCCGTGTCCCTGCCTTGCTGCTCCGGCAGTAGCTCCTTCAACAGGCCGTGTTCCTGTCCCAGGTGAGCTCCTCGAGTCTCCACCGGACTCACCTGGTTATTGAAAGCACACGTGCGTGGGCACCTCTGTGCTACCCTCGTGCCATATTCTCGTGACTTCCACTGGCACACGTGCGTGGGCACCTCTGTGCTTCCCCGTGCAACAGGTACACCGAGGTGTGTGATCCCTGCCATACAACCCACACGGGTTAGGGCAGACCGGTGTACATAGATCGTCTGTGACATTCCAGACGATCGCTAGCAGCAACCCGCTCACTCTTCACCCACCATAGCAGCGGTCCCTTACACCGCACAGTGGACCTTGACCGGCGGAAGCTGTCCATTCCCCATCTTGGCACGCTTCCCCGGGTCCCCCTCGTAACATTACGGTCGCGCCAAAGGTCTGGCTATGGCTGAAGAGCAGCAGCAGTTGCTGCGTTATGTGCAGCAGTTGGAATCACGTTTGGCAGCAGTGGAGCAGTCTTCCTCCGACAAGACTACTCTGACGACAGTCGCCACCCAGGCGGCTACCCAGGCTGTGCTATTGGGCGGAAGGTCTCCTCGCCTTGCGCTTCCAGAGCGCTTTAGCAGGGACAGCTCCGAGTGCCGTGGGTTTATAAACCAGGTCACCACCTACTTAGAGCTGTCCGCGACTCTTTACGCTACCGAGAAGGCGAAGGTAGCCTTCGTCCAGTCCCTGCTCACAGGGAGAGCGCTGAAGTGGTCCACGCCGTTGTAGGAGCGCGGAGATCGTGTGGTGAATAACTTAGCATCTTATCTTGGGGCCATGAGAATGGTGTTCCTCGGGCCTCAAGTCACCCACGACTCCGCGCTGCGCCTCCTACGACTTCGGCAAGGGTCCGCTTCAGTCGGGGACTTTGCCGTACACTTTAGGACACTTGCCGCAGAGCTGGACTGGCCCGATAAGGTCCTTGTCCCTGTGTTCTGGGAGAGCCTGGCAGGGTTCGTCAAAGACGCACTGGCCACGCGTGAGGTGCCTGCTACTTTAGAGTCCTTGATTGAGGTTGCCTCTCGCATAGACATCCGCCAGGCGGAGCGGAGGCTCGAGGTCTCTTCAGCACCCACGTCCTCACGGCCTAAAAAGCGTCTGGCTCCCGTCTTCCACCAGACAGGTCTCCCAGCCAGCTCTGTAGGCGACTCCGTGGAGTCAATGGAGGTGTCCAAAGCGGTCTCATCTACCCCAGGTTATCGGTCTGGTGTCATCTGCTTTTCCTGTGGGCAGAGGGGACACATAGCTACCCGATGTCCCAAACCGTCGGGAAAAGACAGCGTCTAGTTTCCATCAGAGGGGGGTTCCTAGACGCTGCTTCTCCCTCTAGGTTGACTATCAGCGCCTAGTTGCAGTTTGGCACTACTCTCTTCTCTGCTCTGGCCTGCCTGGACTCAGGCGCTGATGGCAATTTCATTTCGACCTCCCTGGCAACCCGATACTCAGTTCCCCTGGTTCTCTTGCCCAAGCCACTCAGGGTTCGGGTAGTCAACGGGTCCCTACTAGTCGATCCCATCACCCAGATCACCATCCCTCTCAGGATGGAAGTACCACCAGGACACCATGAGCAGGTGTCCTTCCTGGTGCTTCCAGAGGGGACGGATGAGATCCTACTGGGTCTCCCCTGGTTGAGACAGCATGCTCCTATACTCAACTGGGCAACAGGGGAGATCTCATCATGGGCAGGATCCTGTAGGGAGCACCTCGTGACTACCGAACCACCCGCTACCATTAGGTCGGTTGGGTCCTCAGGGGAATACAGGGGAGCCAGGTTTACCGACACCATATGAGGCCTACAGGGACGTCTTCTCCAAGAGGGCCGCAGATACCCTTCCTCCCCACCGGCCATACGATTGCCGAATAGACCTGAAGCCAGGCTCCGAGCCCCCTAGGGGCAGAGTGTATCCCCTCTCTGCTCCAGAGACGGAGGCTATGTTCAAATATATTCAGGACAGCCTGGCAAAAGGGTTTATTCGCAAGTCTATTTCACCGGCCGGTGCGGGGTTCTTCTTCGTGCAAAAGAAGGAAGGGGATCTACGCCCCTGTATCGATTACAGGGGATTAAATGCAATCACGATCAAAAACAAATACCCTTTGCCCCTCATTACGGAGTTATTTGATTGATTCCGCGGGGCAAAGATCTTCACGAAGCTGGATCTACGCGGGGCGTATAATCTAGTGCGAGTCCGAGAGGGCGATGAGTGGAAGACCGCCTTCAACACCAGGGACGGTCACTACGAGTATCTCGTAATGCCCTTCGGACTCTGCAATGCCCCCGCCGTATTTCAAGACTTTGTGAATGATGTTTTCCGGGATTTGTATCTTTCCGTGGTTGCATACCTGGATGATATCCTTATCTTCTCCCCCGATCTTGCCACCCATCGGAGGGATGTCATCCGAGTACTTAAGAGGCTCCGCACTCATTCGTTATATGCTAAGCTAGAAAAGTGCGTTTTTGAACGTGAATCCTTGCCGTTTCTGGGGTATATCGTGTCCAGTCAGGGGTTAGCAATGGATCCGGGGAAGTTGGAGACAGTGATGAAATGGCCTGAGCCCCGCTCGCTGAAAGCGATCCAGCGTTTCTTGGGGTTTATCAATTATTATCGCCAGTTCATTCCCAACTTCTCGACGGTGGCAGCACCCATCATTGCCCTTACCCGCAAGGGCGCTAATCCCAAAGCATGGACACGGGAAACGGTAGAGGCATTTCACACTCTCAAAACTTACTTCTCCAGAGCTCCCATCCTTCATCGTCCCGACATCTCCAAACCCTTCCTACTAAAGGTAGACGCCTCTTCGGTCGGTGCTGGTGCAGTCCTGTACCAGAAAGACGAACGAGGAAGGAAGCATCCATGTTTCTTTTTCTCCAAAACCTTTTCTCCGGCTGAGAGGGACTACTCCATAGGGGATAGGGAGTTACTGGCGATGAAACTAGCATTCCAGGAATGGCGGCATCTCCTGGAGGGTGCGAAGCATCCATTTGAAGTATTTTCTGATCATAAAAATCTCACATACCTCCAGACAGCACAACGCCTGAACCCAAGGCAGGCCCGTTGGTCCTTGTTCTTCTCCCGGTTCCGCTTTATTATCCGCCACCTGGCCGGTGAGAAGAACGTACGGGCCGATGCCTTGTCACGTTGTATGGTTGTGTTGGAGGAGGACGAGGAGGAGCCTCGTCTTATACTACCCCCGGACAGCTTGAGGATGGTCACTCCCACTTCTTTGGACCAGGTGCCACCTGGCAAGACCCTCGTTCCCCCTGAACTACGGAATGAGGTGCTATCGTGGACCCATGCCTCCAAGGTCGGGGGTCACTTTGGGGTCAAAAGGACCAGAGACCTTGTGACTAGGCACTATTGGTGGCCGAGACTACCCCAGGACATACAGGAGTATGTGGGAGCCTGTATGTCGTGTGCACGGAATAAGCCGTCCCGGCAGAGACCGGCAGGTCTTCTTCACCCACTGCCAGTGCCGGATCGTCCCTGGGAAGTGGTGGGAATGGACTTCCTGGGAGATCTGCCCAAGTCAGCAGGTCACAAGGTCGTATGGGTCATCACGGATCACTTCTCTAAAATGGTCCACTTGGTGCCTCTCCCACGACTCCCGACGTCACGTGCTCTCGCCACCTTATTCATTAGGCATGTATTTAGGCTGCATGGCATGCCTGACAAGGTGGTGAGCGACCGGGGGCCCCAGTTCACGTCTCGCTTCTGGAGAGAGCTCTGTAAGCTCCTGCAGATAGAGCTGAACATCTCCTCCGCATACCATCCAGAAACCAATGGACTGGTAGAGAGGACCAATCAGACCTTGGTAACGTACCTCCGCCATTTTATCTCCGCGCACCACGACAACTGGGCTAACCTCCTTCCTTGGGCCGAATTTGCCATTAATAATTCGGTCCATGAATCCTCTGGTCAGACTCCGTTCCTGCTCAATAACGGACAACATCCCCGAATCCCGGTTCCGATGCCCATTACGTCACCCGATCCTAGAGTGGAGGATTGGGCGACCGAGGCCCGGGAGATTTGGGATAACACCCAAGAGGCCCTTAAGAGGGCTAAAGACCGGATGGTGACAACGGCTGATGAGCGCCGCCGCCCTGCACCATCCTTCGCCCCTGGTGACCTAGTGTGGCTGTCCTCTAAGAATGTTAACCTACGGGTACAGGCAGCCAAGTTCGCCCCTAGGTACCTGGGTCCGTTTAAAGTACTAGAGCAGGTGAACCCGGTGGCATACCGACTCCAGCTCCCTCCACGCTGGGCTATAGCCAACACCTTTCACGTGTCCCTTCTGAAACCCGTACGACTTAATAAGTTCTCGGGGTCCCTGACGCCTCAAACCGACTCCCCGCCCGACGACTCTGAGGTGGCGAAGCTTGTGGAGACAAAAGTCATACGGGGCAGGAGGTACTACCTCGTGGAGTGGGTCGGCCGTGGTCCGGAGCATAGATCCTGGGAATTGGAGGATCATATCCACGCCCCGGGTTTGATAGCGGCCTTCGGGCAGGGGGGGGGCCTTGACGGGGGGGTAATGTTACACCTCGTGGCTCTCCTGTGGCAAGGAATGAGACAGTCTCCTTGCCTGCCACGAGCGCTCCTGCTCAGCAGCGCCGAAGGTCTGCCAGACTGCGCAGAGTGCAGGAGAAACCTCCTCAGAGAGGCAGCACGAGGGTGACACCTAGTGGTACTCCTGTTGCAAGAAATGAGGCGGTCACCCATTCCTTGCCTGCCGCAGCTCCTCCTGCTCAGTAGCCTCGAAGGTCTGTGAGGTTGCGCAATGTGCAGAGGTTTGCTGTTCAGGGAAACAGTGAGACTCCCGTTATCTCTACACATTATGAGACCGAGGATCCCGCCTCTATTTCCCAGAGGCAGGAGGGTGAGCATGTGCTATGCTTGGTGGATCCTGATTCGCCCACTGACGTCACACGGCTTGATGACAAGGCTGGTGACGTGGTGAATCCTGACTGGCCAGGCTGGGATGTCGTGGATCCTGATTGGGTCAAGTCCGTCATCTCCGCCTCGCGCCCGCCCTTGGCTGGAGCTACACCTCCTTAAAAGCTCCTCCTGCCATCATGGCGGCACGCGACCGTCCTTCTATGTTTGGATGTCTGGCAGCGTGCTGCCACGCCACTGCTCAGGCATTATCGTCTTCTGTGGGCTTGGCCCTTGCTGCTTAGGCAAGGAGCTGTGGGTACCGGTCTCGTTTGGGCCCATTAGCTCTGTCCTAAACTGCTGTTTACAATATTTGGACTGTAGCACAGTCTCCAGTCCTAGTCAGGAACCAACAGATTTTAATACATTATATGTTGTCCTGGTCTTCTCACAATGCACCTGGTGGTGGTGGTTTAGGTCAGTGGAGTACAGGGATATATAGGGACAGCCACCCGGAGCGGGGAGTGTTCAAAATCTTATAACACTCTCCGCAAGCAGGCAGGAGGAGTTGAGGAGTACTATAGTCCCTTCTAGTTCACTGAGAGCTACTAAACTATCAACTATCTATCTCTGCACGCTCCCTCTGCTCTCCACTAGGCCGTGTTTGATCACTGTGTCTTTGTGTCTATGTCAGATATTTGGTGTCGTATATTTTCTACCATTAATTGAATAAAAAAATATATTTTTACAGAGGTGTGTTTAAGTGGTTTTCGTGCTTAGGCAGTACCTGGTTTGCAGGCCGTGTCTCTGCCTTGCTGCTCCGGAAGTAGCTCCTTCAACAGGCCGTGTTCCTGTCCCAGGTGAGCTCCTCGAGTCTCCACCAGACTCACCTGGTTATTGAAAGCACACGTGCGTGGGCACCTCTGTGCTACCCTCGTGCCATATTCTCGTGACTTCCACTGGCACACGTGCGTGGGCACCTCTGTGCTTCCCCGTGCAACAGGTACACCGAGCCGTGTGATCCCTGCCATACAACCCACACGGGTTAGGGCAGACCGGTGTACATAGATCGTCTGTGACATTCCAGACGATCGCTAGCAGCAACCCGCTCACTCTTCACCCACCATAGCAGCGGTCCCTTACACCGCACAGTGGACCTTGACCGGCGGAAGCTGTCCATTCCCCATCTTGGCACACTTCCCCGGGTCCCCCTCGTAACACAACATGATTTATTTTTTTCGCTGATTAATATATTGAAGGATCATGGCATCATGGGCCTCAGATGCTTCTTTCAGCCTTTTTCCAGACAGATAAAGATCATATAGGGTTATGATATCTGAAAAATATACAGACAAATTGTTTAATTTTGGAATAAATGAAAAAAATATTATTAACATAATTTTAAAACATTTATAAATGATTTATAACTGAAAATTATCTCAGTTTGTTGTTAAATTAATTTTGGCCAATGAAAGTTAGAAAAAAATTACATATTATTAACTAAACATAAAATTTACCATTACTTTCAACATCTTCATCACCTTCATCTCCGGATGATGCACTCATGTTCCAACCTGATCCTTTGCCACCTATGTTTGTGATACGTTTATATTTGTTTGGTTTTTTTTAGGTTTTTAGATTCTTGTTAGTAAAAAATTATTGCAAAATACACACCATTATTGTCCACAATGTTCACATCTAAATTTATATCATCTTCAGCATGTCCTGATGATGGCGATATAGCATCATATTCAAGGTTGTCTGCGTTACATGTAACAATATTTTGCCAAGTCTCGTTGCTGTGATCCATGTTAGTAGGCTGCTGGTTGTTCTCATTAACAGCATTGTTTGAGGCCTGGCTTGCCTCATTAGGAAATTGATTCACATCTGTTGATAGGTTTAAAAAAAAAAAAAAATTTTTAGCAGATTTTTACATTAATGTTCTGATGTATTTTTATAGTTTTTACAATAAAAAATAACCTTTTAACATTTTAGAAACAACACCGCTCTTTAATAACCAAAAAAAAAAAAAAAAACTCATGGAAGGAAACAATATCTTACCATCAATCACATCAAGGTTTCTGCGAATTACTGCAATTCTCTCCTTATCACGGTACTTTAAATCTGCCCATTTTTTAAGTACTTGTTTAGGAGTTCTGATGATTCTAAATTTCCGGTCCAGGCCCCTGCATATTTTCTTCACAACACTACGTTTATGTGCCATAGGGCGTGGATATCTCTTTACACATATGTAATCCAGCGCATCCATCCTTCTAATCAAGTATTTCACCTCCCCTTGGCCCCAGACATTTGCACGCCTGTTTGCTGACATTTTACTTTCAGTTTCTGTTTTGATATGCAGGTATACAGTGTGGCGTGTCACATGGTGCATTTGACGTTAGAACGTATGTAAAATTCTGTATGTAAAATATTGTATCATGCCATGTGTATTTCGCCATTGTGTAGATTTTTGATACTTATGTGCGCATTATTTGAATGCGCTACTGCGTCTTTTTTCCCACAATTTATACTTGCGGGTTTTTTTTACATGTTTATAAGGAGAAATATATCATTTTATTTAAAATGTGAAAAATGGGAAAGAGAATGCTTGTACTGCTAAAATAAAATTAAATTTTTATTAATGTTTTCTTGAGGAAATGTTTTAAAGTACAAGGTTTTAGTTTCCAATCAGACATATTTTTTAAATTCCTTTTTTTTTTTTTTTCTTTTTTTGACAACAGAATATTTTAATAAAAATTAAAAAATTTAATAAAACAAAAACGTGATAAGTTTTAGACATTAAAATATCACATATTTTAACATTATCATTCATGTTAATTTCAATATTCTTTTAAATTTGATAGTAATTATAATAAAAAAAAAAAAAAATGTGTTGCTGGATCAAGGATCAAATTTTTTGGCAAGGTAACATGCAATATCATGTTAAATTTGGTTAATTAAATAAATTAATTATAGACATGCTGCCATGAAACAGCCCCAGGGCCATTGAAATAATTACAATAATTTGTTCTATTTGCCATTGCATCCGTCAGACTACGTGAAAGGGGTGGCTGTGGAAAAAGATCATCAAGCGGGTTAACTTGCTGACGCCATGACCCAAGCTCCAGAACACCATTGCTATGATTTTCCATATCCATAAATCCAGGTGGAACATATTCTAGGCCATCTCTTTTTCTTAGAAAATTATGTAAATAACAGCATGCAATTACATGTTTGTCTATTGAATCGATTTTTAAGTTGATTGGCATGGAAAAAATATGAAATCTACTACTTAAGATGCCAAAAGCGTTCTCGACAACTCTTTGTGCTCTGCATAGACGGTAATTATAAATTCGCCTTTCAACATTCAAGCCTGTAAGTGGATATGGCCTTAATAAATTACGTTGTAATGGAAAGGCCTCGTCCGCCAAAAAAACAAAATTTAAATTTGTAATGGTATTTTGGTTTGTGGGTAATTGTAGTTGATTTTGTTTGAGACGATAGGCAAATTCCGTATGTTCAAAGACGCCACCATCCGAAACTCGCCCATTCATCCCTACATCAATGTAAATAAATTCATAAGTGACGTTGACAACAGCCATAAGGATAATGCTGTGGTAGCCCTTTTAGTTATAATAATATGAGCCTGAATTATGTGGCTGCATTATCCTTATGTGCTTCGCGTCAATTGCGCCACCACAATTAGGGAATTGCCATAATAGGTTGAATGTTTGCGCATTTGTTTCCTAATCACTTGCCAAATTAGGTAAATGCATGTGGTCTTGTAAAGCATGTGCTATTGCCAAACATGTCTCCGGAATTAAGGAGCTAAGTAGGGAGCGTGACACTGCAGATGAATACTGGAGGTCAGTCAAACTGCGTCCTGTTGCCAAAAATCGAAGGGTCACCCCCAAACGCTCGTCAACAGGTACTGCCTGACGCATTACTGTATTATTGCGCATTATATAAGGGTGGACTTTTTCTAAAAGGTAAGTAAATGAGCTTTCAGACATGCGCAGGTAGTTTCTAAAGTCATGCGGGTTATGCTCTTGTAGTTCTCTAACAAGGTGCATGTGTGTATAGCGTTGTCTCTCTAGTAGCCATTTGCGTGCCCAAATCCGTCGTTTTCTTGATCTGCATCACATGTTATGATCCTCGGCAAGGGCAAGGGCTCCTCCGGCTACAAGCATGGCAGCTATGACGGCATTTTCATGCTCACTCCGCATATTTGGTCTGTATAACATAGAAGAATATATTTTACATATGCTTATAACATATCACTACATTTATTTTTTAATTTAGATTTTAGTTGGCTTCTACCAGACAAAAATATTAGATTAAATCTGGAAACATATCATGATTGGTAACACTAATGTTTTGGTAATAAAACAAGAAGTATTTTCGATATTTCTAAACTTGCCTAAGATACAATGCAAATTACTATTATATATAACAAGCAATGAAAACAAGAAACATTACTTAATTTATGATAAAGGCTAATTATGAGGAAAAAAAAAAAAAATTAAAAAAAAATATATATATATATACTCACATGCGAGGTTTGTACAACGCAAGAAAGATGCGAAAAAATCCACTGTACACGGAGCCAGCAGGACATGTCCAAATACTAGTAAATGAACAGGCAAAATGGGACAACGCAGAAAGGATGTTTGCGTCTTAAATATATTACTGTCCAATCATGGAGCAGATACGTTAACAAATAGGAACCAAGTAGGCGTTTTAGCCATTAAAACTATCATACAAGCCCGTATCGATGATGACGCAAGAGGCAACAATTTTTAAAGTCGCTTTAGTAGTGTCACACTTAACGAAAAGTATATCAAAAGGAACGAGCAGCGATATTTCAAAGTAAAATACAACGATTTTTGAGAATGAGGACCCATGTCGACGATCAGCGATAAATCACGCTTTTGCGACGATTTCACATCGCGGAAAGCTATTACACAAAGCAACCTCGCTAACGATTTCGGAAGTGCGTCACCAAAACCGTGACCCCAACGAGAACGCTCGGTCGATATCGCAGCGTGTAAAGCCCCCTTTAGTGTTAGTACAGATGTGTTCAAAATAATAGCAGTGTGTTCAAAAACATGAGTTAAGCCCAAAATCTTTATACTGAGTTTTACTTAGTTTTTATAGTTTTTTTTGTCGCGAATTTGCCATGGTTTTTCCTGCAGAAAAGGTGCCATTTTTGTTCATAATGTTCATGAAGTTCTTCCCCAGCAAAATTATGAGAAATGCAAAATTCTGTGCGCACAGTGCGTTTTTTTTCCCTACAGGTTTTGCTGCAGAATTTGTGCAGCAAAAATACGCAGCATGTCACTTCTTTTCAGCAGGTACCTGTGGTTTTTGCCATTGATAATAATTAAAAACCGCAAAGGCAAATCCGCACCAAAACCACAGCAAAACTGCAACAAACCGCGGTAACACCACCTGCGGCTTTTGGTTGCGTTTTTTGACGCAGGTGCAGAATTCTGCCAGAGGATGCATATTTTGCTTATGAAACACATCTACCCAGTGCGCACAGACCCTAATAGTTTTTATTTCCGTGCATTTAGAACTAAACATGCAGAGAAATGTGTATAATGTTCAACTACATTACAGAAAATATAAAAAAAATGAACATTGGGCTGTTCCTATAAATAACAGTGTCTGAATGTGTCTTTACATACTCAAAATCTGTCCGCTTCTTATTTAGGATTTAGTATTCCTGGGAATCACTAACCTAATATTTAGTTGTAATCCACGTTTTTGTTTAGAACGGCTTCATATCTATGTTGCATTGAGTCAACCAATTTCTGGCACCTGCTATTCCAGCCTAGGATGCTTTGACTATATCCTACAATTTATTTGCGTTTGTTGGCTTTGCCTCAGAAATGGCATTTTTTATGTCATTCCACAAGTGTTTTATAGGATTAAGATTTTGCTAGGTTAGACTATGTGCGCATGCTGCATCTTTGTCTTGACAACAAAGATGCACGTTTGTGGTCTCAAAAATACGCTCCCTCTGCATGCATTTCTTGCCGCATTTTACTGCGTTTTTTATAGCGTTTTTTTTAAGTCAAATCTATTGACTGGAAGGGCTCAAACATGCGGAAAGAATTGACATGCGGCAGTGGTCACCATAAAGACATAGCCAAAAAATAAGCTGCAACGTGTGCAGAGCAAAAATGAAATCTCATAGATTTTGCTGGGGAAGGAAATGCACGCAGTTTTGAGACCAAAACTGCACCCATAAAATGCAGCGTGCGCACATAGCCTTACTGGTGTGTTAAGGGTCATTGTCTTGTTGAAACATCCATTTCAAGAGCATTTCCTCTTCTGCGTAATGCACCATGACCTCTTCAAGTAGTTTGATATGTGCAAACTGGACCATGATCCCTGGTATGCGGTAATTGACCTGGCACCATAGTAAGAGAAACATGCCCATATCATGATGCTTCATGCTTCATTGTCCTCAGAGTGTACTGTGGCTTGATTTCTTGAATTCAGAGTTTGGGGGTCGTCTAATGAACTGTCTGTGGCCCTTGGACCCAAAAAGAACTATTTTACTTTCATCAGTCCGCAAAATGTTTCTCCATATCTCTTTAGGCCAGTTAATGTGTTGTTTGGCAAATTGTATCTGCTTCAGTACGTCTTTTTTTTTTTTTTTTTTTTTTTTTAACAGTGGGACTTTGCGGGGACTTCTTGCTAATAGACTAGCTTGTCTTCTAACTGTGTCAGTCCTCACAGGTAACTTGAGACGTCTTTGATCATCCTGGAGCTGATCATTGGCTGAGCCTTTGCCATTCTCGCTATTCTTTCATCCATTCGAATGGTCGTCTTCCGATTTCTTCCACATCTCTCTGTTTTTGCTTTCCATTTTAAAGCATTGGAGATCATTTTAGCTGAACAGCCGATCATTGTCTGCACTTCTTTATAAGTTTTACCCTTTCCAAGCAACTGTTTACTCTAAGTACGCTGTTCTTCTGAACAGTCTCAAACGACTCATATTTCTCAGGCTTTCAAAGAGAAATGCATGTACAACATGTGCCGGTTTGACCATTAAATGAGGGCCACCTGATTCACCACGGTTTCATCACAGAATGATTGACTGCACTAATGTAACTCCACATTGCTATTATTTAGAAAAAACCCTTTCAATTAATTATTCTAATACACAGACTGAAAAGCCTGCAGATCATGAGTAGAGATGAGCGAACCGGTCGCGGTTCGGCTCGAGTTGGTTCGCCGAACAGACGTCTCGTTCGAGTTCGGTTCGGCGAACGTTCGACGGACCGAACTCGAACCGCATAGGAAACAATGGCAGGCAATCACAAACACATAAAAACACCTAGAAAACACCCTCAAAGGTGTCCAAAAGGTGACAAACAACTCACAACACAACACAAACACATGGGAAAGTGACAAGGACATATACTCATGCGAAAACAAAAGAGCTGGACAAGGAAAAAGAGGAGGAGACACAGATATAGGCATGGCACGCCCTTCTAAAATCATGTAAAACACCGCAACCAAGCGGAGTCTCCCTTTTTTCCAAAAATTGGGCCACACACACACCCACCCCTTCAGTGGCAGCACTTGTGCCCCAGTTGTACACTTCAAAGGTAGATTTGCATCAAGCACATTCAAAAATACGCCATACTTAACCGTCCCCAGGATGACACCGGGGTAGATAGCAAAGTCTTTCCTGATCCCAGCTCTGTGCATCTTGGCTCATTTTTAAAAACAATGTAAGCAAGGGTTACTCCAAGCGGAGTCTCCCTTTTTTCCAAAAATTGGGCCACACACACACCCACCCCTTCAGTGGCAGCACTTGTGCCCCAGTTGTACACTTCAAAGGTAGATTTGCATCAAGCACATTCAAAAATACGCCATACTTAATCGTCCCCAGGATGACACCGGGGTAGGTAGCAAAGTCTTTCCTGATCCCAGCTCTGTGCATCTTGGCTCATTTTTAAAAACAATGTAAGCAAGGGTTACTCCAAGCGGAGTCTCCCTTTTTTCCAAAAATTGGGCCACACAGACACCCCATCAGTGGCAGCACTTATGCCCTAGTTGTACACTTCACAGCTAGATTTGCATCAAGCACATTCAAAATACACAAGCATTTACTCTCCCCAGGATGACACAGGGGTAGTAAATTCCTTGTGGATCCATGACTTGTTCATTTTGATGAACGTTAGTATGTCCACATTGTCACTGGACAGACGCGTGCGCTTATCTGTCAGCACACACCCAGCAGCACTGAAGACACGTTCAGAGACAACACTGGCAGCTGGACACGACAAAATCTCCAAGGCGTAAGTGGAGAGCTCTGGCCATTTTTCAAGATTTGAAGCCCAAAATGAGCAAGGCTCCATTTGCAAAGTAATGGCATCGATGTTCATTTGGAGATACTCCTGTATCATCCTCTCCAGCCGTTGACTATGTGTCAGACTTGTTGTCTCTGGTGGCCTTGCAAAGGAGGGTCTAAAAAAATTATGAAAAGATTCAATAAAATTGCTGTTACCAGCACCAGATACAGTGCTACTGGTACGGGTAGACTGTTGAAGATGACGAGACCGTCCCATGTTTGTCAAGATACAACTGGGAGATTCACTCCCTGCACCTGCACGGTTGTTTGGTGGAAAAGCTGAGCTAAGATGGAGTAACAGCTTCTGCTGATACTCCTGCATACGTGCGTCCCTTTCTATGGCTGGAATTATGTCACAAAATTTGGAGTTGTACCGGGGATCTAATAGTGTGGCAAGCCAGTAGTCATCATCACTTCTAATTTTGACAATACGAGGGTCATGTTGGAGGTAGTGCAGCAAGAAGGCGCTCATGTGTCTTGCGCAGCCATGCGGACCAAGTCCACGCTGTGTTTGTGGCATAGAGGTGCTAACCGTTCTTTCTTCCTCTGACATCTCCCCCCAACCTCTTTCAACTTAAATTTGACCAAGGTCTCCCTCATCCGCTGAGTCTTCCATGTCCATGGACAGTTCGTCCTCCATTTCTTCATGTTCTCCTGCACCTTCCTCAACATTTCGCCTGCTACCATGCGCCCTTGTTGATCCCTGTCCCCCATGGTCCCATGCCTGCCGCGTTGGTGATGATGAACGTCTGGACCTTGGTGATGTTGTTGTGTCTTGCGCATATGAATCCTCCTGTAGTTCCTCCCCTTCCTGTTCCACCCCCTGACTCCGAATAGTGTTTAGCGTGGGCTCCAGCATGTAAATGACTGGAATTGTCATGCTGATAATGGCATTGTCAGCGCTAAACATATTTGTCGCCATGTTGAAACTGTGCAGAAGGGTGCATAGGTCCTTGATTTGAGACCACTCCATCAGGGTGATCTGCCCCACCTCTGCATCTCGTTGGCCCAGGCTATACGTCATGACGTATTGCACCAGGGCTCGGCGGTGCTGCCACAGTCGCTGTAACATGTGGAGAGTCGAATTCCAGCGTGTCGCCACATCGCATTTCAGGCGATGAACCGGCAGGCCGAAAGACTTCTGGAGCGATGTAAGTCGCTCAGCAGCGGTGGTTGAACGGCGGAAGTGAGCAGACAGTTTTCGTGCCCTGTTCAGAAGGCCATCTAGGCGGGGATAGTGTGTTAAAAATTGCTGGACAACAAGGTTCAACATGTGAGCCATACAAGGCACGTGTGT
Organism: Anomaloglossus baeobatrachus; assembly: GCF_048569485.1. Classification (NCBI taxonomy): domain Eukaryota; kingdom Metazoa; phylum Chordata; class Amphibia; order Anura; family Aromobatidae; genus Anomaloglossus; species Anomaloglossus baeobatrachus. The sequence continues at coordinate 2,075,766 of NW_027441779.1, read as the reverse complement.
CACCTTGCCCAGGCGAAGGGCCGCACCCAGGTTTGCAGCATTGTCGCTCACGGCCTTACCAGGCTGCAGGTTGAGTGGAGACAACCATTTATTAAACTCAGTCTCCAGAGCTGCCCACAACTCATCAGCTGTGTGACTCCTATTTCCAAGACATGTCAAGCTAAAGACCGCCTGATGCCGTTGCGCTCTGCTGCCAGCATAGTAATGAGGGGTGCATGATTCCTTCTGCGCAGTGAGAACGCTGGTGGCCTGACCAGGCAGGCTTGGGGCGGAGGTGGAGGACCCAGATGAGGTGGATGAGGCAGAAGCAGTGGCGGAACTTGGACAGACAGAGGATTGACACACAAGTCGTGGGGACGGCAAGACTTGTGCAGCAGACCCTTCACCATCTATCACCATAGTTACCCAGTGCCCAGTCAGCGACATGTAACGTCCCTGTCCATGCTTACTGGTCCAAGTATCGGTGGTGAAATGCACCTGTTCACACAGAGTTTCTCAAGGAAGCGGTGATGTTGTGTGCGACATGTTGGTGTAGCGCGGGCACACCTTTCTTAGAGAAGTAGTGGCCACTGGGCATCTGGTACTGGGGCACAGCGACAGACATAAGGTGTTACGGTTGCTGCGAGCACTGGAGACTATGTCCAGATTTCTTGCTACTGCACATGTGCGAGCGCTGGAGACTAAGTCCAGATTTCTTGCTACTGCACATGTGCGAGCGCTGGAGACTAAGTCCAGATTTCTTGCTACTGCACATGTGCGAGCGCCGGAGACTAAGTCCTATCTTGGAGCCATTGCACATGTGCGGGTGACATCATCGCTGACACGAGGTCACATGTCTCTGACACCTTCTATGCTGATTGGTCGCTGGTCATGTGCTTGTGATGCCTTGCTCGGTGATAGGCCAGCATGACGTCACTCCTGTCGTTCTGGCAGCGGATTGGCTCTGGTGTCCTCCATCTTGGATGAGGCACAGAGTCTATATAAGACCCTGACACACGCCGCATGGCGCTCAGTCCTCTTGGTTCATGCATAAGAGTAGACGCTCTGTGAGCGTTCCTCTAGGCATTCCTCTGTCTATGCTAGGTGAGCGCTACCGGCAGGGTAGCGTTCTTATACCTTACAGCTTCGGCTGCTGTCCGTATCCTTACCTCTTAGGGGAGCGGACATAGGCAGGTGCCTGAGGCACATGGTCTGGCTGGGCCTTGTGGTTCGACTCGTAGGTGGACGTTGCCGCTAGGGTAACGTTCCTTATACTGCGTCTGGCAGTTGTTCGTATCCTCGCACACTAGGGGAGCGAACAGAGGTAGGAGCTTTGTGCGGCTTACGCTGCTGTTCGTCTCTTTTGCACCACTAGAAGAGCGGACCTAGGCAGGTACCATATCTAGTGGTTCGTGTCCTCGCACACTAGTGGAGCGAACGCAGGTAGGAGCTTTGTGCGGCTTACGCTGCTGTTCGTCTCTTTTGCACCACTAGAAGAGCGGACCTAGGTAGGTGCCATTTCGCACACATTGCCTTTGTCTCTGTGATTATTAACAGAGATCATTCCACACACCCTCCAAGTAAGGGAGGAATTGCTTTACTTACTTATTATATCCTTCTGTGAGTTAACAGAGGTATTGCACTCTGCCATAGTCTGCAGCAGAGTCTTTGCACGGTGGACCCTGACTGTCTGATACTCCTTTAGGTTATTATCAGACAGCCCCCCGTAACATTAGGTCTCTAAAATCCTATGTGTCCACCAGGCGGAAAGGCAGCATTTCGGTAGCCAAGAGCTTACAGAGGGATAAAGTCAACCTCTTAGCTTTGTCATGGGTCGCAGGAAATGGCCTTTTATTTGTCCACATCTGAGGGACAGAGATCTGGCTGCTGTGTGTAAACGGTGTTGAGTAGGATGTCCCTGGAAAAATGCAGGTTTGTGAGGAAAGTGCAGGCGTAGACATGATGTTGCCTTCATCCAACGTTGGTGCTATCGATGTCTGAGAGAGCTGTACACACGTACTTGTTTCCCCTTCCAAACCAACTTACGACCTACCAAGCAAACTGCCTGTTGCGGTTACAGTGGTGGAAGTTGTGTGTGGAAAACCAGGTGTGACAGCTGTCCCCACAGTCCTAGAAGATGAAGAGCGCGCGGATGCACTTGAAGGGGCAGGCGGTGGATGGTTCGCTCTGCTAGGCCGCATTGCAGCACGGTGAGCTTCCCACTGGGACATATGATATTTATTCATGTGACGATTCATGGAAGAAGTTGTCAAACTGCTGAGGTTTTGCCCTCTACTAACAGAATCACGTCAAATTTTACAGATCACATAATTTGGGCGATCTTTTGCTATGTCAAAAAAGGACCAGGCTAGGCAAGGCTTAGAGGGCATGCGACCTGCTGATCCACCCCGACTAGTGCTCAGAGGCACAGTGGTGGCTGAGGATGCAGTTGTAGACGTGCTACCAGTACTCCGACTCTGTCCAGGAAGGCGCAAGGTAACTTCGTCATCAGTTGCATCCTCCTCCACGTCTCTGTTGACCTCCTCGAGGGCCTGACTGTGGGTTGACAGTAGGTGGGATCTAGAACTTCCTCATCAATTGTTGTGTTTGCACTCCCCTCACCCTCAGACCGAGCCTCTTCTTGCCCTGACCGAATATTTAAGTTGTCATCCCAATCTGGTATCTGCGTCTCATCGTCATCAGTATGTTCCTCATTGTCTATTACAACAGGTGTTTTAGTTTGTGAATAAGGGTCAACATTATGCTCAGAAACTTGGTCATCACGGCCTGAATCTGAGTCACAAAGGTTCTGGGCATCACTGCAGACCATTTCCTGGTCTGTACTCACTGTAGCTTGGGAGCAGACCTCTGATTCCCAGGCTATAGTGTGACTGAACAGCTCTGCAGACTCAGCCATCTCAATTCCACCATACTGTGCAGGGCGGATGGAGACTTCAGAGCTGGGAGAAAGCAAGTGTGATTGGGATGACAACTCAGAGGACTGGTGTTTTTTGGATGCGGTAGTTGAGGTGGAGGAGAGGGCACTTGTTGGACCACTTGAGATCCATTCAAGCATTTTCTTTTTTTGGCCATCATCTACCTTTGTTCCACTTGTTCGTGTCCGTAAAAAAGGGAGCACATCGGATTGTCCACGGTAAGTAGTAGACATCTTACTTTTGCTGGAAGATGGTCTATCTTCAGCAGATGTTAATGGAGCTTTGCCACCTTCCCCACGGACAAACCCTTTTTTTCCTTTTCCAACACGCCTCTTCCCCTTTCCACCAGCATCTGTCATTTTGCCACTCATTTTGATTGCGACAAGATTGTGCACTTAAAATATGGTAGTAAAAATTGAGAAGTGGTGTAGATTGCAGCGGTGGTCTATCTTTATTAACAGCAGAATAAACAACAATAACTATCCCTGACAATGCAACTACGGCCCTTAAACTGGCAGCATAGTTTGCTAGTATAATGGCTTAGTAACAATGAGTTTGAGTGTGCAATGCAGAGGTGCTGCACATAGGTTTGCACCAGTGGAACACTAATGGAAGTCCAACAGCCACTTTTAGGATGCCACTAAGTTTACTCAGTGTTTGCTAGTATAATGGCTTAGTAACAATGAGTTTGAGTGCGCAATGCAGAGGTGCTGCACATAGGTTTGCACCAGTGGAACACTAATGGAAGTCCAACAGCCACTTTTAGGATGCCACTAAGTTTACTCAGTGTTTGCTAGTATAATGGCTTAGTAACAATGAGTTTGAGTGCGCAATGCAGAGGTGCTGCACATAGGTTTGCACCAGTGGAACACTAATGGAAGTCCAACAGCCACTTTTAGGATGCCACTAAGTTTACTCAGTGTTTGCTAGTATAATGGCTTAGTAACAATGAGTTTGAGTGTGCAATGCAGAGGTGCTGCACATAGGTTTGCACCAGTGGGACACTAATGGAAGTCCAACAGCCACTTTTAGGATGCCACTAAGTTTACTCAGTGTTTGCTAGTATAATGGCTTAGTAACAATGAGTTTGAGTGTGCAATGCAGTGGTGCTGCAAATAGCTTTGCACCAGTGGGACACTAATGGAAGTCCAACAGCCACTTTTAGGATGCCACTAAGTTTCCTCAGTGTTTGCTAGTATAATGGCTTAGTAACAATGAGTTTGAGTGTGCAAAGGGCAGGAGGATACAGTGGCAGGGTTGTGGGTCTGGGTAGAGGAAAGGAAGCCTCCCTTTCTATCCCTCCTAATGGGGAAATGCAGTGAGGAAATCCCTGACCTTAGCTACACAGACGCTGTCATCTTGTGTAGCTGTTAAAATCTGTTTTCACGGACCTGACTGTCACCTATGGCTCTGACGCTGCCGGTATTAGCCCTTACAAGGACTAATAGAAACTTCTATCCCTATTCTGTATAGCGCTGTGTATAGAGCATACACAGCAGTATCGGAGACAGGAGCTACGCCAGCGGTGATTGACACCAAGACGCAGAAGGCAGATAATGGCGTGCTGGAGGAAAATGTCCGTTATTATAATGCATTGACATGTGACATGGACATCCTATCACACATGCCGTTGCTTCTCTGGCTAAAAGTCCACTTAGCTGTGTGTGTGTCTGGGATTGGCTGACATGCTGGCCCGCCCCACTACACGTGCGCGCTTAGGGAAGGAAGACAAGGAAAAAAAAAAAAAATTATCCAAACAGCAGTGATCTGAATGCGCTGTTCCCGCATACTATACGCTGAAATTTCATAATAGTGTGAGTCACAGAGTGACTTACACTATTACAGCGGAAAGCCAGCTAGTAATTAGCTTGTCTGTTTGCTGCTAGAACCGTTCTCGAACGTATCTAGGACTATTGAGCTTTAGCAAAAAGCTCGAGTTCTAGTTCGATCTAGAACAGCCCCCAAAATCACTCGAGCCGCGAACTGGAGAACCGCGAACCGCGCTCAACTCTAATCATGAGCCAAGTCTGGGGATTTCTAAGAATTTACTGAACCAACTGGTAAGTTGTTTGACATGTGATAATATAATTTATACCTAAAACATTGAATAATCTGGATAGTCATATTGGACTGCTATTATTTTGAACACTACTATATGTCACAAAATACTAATAAAATACATTTACGTTTTTGGGTGTAATGTGAAAAAAATGTGTCAAAGTTCACAGGATATGAAAACTTTTTGAAGGCACTGTATTTAGTTCATCAGTGCTCGTTACAGCACAAATTCACCCATGAAATTGCACTTTAAAGGGGTATTCTCAAGTTTGGAAGTTACCTTCTATCCTAAGAATAAGTTCCCAATAACTGGGGGTCTGACCACTTATTTGTCTCATTTCAAATAATTCCATGCCACCTCCATCAAGTTTTTGAAGAATTGGGGAGAGACAGGGATCACAGTAGCTGAAAGATTTTCCTTACGTCTGACGAATGGCATGAGCTCCCATCTGCCAATCCCAGGATGCTTACTATAGTGACTGGTCTAACAGTTCTGGCATAAGGCTGAGGCCAAACTGTGATTTGTGCGAGTTCTCGCATGACACTCAGCTCATGCTCGCAGCAGAGCGGGAGCCAAGTGTCATGCGACTGTGGTCCGATCGTGCGATCAGAATACAGTTGCGGAGGGGAGGGCCGGAGCTGCAGAGGGGAGGGCCACACTGCCGAGGGGATGCCCCGCGCTACGGAGGGGAGGGCCGGTGCTGTGGAGGAGAGGGAGGGATTTATTTCCCTATCTCCTCCGTTGCCAGCTGATGCGAGAATCGCACTGCTCTCGCGTTACACCGGTGTAATGCGAGTGCAATGCGATGTTTCTCTCGCCCCATAGACTTGCATGGGTGTGAGTGAAACAAGCTCGCATTGCACCCGCAGCATACTGCGACTGTTTTCTCGGTCCGATTAGGTCTGAGAAAATAGTCGCTCATGGAAGCGGCCCTATTGAGTAACATGGGTCCAGGTGGAATGCGATTTTTTATCACATTCCACACGCACCGTTTTTCTCGCCTTGTGTCCTAGACCTAATGAAAGGAATTAGATAAATTGTGATATCGCATCCCTCTCCCAAAACAAAACTGTTATAAAAAAGCCCAAATTTGCGACATTTTTGTGCCTCTCAGAATTACGCAAAAAATGTAGAAAATTTTCAAAGTGATTATGGCAATATTGTTTTGATGAATCAGGGATATATTGTTTTAATTTCCCCTTTAAAAAAAATGCAGTCTTACCATTCGCAAAACCCTCATCAATAAACGCACCACAAAAATGGACAACATGGAACAGACCTGACGCTGTCCTTTTCCAGCAATTAACAATTTTTCTCCTTTCTGCAGGAAAAAAACACAATTATGTGTGAAAATAACTTAAATATTTCCTGCTGATGGCCCTTCTCAGAGTAGCCGAGTAAGCGAGAAAGTGAGCCCTGTAATCTAGGGAAGAAGCAGGCGGCCATTGTCTTATAATATACAGTCATATGAAAATGTTTGGGCACCCCTATTAATGTTAACCTTTTTTCTTTATAACAATTTGGGTTTTTGCAACAGCTATTTTAGTTTCATATATCTAATAACTGATGGACTGAGTAATATTTCTGGATTGAAATGAGGTTTATTGTACTAACAGAAAATGTGCAATCCGCATTTAAACAAAATTTGACCGGTGCAAAAGTATGGGCACCTCAACATAAAAGTGACATTAATATTTTGTAGATCCTCCTTTTGTAAAAATAACAGCCTCTAGTCGCTTCCTGTAGCTTTTAATGAGTTCCTGGATCCTGGATGAAGGTATATTTGACCATTCCTGTTTACAAAACAATTCCAGTTCAGTTAAGTTTGATGGTCGCCGAGCATGGACAGCACGCTTCAAATCATCCCACAGATTTTCAATGATATTCAGATCTGGGGACTGGGATGGCCATTCCAGAACATTGTAATTGTTCCTCTGCATGAATGCCTGAGTAGATTTGGAGCGGTGTTTAGGATCATTGTCTTGCTGAAATATCCATCCCCTGCGTAACTTCAACTTCGTCACTGATTCTTGAACATTATTGTCAAGAATCTGCTGATACTGAGTTGAATCCATGCGACCCTCAACTTTAACAAGATTCCCGGTGCCGGCATTGGCCACACAGCCCCAAAGCATGATGGAACCTCCACCAAATTATACTGTGGGTAGCAAGTGCTTTTCTTGGAATGCCGTGTTTTTTTGCCTCCATGCATAATGCCTTTTTGTATGACCAAACAACTCAATCATTGTTTCATCAGTCCACAGGACCTTCTTCCAAAATGTAACTGGCTTGTCCAAATGTGCTTTTGCATACCTCAGGCGACTCTGTTTGTGGCGTGCTTGCAGAAACGGCTTCTTTCGCATCACTCTCCCATACAGCTTCTCCTTGTGCAACGTGCGCTGTATTGTTGACCGATGCACATTTACACCATCTGCAGCAAGATGAAGCTGCAGGTCTTTGGAGGTGGTCTGTGGATTGCCCTTGACTGTTCTCACCATTCTTCTTCTCTGCCTTTCTGATATTTTTCTTGGCCTGCCACTTCTGGGCTTAACAAGAACTGTACCTGTGTTCTTCCATTTCCTTACTATGTTCCTCACAGTGGAAACTGACAGTTTAAATCTCTGAGACAACTTTTTGTATCCTTCCCCTGAACAACTAAGTTGAATAATCTTTGTTTTCAGATCATTTGAGAGTTCTTTTGAGGAGCCCATGATGCCACTCTTCATAGGAGATTCAAATAGGAGAACAACTTGCAAGTGGCCACCTTAAATACCTTTTCTCATGATTGGATACACCTGCCTATGAAGTTCAAAGCTCAATGAGGTTACGAAACCAATTTAGTGCTTTAGTAAGTCAGTAAAAAGTAGTTAGGAGTGTTCAAATCAAGAAATTGATAAGGGTGCCCATACTTTTGCACCAGTCAAATTTTTTTTAAATGCGGATTGCACATTTTCTGTTAGTACAATAAACCTCATTTCAATCCAGAAATATTACTCAGTCCATCAGTTATTAGATATATGAAACTGAAATAGCTGTTGCAGAAACCCAAATTGTTATAAAGAAAAAAGGTTAACATTAATAGGGGTGCCCAAACTTTTTCATATGACTTTAAATGGTTGTATACCACCACCTTGTGGCAACAGACAGTATTGTCTTCATCAGTTTTAAATGCTTTGCTGTAGGATCAGCTCACAATACAAGATGTAATATACAATATATAATGCTCAGCAGATGGCACAATGCTTGGCATTAGGTGATACGAAAATGTAGCAGTATTACTCTTCTCTTTTTGCTAGATACAAGCAGCATCAGGAACCTGCTAGCCAGCTATCCCCTATCACTTACAGTGCAATTATCATATTGTAAGACTTTGTTTTATATATATATACATATATATATATATATATATATATATATGTCAATACATATATATGTGTGTGTGTGTGTGTGTGTGCGTGTGCGTGCGTGTGTGTGAAACATTTTGCATCGTGTTTCTGATTAGTTAATGACTAGAACAGGTATGGTGCAACCTGTGCAGCCACTCAAGGGCAGGAGAAGAGCTCAAAACAGATGGTATTGTCCATTTTGATGAGTTATTGGACTGAATAGGGCCCATATATTGTTCTTGTACAGGGGACCTCCTGTGTCAGTGTCTGTTAGTGTACTAAGTACCGATTGGTCAAAACAGTGCTCTGTAGTTTGTCTGGACCCATGGACTTACTGTCAAGCCCATACAACCCATAGAGAAGCTGTGGTCTTTTGACTGAGTAGGGGAGGGGGGTCTCAGTACCTGGACCCTCACCAATCACCAACAATATCCAATGCCTATAATATATAAAAGGTTTTACAAAATGATAGTTATGCTTTATCTGTGCATGTTAGTATAAGAGCTGGGGGGGATTGGTGACGACTATCACTGGGAACAGGACTAGTGACCTGTGTGACGGTATTTTCTCTCCTCCCTCTTTTATATACATTTTTTTCTCCTGTGTCAAATAATGAGTGGATAACACCAGGTGCCACCTCTCTATATAAAAAAGAGGTTCTTCAGCAGCTTCAGTGTATATTTAACAGTTTGGTCTCTTAGTTGCTGAAGAGCCTCACAATTCACGCCTCAACTGCTACAGAACCTTAGAATACACAAGTCAGCTGCTGTAGAACCTCAAAATACACACCTCACTAGCTACAGAACCTCATAATACATACCTCAGCTGCTGCATAACATCTTAATACACACCTCAGCTACTTCAGAACCTCATCTTACACATCTCACTTGCTGCAGAAACTAACATTTGACACCAACTGCTGCAGAACCTTAGAATACACAATTCAGCTACTGCAAAACCTCAAAATGCAGACCTCACTTGCTGCAGAACCTCATAATACATAGCTCAGATGCTGCATAACATCTTAATACACACCTCAGCTGCTGCAGAACCTCATCTTACACACCTCACTTGCTGCAAAACCTCATAATACACACATCAGCATAACATCATAATAACCATCTATGCCAGGGGTCTCAAACACGCGGCCCCCGGGCCGCATGCGGCCCGCCAGTCTGATTTATGCGGCCCGCAGACACACAGTGCAGAACACTTGATATTTGCCCTCCACTGCCTCCAGTCATTTAGCGGTCGCCAGCCGCACTTTCACATTGCAGCCGCGGCCGGCCGCACTTCCGCATTGGAGAAGCCGCCAGGGAGAAGCAATCAAAGCCGGAGTTCAATCAGATGTCAGGGTGAAGCAATCGACGGCGGCATTCAACTCGAGCTCAGCAGCGCGACTCGAGCAGCGCTGACGTCAGCTGCTTTGCCGGCGGGTGCAGCGGAAGGAACAAGAGCATAGGGCACGTTACAACGTTTGTGGTGTCTGTGTATGATGATGGCTGTGTGTGTGTGTGTGTGTGTATGATGATGGCTGTGTGTGTGTGTCATGATGTGTGTGTGTGTGTGTGTGTGTATGATGATGGCTGTGTGTGTGTGTGTATGATGATGATGGCTGTGTGTGTGTGTGTGTGTGATGATGATGGCTGTGTGTGTGTGTGATGATGATGGCTGTGTGTGTGTGTGTGTGTGTGTGTGATGATGATGGCTGTGTGTGTGTGATGATGATGGCTGTGTGTGTGTGATGATGATGGCTGTGTGTGTGTGGATGATGATGATGATGATGGCTGTGTGTGTTGATGGTGATGATGGCTGTATGTGTGTGTGGATGATGGTGATGATGGCTGTGTGTTGATGATGATGAGGATGATGATAGCGGTGGTGGCTGTGTGTGACTGATATTGATGGTGGCTGTGTGCGACTGATCATGATGATGGCGGTGGTGGCTGTGTGTGACTGATGATGATGATGGCGGTGGTGGCTGTGTGTGACTGATCATGATGATGTCGGTGGTGGCTGTGTGTGACTGATGATGATGATGATGGCGGTGGTGGCTGTGTGGGACTGATGATGATGACGGCGGTGGTGGCTGTGTGTGACTGATGATGATGATGATGGCGGTGGTGGCTGTTTGTGACTGATGATGATGGTGATGGTGGCTGTGTGCGACTGATGATGCTGATGGCGGTGGTGGCTGTGTGCAACTGATGATGCTAATGGCGGTGGTGGCTGTGTGCGACTGATGATGATGATGGCGGTGGTGGCTGTGTGCGACTGATGATGCTGATGGCGGTGGTGGCTGTGTGCGACTGATGATGCTGATGGCGGTGGTGGCTGTGTGCGACTGATGATGATGATGGCGGTGGTGGCTGTGTATGACTGATGATGATGATGGCGGTGGTGGCTGTGTGCGACTGATGATGATGGCGGTGGTGGCTGTGTGACTGATGATGATGATGGCGGTGGTGGCTGTGTGCGACTGATGATGATGGTGATGGTGGCTGTGTGTGACTGATGATGATGATGACGGTGGTGGCTGTGACTGATGATGATGATGGCGGTGGTGGCTGTGTGTGACTGATGATGATGATGGCGGTAGTGGCTGTTTGTGACTGATGATGGTGATGGTGGCTGTGTGCGACTGATGATGATGATGGCGGTGGTGGCTGTGTGTGACTGATGATGGCGGTGGTGGCTGTTTGTGACTGATGATGATGATGGTGGTGGTGGTGGCTGTGTGCGACTGATGATGATGATGATGATGGCGGTAGTGGCTGTGTGTGACTGATGGTGGTGGTGACTGTGTGCAACTGATGATAATGGCGGTGGTGGCTGTGTGTGACTGATGATGATTGTGGTGGTGGCTGTTTGTGAGTGACGACGATGATGATGATGACGATGGCTGTGTATGATGATGATGATGATTGCCGTGTGTGTTTGTATGATGATGATGGTGGCTGTGTGTGTATGATGATGATAAAAATGATTTTGATGGTGACTGGAAGACCGGAAAATGTTACTTTCAGTCTCAGCCTTCTTGTCGGTCTGGACAGACACTCATCTGTTCAGAGCGATAAAGCTGAGCTGACATTGACTTTGGACTACGTCAGAGGGAAGCTTTTTTTTTTTCTAAAAAAAATGGAGTGCCTAAATGTGTTTTTTGTTTCATTTCTAATAAAAATATTTTTCTCTGTGTTGTGTTTTTTTACTGTTTACTAAAAATTCATGGTGGTCACATCTAATTTGACATGACACCATGAATTTCGGGTTTACTACCAGCTGAAAATACAAAGCTGGTATTAACCCCATTATTACCCAGCGTGCCACCAGGGACGCTGGTAGAGCCAGGTAAAGCACCTGGAAATAGCGCTGTGATGAATGCGCCATTTCCAGGGGCGGTTGTGGGCTGCGGGGGGTCCAAAATGCTTGGGCCTTACCACGCTGAGAATCCCAGCCCTCAGCTGTCTGGTTTTACCTGGCTGGTGATCAAAATATGGCGGGAGCCCACGCATTTTTTTTTCCCATTATTTAATTAAAAAAACAATTGGGCTTCCCTGTATTTTGATTGCCAGCTAAGGTAAAGCCAGGCAGCTGGGGGTGGCAGCCCGTACCTGTCCGCTTTATCTGCTCTGAGAATTAAAAATACTGCGGAGCGCTATGTAATTTTTTTAATGCTGTGACAGAGAATGAGTGTCTGTGCTTGGCTGTTGGAATAACCTGGAATCTGCTTATACATTTTGATGCTGATGCCAATCACAGATGCCCACTCTCTTTGACAAATAAATAATATAAAAAAATGACGTTTCGCTTCACGGTATTTTTTATTCTCAGCGCATACTAATGTAGCATTGTTATAATAGTTGAAATAATTGATTAGCAATTATATTGTATTGTATTAAATTTGAAAGGAATGCGGCCCTCTGCCTTAAATTTTTTTTATGTGCGGCCCACTTACTCTGACGAGTTTGAGACCCCTGATCTATGCTGTTGCAGAACCTCACAATACACACCTCAGCTGCTGCAGAACATTGTAATTCACATAATATACACCTCAGTTCACCCTTTTAGTGTCTCTGCCATCACTGTGAGGTATGACTACATATGGCGGTCATCTTGTTTTTTTTCACAGCATGGTTATTAATAGTGCGGTTGTGGACATGTTGGGGTTTACAGATCCTTTACCTTTTCTTCAGTCTGGTAGTTGCTAATGGATGTCTGCGGAACGGAGTGAGCAGAGAAAAGCTCCTGGATGTCCTGAAGGTGCATGGACTGGTGGAGTCGCTGGTGATGCCCCCCAACAAGCCCTACGCCTTTGTCACTTATACGTCCCCTGAGGTGGCCATAAGCGGTCATAATTTTTATGCAAATAGCCTCTTCAGAGAGAACTTGAACCCTTGTGCCATATTGCCTTTTAAGATGGCTACATACAATAGTTGGCACTAAAGTTCGATTCCACTTCCTCTCTAAAGAGGCTATTTACATATTTAATTCCCCAGAAGAATATTGCATATAAGTAGAGTTGAGCGCGGTTCGAGGTTCTCCAGTTCGCGGTTCGAGTGATTTTGGGGGCTGTTCTAGATCGAACTAGAACTCGAGCTTTTTGCTAAAGCTCGATAGTTCTAGATACGTTCGAGAACGGTTCTAGCAGCAAAAAGCAGGGATTTTTACAGCTACAGTGTGCAGGAGCCATCGCTGGCAGCCTGCCACAAGCTGATAACCAAGATAAACATCGGGTATCCAAGCAAAGCGCTTTGGTTAGTAACCCGATGTTTATCCTAGTTACGTGCAGGAAGCCCACACTTCCCCGCTCAGCTCACTCCGCTCCCTCCTGCACGCGGCATGTACACACACACACACACACACACGTCCCCAGCCATGCAGTCCACGACACTGACGTCCTCCTGGCACTCTGCACACATGGTCCCGCTCGGCTTACCTGCGGTGATGAAGTCCCGACCTCAGCGCTGTCACTGTCCTCTATGGCCGCCGCTTGTCACATCACCTTCTCTCGCTTCCGACCCGAGACTGACTAGCGGTGACGTCACGGGCCTCTCGCGATACTTGGCTGTGAAGGCGGCGGTCATTAAACTCAGTGACAGGTGCTGTCAGCAGTGTAGGAGATCAGCGCAGGTAATGTACCTCGCTGACAGCAGCACTTGTCATCCCCTGCAGTGACCTGGGCTGACCCATTGATGTTAGCTCAGGTCACAGCACTGCTCTCCCAGCCAATGGGGAACATCCTGCTCTTCATTGACTGGGACAGTGTGGATCGTCATGGCAACCCCTTGGATTACACCAGACCTGGATTTGTTTTTCTTTCTAATAAATTGGTTAAAAAGGGAATGTATTGGGGAGTGTTTTTTCAAATAAAAATGTGTTTGTCGTCTATTTTTTTTTATTACTGACTGGGTTGGTGATGTCGGGTATCTGATAGACGCCTGACCTCACCAACCCCAGGGCTTGGTGCCAGGTGACATTACACATCTGGTATTAACCCCATATATTACCCCATTTGCCACCGCACCAGGGCACGGGATGAGCTGGGGCGAAGCACCAGGATTGGCGCATCTAATGGATGCGCCACTTCTGGGGCGGCTGCGGCCTGCTATTTTTAGGCTGGGGAGAGTCCAATAACCATAGACCTCCCTAGTCTGAGAATATCAGACCCCAGCTGTCTGCTTTACCTTGGCTGGTGATCCAATTTTGGGGGGACCCCTACGTGTTTTTTTTTTAATAATTTATTTAATTTAAAATAACAGCATGGGGTGCCCTCAATTTTGGATTACCAGCCAAGGTGAGGCTGCCAGCTGTGGTCTGCAGGCTGCAGCCGTCTGCTTTACCCTAGCTGGCTACAAATATAGGGGGAACCCTATGTCATTTTTTTTTTTCATTTTTTTGGCTAAATACAAAGCTAAGCACCCCTTAGTGGCACATGAAAGGCACCAAAGGGTGCAAAATTACAAAATGCAGGAGAGTGGGACATTGTGTCTTTCTGCCATTATAATGACAGAAAAGACTGATATGAAGTGTACAAGCACAGGAAAATCACCAGAGCGCTCTACGCTGTGAAAAGCAGTAGAAAATGGCACTGGAGTGAACATGTGACCGCCTTATGTAGGTTGAAGCTAAGGATCCTGGGTAAATTTATGTATTTTCCCTCCTTCAGTTTTTTTGCAGTACACAAAAAAAACGGAAGGCACACGGATGACAAACAGGTGACATACGGACCGTCTACGGAACGGAAACGGATGCCACATGGATGCACCTGTGAAAAAAAACGGACTGTTTTTTGCAGACCACAAAAATGGATCGGTCGTGTGAATGTAGCCTTATTCTGATCTGCCGTTTATAAACAGCAGGCAGAAATAAGTGAATAACGCCCCACAGCGTCAGAAAATCTCCGGGGTTTCAGGGCTAGCTGAGACCCTGGAGATCATGATTCAGGATGGTTTTTCCGGTCCCCGCTCACGTGATCACAGGTATACACCGTATACCGATGATCACGTTACAGTAAATGACAGCGCCGGTAAAAAATTATTTATCTCCCATCTGGCATGAACAAACATGATAAATGTCCTCCCCGGTCCCCTCCGGTCCCCCGGTGTCACCAAAGTGCCCCCCCCGATGCCCTCCCAGAAATCCAAGATGGCCGCGCGCCGGCCGCATTCACCCTACTCCTCTGATTTCTGTCGCATGTGCCATGACACATGCGACAGAAAACTCCTCCCCAGGCCCTGCCAGGTCACCCCCTATAACCCCACCGGTGTTCCCCGGTGTCCCACGGTACCTGTGCAGCGTTGATCCCCCCACGGCCCTCTCCTTCACAATAGACGCTGACGCATGCACAGAGCGGCTGTCAGCTCAGCTTCCTGTGTTCAGACACAGTGAGTGGTGGTTATGCATCTGTAAGCTAAATGGGCGGCACGGTGGCTCAGTGGTTAGCACTGCAGTCTTGCAGCGCTGAGGTCCTGGGTTCAATTCTCACCAAGGGCATCATCTGCAAGGAGTTTGTATGTTCTCCCCGTGTTTGCGTGGATTTCCTCCGTGTACTCCGGTTTCCTCCCACACTCCAAAGACATACAGCGTTATGGAATTAATAACGCTATATAAATGAATAAATTATTATTACTGCAATGCCCTGCTCATGAGGTAAGGAACATAATTGATCAGGAGAGCTATATACTACATTTCCAAATGGAGGGATTTGCTTTTATAGTTTCCCTGCTGAACGACTACCAAACATGAGAGTCCGTTATACGCCACAAGAAAACACATCTAAATAGCGAGCTGTTGCTAAGTATTCATTCAGCTGGATAACTGGACTTAAAGGGGTATTCCATCTCCAAGATCCTATCCCCAATATATAGTAGGTGGAATAGCAATAATATCAGCAAATACCAATATTTGGAAATGTAGAATAGTTCTCCTGATTAGGCATGCCCTTACCTCATGAGTAGGGCATTGCAGCTTTGGTAGCAACCATTACGACATGGACTCTGCTGCTGTGGACCCGGGGAGAGTGAGTGCAGATTCATTGCACCCACACTCCTCACATGAAGGGTCTGCACTCCTAGAAAATGGGGGATATGTTCCCTCAGTGTCTCCCCCTATATTCTAGACGGTCCATAGTCGTCGTGGGACCCCTTTATTTTTTTTCTTACAATAAATTGGTGAAAAAGGAAATGTTTTGGGGACTGTTTTTTCAAATAAATTTCTTTTGTCGATTTTCTTATTTGTTAGTACTGACAGTTTATGATGTTGGGTATCTAATAGACGCCATGACATCACAAACTGCTGGGCTTGATCTCAGGTGACTTTACAGCTAGTATCAATCCGATTTATTACCCCGTTTGCCACTGCACCAGGGCACGGGATGAGCTGGGGTGAAACGCCAGGATTGGCGCATCTAGTGGATGCGCCACGTCTGGGGTGCCTGCGGCCTGCTATTTTTAGGCTGTGAAGGCCCAATAACTATGGACCTTCCCACCCTGAGAATACCAGACCACAGCTGTCCGCTTTACCTTGGCTGGTGATCGAATTTGGGGGGGACCCTACTTTTTTGTGTAATTATTAATATTTATAAAATAATTATAAAAAAAGAGCCTGGGGGGACCTCCACATTAGATCCCCAACCACGGTAAAGCTGCCAGCTGTGGTTTTCAGGCTACAGCCGTCTGCTTTACCCTAGCTGGCTATCAAAAATGGGGGGACCCAACGTCATTTTTTTTTTTAACTATTTTTTAAATAGAAAAAATTAATGGGCTTCCCTGTATTTTGATTGCCAACCAAGGTAACGGCAGGCAGATGGGGGTGGCAACCCATAGCTGTCTGCTTTATCTGCGCTGAGAATCAAAAATACCGCGGAGCGCTACGTCATTTTTTTTAAAGATTTATTGTTACAGCACTGTGATGTCCAGCAATCAAAATACAGGGAAGCCCATTTTGTTTTTAGTTATTTAAATAAATAATTAAAAAAAATATATATGGGCTCCCGCTGCATTTTTTGTATTGCTAGCTAAGGCTAATCCAAGCAGCTACTGGCTGCTAACCCCCACTGCTTGGTGTTACCTTCACTGGCAATAGAAAATACAGGGAAGCATTTTTTATTTTTTTTGCCAAAAAACTACAAAAAAAGGACGTGAGCTTCGCCATATTTTTGTATGCTAGCCAGGTATAGCAAGCAGGTGCTGGAAGAGTTTGATACAGCGCCAGAAGATGGCGCTTCTATGAAAGTGCCATTTTCTGAGGCGGCTGCAGACTGCAATTCGCAGCAGTGGGGCCCAGAAAGCTCAGGCCAACCTGTGCTGCGGATTCCAATCCCCAGCTGCCTAGTTGTACCTGGCTGGACACAAAAATGGGGCGAAGCCTACGTCATTTGTTTTCTAATTTCATGAAATTCATGAAATATTAAAAAAAGGGCTTCCCTTTATTTTTGGTTCCCAGCCGGGTACAAATAGGCAACTGGGGGTTGGGGGCAGCCGTACCTGCCTGCTGTACCTGGCTAGCATACAAAAATATGGCGAAGCCCACATAATTTTTTCAGGGGGCAAAAAACTTCTGCATACAGTCCTGGATGGAGTATGCTGAACCTTGTAGTTCTGCAGCTGCTGTCTGTCTGTATGGAGAAGAGCAGACAGCAGCTGCAGAACTACAAGGCTCAGCATACTCCATCCAGGACCGTATGCAGAAGTTTTTTGCCCACCAAAAAAATGACGTGGGCTTCGCCATATTTTTGTATGCTAGCCAGGTAGATCAGGCAGCCACGGGCTGCCTCCAACCCCCAGTTGCCTATTTGTACCCGGCTGTTAACGAAAAATATAGGGATGCCCGTTTTTTTTAATTATTTCACTTATTTCATGAAATAATTACAAAACAAATGACGTGGGCTTCGCCCCATTTTTGTGTCCAGCCAGGTACAACTAGGCAGCTGGGGATTGGAATCCACAGCACAGGTTAGCCCGAGGTTTCTGGGCGCCTCTGCTGCGAATTGCAGTCCGGAGCCGCCCCAGAAAATGGCGCTCTCATAGAAGCGCCATCATCTGGCACTGTATCCAACTCTTCCAACAGCCCTGGAGCCGGGTGGCTTGTTGGGTAATCATGAGTTAATACTGGCTTTGTTTTACTAGCCAGTATTAAGCCAGAGATTCTTAATGTCAGGCACGTTTGACCCGGCCATTAAGAATCTCCAATAAAGGGTTAAAAAAAAACACCACACAGAGAAAAAATACTTTAATAGAAATAAATACACAGACACATTAGAGACTCCATCTTTATTACCCCCTGTCAGCCCTCCACGATCCATGGTCTTCTGTCTTTCTCGTTCAACAAATGCAGCTCTGCTCCATCACTGCTGCATGGGGGAAGACGCTGCTTCCCGTGCAGCCTTCACTCCGTGAAGGCTGCACGGGAAGCAGCGTGCAGCCTTCACTCCGTGAGAGATCAGTGCTGCTGGCGGTGACAGACGCGTTACCATAGCAACAGGGCTCCGATCATGTGATTCCTGGAGCCGCGGTTAGCGGTGACGTCACCGCTAACTTCGTTGCTATGGCAACGGTGATCTCCGTTAATGACCGGATGTGTCAGCCGGTCCCTAACGGAACGGGGAGTCGACCGTGTGCTAGAGCATGTCGCCGGTACACGGCGATACACAAATGTGCACCGTGTACCGGAGAGTGCAATGACAGGTCCTACATGACGCGTCATAGTCATGTGACCAGTCTGTGGCCAATGAGATAATAGCCACGTGACTGGTCACATCGCTATTTTGACGTCACGATAGGTCCTGCATCACTGCTGGCAGTGCTGGTCACCGAGAGGATTCAGCGATCATCGGATAGAATAGCGGCAGGAGACAGAGTGCAGGAGGGATCGCGGGGACCGGTAAATGTTATGGCAATGTTTATTAACTGTATGTGTACATTTATAATGCGTTTTTATGTGTTTGTGATTGCCTCCCATTATATCCTATTGGTTCGAGTTCGGTTCGTCGAACGTTCGCCGAACTGAACTCGAACGAGACCTCCGTTCGATGAACCGAACTCGAGCCAAACCACGGCCAGTTCGCTCATCTCTACTTATAAGTCTCCTAACACTGGCATGTCAAGCATGTCCCTCTCCATAAAAAAGACATCACCTATTAGTTCCCTATGATACTTACTGACAGATATACTGTATTAGTTGGGGGCGTACTGTGCACCATGCTTTATCGTTTTTTCTTGTGTAAATGATTCCAGGTTGAAGTAAAAGAGACGACTACCGGTCTTAGAATTGTAGAATACTTTATCTTTCCAGAAGAAGAACTTGTACTGCTGGAAATTTTTCTTTGGGAGACAGATAATGTCCAATCACCAGCCGCGCATAGCCTGGTGATTGCTTGGTGGCATGGGCCCCTATTTTTTCTATTAAGGTTTTTATAATTTTTGGTATTAATGTCGTTTTTACCGTAGGTGAGGCGTGCTATGTAATGTAGCCTGGTGGTTGAAGGGTTAATCTGCCCTCTAGTTGCAATGCGAGCAGGCTGCTGTGATTGGCCAGCCTGCTGCGCGCCTAATTAAAAGTTTTCTATTGGTGCTCAGTAAAGAGCGGGAGTTTTTACCTTTATAAAGCATCAGCTGCCAGTCAACTGTGTGAGTTCCAGCTGGAACACAAAAGAATCCCCCGCCCTCCCTCCCAATTGTTTTATTCGTAGCACTTATTTATTTTTTGTCATGTTGTTTTATTAGTTGGGGAAAAATCGCCCAACTATGTTGGGTGGATTGTGTTTTTTATGGTTAATTCTATTTCTGGTGGTACTTATTCCCAGTTTATGGGTATTTTATTTATTTAATATGGTGATTATTAAATCTTATCAGGTTACCAATAATAAAACACCACGGCCATTTTTCATCCAATTTCGTATCTGTGTATTTATTTATGGTATTTTAATTTGTGTATGGTGGGCTTTATGCTCCCATATCCATAAGTATTGTCTGAGCTTTAGCTGATCACCAGACCCCAGAGATTGCACAGTAAAGCTGAATGTGTGTGTGTAATATTAGTGCATCTCAATAAATTAGACTATTATCAAAAAGTTAATTTATTTCAGTAATTCAATACAAAAAGTGAAACACATTATATCGAATCATTACACACAGAGGGATCTATTACTATATATTATATATAGTCATTACACACAGAGGAGTCTAATTATCACCGCTGTGGGTGCTTTTCACTCGTGCGGCTGGCAGCCCAGGGGATGACTCAGCGCTGTACGTTACAGCCAATAGGATGCCGCCCTGGTTCCGGCACGAAGCGCGAGATTCTAATCACCTCGCCAGGTGCGGTTTCGATTTACCTCACACAGGTGTCGCCTCAGAGCAGCTCGCACAGGCCGGCCATCTGCTCCCGCGCACAATGAAACTGTGAGTAAATGTCCATTTTTACCGAATAAATGCTCGGAATTACTTGACATAAAACGGCAGCACTTAACGCTTTACACTTCTAACGTTACAGACACCGACGAACACCCCTTACGTGTCCCGTTTGCCACTGGGCGAGCTGGTATCTAGCTACGCACCTCAGGAGGGGTTGTATGCGGACACAGACCGACTCCGAGATACAAGAGGCATTGAGCTCGGCCAAGCGCTATCTGTACCGGGTTGCAGGCAACGGTACTACCGTTCATTACCGGGACCTTAAGCCTCTCCCGTCCCTGGACAAGGCGGTGGCATTTTTGAAAGGGCGCGAGTTTCTGGTCACCGGCAAGCCAAGTTTTGATTTCATCCATGCGCTATCTGTAGCCGAGAGCCGTGGCGAAAATGTAACAGGCCAAATGGCGGAGCTCAGCCCGCAGGAATCGGCTTCACAGGTCGAATATGCCCCGGTCTCTTTTCAGTCCGTTCCCGACTTGGAGGGAGAACCCGGCCTAGAGTCCGAAATCACCGCTACTGTCCCTGATTCTCTAGCCGACGAGGAGGTCCTCGATGCTAGTACGGAAAGAGTACGGAATACGCAATGGATGGTCCCAAGCCGTAGAGCTGCTAGAGCCGCCGGCTTGTACAGGCGTCACTCCGTGAACCACCCCATGCTGAGGGCGTTCGCCGAGTATTTGAAGGGCACCCTCCTGGTACAGAATTACAAAACAGAAGTCTCAAATGTCGCCCGATTCCTCCACTACGTAAACCCCTGGGCTGTGACTCTCGAGTACCTGCAAACACCCAGCAAGACCAAGGATTTCTTCACAAAGATGTGTAGCTTGCCGCTCTCCAAGGGGACAACTCTGGTTATGCTTAAACACTTGCGAAGATTCACCGCGTATCAAATGAATGCAACAGACATATGCTTTGAGAGGCCTCAACTCTATCGAGCCTGCGAGCTCTTCATGAACTCTACAAGCGAAATTCAGAAGGTATTATACAAGGGTACGTGCAATGAGATGGTTAGCAAGCGGTACGATTTACTGATGCAAACTTCGAAGACACCCCAGGAATGCCGCCGACTACTGGAGGTGGCAAAGCCGTCATTTATTCGCCGAATACGGGAAATTGAAAGCCGGAGCGTGGTTGAAACCGACGCAGAAGTGACCCATTATCTGCAGGCACTATTGGTCTTGAAACACTTACAGAGGCCTTGTGTTGTACAGAACATGACTGTAAGTACTGCCCAGACCTGCGCGGCCTTGTGCGGTAGCTCAAACCGTCTTAACGTTTTCCTCTAACCCTTAGATCACAGAATGGAACAAGAGGACGGAATACATCCACCGCGGAAGTCGCAACATTGTCATCGGAGTTAAGGAACATAAGATCGCATCAAAACAAGTCGCTGCTTTCGTGCTCTCAGAGCAAGAAGAAACGGTAAGTTTAAGGGCTTGCCGACCCCGCTTGACCCATTTCATCTTGCACAAGTCGGTTGACTGCTTTCATATTTTTTTTCAGTGGTTCAAAGCATATGCAGAGAACATCAAGCCATACTTCACCGGGAGCCGAGAAGAGGAAACGGCCTTCTTCGTGACGGTTAGCGGACGGGCCATCCAGAACATATCGTGCAACCTCCGGCAATTCCACTTACGGTAAGCTTGTCACCAAACCATTTTTAAAACACATGCCGAAAATATGTACTGCCTTTCACAAAGAAAAGAGAACTCTCCCCGGGGCTCCCGCCGGCTTCTCTGGGATCGTTTGCGTTGCCGCTCTGGGCGCCCCCGCCCCCCCCTTGTTTAGGGGGGAGGGAAGGCGGTGAGGTGCCCGTCTCCGCCGCTCCGGGTTTGGGGATCTGAACCCGACTCCCTTTCAATCGGCCGAGGGCGACGGAGGCCATCGCCCGTCCCTTCGGAACAGCGCTCGCCCTTGGCGACCGGCCTCCCACCTTGGTGAGCCCTCCCACCTCGGCGGCGCGGCGCAGTCGGGGCGCACTGAGGACAGTCCGCCCTGGTTGACAGCCGTGCCGGGAGTGGGGGGCCCCCTTCCTCCATCGACGAACCCCGCTTCCCCCCATGGGACCCCCGCCTCCAACCGACGGCCTCCCCGGAGAGGGAGACGCGCCGGCTGGGGGGACTGGGAGGGCGGAGCGGTTCCGGAAGAGGTCGCAGAGGCTTTCGTCTCCCTCGGCCCCGGGCGACGGCGACTGCTGCTGCCGAGAGGGGGATGTAACGCCGGTAGGGCGTGAGCCCCGCGCCCGAGAGCGCGGGCGCAACCGCTCAGCCACCTTCCGCCCCCGAGGCCTTCACAGCCGGCCCGGAGCCGGTCGCGGCACACCGCCGCGGAGGAAATGCACCCTGCGGGGGCCGGAGCCGCCCGGGCCGCATCCGCCCCCTGCCGGCGGCGCCCACCCCGGCCCCCCAAGAGGGGACGGGGGAAGCGGCCCGACTGGCGAGCAGTAGTGCGGGAACCCGGGACGGCCGACCGAAGCCCACCTGGCTGAATCCTCCGGGCGGACCGCACGGACCCCACCCGTTTACCTCTTAGCGGTTTCACGCCCTCTTGAACTCTCTCTTCAAAGTTCTTTTCAACTTTCCCTCACGGTACTTGTCCGCTATCGGTCTCGTGCCGGTATTTAGTCTTAGATGGAGTTTACCACCCGATTTGGGCTGCATTCACAAACAACCCGACTCCGGGGAGACCGGGTCCCGCCGCGCCAGGGGCCGCTACCGGCCTACCACCGTCCACGGGCTGGGGTCACTCTTATAAGGACTCGGGCCCCCGAGCGACACTGGGGTGGTCCAGTCTCCCGTACGCCACATTTCCCGACGCCCGCCAGGCGGACGGGGATTCGGCGCTGGGCTCTTCCCTCTTCACTCACCGTTACTGAGGGAATCCTGGTCAGTTTCTTTTCCTCCGCTTAGCAATATGCTTAAATTCAGCGGGTCGCCACGTCTGATCTGAGGTCTTTAGTCGAGTCAGAGTCCCGGGGAGGGCGGAGGCCGGGCGGGAAAGAGAAACGACACACCACGACACGCCGGTCGTTTTCTGTTTCTCAGGCCTCTTTTCTCCATGTACCGCGCCATTCCACCCCCGCCGCCGTGGGGGAGCGACCGGAGGCAGCCCTGTGTCACCACAGACAGCCTCGCCACGCTCTCCCGATTCCCGGGGCGGGGGCGGGTCTGGCTTTGGGGGGACGCAAGGATACGGGATAGAGGTCTGGGACCCCCCTTCCTCTTCCTTCCAAACCCCAGCAGCGCCGCGGAGGCGATCGACGGAGGGGCGACCCTCAGACAGGCGTAGCCCCGGGGTAAAGCCGGGGCCGCAAGGTGCGTTCGAAGTGTCGATGATCAATGTGTCTTGCAATTCACACTAATTCTTGCAGCTAGCTGCGTTCTTCATCGACGTGCGAGCCGAGTGATCCACCGATAAGAGTCGCGCTCGTTTTTTTTTTCCTCTGGTTAGCGCCGGTCAGCCGCAAAGGTGTAAAAAAACCATTGTGGGACAGGGGTTGTTCCTCTCGGAGGGGGCCCTGTTGTCCTGGGCGCTCAGCCTCCGCCATCCCTCCCTCCGACGGGGAGGGGAACGGAGGAGGGCTCAAGGCTTCTCGACCTACCGCCCGGTCCCAACCCCGGAGTGGGGTGCGGTGCAGGCTCACGCAGGCGAGCGGTACCCGGGACGGCCTGCGATGCGCGGGTCGCTTCTTTTTTTTCCTGCGGCTGGCGGGAGGGAAGGGACTAATCCGCGCCGTCCGCTGTCGTGTGGGGAGGGGGAGCGCCGACGGGGCAGAAGTCGGGTTCCCTCCACCCCCGCAGGGGGTGGGAGAAGAACCGCGTGCTTCCAGCCCCGTGCCTCGGTCGATCGGCGAGACGGCGCTGGCCGCTCGCTCGTGATCCACGGTCGTGATCCACGCTCTTTTTTTTCCTCTAGTTAGCGTCAGTCAGCCACAAGGGCATAAAAAACAGCATGGGACGGGGGGTGTCCCTCTCGGAGCGGGCCCTGTTGTCCCAGGCGCTCGGCCTCAGACGTCCCTCCCTCCGATGGGGAGGGGAGCAGAGGAGGGCTCGAAGCTTTTCAACCTGCCGCCCGATCCCGACCCCGGAGGGGGTGTGCGGGCTCACGCGGGCTCACGGTACCTGGGACGGCCTGTGACGCGCGGGTAGTTTTTCTTCCCTCTGGTCACCATCGGTCGGCCGCAAAATCACAGCGTGGGACGGGGGGGTGTTCCTCTCAGAGGGGGCCCTGTTTTCCCGGACGCTCGGCCTCCACCGTCCCACCATCCCTCCCTCCGACGGGGAGGGGAACAGAGGAGGGCTCAAGGCTTCTCAACCTACCACCCGGTCCCGACCCCGTAGTGGGGTACGGGCTCACGCAGGCGAGCGGTACCCGGGATGGCCTGCGACGCGCGGGTCTTTTTTTTCATGCGGCAGGCGGGCAGCGGGAGGGAAGAGACCCCTCCGCGCCGTCGCCCTGCCACGTGGTGGGGGGGAGCGCCAGCGGGGCCGAAGTCGGGTTCCCTCCACCGAGAAGAACTGCGAGCTTCCAGCCCCGCGCCTCCTCGGGGGGCACTGGGCGAGATGGCGCGGGCCGCTCGCTCTCTCTCGTTAATGATCCTTCCGCAGGTTCACCTGCGGAAACCTTGTTATGACTTTTACTTCCTCTAGATAGCCAAGTTCGATCGTCTTCTGATATCCTCTGTCAAAGCGCCAAGAGAGGGGTCTACCACTGGCACGGGGATGGTCTCAGCCAGGAAAGCCGAAATCCCCTCTCGGTCAGGCTCCCTCCTCCCCAAGAGGTGAGAGTAGAAAGATCTGACGACTTCCAAGATCTCTGACTTGGATCGTACCAGAGATCCTGTACTATCCCTCAAACCCACAATCAGTTTACCATTCACTGATATCTTACAGTTTTTGTAGGGGTCGGGCGAGCGGTATTTCCCGAAATCCCTCTCAAAAACCAAAGATATGTGCCTATCATACTGACACCTCTTGAGCAAGGCCTTCACCCTGGAGATTTCCTCTCGGTCACCCCCAGCCGAGACTAAGGTCTCGAGTTTCCTCCTCAGGCTATGATACAGGCGATCCCTGTTCAAGCTTCTTAGGTTGGCAAGCTGTCGGAAGAACCTCGCCACCCGATATTTAAACATCTCCCACCACTGTGACTCAGTGCTACAAAGGCCCAATAACGGTACCTGGCTCTGAAGAAATTCCTCAAAAGACTGTCTTACAGTTGCTTCCTCCAGGAGTGATGAATTCAGTTTCTACATGCCTCTTCCCATCCGGGGGGTCTCTGCAACATTCAGAGAAAAACATATAAGACAGTGATTAGAGAATTCCACAACCGATAACGGTGAGAAAATGGCTTCCTCCTTTAAATAGAACCTATCTATCCTACTCTTACACTGACTGCCCCTAAAATAGGTGAACCCCGAGTGGCCTGGATCAGTCCTGATGTGGACATCAACCAGGCGAGCCTCACTAGCTACACTATTTAACGTCACGCTGTCGTATGCCAGCTGGTCTTTGGAACCTCCTCTATCTCGGCGCCTCGTGATAGTATTAAATTCCCCTCCAAAGACCACCTGCCGGCTACAAAACAGAAACGGTTTGATACTTATAAAGAGTCTTTTCCGATCCCACTTGGTTTGGGGACCGTAGATGTTGATGAGCCGAAGCTCTTGACCCTTCATAAGCACATCTAAAATCAGACACCGTCCCATTTCGAGCTTGATAATCCGTCGGCATGTGACC
The DNA here is from genome assembly GCF_048569485.1 of Anomaloglossus baeobatrachus. Lineage (NCBI taxonomy): Eukaryota > Metazoa > Chordata > Amphibia > Anura > Aromobatidae > Anomaloglossus > Anomaloglossus baeobatrachus. The sequence goes on along the minus strand of NW_027441779.1, from coordinate 2,049,762 downwards.
TCTGCGATCTAAAAAGGATCGGCACCCCGCTATACGACTCGGCCGCAAGAGACCAGTAGGAAAGACCATGGGTCCACTCCTGCCTTGCTTTCTTCAAGGCTGACTGGTCAGTCAAACTGGTCTCCTGCAAAAACAAAATGTCGGCATCAAACCGGCGGAGAAAATCAAAGGCCGTAAATCTAGCCGCATCTGACTTAATGCTGGCAACATTAATGGTTGCCAGCGTCAACGGGGTGAGTGCCGCCATCAAGGATTATGAAGCTCGACAGCCAACTTTTTCCCACCCCCACCACCACCACACTCCTCCTCACTGTGTGAGGAGGCCATTCGCTTCAAACACACTGATACATCCATACACCTATCACTCAGTTTGTCTGGTGGTTTCGGGGCAATCCTTCCCTCCAGGGAGAGATCTCCCGGAGGCGGGGATCCATCATCCCCCAAGGCCCCAACATCCTTGTCCGCAGCCCCCGGCACCTCACCCTCATCCTCCCCACCGGAGCAGGGAGGGATGTTCTCATCCAGGGATTGGTAATGGTTGGAGAGGACCACCAGAGGCGAGGTAATAGAACTTTCCTTTGGTTTTCTGGACTGGGTAGATGACTCGCCAGGAGGGTTCTCCAGGATGGATGTTCCGGAGAGGTCCCACTCCAAAGAAGGAGTCTTAGACCCCCTCCTCCTGTTCCCCCTCCTGGCGTTACTCTTTTTACCCTTCTTTTTACGATGTTGCTGTTGCCATGCCTGCGCCCCCTCTCCCTGTTCTTCCTCAGAAGAGGAAGGCAAGGTGTTGGCGTCCTCCTCTTCTCTAATCCTCCTCTCCTCCTCATCCAGCTCATTGCCCAGATCCTCAGCCACAGGGGCCCCCGAGGAAGAGGGCAAGGTCATCACACCCCACTCCCTCTCCCTCTGGCGCTGCTCCGCCCGCCTCACACGTGAGGGGGGCACACTCTTTTCCTTCCTTGGACCAGTGCTCTGCTCACCTCTGCTAGTACCCTTTGCCGCGGGCTCCTCAGCACCCTGTGAAGCCGCGGTCTTACGAAGGACCGTATTGGCGAACGAGCGTGGGCACCAGCTGAATCGATGACCCAGATCCCCACAGAGGTTACACCGAATGGCCCGACACGTGACGGCAAGATGACCAAGCCCCCCACACAAGGCACATTTCTGTGCCTTGCAGCCTGCGCTGAAATGGGAGGGGCTACCGCACTTGTAGCAGACCTTCGGCTGCCCCCAGTAGTGGATCAGGATCCGATCCCTCCCCAGGAACGTTGAGGGAGAGATGTGGGTAACAGTTTCCTCAAAACCTTTAACTTAACCTTAAAGGTCCAGCCTCCAGTCCAGAAACCAAAGCGGTCTCGAATCTTCTCGGGGACCTGGACCACCTCCCTGTAGCGGCTGATCCAGGTCATGATATCAACACAAGACAGTAAATCATTTGCTGTAATGACCGTTACTGTCTTCACCATGTTCTGCCGAGAGACCGCTGCCGCTATGATATTTTTCCATGCAGGGGTATGCATCTTGGAAAGCAGCCAGCCTGTGTCGCTTTGTCCAAAACGAAAGGTCTATCACCTCATCCCCTACTTGCATAGTCTCCTCTCCTCTCTTCAGGGCGCTCAGGAGACGATGTTGCAAGTCACCTGCCTCGAAACTGTCATACAAAACCTCAGCCACCCTCCTTCCACTCTCCCCAGCAGCAGCTTGAGCATGCGTACCGGCTCTCGAGGAGCCAGCTGCTGCCACTGGGGGGGCAACAGAACCTACAACAGACTCTCCCCCCTTCTTTCTCTCCTCTTGCACCCTCATTCTCTCCTCTCTCGCTTTCTCTCTCTCCTCTGCCTCTTTCTCCCTCCTTTCACGCCTTGCACTCTCAGATGCTGCCTCAGCCAACAAAATTTCATTCAACTCTCCAGGCGTCCTCTAATCCACAACCCCCGATACATTTCCGGAAACCACACCTACCGGGTCGGCCTCGACTTCCAGCTCCTCCATTTCAATAGTATTAACATTTTGGACCTCTCCACTGACCCCCGCCCCTCCTCCCCCCGTACCCAACTCCGCCAGGGCACAAGGAGAGGGAAGCGACGGGAAATCCTCCATGTTGGAGAGGTCCGGAGCAGGGGTTTCAACAGGGCTTATTGTCCCCTGCGTCCTCCCCCGCTCCCTTTCAGACGCGTGCCACCTGCCCCCTGAAGGACCCCGGGGTACACGGCACCTTGGGCTAACTCGAGAGGTGGCGGCTTCCGAATCCGACATTGAGGCATATCGGAAGCCCACCACCTCCCTCATACGGTTAAGGGTACTTTACACACTGCGACATCGCTAGCGATCTCGTTAGCGATGTGAAATTCTAGATCGCAAGTGCGATCTTTTGAGGTCGCACATAGGTCATTTTACGCATGTGCAATCTCGAAAGATCGCACTTGCGATCTAGAATTTCATATCGCTAACGGGATCGCTAGCGATGTTGCAGCGTGTAAAGTACCCTTTAGACTTCTTCTTTTTCTTTATCTTCCCTTCTTCCGGCACCTCATCCCCAAAACAGAACCGGGAGAACTCCACTGGGGATTCCAGGTGCCGGATCTCCCTCAGAAGCCCATCCCCCTCCGAAGAGGAGGATGAGCTGTATGAATCAGTATCTGTGAGTCCCCCTCCATGTGCCCCTCGTCCCACCGACTGTCTCGGGCACACAGAGGTGCTCCCTGAAACAGTTTTACCTTCTCTTCTGGGGCGGCTGGTGCCTGCAGGAGATCCTCCAGTCAGGCCAGGTCCGTCATTGACAGGGCCGCCTCCCAACCTCCGGGCCCCTGAACCGCCTCCCGGGCTCCGCCGTGCCGCCGCTACCTCCCGCTCCCGACTAGGGGGAGCCTGCCCATGCACAGCAGCACCACCTGTAATCCCAGCAGTGCTGCTGGGCTTTCCTCCCCCATCATTGTCGGTCCCTGCAGGGAATACAGTACTGACGGCTGGAGCCATGTGTTCAGCCGGCTCTCCCTCCACCTCCCAGACACTCACCACTTTCAGAGACGCCACTTTCGGCACCGGACCGTACTACGACGCCACTTCCAGTGACGTCACTTCAGGTTGCGGTACCTGCGATGTCACTTCCGGTGACGTCATTTCCGGTAGCGGCACTTCCGGTGACGTCACTTACGGCCACGGGAGCGCCATGTGGAGGGATTCTGTCAACCGTTCTGAGGTCAGCTCACCTTCCCGTCCAAGACTCCCCGGTCTATGCGCTGACACAGGGAGCGGAGCCCCCTCCGGCACTGGGGTTAAACCAGACCCCATGCCTGGGGGCCCCGAAGGCCCCGACCCCACACACTTGGCTCCCGGCTTCGCTGCCCCCCTCATGGCCTCGAAGCGGTCGTCGTTGCGCATTTTTTCCGCAAAGGGATCCGAATTCCTAAGGATCCCCTCACGGAAAGCGACGACCGTCTCTAGTTCTGCCCGGAGGTGCCTAACGGCGGCCCTGCTTTCCTCCCGGTTCCTCGGAGCCCCATGGTCTCGGATGAACCTGGCATCCACCAACCTCTCCTGCAGCACACATACCTGCCGCCCCGATTCTTCGTATTGCTGGAACATACGCCTCACATGGAGGGCGTATGTTCCAGTGTCCTCATTGGTTTTCAGCCTTCCCCAATACGTCATGTCACTGGTGACTCCTTGTCCAGGAGTCACCTGGTTCGGGATTGGGCTCTGCTCCCGGTTCCGGTCCTGGTCCAGACTCCGGTCCTGGTCCTGGCTCCGGTTCCGGCCTTGGTCCTGGCCCCTGTCCCGGCCTTGGTCCTGGCTCCGGTCCCAGCCTTGGTCCTGGCTTCCCCTCTGGCCAGCTCCCTGGGTCCTGGATCTTGGGGCTGGGGTCCCCTCTGACCCAGGTTCTCTGGCCACCGGCCTACGTATCCGGGAGGATCTCCTCACCGGCTCCTCCAGTCTCTGTTCCCCACCTCCCGCAGATGGCAACCGAGAGATGGGGGCCCGAGTCTCCATGGTGCCCCGAGCACAGTGCCTCTCCCCTAGGGAAGGGAGAGGCAGCAGGGGTGACTGAGCTCTGGAGGAGCAGAGCAAGCCTCAACCGTCCTTCCTCCTCAGACTCCAGCAGCAACTGGTCAGACTCCTCCCCTTCCTCCCAAGGCTGCTGGAGCCAAGCTTGCCCACCAATAGATCCTCGTTAAAGAATTTAAAGTGTACTCATTCCAATTACAGAGCCTCGAAAGAGTCCTGTATTGTTATTTTTCGTCACTACCTCACCGGGTCGGGAGTGGGTAATTTGCGCGCCTGCTGCCTTCCTTGGATGTGGTAGCCGTTTCTCAGGCTCCCTCTCCGGAATCGAACCCTGATTCTTTGTTACCTGTGGTCACCATGGTAGGCACAGAAAGTACCATCGAAAGTTGATAGGGCAGACACCTGAATGGATCGTCGCCATCAGCGATCGGCCCGAGGTTATCTAGAATCGCAACACTTACGGGGAGAACGTGGCAGGGGGGAGGCCGCGGAGGACAGTCCCGACGCCATGCCCAGGACTTCGGATTGGTTTTGGTCTGATAAATGGACGCATCCCTCGCGGTCAGCGCTCGTTTGCACGTATTAGCTCTAGAATTAGCACAGTTGTCCGAGTCAGCGGTTTGGAGCGATCAAAGAAACCATAACTGAGTTAATGAGCCATTCGCAGTTTCACTGTACCGTCCGTGTGTACTTACACGTGCATGGCTTAATCTTTGAGACAAGCATATGCTACTGGCAGGATCAACCAGGTAGCCCTTCGTCGACCGCACGATGCTCCGGCGAGGGTGGTTGGACGCGTCGAGGTCGGGGGAGATAAGGGAGACCGAGACTTCGAGGTGCCTGGAGAACGGCGGGACACAGGCGGGTGAAGAGGCGCAAGGTCGGGGGGAGCGGCAGGAGGCACGGGAATCGCCTCTCAGCAGGGTAGGGCACCACAGAAGAGAGCCATACGGAAATGCGCGCAGACAACCAGAAGCCCCCCGGGCGGAACGCGAAGGCGGGGAGACTGGCCTCTGGAGCAGCCACAGGCAGCACCCCGCAGCTCCCAGGCAACCCACGGGGAGGCGCTGGGGATTGCGGGGCCACTGGGGATTGGGGGGCTCGAGGCGACGGGGGCCTTACGGCTACTCCATATGGCTTAGTCCCACCTCCACACGCGCAGGGGGTCGACGGTCCACAGGCAGGCCCGGAGTGGAAGGGCGTCCGGAAGCCCCCTGGGCGGAACGCGAAGGCGAGGAGACTGGCAGCCATGGGCAACACCACGCCAAGAGCCCACCGCTCCCGGGCAACCCACCACGCTGTGGATTGGGGGGCCAAGGCGATGGGGCCCTACAGCTACTCCGTCTGGCTTAGTCCTACCTCTGCGCGCGCAGGGGGTCATCAGCCCGACCGGCGAACAGACGCAGACAGGAGAGGGGCTGGCTTTCAGGGTCCACCGCGGCTCCAGCACAACCAGGTGACTCTAAGGTCTCCCGGATAAATCGGCCTGGCCGTGCTGGCGTCGCCCTACCAGCTTAGTCCTCGACCCGCTCACACCCATACCTCAACAGACGTGTTTTCTGCTTTTCTTTTTGCCTCCCGTGGCTTTTACAGTGGTGGGCCCAGCTGCCGACGGGAACGGGGGGCACGGGGGACCCCCTTCTCCTCCGCCCTGTGTTTTTCACCCTCTCTCGATTTTCTTTCTCCGGCCACCCTTGGTTGCCTTGCCATTCTCGCTTTCTCCCTTTTCTAAGCCGCCTTGGGGTGGACAGTCCGGGAGGGCAGATGGCGCAGACACGGGCCTGGTGGTGGGAGGACGCCCCCACAACCTTCTCACAAAGACCCGCGTGTGGCCCCATCCACACCTCCCCCGTCTTCCCCCCCGTAGGGGTGTGAGGGGCTCGGGACAGACCAGGGGGGTAAGAGGAAAGTGATAGCCCGGTAGCAGAGTGGAAACGCCAACCACCACCACCGCTTTCCAGTGAGCTCGCAAACAGGCCGCCCTCGGAGAACATCATTGTGCTTCCCGCACGGGGAGCGATTCGGACAACAGGCCCCACTCACACAACACCCACCGGAAGCTGGACAGGAGTCACGGGGTAGGTCCCTGCCGTTCGCCCGTGCGGGTCTTCGGACCGCTTTCGACGCTCGGGTCGTTTCAAACTCGCCACCGCCAGGCCGCCCTCCTCCGCGGGAGAGGGCGGCCAGCGCATTCGCGCCACCGTAAGGAAGGTGAAATCCCAGGGGTGGAGGAGGAAGGGGCCACTCGCCTGTGACCGACACGGGCTCCAGAGCCCAGGCCGAGCGAGCACCACCTTCCCGCCCGGGAGCGCTTCGCCAAATCAATTGGAAGAGGACGACCCAGGGGTAGAAGAGAGGGGTTTCTCTCAGACCAGCAAGAGAACACGCAACAGCGAACAGCAGGAGGCCGCCCCTCGGCGGGGAAGGGAGGGCACCACGGAAGGGAGCCCGTACGGAAAAGGCACGCAGACGTCCAAAGCCCACGGGCGGAACGCGTATTCAAGGAGACTGGCCTCGGGGGGATGCCATGGGCAGCACCCCGTCAAGAGCCAACCGCTCCCGGGGCGACCTACAAGGGGCCGCTTGGGGAACAGGACAGGGCCGAGGCGATGGGGGCCTGGTGCGGCTCCTCTATCATGCTTAGTCCCACCTCCGCGCACACGAGGGGTCATCGGTCCACATGCAGGCCCGGAGCGGAAGGGCGTCCGGAAGCCACCCTGGCAAGATGCGGAAGCGAGGAGACTGGCCACCGGGGTTGCCACGGGCCGCACCCTGCCGAGAGCCCACCACTCCCAGGCAACCCACGGAGGGGCCACTGGGGGTTGGCGGGGTCCGAGGCATGGGTGAGCCTGCTGTGGCTCCTCCGTCGAGCTTAGTCACACCTCCGCCGCAGGGGTCCTCAACCCGACCGGCGGAATGGCGCGGGGTCGACAGGAGAGGGGGCTGGCTTTCGGGGTCCACCGCGGCTCCGGCGCGACCGGGGCAACTCGGAGGTCTCCCCGGATGCTTGGCCTGGCCGTGTCGTCGTCGCCCTACCGGCGTAGTCTTCTACCCGCTCTCGCGCCCTTGCCTCAACAGACTTTTTTCGCCTCCCGTGGCTTTTGCAGCAGTTGGCCCGGAAGAATGGGCCACTCGCCATTGACCGGCGCGGGCTCCAGAGCCCGGGCCGAGCGAGCAGCGCCACCTCCCCACCCAGGGAGCTGCGGGAGAGGCAGGAGCGCGAACCTGCAACCGGAAGGGGTCCCCGAGCAGCACTTCGAAAAATACTCAAAGGACCGGTTTGCCAAGGAGAGCATTCAAAGTCTGGAGAGACACCCTTCTCCCACATATATATCCCGGAGGTGTGGAATGAAGTGTCCCAAAGTCGTTGGGAACCCCCCCGCGTAAGCCGGGTCGGCCCCGAAAACTACCCGATGTCCTGGAACTGCCAGGCAGTTGCGGCAGGCAAATTCAAGCTCATCCCGATTCTACTAATTTTTTTGCTCCTTTGGCTCCCTCTCTGGCCACTTTGGGGTACTGCAACCGAGGATCTGCCAAAACGTATGGAACTGCCCGTTGTATTCGAGTTTAGAGGTGTCAGACATGGAAGTTTGAAAATACTGAAAAATATTCCCAAATAGTCCCAAGGACTCTCTGGCGTGATTCTCTGGAGCCCTTTTCGGCTTCCGAGGCTGTCTGACGCCCCTCCCGGATGATGGAAGTCTGAAGGGATTTTTTTTTTTTGACCAATTTCTCCCAACTGCCGGGGAAGATTGAGCGAGATCCTCTGGAGCCCCGCACGGGTCCCCGAGGGCCCCAACACCCCTTAAAAGTCATGGAAGTATGAAAATTCGGAATTTTTTTCTAAGTCCCAAGGACTCTCTGGTGACATTGTCTGGAGCCCCGCTCGGGACCCCGACACCCCCAAAAGCTCACGGAAGTATGAAGTGTCGGAATCATTTTTTCTTCCCTCCACAACTGCCGGGGAAGATTGGGAGAGATTGTCTGGAGCCCCGCTCGGGCCCCCGAGGACTCCGACACCCCCAAAAGCTCACGGAAGTATGAAGTGTCGGAATCATTTTTTCTTCCCTCCACAACTGCCGGGGAAGATTGGGAGAGATTGTCTGGAGCCCCGCTCGGGCCCCCGAGGACCCCGACACCCCCAAAAGCTCACGGAAGTATGAAGTGTTGGAATCATTTTTTCTTCCCTCCACAACTGCCGGGGAAGATTGGAAGAGATTGTCTGGAGCCCCGCTCGGGCCCCCGAGGACTTCGACACCCCTAAAAGCTCACGGAAGTATGAAGTATTGGAATCATTTTTTCTTCCCTCCACAACTGCCGGGGAAGATTGGGAGAGATTGTCTGGAGCCCCGCTCGGGCCCCCGAGGACCCCGACACCCCCAAAAGCTCACGGAAGTATGAAGTGTCGGAATTTTTTTATCCAGGCGCCGAGGGCAGTCGGGCGGGAATGTCCGGGGCCCCGCAAGTCGACTATTAAGCCCCCTCTCCGAGCTCCGCAGGCTGAACATTAAACACTAACCGCAGACTTCTCGGGCTTAGCAGGCTGAACATTAAGCACTAATTGCCGGCTCCGCAGGGCTGAACATTAAGCCATCCCTCCGGTGCTCCGTATGTGGGCCGAAAATTAAGCCACCTCAACTAACTTACACGGTATCTGGCCCGGGCATCGAGGGGTCCCTCCGGTGCCATGCAACAAACATGACGGCTTTCCGGGCCGAAAATTAAGCCGCCTCAATTAACTTACACGGTATCTGGCCCGGGCATCGAGGGGTCCCTCCGGGGCCATGTAACAAACATGACGGCTTTCCGGGCCGAAAATTAAGCCACCTCAACAAGCTTACCCGGTATCTGGGCCGGACATTAAGCGGTTTCTTTGTTGCTCCGCAACTAACATGTCAAGTATCTGGGCTGAACATTAAGCCGCCTCTTTGGGGCTTTGCAACAAACATACACGTCCGCTATAGTGAGTGATCTATTCCTATATATTATATAGAGTCATTACACACAGAGGGATCTATTCCTATATATTATATAGAGTCATTACACACAGAGGGATCTATTCCTTTATATTATATAGAGTCATTACACACAGAGGAATCTATTTCTATATATTATATAGTAATTACACACAGAAGTGTCTATTTCAAGTTTTTATTTCTGTTAATGTTGATGATTATGGCTTACAGCCAATAAAAACCCAAAAGTCATTATCTCAGAAAATTAGAATATTATATAAGACCAACTGAAAAAAATTATTTTAAACTCAGAAATGTTGGCGCCTACTGAAAAGTCTGTATAGTAAATGCCTGAATACTTGGTCGGGGCTCCTTTTTCATAAACTACTGCAGCAATGCGGCGTGGCATGGAGGCGATCAGCCTGTGGCACTGCTGAGGTGTTATGGAAGCTCAGGTTGCTGTGATAGCAGCCATCAGCTCGTCTGCATTGTTGGGTCTAGTGTCTCTCTCAGATTCTCAATGGGGTTTAGGTCAGGCGAGTTTGCTGGCCAATCAAGCACAGTGATACTGTGGTTATTAAACCAGGTGTTGGTACTTTTGGCAGTGTGGACAGGTACCGAGTCCTGCTGGAAAATGAAATTTCCCTCTCCAAAGAGCTTGACTGCAGGGAGAAGCATGAAGTGCTCTAAAATTTCCTGGCAGACGGCTGCGCTGACTTTGGTCTTGATAAAACACAGTGGACCTATACCAGCAGAGGACATGGCTCCCCAAACCATCACTGATTGTGGAAACTTCACACTAGAACTCAAGCAGCTTGGATTGTGGCCTCTCCACTCTTCCTCCAGACTCCTTGACCGCGATTACCAAATGAAATGCAAAATTTACTTTCATCTGAAAACAACACCTTGGACCACTGAGCAACAGTCCAGTTCTTTTTCTCCTTGGCCCAGGTAAGACTCTTCTGGCGTTGTCTATTGATAATGAGTGGCTTGACACAAGGAATGCGACAGTTGTAGCCCATGTCCTGGACACGTCTGTGTGTGGTGGCTCATGAAGCACTGTCTCCAGCAGCAGTTCACTCCTTGTGAATCTCCCCCAAAATTTTGAATGGCTTTTTCTTAACAATCCTATCAAGGCTGCGGTTATCCCAGTTGCTTGTGCACCTTTTTCTACCACACTTTTACCTTCCATTCAACTTAACATTAATATGCTTGGATACAGCACTCTGTGAACAGCCAGCTTCTTTAGTAATAACTTTTTGTGGCTTACCCTCCTTGTGGAGTGTGTCAATGGCTGCCTTCTGTCAAGTCAGCAATCTTTCCCATAATTATGTAGCCTACTGAACCAGACTAAAGAACCATTTTAAATACTTAGGAAGCTTTGGCAGGTGTTTTGTAGTAATTATTCTATTTTTCTGAGATAATGATTTTTGGGTTTTCATTGGCTGTAAGCCATAATCATCAACATTAACAGAAATAAACACTAGAAATAGATCCCTCTGTGTGTAATGACTCTATATAATAGATGTGTTTCCCTTTATGTATTGCATTACTGAAATAAATTAACTTTTTGATGATATTCTAATTTATTTAGATGCACTTGTATATAGAAGAATATATAGAATAAAATATAAATTGAAAATCATAACGCAAGCTAGCTTCTCCAGCTTCTATGTTATATTTTATTACTTTTTATTAAAGTCACCTCTCTAGAGTGAGTTAGCTAAGGAGTTATAGAGACCCTTCTCTATACTTTCATCATGCGACCCAGTGCTAAGTCACAATGACATAAGATTTTTACATTTAGTGTTCGGAGCCTAATAGAGGGATCAAGAAAAATATTTAAAAATATTATTATTACTACAAACCATATGATGGTTTGCCCACTCAGGTTCCTACAACTTGATAAAATCTGTGCTCTAGTTGCAAACCCCAAAGGATGTGAGGCCATGTCATCTTAAAAGGATCAGTCTACAGAGCTAAATGTGCCAAGATGACCCATAGGGTAAGATTTAAGGACCTTATATTAGTACTTAAACTGAACCACCAGGAGGGAAGTATAGGACATCTGCTCAGAATAAATGGACCATACTGACATTGTATAAAAAGAAAAAACTGAGTTTAATATGGCCATACATAGTAAAAAAGACATGAAAGGTGCACCCATAGAGTATATATACATTTTTATTTTAATTACAAAAATTCAGATAGGGGCACTGTCATAGGAGATGAGTTGATAAAATACAACAGTGGCTTGAAAATACAGAGGAGTCAGAGGTATCCCAAACTAGGACCTCAACAGCATATAGTAATATATAGGGCAGTCCGAAGATTACATAGGTAATAAATCGCACAGTGAATTAATTGTAGAAGAAGCCCTAAAAAGCATATATTACAGAAAGATTACATGCCCTGTGACATAAGGTGGGACAAACGCTTACCCATAATAAAGTTCCAGTGCAGATGCTGTATCAAGGGTCCTGTAGAGAGGAGGGGAAGCCCCGACGCGTTTCGCAAGAGTGCTTCCTCGGGGGGGGGCAGTGTGACCCTGCATAGTGTTCCCCATTATATATAGTGTCTGGAGAATATTCCATAATTGCCGCCGTTTAAGCGCCGCATGCGCTGTGACGGTGCCTGCGACCCGCGTGTCACTTCCGGGTCTCCCGGCAGAAGTGACGTCCACAAGGGGGACTTCACCTCACGTCGAAAGGAACTCCTCAGTGCGCGCGAGAACACAAGCAGCACAGGGCATGCGAAACACACGCGGCCATCTTGGGTGTTGGCAAACCCACAGGTGAGTAAAAATAGCGTCCATAACGTCGGATCCCGGATACAGAGGCAGAGAGTTTCTACAATATATCACTAGCATATAGAGAATGCATACAATATGTGAATTAAGCGATATGAAAATTTAGGAAGAATGCCGTTATAACAGTACAGACCCGCAGCAATCCGAACACAGGTTTTGAAGAGTGTGCAGCCATTTTGGGTTCTGGCACCCAAAAGGGCAAATACCCAAAACAACCCTAATATATATAATGTAATAAATGCACACACATATCAATCCTGTATCGGATTAAGGCGAGAGCAGACAGTAGGAGGGCACAGGAATCCCCACATATATAACCCCGGAAGGGGGGGGAAAGGAAAGGGGGTGGGAGGGGGACATTTTTGCATTATATCACTAGCATATATAAAAAGTACATTCAGTATGTAAATTAAACAATGTGGAAATTTAAGAAAAATGCCGTTATAACAGTATGCACCCTCAGTAACCCGAATACAGGTTTTGAAGAGTGTGCAGCCATTTTGGGTTCTGGCACCCAGAAGGGCAAATACCCAGAACAACCCAAATATATATAATATAATAATTGCACCCATAGCTCTAAGGCAAGCACATATCAATCCTGTATCGGATTAAAGCGAGGGCAGACAATAGAAGGGCACAAGAAACCCCACATATTTATTCCAGGAGGAAAAAGAGGAAGGGGGGGATTAATTAGGAGGAATCGTCTGGCTAGTTGAAATACGCGGCCTAAAGGGGTAGATCTTGTGTTCTCGCGTGCACTGAGGAGCTCCGTTCGACGTGAGGTGAAGTCCCCCTTGTGAACGTCACTTCCGCCGGGAGACCCGGAAGTGACGCGCGGGACGCAGGCACCGTCACAGCGCATGCGGTGCTTAAACGGCAGCAATTATGGAATATTCTCCAGACACTATATATAATGGGGAACACTATGCAGGGTCACACTGCCCCCCGAGGAAGCACTCTTGCGAAACGCGTCGGGGCTTCCCCCCTCTCTTCAGGACCCTTGATACAGCATCTGCACTGGCACTTTATTATGGGTAAACGTTTGTCCCACCTTATGTCACAGGGCATGTAATCTTTCTGTAATATATGCTTTTTAGGGCTTCTTTTACAATTAATTCCCTGTGTGATTTTTAACCTATGTAATCTTCGGACTGCCCTATATATTACTATATGCTGTTGAGGTCCTAGTTTGGGATAACTCTGACTCCTCTGTATTTCCAAGCCACTGTTGTATTTTATCAACTCACCTCCTATGACAGTGCCCCTATCTGTATTTTTGTAATTAATATAAAAATGTATATATACTCTATGTGTGCACCTTTCATGTCTTTTTTACTATGTATGGCCATATTAAACTCAGTTTTTTTCTTTTATGCAATATTATATTGAGTGGCCGTTCACATGCTATTAGAATTCCATCCGTTACCTTTTCCTCTTGTTCATACTGACATTGTATTCAAAGCAGCTGTGGAGAGTTCGATTTATAGAGTTACAGATCGCCAGATCCCGAAACTAAAGGGCAAAAAGTTCTATTTCCTGATTCAGGCTATTCGGGGCTAAGGTGTCCAGCTGAAATATCGACTTAGCTTCTACTCTGGACATTTGTTTTTTATTATCTCCTTCTCTCCAATTTTTGTCCACCATATGGATGACAATAAAGCGTGTTCCTCTGTAAATTTTCTTATGAAAGTCCACATATTATTATTATTAATTATATTATTATTATAAGGCTATGTGTGCACTAGAAAATGGACATTTCTTAAGAAAAATCCGCACCCTCTGAAAGAATTCCGCACCTGCGGCAAAAAAAACGCAGCAAAACGCACCCAAAAACCGCATGCGATTTTGCCGCGGTTTCTCTGCAGGTTGGTCCCTGCGTTTTTTTTATGCTGTCAAGGCAATAAAGCATGTTGAAAAAAAATGAATAAAAACAATTGTTGTAATTTCCTTCTTCAATCATTCTCCATCTTCTATAACAAGAGTTTGGATATTCTCCATTGTCTGTGTGGCTATGGCAAGCAATTTACTTGTGATACAGCTACACAGGCCACATTTTCAGCTGATGTTGGTAACTGTTATCAGTCTGTTACGTCGTCGGAGACAACAGGTATATTTTTTTATAGAAAAAAAACGGTTTTGCCTGTGTTGGATTTTAACATTTATAAATATATTTTTTTAGTAATAACCAGAGAATGGAGTCTTTGAATTTGCTAAAGAGCAGAGAAACCCAAACAAGCAGTGATTGAATGTTTCAAACATTTATGAAATAAGTGCTGTAGGGTATAACAATAAATACATTATATATAGAACCAGGAGAAAGGATGTGCTGAAGGGGAAAGAAACCCCACGTGTCCCGGGAGAGTAAAGAAGGAGTTAAAAAACTCATCAAGGGTGATCATACAAGACCTATAGGCAAAGTGCCTAAAGTACAAGGAGAAACCTACATCAATTTAGTACAGAAGCACTCACATAGGATGCAATATATGCTTCCATGTGTGGCATGAGATGAGGCAGAAATTACTCACCGAGGTCTGATCGCCGTAAGTACCGGGATAAACACGTGGGGACCGGCGACGGTGGGACCCCGGTCCCCACGTGTTTATCCCGGTCAGACCTCGGTGAGTAATTTCTGCCTCATCTCATGCCACACATGGAAGCATATATTGCATCCTATGTGAGTGCTTCTGTACTAAATTGATGTAGGTTTCTCCTTGTACTTTGGGCACTTTGCCTATAGGTCTTGTATGATCAGCCTTGATGAGTTTTTTAACTCCTTCTTTACTCTTCCGGGACACGTGGGGTTTCTTTCCCCTTCAGCACATCCTTTCTCCTGGTCCTATATATAATGTATTTATTGTTATACCCTACAGCACTTATTTAATAAATGTTTGAAACATTCAATCACTGCTTGTTTCGGTTTCTCTGCTCTTTAGCAAATTCAAAGACTCCATTCTCTGGTTATTATGATCATTGAGTTGTTGCTATGCGATTCTTTTGTGGTCCTTGTACGTTTCAAAATATATTTTTTTAGGCCCCCCAAAAAGATGTGGGTGCATCCCCTTCTTGTGTCTCAGGAAGACAAGGGTCAAGGGTCATTTTTTGTGTCCTGTATAGAGATTTAAGAAAGTAAGTTAAACATGTAATGCATTTAAAACACTTTTTTTATCTATCTATCTCTCTATCTGTATCTATCCTTCTATCTATCTCTCTATGTATCTATCTATCTCTGTATATATCTATCCTTCTATCTCTCTATATTTATCTATATCTATCTGTATCTATCTCTCTATCAGTATCTATCTATCCTTTTCTCTATTTATCTCTCTCTCTCTGTATCTATCTGTATCTATCTCTCTATCTCTCTATCTGTATCTACAGTCATATGAAAAAGTTTGGGCACCCCTATTAATGTTAACCTTTTTTCTTTAAAACAATTTGGGTTTTTGCAACAGCTATTTCAGTTTCATATATCTAATAACTGATGGACTGAGTAATATTTCTGGATTCAAATGAGGTTTATTGTACTAACAGAAAATGTGCAATCCGCATTTGACCGGTGCATAAGTATGGGCACCACAACATACAAGTGACATTAATATTTTGTAGATCCTCCTTTTGTAAAAATAACAGCCTCTAGTCGCTTCCTGTAGCTGTTAACGAGTTCCTGGATCCTGGATGAAGGTATATTTGACCATTCCTGTTTACAAAACAATTCCAGTTCAGTTAAGTTTGATGGTCGCCGAGCATGGACAGCACGCTTCAAATCATCCCACAGATGTTCAATGATATTCAGGTCTGGGGACTGGGATGGCCATTCCAGAACATTGTAATTGTTCCTCTACATGAATGCCTGAGTAGATTTGGAGCGGAGCTTTGGATCATTGTCTTGCTGAAATATCCATCCCCTGCATAACTTCAACTTCGTCACTGATTCTTGCACATTATTGTCAAGAATCTGCTGATACTGAGCTGAATCCATGCGACCCTCAACTTTAACAAGATTCCTGATACCGGCATTGGCCACACAGCCCCAAAGCATGATGGAACCTCCACCAAATTTTACTGTAGGTAGCAAGTGCTTTTCTTGGAATGCCGTGTTTTTTTGCCTCCATGCATAACGCCTTTTTGCATGACCAAACAACTCAATCTTTGTTTCATCAGTCCACAGGACCTTCTTCCAAAATGTAACTGGCTTGTCCAAATGTGCTTTTGCATACCTCAGGCGACTCTGTTTGTGGCGTGCTTGCAGCAACGGCTTCTTTCGCATCACTCTCCCATACAGCTTCTCCTTGTGCAACGTGCGCTGTATTGTTGACCGATGCACATTGACACCATCTGCAGCAAGATGATGCTGCAGGTCTTTGGAGGTGGTCTGTGGATTGTCCTTGAGTGTTCTCACCATTCTTCTTCTCTGCCTTTCTGATATTTTTCTTGGCCTGCCACTTCTGGGCTTAACAAGAACTGTACCTGTGTTCTTCCATTTCCTTACTATGTTCCTCACAGTGGAAATTGACAGTTTAAATCTCTGAGACAACTTTTTGTATCCTTCCCCTGAACAACTATGTTGAATAATCTTTGTTTTCAGATCATTTGAGAGTTGTTTTGAGGAGCCCATGATGCCACTCTACAAAGGAGATTCAAATAGGAGAACAACTTGCAAGTGGCCACCTTAAATACCTTTTCTCATGATTGGATACACCTGCCTATGAAGTTCAAAGCTCAATGAGGTTACAAAACCAATTTAGTGCTTTAGTAAGTCAGTAAAAAGTAGGTAGGAGTGTTCAAATCAAGAAATTGATAAGGGTGCCCATACTTTTGCACCTGTCAAATTTTGTTTAAATGCAGATTGCACATTTTCTGTTAGTACAATAAACCTCATTTAAATCCAGAAATATTACTGAGTCCATCAGTTATTAAGATATATGAAACTGAAATAGCTGTTGCAAAAACCTAAATTGTTATAAAGAAAAAAGGTTAACATTAATAGGGGTGCCCAAACATTTTCATTTGACTGTATCTCTCTATCTGTATCTACCTATCCTTCTATCTATCTATCTATCTATCTGTATCTAGCTCTCTGTATCTATCTATCTATCCATCTCTCTATCTATTATTCTATCTATCATCTATATTTATCTATCTCTCTATCTCTGTCTATTTCTCTAGTTATCCTTTATCTTTCTCTCCACCTATTTATTTTTCCATTATCTATTAAACTATCCTTTTTAATGGATTAATTTTTTTGCATTTTTTTTGAAGATACCCCGAAAAATGTATGTCTTTTTGCCGATTAACAATTCCAGCGTTTGATAGACTTTGATCCCTGTTCCAGCCCGATTTATCTTATGTAAATACAAGAATGAGAAAATCAGTGTCTGCTGAGGAATGGCTGCTCATCACCTTGCGGTAAGTAATTTAAAAAATCCTTTCACATATAACATTGTTTTATAATTATTTTTTTTATCTTTTTTTTTAAATTATGTCAACAGTTAATTTTGAAATACATACAATGCTTTATATTTGTGTGTGTTTCTAATTCTTTTTACTTATATTTTGCAAGTTTCTGGCCACAGGAGAGAGCTACACATCCCTGAATCTTCAATTTCGGGTTGGTATATCAACCATTTCCGAAATTGTGAGGTGCACATGTAACATGATCTGGCAGAAGTTGCAGCCCATTGTGATGCCTTCCCCAACCGAGGAGACTTGGCTGCAGACTGCGGCAGGCTTTCAAACTGTGGCCAACTTCCCCAACTGTATAGGTGCCGTTGATGGCAAACATGTAATGGTTCAGAAGCCACCACGATCAGGATCACTCTTCTTTAAATGTAAGGCCGGAGTCACACTTGCGATTGAATCGCACGAGTGGAATGCGAGAAAATCAAGCATTGCACTCGGACCGATGTTAAGCAATGATGCAGCTCCGATCTGCTATTTTTTCCTCAGCCCACATTGGACTGAGGAAAAAATAGCAGCATGCTGCGATTTTTAGAGTTTCTCGTGCGAGACTCTCCAATGCATCTCTGTGGGTGCGAGAAAAAAACAAATGCCACACGGATCACACAATACACATCCGTGTGCTGTGCGTGAAAAACGCATTATCCTTTAAAAAAAGTCAGGATGTGACATCACAAGCCACAGGAAATTTATTTTCCACATGTGTGTGGAGCCATTTCACAAGCACAAGTCCACACCTCCATGGAGTGCTGGATCACCATGGCATGCAACATTAATGTAGAGATGCTAATCATGCTAGTCAATGAAAGGCCAGAATTGTGGGACAAAAGGGATCCAGCCTACTCTGACAGGGCAGTCAGAGATGCATCCTGCCTATGGATCTGCAAAAAAATGTTCCCAAACTACAATGAAAGTCCACCTGATGTTCAGCTCAGAATGAGTATTTATTATTACTACTAAATTTTAAAAAATTGTTTAAAAGAACTTCCGTTCTTTTAAACAATTTTTTATCTATACTGGCTAACACGGTACAAAGATATATTTTACCTGTACTAAATTTTATTAAGTTTAAAATCATTATTTTTTAAAACAATAATATTGTGTTGTTAGGCTTTTGCATGTTTTAATGCCATGTTTTTATTTTAAAAAATAAGGTTAAATGCTTGACGTTAATATCATCAAAGTTTTGCTTTCTTATACACAATTTTAAAATATAATTGATATATTTTTTAACATATGTTGTAAATATGTTAGTTTAGTTATGTTATTGATGTATATTTAATTAATCATGTTCTAAAATGAGGACATTACAGCATAGAGGTAGTCCTCGGGTTACGACGGTCTCGAGTTACGTCGTTTCATGGTTTCGATGCTTTATACGACGCTTCATTTTGACTTACATGGTTTTGCATCGTAAGTCGAACTACGTGCAACTACGTGCAGCAGCGGAAGAATAGAGTCCAGTGCTGTACACTGTACCCGGTTACAGAGGAAAACGAGTCTTCTGCACCCCATAACACCCTTCATTATGGCTCCCAAAACGTAAGCCAGACTCATCTGATACCAGTGCATCAAAAAAAAGGAAGGCCATCACCATAGAGGTGAAAGTGGATATCATAAGGCGATCTATCATAAGGCAGCTTCCTCCCAATAAGCCTGTTCTCTCTTTGGAATTGTTATCTTTGTTTATTACAGTACACTGTTTATTACTGTTACAGCACTTACAGTACAGTATTTCATTATTAAATGTACTGTACTGCACAATATTTTACTGTACCTGTGTTTATTGATAATTATATAGGGTACTGTGTTAGAATAGGTGTAGGGATAGGCTAAGTGTTTGCAGTACTGTACTGTTATTATGGTACAGTACTGTATGAACGTATGGTCTTACTTACGTCGAAATTCGATTTACAACGCCGCGTAAGAACGGATCAACGTTGTAAGTCAAGGACTACCTGCATGCAATAGTTTATGCAAACAAACCAGTGTGTGTTTTGTATGAAACAACAGGAAGCAAGCAGGGAACATAGTTGATTTTTTGCAATTCTTTAGAGCAAGGTCTCTGATAAACAAGGCATGCAGGTGCAATTCAGCTTCAGAGCCTAATCATAAACATCTAAGGCAGATGTTAAAAAACCTTAAATAAAAATACATTAAGTTTTTAAAATATTGATTTTTGTCCATAAATTATCATTTAATTTTAAAAATATGGTTTTACAATTTTAAATTTACTTCAAATAATTTTAAATTATCATTAGAAATGTACAAATCTTGGACATATTGCTGTAATGTTGATATATGAAATTTATATTTTTTGGGTACACATGTATATATTTTATTTTTTTTTTCATTATCAAATTTTTAATTTTTAGAAATTTTCCATATTTTGCAGTATCAGACATAACCAAACGCTGGCGGAGTTGCAGAGACCAGTATCGCCGAGAAAAACAAAATCGTGGTCATAGTGGTGCAGCAGCCTCAAATAAAAGGCCCTACATACATTTTGAAAAACTACATTTTTTAGCACCCAACATTGACATGTGTCAGTAAGTATTAAATATTGAATTAATGATGTAATAATGTTATTGCATGTTATTTAACAAGATTTTTTATTAAAAATTATAATTCAACATTTCAGGACAGAATCTAATATTACAGACCGTGAAAATGCCTCAGAATCTGATACTGTAATAGACCTAATTGGTGATGGTGATGAAGGAACTTCATTTGACACTGAACGTGCAAACATCTCTGCATCTGCTGCAATCGACTCTGCCTCTATGCGCAATACTGAAAATTCAACATCACTACAACCATTTGATGTGGATGAAGATGGCCGCTATCCTAGTCCAATACTTCCTTTGGATATTTCCCCACAACATCTCCAGTCTTCACAAGAGGCAAACGCAGACGTGAAAACCCCACAGCAAATACACGTTGTGCGGTTGATACAGGAGTATTGCAATACCTGTCCCGAACTGTGTATGATGGTGAGGAGGCTTTTGCACGCAGCCTAGCTCAATACTTACGTGCTATACCACATGAAGTTAGACTGTGTGCAAGGAATGGAATTCAAATAATACTGGATTTATGCACAGCACCAAATGACCCTAATATGTTTTTTAATTTTTTGGAAAGGTGGCAATTGTCAAATGAGAACAAACTTCGCATGCCCAACTCAAATGTAGAAACAACAACATCATTCACCATACCTGAGCCACCCCAAATATCCAACATACCACAACAAAATCAAGGCCATGCAACATCCATTGACACAAACATTCAACCTTCTGGTCCATACATACAACCTCCATTTGAACATGGATTACATGGGAACAGACAAAGCGCCCTTCAACAGGATCCCTCCCATCATTCCAGATTCAGACATGGTAACTTCCAATATGGCCACACACAATCATTAGGAAATGAAAACGTTTATGCCATGAATCCATATACAGCACCACAATACAATGTTACGTCTCAAAACCTACCCACATACAATCCATCCAATCCAATGGCCACAACACTCTCAAAGCAACCAACAATACATGCCCAATCAATCAATCCATCTACAACCCACCCTGAACGTTCATCAACACCACAACAAACATTCATTAATCTTTAGCTTTTATGTTGTTGACTGAGGATCATTACATTATTCAGAAATGTAAATTTTTGTATTTTTATTTTTTAATTTTAAGTTATTAAACAAAATATTAACAGGTTTATGCTAAAAAAATAAGCTTGATTGTTAATAACTATTTGAATTTTTACGTAATTACATCTTGTAACTTTATATGTCAAACGTGTGACATTAAACATATTTTTAAGAAATAAATACGATTTTTCTTGTAAACGTTTTTGTCTATTGACTATGGTGTGTACAGGATTCTATTTTCTTATCTAAGATAGTTCCTGTTACACACAAATTCATAATTGGCAAACACAGAATAATTATTATATTAAACATATTTTTGACCACATAACTTTAAGTTTTAAAAATAAACAACATGTTCATAAATAAAGTTAATTTACAGCATTATGTTGCCATGGTAAGGAACATTCTTCTGTAAGAAAATAATTGCTTAATTGACTTCTAACAAAAAGGCCAGATGTGAGTTGATCTGCAATTGGAATGAAAGGAGTGTGCAAAAGGTCAGGTAACGGTAATGCATCTTGCACCTGTGCATCACTACATTCACGTGTTCTAGTAACATTATGTAGAATCACTATAGCTTTGATTACTTTAATCACATTTTGCTCACTGAGCTGAATGTTAGTGAATAGGATGCGCCATTTTGCACACATAATTCCAAAAGCGCATTCCACCACTCTCCTTGCCCGTGAATGGTGGTAGTTGTAAATGCGACGACATAGTTCAATGTACGTCTAGGGAAGGGACGCATTACATTAGTTTGTAATTTAAAAGCCTCATCAGCCACACAAAAGAAAAACCAGCTGTGCCATGTTACCAGGCAGTGGCTGAGGATGTGGGATATTTAAAGTTGAATTTAACATGCGGGTACACATCATAGATTGGCATAAAATCTGTAAGTCACCTGCTCCTCCATATGCCCCAATATCTACAATGATGAAACGGTACGTAGCATCAGCAACAGCCAGCAAAACAACTGAAAAATATTGTTTATAATTATAATATTGTGATACAGAATAGGGTGGCTTCCGAACCCTAATATGCTTACCATCCATAGCTCCTATGCAATTAGGCAATTGACATTTACTTTTGAATCCTTGTGCAATCCTGTGCCATTGTTCTGTGCTTGGTTCTGGCATCATAATTGCATGGATTTTGTCCCATATAACGGCACATGTTATTGAGACTATGCCACTGATTGTGGATTTTCCTAGGCGATATTCAAGGTGTAGGGCAGCAAAGGACAGTCCTGTCGAAAGAAACCTAAATGAAGGTAAACATAAACATCAGTGTTTTATAAAGTTTAGTATGACCATGATGAAGTTTTAGAAATAATATTACATGTGTATTACATACTTTATTACACTCATTTTAATGTGACGTAAGTTATTTGGATTAACAGTACAAAAAGTATCTAAAAATTGTAAAAAACATAATATGGATTAAGAACCATGATGTAAAGTACATTTAAACAATTATTTATATCCATTATTAATTACGTACCTTAATGTCAGCAAAAGACGCTCCTCCGCACAAATACTTTTCTGGAACAGAGTATTTTGTTTACTAATTAATTGGCGAATTAAATTTAGTATATAATCAAATGTTTCCAAACCCATTCTACAATACGCATAAAATTTATCTGGATTTGCACGGAATTTGCTATCCAACCACATGAAATAGCCTCTAGTAGGGTGCCGTTTGACAATTGGATAAATCCAAACTGTGCGACACCTACGCATAGTTGCTTCTGGGTAGGTTTCCCCAAATCTGAGTGATAATACCCAGTGCAGCAGGACTCGCTCAGTGGTGTTTAATGTCAAATGTGATGACATGCTCAGGATATTTTGCAAATTATTGTTAGTGTAGGTGGGAAAGGAAGCATGCAGTTCAGCAAACACTACCCAAATAGCCTAAATTCCATCCTGGAGGCAGGCCCTTTTAAATATACATCTAACATGTGTTCACTATTGATTTGTTAAAAAAATCGCAGTTAAAAAAACGCATCGCATATGGATCACACGGATTGCACACGGACTACAATTTAGTGAAAAATTACAGAATCGCATTGCAGTTGCATTGCACACGGCTCAACACTCGGACACAGCTCATCCTACTTTCTAGCATGAGAATCGGTCCGATTTTCCAATCGCAAGTGTGACTCCGGCCTAAGAAGTATTTTTCTGTGGTTGTCATGGCGGTGGCTGATGCACATTACAAATTTGGTGCCATTGACGTTGGTGCTTATGGCAGTACGGGGGATTCTCGGGTAGTGCGAACATCACACTGTGGACTGCAAATTCTTAACGATTGCGGAACGCTCTCAGCCCCACAATCTTTGCTGGGTTCCAAAGATCCAGTCCCCTTTGTGATGGTATTGGATGAGGCTTTTCCTTTACTGCCAAACCTGCTGCGCCCATACCCACGGAAGGGACTGTATAACCGGCGGAGGATTTTTAGTTATCGTCTGAGTTGTGCACGCAGATATGTGGAGTGCACCTTCAGAATCATGACCAGTCAGTGGAGGATCCTCCACACCACCATCCAGTTAGGAACCGAAACAGTTGACACTGTGATAAAGGCCTGCTGTGTTCTCCACAACTATGCTCGAGAGTACAGCTCTCAGCTAGTTGAGGAAACACAGCAGGCAGATTTTCATCCAGTGATCAACATGGTTTCGGGACGACCATCTAACTTGGGTGTGTTGGTGCGAGAAACTTCACTGACTATTTCATGAGTCTAGAAGGTGCCGTGTACTGGCAGTACTCCTGTGTTGGTAATGTTCAGCCGGATCAGCAGAGACCGACAGAACCAAATTGAAAAAGAAGAAGAAATATGCTGAAAATGTAAAGTGATTTTGTTTTTTGGCAATGTATGGTTTTATAAATTTATATATATGTATTTTGTTGTGTCCTTAATGAAATCTATGAAAAAAATTGCTTGGCTTGTATTTTTTCAACCAAAATGTTTTTATTATAGGTTTTTCATGTTTCAAAAAACAAACACAAACAGGGTTATCTGGCCCTTTAACACCCCACCCACCCTAACACATACCATAAAGGCCGCTTTACACTCTGCGATATCGGTACCGATATCGATAGCATGCGTTCCCGCCCCCATCTGTTGTGCGACACGGGCAAATCGCTGCCCGTGCCGCACAACATCGCCCAGACCCGTCACACGTACTTACCTGCCCGGCGACGTCACTGTGACCGGCGACCCGCCTCCTTTCTAAGGGGGCGGTTCGTTCAGCGTCACAGCTGCGTCACTGAACCGCCGCCCAATAGAAGCGGAGGGGTGGAGATGAGCGGGACGTAACATCCCACCCACCTCCTTCCTTCGCATTGCGGCCGGGAGGCAGGTAAGGAGAGCTTCCTCGTTCCTGCGGTGTCACACGGAGCGATGTGTGCTGCTGCAGGAACGAGGAACAACTTTGTTACTGCTGCAGTAACGATATTTGAGAATGGACCCCCATGTCACCGATGAGCGATTTTGCACGTTTTTGCGACGATGCAAAATCGCTCATAGGTGTCACACGCAATGTCATCCCTAATGCGGCCGGATGTGCGTCACCAATTCCGTGACCCCAACGACTTCGCATTAGCGATGTCGTAGCGTGTAAAGCCCCCTTAAGACAATCATATTACAAAATATAAGGTCGCCACTCTGCTTAGTAATTATAAAGTCCAATGTTGCATATATACAGTGAGTCCTATTTGCTTGGCTTGTATTTTTACTTTTTTCACCACCAAAAAACACATATTTTGATCAATCATATTTTTTTATTGCAAAATAAAACATGCACATAATTTGCTACCTGCATTATTCCCTGTGGTATTTCATGATTACATTACAGTCAATGGTGTAAAATACTGCAGGGACCCGCGGAAAAGAAGGTGACATGCTCATTCTTTTTGCTGCAGGGGTAAAAAAAAAAACGCATTGTACCCACACCTTTTTTTTTTTTACTATAGGTTTTGCTGAGGAAGGACTGCAGAAAGGTTATGAACATTTTCTGCAGCAATTCATGCAGCAAAATTGCAGCAAAACCCGCAGCGTGCGCACAGGGCCTTATGGCGAAATAATGTGTGATCTAGGAACCATGTTTTTATTATTATTAAGGTGCTGCCCTATTCTTTTGGAGAGGGCCCATTTTGTGTGTGCCACGTATTATTTTTTGCACTGGCATTGGATAATGTAGATGACACCTACTGAGGAACAGGTTTGCAGATTGCTGAATAGGGAATGATTTTGATCCAGACAGATCGATGAACTCGACCTGACTGAACCTTTTTGCTCCAAGTTTTCTACAGCATTGACACATACTGCAGGATTTGAACCCTCTAAAATAATTCCTAGATTGTTACGGGGGGGCTGTCTGATAATAAAACCTATAGGAATGTCTGACAGTCAGGGTCCACCATGCAAAGACTCTGCTGCAAACTATGGCAGAGGATAAGGGGTATATAAGTGTGCCACTGTAAAAAATAATAGCACAAGTGCCGAGTGCAATACCTCTGTTAAACTCACAGAGGAATATAATTTGGAAAATAAAGCAATTCCTCCCTTACTTGGAGGGTGTGTGGAATGGTCTCTGTTAAAGATCACAGAGACAAAAGCAGTGAGTATGAAATGGCACCTACCTAGGTCCGTTCCTCTAGTGGTGCCAGGAGACGGACAGCAGCGTAAGCCGCACAAAGCTCCTACCTGCGTTCGCTCCACTAGTGTGCGAGGACACGAACCACTAAATATGGCACCTGCCTAGGTCCGCTCTTCTAGTGGTGCAAAAGAGACGGACAGCAGCATAAGCCGCACAAAGCTCCTACCTCTGTTCGCTCCCCTAGTGTGCAAGGATACGAACAACTGCCAGACGCAGTATAAGGAACGTTACCCTAGCGGCAACGTCCACCTACAAGTAGAATCACAAGGCCCAGTGGACCATGTGCCTCAGGCACCTGCCTATGTCCGCTCCACTAAGAGGTAAGGATACGGACTGCAGCCGAAGCTGTAAGGTATAAGAACGCTACCCTGCCGGTAGTGCTCACCTAACATAGACAGAGAGATGCCTAGAGGGACGTGCACAGGGCGTCTACCCTCATGCATGAACCAAGAGGACTGAGCGCCGGGCGGCGTGCGTCAGGGTCTTATATAGACTCTGTGCCTCATCCAAGATGGAGGACACCAGAGCCAATCCGCTGCCAGAATGACAGCAATGACGTCTCGCTGGCCTATCACCGAGCAAAGCATCACAAGCACATGACCAGCGACCAATTGGCATAGGTGTCAGAGACATGTGACCACGTGTCAGCGATGATGTCACCCGCACATGTGCAATGGCTCCAAGATAGGACTTAGTCTCCAGCGCTTGCACATGTGCAGTAGCAAGAAATCCGAACATAGTCTCCAGAGCCACAGCAACCGTAACAGTACCACCCCCTCAAGGGCCCCCCTCCCGGCGACGCAGGTAATCGGCAACTAAGTCGGGAGCATGGACAGCCTCCTCAGGCTCCCAAGAGCGATGTTCCGAGCCATAGCCCTCCCAATCTATCAAGAAGAACCTGCGCCCTCTAACCATCTTAGAACCAACTATGGCTCGTACCTCATAGCTAGAGCGAGAGGAATCAGAGGCAGGAGAGTGCACTTCACGAGCATAACTTCAATTGGTAGACTACAGGATTTACCTGTCGAAGAACCTCATAAGGACCCAGGAAGCGAGGAGCAAATTTGACAGAGCTCACTCTAAGTTTCACGTGTTTTGCAGAGAGCCACACAAAATCCCCTGGAGAAAAGACAGGAGCCGGGCGACGAAACCGATCGGACACCGTCTTCATACGGTCCTTAGCTGCTTGGATCGACTCTTGAGTCCAATCCCAAACCTCTCTGGCATTAGTTGCCCAGTCGGCCACAAGAAAAGAAGGTGCAGCAGCGGGAAACGGTACCGGTACACTAGGGTGTTGCCCATTATTGAGTACGAATGGTGTCTGCCCAGTGGCCTCAGCCAGCGAATTGTTAAGGGCAAATTCTGCCCAGGGTAGGAGGGAGGACCAGTTATCGTGGTTCTCAGCAACAAAGTGTCGAAGGTATATAATCATGGATTGATTGGTACGCTCAACCAAACCATTGGTCTCCGGATGGTATGCCGAAGAGAGATTCAACTCAATTTGCAGAAGGCTACAAAGATCTCGCCAGAAACGGGAAGCAAATTGCGGGCCTCTATCACAAATGATACGATCTGGCATCCCGTGAAGCCTAAAGACATGCTTGAGGAATAGTTTGGCTAGTACCCTGGAAGACGGGATTCTCGATAACGGTACGAGATGAACCATCCGGGAGAAATGGTCCGTAATGACCCACACAAATCTATGTCCCTGTGAACACGGAAGATCACCCACAAAGTCCATCCCTACCACCTCCCATGGTCTATCTGGCACTGGTAAAGGATGCAAGAGCCCAGCCGGTCTCTGCCGTAATGGACGGTTGCGAGCACACGAGTAGCAGGAACCGACATATCTCTTGACGTGGCTGGCTAAGTGTGGCCACCAATACCACCTCTCCAGTAACTCTCGTGTCCGCCTAATATCAAAATGCCCACCCACATTTGAGGTGTGGGCCCACGACAGTATATCATTCTGTCGATCAGGCGGCACAAAGGTCTTGCCCGGTGGGATTTGGTCTAACGTCACAGGGGAGAGCGTATGAAAAACCCTGGAGGGAAGGATAAGACGAGGTTCGTCAATCTCTTCCTGGGTAGAAACCAATGAGCGAGACAGAGCGTCTGCCTTGTTATTCTTACTCCCAGACAGATAGTTGATGGAGAAGTGAAAGCGGGAGAAAAACAAGGACCAGCGGGCTTGGCGAGGATTCAGACGCTGAGCGGTTTGTAAGTACGTCAGATTCTTATGGTCTGTGTAGACCTGGAAAGGATGTTTCGCTCCTTCCAGCAAGTGACGCCACTCATCCAAGGCTAATCTCAGGGCGAGCAGTTCCCTATCCCCAATGGTATAGTTTCTCTCTGCCGGTGAAAAGGTTTTAGCAAAGAAGAAACACGGTGTTACGGGGGGACCGGCAGATTAGGACCAGGGGTATATATCCCAATCGCCAGTCGGGGCCCACCGTGCTCCAGATGGTAATGGAGCTGCTGGCACCCTGTGGGTTAGGCGGAGACTATAGAGCTGGATGGCTCTGAGATAACTCAAGCAACCGGTCACGTGTGTAGGGACACGTCAGACCGGACGACAACCCAGTTAGCGTTTCGGTGGAGCGGACGCTACTCCGACCACATGTGTAGGAACACGTCAGGCCGGATGGTAACCAGTTAGCGTTGACCGAGAAGACCACTGCGACAGCGCCCTGTCGACCACATGTGTAAGACACGTCAGGCCGAGCGGTCCTCCGATTAGCGTTTCTGGCCACCACTCGACTGGCCACGTGTGTAATGGACACGTCAGACCAGGTAGTCACACCAGTAGCATTTGACTGGGAACCCGAGGAGGATAATAGGGTTCACACATCCAATCCAGGAACACCCTGTTAACTTCACAGGGGTTCTGGGGTGCGCTGTCTGTGCGCGTAGAGGGCACAACCGGACAGGTGGCGCAGCAGGTACACTGTCCGTGTGCGTAGAGGGCACTCTCGGACAGGTGACGCAACAGGTATTCTGTCCGTGTGCGTAGGAGGCACAACTGAACAGGTGACGCAGCAGCCGCAGCCCAGTTAACGCCACTGGACTGCTCTAGCACAACAGGAACGGTAGCAAGGAAGCACGGCGCCTGACCCTCATGTGCTGAGCCACGAATCTTGGCGTGACAGGCACCGTTCGCCTAGCCCTACCTACCGCTTCCAACAAGGCTTATGCCACCAAGAACTCTAAATGAAGACTGCGCACCTCCATGTTGTCTCCAGCCCCTTTTATAACCTGGGTCAGCCCCAAACTCAGGGTGGAACCACCAAGGTCCAATAGCAGAGTGCCATGTCATCAGTGACATCACATGTGACCTATCCGGAACCGCCACGTCATTGATGTTGATGATGATGGCAGCCACACCCCAAACACTTCACCAGTCATCGTCTGACGACCAATGGTGAGGTGCCAGATCATAGGGGCGGGCCTCTACGAGCCAGTCCGGAGTTGCCACGTCATCAGGACACCTGACACCCTCTGCCCTATCAGGGCCTGCCACCTCACGGACATGCTCAGTGAGGTCCTTACCGGACCTAGCCTCTGATGCACTAAGTGCCTGAGCATGCTCAATAGCCTGAGCAACAGGCTCAGAAAGCAGACTATCAGTTTGAGCATGCTCAGTAGGCACATCCCAGAACTTAGACACAGAACGAAGTCCAAGTACCTGTGCAAAGAGGCTGTTAGGGTTAATTGTGGGAGCATGCTCAGTAGCCTGAACTGAGGACTTAGTCTCAGACATAACACAATCAGGCTGAGCATGCTCACTAGGCAAAACACCAGGCTTAGACTCTGGCTGGGGTAAATCGGCGCACGCATGCGCACTAGCCGCCTCTCCACACTTAGACGTGGTGGAAGGAGCAGCCAACTGGATGACCCGAGGCACGGCCAAGAACGGCAGCCGGCGCCTGGGTGCAACAGGAACCGCAGCAGGCTGCTTGCGGCTATGGCGGCGCCGGTTCGTAACACACGGCCTTTTTCTACCTGCACCGTTCTTTTGATACAAGACCACACCAGCACCCACTAAAGAGGCATCAACCTCCAAGAGGAAGAGCTTATTCTCATCGGGTCTTTGAAGAACGGGAGCAGTTGAAAAGTGTCTTTTTACTGCCTCAAAAGCCTGAGATGTCTCAGTAGACCAGACTTTTGGATTAGCACCTTTCTTAGTCAAGGCCACCAAAGGGGCCACCAAAGTAGAGAAATGGGGTATGAACTGCCTGTAATAATTTATGAATCCTAAGAAGCGTTCCACCGCCTTCAAGGAATGAGGTTCGGACCATTCCAGGACAGCAGAGAGCTTCGCAGGATAAATAGCCAGACCCTCTTGTGAGATAATGTAGCCCAAAAAAGGCAAGGATGACTGCTCGAATACACATTTTTCGAGTTTAGCAAACAAAGAGTGCTCCCTTAAATGGGAAAGGACATGAACGACATCCTGACGATGAGTCTCCAGATCAGGAGAAAAAATCAGGATGTCGTCCAGATACACCACGACGGAGGATAACGGTAAATCCCTGAACACATCGTTTACGAAGTCCTGAAATACTGCGGGTGCATTACATAAACCAAAAGGCATGACGAGGTATTCATAGTGACCGTCTCGGGTGTTAAAAGCGGTCTTCCATTCGTCACCCTCTCGAATTCGTACCAAGTTATACGCACCCCGCAGTTCCAACTTCGTAAAAACCTGAGCTCCTCTCAGTCTGTCAAAGAGCTCCGAAATTAAAGGTAACAGGTATTTGTTCTTTATTGTGATTGCGTTGAGACCCCTGTAATCTATGCAGGGACGCAAATCACCCTCTTTCTTCCGAACAAAGAAAAACCCAGCTCCCGCGGGAGAGACAGACTTACAAATGAACCCCTTCTCTAAACTCTCTCTTATATAGGTCGACATGGCCTCCGACTCAGGTATCGACAGGGGGTAAACCCTGCCCTTAGGTGGAACCGAACCTGGGATAAGGTCTATGGCACAGTCATACGGCCTATGGGGTGGAAGAACCTCAGCACCCTGTTTGGAGAACACGTCAGCGAAATCCAAATAGGGTGTAGGTATGGGAGAGAGATCAGTTGATGCAACCGCAACGACCTTAGGTGGTAAGGGAAGACATCGGGACTGACATTTCGAACCCCAACTAATAATGCTGTCGGACTCCCAGTCAATGTGAGGAGCATGAGTCCGAAGCCATGGGAGACCCAGAAGGACGTCGTCTATACCCTCAGGCAAAACAAGAAAAGAAATCTCCTCTATGTGACCCTGAGGCAGGGAAAGGCGCAAGGTAACTGTCCTCAATGTAATGGAGTCAGACAACATAGTCCCATTAACAACACGGACAGGAATTGGCGCCTCTAACATGATAGAGGAAATATTGTGTCCCTTTACAAATCCTGAGGACACAAAAGTCCCGTCAGCTCCGGAATCCACAAAAGCCATAATAGGCCATGTATTCTCAGAGAATGAGAGCTGACCTGGGATACTACACTTAGAGGGTGCAGAAGACGTCTCTAGTAACCCCCCTCTAATGGTTACTAGGCCTGTGAGTTTCCCTGACGACTAGAACACTTGTTGGCATAGTGCCCAGCCTGACGACATACGTAACATATAGGAGGACCAGACTTGCGTAGTCTGGAGGACTTATGACCTAACTCCATAGGAGTGGGAGATGTTTCAGATGCTGAGGAAGATGGTAGTGGACCCTCAACAACTGGAATATCCCGATGCTTAGGGCGTGAGGAAGAGACCTCGAGTCTACATTCCCTATGGCATGCGTCGATCCTCGTTGCTACTGTGATCAAGTCCTCCAGAGAAGCAGGGACCTCACGAGTAGCAAGGGCATCCTTGAAATAGCCTGCCAACCCTCTCCAGAAGATAGGAATCAACACCTTCTCTGGCCAATCTAGTTCTGCCACCAGAGTTCTAAAAGCAATGGCATAAGAACTAGTGGATAACGAACCCTGAGATAGATCTAAGAGTCTCAGGGCCGCATCATGGGTAACCTCATCAGAGCGCTCCCATAAGGGAGTCGCCCATTCTAAGGCTTTGCCCTGAAGTAAGGAGATGATAAAGCCTACTCTGGACCTCTCCGTAGAGAAGCGAGAAGAGTTGACCTCTAGGTGTATCTGACACTGACTAATGAAACCACGACATGATCTGGCATTGCCAGAATATTTGTTTGGCAGAGCAAGTTGAGGATCATGTGCCGATGTCACCATGGTCTGAGGTTTATCCTCTATACTCTTGAGCCGCGACTCAAGTACTTGTATGTAACGGTGTAACTGCTGATATTCTGCCATAACTGCCAGACCCTTGGCTCAGTCCTAATGTTACGGGGGGCTGTCTGATAATAAAACCTAAAGGAATGTCAGACAGTCAGGGTCCACCGTGCAAAGACTCTGCTGCAGACTATGGCAGAGGATAAGGGGTATATAAGTGTGCCACTGTAAAAAATAATAGCACAAGTGGCGAGTGCAATACCTCTGTTAAACTCACAGAGGAATATAATTTGGAAAATAAAGCAATTCCTCCCTTACTTGGAGGGTGTGTGGAATGGTCTCTGTTAAAGATCACAGAGACAAAAGCAGTGAGTGTGATATGGCACCTGCCTAGGTCCGCTCTTCTAGTGGTGCAAAAGAGACGGACAGCAGCATAAGCCGCACAAAGCTCCTGCCTCTGTTCGCTCCCCTAGTGTGCGAGGATGCGAACAACTGCCAGACGCAGTATAAGGAACATTACCCTAGCGGCAACGTCCACCTACGAGTAGAATCACAAGGCCCAGCCGGACCATGTGTCTCAGGCACCTGCCTATGTCCGCTCCACTAAGAGGTAAGGATACGGACTGCAGCCGAAGCTGTAAGGTATAAGAACGCTACCCTGCCGGTAGCGCTCACCTAACATAGACAGAGAGATGCCTAGAGGGACGTGCACAGGGCATCTACCCTCATGCATGAACCAAGAGGACTGAGCGCTGGGCGGCGTGCGTCAGGGTCTTATATAGACTCTGTGCCTCATCCAAGATGGAGGACACCAGAGCCAATCCGCTGCCAGAATGACAGCAATGACGTCTCCCTGGCCTATCACCGAGCAAAGCGTCACAAGCACATGACCAGCGACCAATCGGCATATAAGGTGTCAGAGACATGTGACCACGTGTCACAAGCACATGACCAGTGGCCAATCAGCTTAGAAGGTGTCAGAGACATGTGACCTCGTGTCAGCGATGATGTCACCCGCACATGTGCAATGGCTCCAAGATAGGACTTAGTCTCCAGCGCTTGCACATGTGCAGTATCAAGAAATCCGGACATAGTCTCCAGAGCCACAGCAACCGTAACATAGATTGTACTTAAATGGTCCCTTGATTAGTTGTCCTTTTTTTGTGGTGGCTAGTAAGTTCCTTAAGTTGTGGGCTCTACGATACATGAAACATGGAAATTGAGGAAGAAATTCCCTTACTACCTTGACCAGCCATAGTACTTGCCAGTATTTCCAAATATTTTTTTAAAAAACTAAAGAATTGCTGTGAAATTGTAAAATGATAGGTAATTCTGATATTTGTTGTGCAATTGCGGGTGTAATGGAAGGGATTGACTCTACTTCGCTCAATGCCTGTTCTCGTAAACTCTGCATTGTAACCCTTATTTATAAATTGTTCCTTCATAACTTTTGCTTCCTGTATGTAGTGATGTGTACTGGAGCAATTACGGCGTAGGTGCATGAACTGACTTTTGGGGATGTTTAGTAGTCATGTTGGTAAATGGCAGCTAGATAGATGTATAAAACTGTTAGTCTACAGCCTTTTTAAAACTGTTTGTTAATAGTTTGTTCTTATCAGTATAAACCATTACATCTAGAAAATTTACACTGCTTGTGCTACAAGTGGGGTCAAATTCAAATCTAAATTCATTTTGGTTGATTTCCTCCAGGAAGGTGAATAAGCTACCTTGGGATATATCCCAGATGAAGATAATGTCGTCTATAAAACAACGCCATAGTTTTAGGCCATGTCGTAATTCACCATTTGAGACTATAACTCTATTTTCCCAGTTGCCCACATAAACATTTGCTTAGCTTGGTACAAATTTTGTCCCCATGGCCGTCAAAAAAACAATCCCCATCATATAAAAAATGATTGTGAGAAAGAATGAATCTTCTACTGTTTAGATTAATAATATCTCATTTGGATCGCACACTTCCAGATCCATGAGGGCTGCATGGAGTGAATCACAGCCTTTACCATGTTTAATCACTGTGTCTAATGATTTCATATCTAATGTTCCTATAATGTAGTCTGCCTTCCAATGGGCTGAATTATGTGACCCGTATTCTTAAGATATGCCAGGAGTCGGGTTACACACTTCTGTAGGTGTTGGTCCACATATTGAGATATGTTGGAAGTAAGGCAATTAAAACCAGAAATTAGTGGTCTTCCTGGTGGTCATTTAGGATCTTTATGTATTTTTGTCCTTTGAGCTAAACTACACCGCTAATTACCATACAATTAGAAAATAACTTCTCCAAACGAGTATAACAAGCTCCATTTTTTATTTAATATATAAAATGTCAAACAAAGAACAATGGTGAATGGTACTGCATAATTCATCTAAAATCTTAAAACAAGGAATGCAAGTTCACGGGGGCCTAGGTAAAATATACCTTTCAAATTTGGGATCACTAACACTAGTGTTTCACAGTTTCAATTACAAAAAGCCACTGACTATATAATAAAAATTGAAAGCTATTCAGTATTATAAAAGTATTGTGGTCGATTGTTGCCACTTAGTGGTCAGAAGTAGTATCACCACATCACAGTCAATTGTTACCAAATTAAGACCAAAATAGCATTCCACAAAAAAATGGACAAAATAAACTTAAGTGAGTGTAAGGGTATTAATCAGGTCCCCGCTGCCCCAACACGTGTTTTGTACTCACTTCAGCAGCATGTGGCGACAGTACGTCTGACCTCTAGATGGCAACAATTGACCACAATACTTTTATAATCCTGAATATCTTCCAATTTTTATTATAGCATTGAGTGGCTTTTTGTAATTGAAAACTGTGAAACACTAGTGTTAGTGATCCCAGGTTTTAAATATATAGTATTATTCATTATTGTTCTTTGTTTGACATTTTAGAGATGAAATAAAAAATTGAGCTTGTTATACTCGTTTTTCAAAATTTATTTTCTAATTGTATGGTAAAGTCCTGTATTCAGTACTTTTTAGATAGATTTTTATACCCTTAAGAGGCGTATTCCCACATGCAGTAATAGTGCGGTAGAACTTAGTATATATTTTTTTTCTCCTTTCTCTTTGACAGATCCAGACACTGATAATAATAAAATAAATAAAATAAAATAATAAAAAGCAATTTTTTTATTTTTATTTATTTTTATACCAATCTTCAGTGACCCGCAGACAGGGTCTGTGATTGTACCAGTCAGACACGCTGTCACTCAGGCTGGGGGTGTGTCTGACTGCAACCAATCAGAGACGCAGGGACAGACGGTAGGCGGGGAAAGCAGTGACTATGTATGAGCAATAAGGAGAGGCTCCTGAAGAAGTTACATCTGCGCTGGCTACTCAGTGAGTATAACGTGCTTGCTCCAATTTCCCTATCCATTCTACCACCACTTTTAAGCGCCGGATTCTGGTCCTTATAGACTTATATGGTGACCGACGTCTGACTAAATATCTGGCATCAATTCTGGGTCAGAACAAGTTGGTTTTTTTTAACCCGGTTAGACCCGCCAATCCCGTTTATCTGTGAGTCCTCCCATCACTTGTTAGGATGTCAATTCTTTTCTTGATTTTTAGGGTTTTTTTCACCCAGAGAAAGTAATCAGAAAGTGTATAAAATGCAGCATAATATTTGTGCTGCATTTTTGGTCAATAAAACTAATTTTATTAACATCTACTGTGGACAAATCACACTTGTAATCCGGCTAAAAACAAAGCAAAAAAAAAGTAGCAAAACAGCATAAAAAAGTAACTATTTTGCTTTGTTTTGTATGCAGCATTTTTACTGCTATGAGTGACTATTTTGAATACAGAAAAAAATGCAGCTGAAACACCAAGTGTGAACATAGCCTTTGTTTTTTGCAGCAGATAAATCTAATGAACAAAGACATATACCACTAGGCCAAACATGGACCACTAATGCACACACTGGCCACAGCTGTCCAGAGCATGAGAGTTTCATATATATATATCTATGAAACTGTCACGCAAAGGTTGGGAAACCTGTTGCCGGGCACAATGCCGGTTGCATTGTGGTTCAATCCCGGATCGATTTGCACGGGTATCTGAAAGAGCCTTTACTCACTCTCTGCGGGTCCAGCTCCAAGTCGCCACCCCTGCTCCGATGCCTGTTATTGTTTACTTAGCTAACATCACATCAACACTGCTGAAGCCGATCACTGAGCTCAGCATCTCAGCAGGTGGAGACTCAGCACTGGACCTGAGGAGGGTGAGAAAAGCACCATTTGCTTTTTATAATGAACTGTACATATCAGGAAAAGATTTCTTAAGTAGGACAACCCTTTTAACAAATGTCTTACATTTCTAATCCTGGATAGTTGCAATACAGATTTGAGCAATACGAGTGTACCACCCTGAGAGGGGCCCCGCCACTTCCTCAGCTTGCTCAGGCCGAGCCGCTCGTGGTCTGGGCTCGGGTTCTCGGTGGCACGAGCGCCTCCGGACCGGGGGCCACGTCGCTCTTGTTAAGCGAAGGCGGTGGGGGTGGTGGTTGTGTAATGGGTTTTGACGCCACCCATGAGTCGTGGTGATGGGGGATGCACCACCGCTGCGGGTGAAGTGATGGCGGGCTCGTCCAGGATCGGTGTTGCGGCCGCAGCTGAGATGTTAGGCCCTCCGTGGGTAGGGGCGGTGTGTCCCGGGGCCCCGGTGGGGGACTGGAAGGGGTGATGTTGTTGTCGGGGTGCAGGGCGCCGTGCCGCGGTGTAGCGTCGTGCCCGGATGGCACTGGTGTACTCACGATTGATTCACACTCAGAGTCACTGGTAAACCAAAGTTCAGAAGTGGTCGGTCCCCGCGGCCGGCTGCTGATGTCCCCTGTGGGGTTGATGGTGGCCCCTTCTCCCGTGCACCTCTGGATGTTTGTGTTTTGGCCCCCCTGCCTAAGCAGTGGTAGCCTGCTCCCCGGCGTTGAGCTGCCGGAGGAGCCATCGGTTGCCCGCAGGCGCAGGCCCGTCGGGTGTTTGGCCCTTGGCG
This sequence comes from Anomaloglossus baeobatrachus, assembly GCF_048569485.1. Lineage (NCBI taxonomy): Eukaryota > Metazoa > Chordata > Amphibia > Anura > Aromobatidae > Anomaloglossus > Anomaloglossus baeobatrachus. The sequence continues at coordinate 2,012,971 of NW_027441779.1, read as the reverse complement.
GTGGCGCTCACCCGGTCTCGGTGGGCTTTTGCCTTCTTTCGGGACTTTGGGTGTGGATGAACCCATGAGGTCCGGCCAGCAATCAGTCAACTTGCCTATACTCAGTGGCTTCTAAGCTAGGACGGGGTCTGAGTATCCTGTTGGTTCTCCGGTACACGGTTGACTCCCCGGTTCGGGACCGGCGGGCTCCAACCCAGGCCCAGCCCGTACGGTTCTGCCGGTTGCTGTACCGGTACTCCTGCAGACGGCCACCACCGTCTGCCTGCCTGACGTTCTCTAAGGGGCCCAGGCTCCTACCTGGGTCCCTGACAGCTACTCCTCTACCACTCACTGTCAACTCCAAAACTCCACTCCTTGAACTTCCTGCCAGGTGGGCGTGTCTTTCCACCTGACTCCGCCCACCTGGTGTGCTCTACTCGCCCTGAGGGAGGCATCAGGTCTCCCTTTCGGGTGACATGTGTGTGACCTCACAGGGGATGGGGGTGTGTGTGTATGTGGTAGATGTTATTACCTGTGACCCCTGGGGTCCAGGGCGTCACACGAGCATTAATTAACTATGACTATGGTAAATCTTGTAGCACCTTAAAGACTCAAAAGTGGATGAGACACAGGGCCACTTTCCCGGTCTTGAGATTAAAGCGATATCTTATAAGAGTTTTAGAGTAAAGGAAAAGATAACTAAAAGGACTACAACTACAGTACTGCGATATGAGAATCAACCACAAATCATACCACAAAAGGTAAAATAAACCATAATTGTCAGCAAAAAACACTGAAAACACTCACAGGTCATGGGCTGGGGGCGCTGCCCATTCCCCATATCTCATAGGTGACAGACAGTTCTGTGGTGTCTGGCTATAGAAGGTCACAGCGTTTGGCTGCACAAAATGCTCCCTGACCTATTATTCCAGCTTGGTGTATTTGGTATCCTATGTATCTCCTCTTCTTGATTTTCATCCCTTTCCCTTTAAGAACCTGCAGAGTTCCTCAGTCTTTCAGCTGTTTTCCATTAGCACTTCCCTTGGTGTCTTTATATACCCTTATTTCCCCTTACTCTGTGCTGGTGATAGGTCTAATACCCTTAACACGTCTTCAGTGCAAGCAGTCAGCTTGCATTCATCTGGAGAAACTTTCTTGTGGTTGCAGTTCCACTCCCTGAGTCATCTGGAGATAGGTTATTTGTTTACTTTCCCCGTTTGCTATCCCTGTCTCTTCTTTAGAGCTTAATGTGGTTGACTAAGCGCTCATCCCATCCACTCCCTACCTAGAGTCTAATTCAGGGTCAGGTATCCGGCTCGGCGCATAGGTGCGGAATTTACCAAAGGTAGTGTACTTGTCATGATATAGACTTGCATTGCGTCTTCTGTACTGTGACTTCTGTTGTGCCCTACTGTTGAGCTGGGATCTGTCTATGTGTCGCGTGAAACTTCCTACTTCGGTAGCATTCTGCATTGCTGTGACTTGTTGTTCCCTGCATTGGGTCATTCGCTGGTAATGGGAGGGGCTTGCCCACATGCTCCATATTCCGGGTAATTGCTCTACCTTATCAGGGAGCGTTCTTAGTTGGAGCAGTGCCAGTCGTATTTCCTGGTTTGTTGCAGTAAGTGCTTGGCAACTGGTTTGTCCTGTGACTTGATCTTGGCTACTGGACCCTGGACTGTCTTCTGACTTTGCTCTGCCTGCCCCTCCTGACCTTCTTGTTCCTGTTCTGCTTTTGACCCCCGACCTCATCCTGACTACGTCCTTGCCTGTCCCTTGTCTCCCATATGTACTCTCCTAGTTACCTGACCCCTGGCCTGAATCCCGACCTCGTCTCTTTATACTCCCTGTGTTCTGTCGTGTCCTCTCAGTATTGACCTCAGCCTGTCTGACTTCCCCTTTGCTCTCACCGCATGCTCGTGCTCACAGCACCACCTAGTTGCTAGCCCTATATTACACTCCATTGTGACTAGTATCTCACTCCACCGTGTGAGTGGTGTAACAGTAGTAAGCCAAAAAAGGGGAAGGTGATTGTCTCCTAATTTTTTTAGAGATGATTGTTTCTACAGTAATTAGTTCTCCATTTGTATTTGGGACATAAATACAAAGGACGTGAAAAAGTTGCAGGACCAATTCAAACATGGCAGTGACAGTGGCCTTCAGGAGACTACCGTAACAAACTTCTGGTTCACCGTGATTTCCTGAGCCTTCTCCATACACGAGTATCCCACATCTGCTGTTTATTTTCATCATGTGTCAACAACGGGTTATAGCGCTGTGAATTTTTTTTTCCATTTAGCTTCCTGCAGACAATAATCTGATGTAATGTGAACAGGTTTTTCCAAAGTTTTACTTTATCTTTAGAAAAACCCAACTTTTAAATTAATGTAAAGTTGAAATGAATTTCCGCACCTGATCACATCCATTGTTTGTTCTCTGTGTGTGAACGTGAAATTATGTTTGTGTTTGTCGACTAATTTAAATAATTGGGAAATGATACTCGGTTAAGATAAATGCCGTTACTTCATTTTCTTCCATTTAATATTTCCAGACTAATTAACTTTTATCAGAATCACAAAATTACTTCTGCAAATGCTTCAAAGAGCAGAGAATTGTCTGGGTTCCTTTATTTCTTCTGGAGAATTCTAGCTCCCATACTATGTGCAGAAACCATAAATAGGATTGTCTAAAGATGGTCTTAACCTTACCGCATGCCCCCATTAAGAATGAAACTCCTGAGCTTCCCAATAGTGCAAGCGAAAATGTTAGTATACTTTTTCAGATAAATATGCTTATCAGCCATTTCTCCTCCCCTTTGGCTCCTGATCTCATCGTTCACTTAGAAAAAAAAAATCTAAAAATCCATCTTGGTCAAGACTGACTAATAGGCAGCTGTAATCTGATCATTCAGTGAGCTACCAAAGTCTGAAGACAGGGTAGGAGGGGGGAGCAGAAAGAAGCACAGAACAAAGTACTGCAGCTTTCTAGTACAGTGGGGAAAAAAGTATTTACTCAGTCACCAATTGTGCAAGTTCTCCCACTTGGATGAGAGAGGCCTGCAAATGACATCATAGGTAGACCACAACTATGAGAGACAAAATTAAAAAAAAAACAAATCCAGAAAATCAACTTGTCTGATTTGGCAAGATTCTTTTGCAAATTATGGTGGAAAATAAGTATTTAGTCATCTAAAAACATGCAAGACTTCTGGCTCTCACAGACCTGTAACTTCTTTAAGTGGTTCCTATGTCCTCCACTCATTACTTGTAGTAATGGCACCTGTTTGAACTTATCAGTATAAAAGTCATCTGTCCACAACCTCAAACAGTCACACTCCAAACTCCACTATGGTGAAGACGAAAGAGCTGTCGAAGGACACCAAAAACAAAATTGTAGCCCTGCACCAGGCATTTCTTAGTTAGGAATCACTAAATGTGGCCATGTGCACATTTCCATGTTCCTCAATGTTCTCTTGTGGTTTCTCCCATGATTCCAGGTTTTTTGTCTGGTTGTGCTTCTTCTTCTTTCATGGATGATAGGGAAATGACTGTTTTACTGGAGAATACGCTGACTTCACCAGTCATGATCCTCAATTTTCATCACAAAGTATAGGTTCTCCCCGGAGCTGAGCGTCTCAGAGTCTGGACAGTTCATTAGTTGTTTATGGATATTTCCACTTAATTTCCTTTTCACTAGCAAAACAATTTTCTTCTCCTGTGAGTGATGCCCGTGTGACACCGAGAGACCATTCAAAACCAACGTCTTTCTCCAGCTTTTCACTGTCATTCTTGCTGAATGTATTTCAGCCTTGTCCGAGCTCTGTAATGGATGCTTGGATGTATACTTGACCATGATTGATGGTGGTCTCAATGCTGTGCTATATGAGAGTATCCAACAAGACGAGCTACTTTGTTTACACGAGTACTCAGGGTATGAAAAAGATGACAATGTTCCAGGAGGACAACAAACCAAAGCATATGTCGAGATTGGTAAATAATTGGTTCAATGACAATGAAGTAGAGGTGCTGGATTGGCCCCCACTGTCCCCAGACCTCAACCCAATCAAACACTTGTAGTTAGAGTTGAAGAAAAAGCTGTATATATATATACCCAAGTGAGTTGACCAGTATGCACCAATATTAGGAAAGTGTAGAAGACCCTGGGATCAGTTTTTGCTCGAGTTTGAATCTAATCTAGTCTGAGATGGGCAAACTGCGGTGACATCAGATGCTGAACCCAGTGACGAATGCAAGAAATTGGAGTGCCAAGGATATCACGGCGATTGGTGAGTAGAGACTTAAATACTCTAGGCATACTCTGCCAATGTACCCCCCAGGAAGAAACATCACGCAAAACGCACATCGGGGACCCTCATACCTCAGGTTGTCTTTTGCTAGTCATCCTGATTCCCATTCCAGGCTCTTCCTGATATTTCTTTATCCAGGGCTTTCTGTCTGAGTCCTCTTGGTGTTCCTTCTCATGTCCTGCAGCTAATCTTTTGCATATCAACACCTTCGACATATATATACATATATATATATATATATATATATATATATATATATATATATATATGTGTTTCCCTGTGTAAAGACCACACTCACTCTTATTTTTGATGAGCATCTTTTATTCTTCAATTCTTGACATTACTATTTCTTGACAAATTGTGCTGTTCTAGCATGTATTAATGCAGACATACAGCTCTGGCAAGAATTAAGAAACCACTGCACAGTTTTAAAAAAATCTGCTTCTCTACATGTCTGACAGCCATTCCATTCCAGTGTCAGTTGAATTCCAACCAGAGTACACCTCATTCTACTTAATATGCTTCTGAATAGGTGATCACCTGAACCAAATCTTATTTAACCAGGGAAAGTATAGAAACCACTGCTGTGGGCTTCACAATCCTCTTGCAATATGACAAGCTGGATGGCAAAACAAGTGCTAGTAATATCCCAAAAGTAATAGGAATGAAGAAATAACTTGTAACCATACCAAACGAGTTGAAAAGAAAAGTCTCGAGTGAAGAAAAGAAGGGCTCAATTCTGGCTTTACTAGCAGAGGGATACAGTGAGCGTCATGTTGCCTCCATCCTTGAAATTTCTAAGACAGCAGTCCGTTACAAAGTCAAGCAGCAGACATTGGGGACAACAAAGCTACAGACCGGCAGGGGGCGAAAGCGACTCTCCACTAACCGGGATGACCGTCATCTTATTCTAATGTCACTTGGCAACCGCAGGATGACATCAAGTGACCTACAAAAGGAATGGCAGCTGGGGTGAAGTGCACGGCAAGAACAGTTCCTAACAGGCTCCTAGAGGCAGGGCTCAGGTCATGTAAAGTTAGAAAAAAGCCTTTCATCAATGAGAAGAAAACGAGAGCCAGGCTGAAGTTTGCCAAAGACCATAAGGATTGGACCATAGAGGACTGGAATAAGGTAATCTTCTCTGATGAGTCTAATTTTCACTTTTGCCCAACACTTGGTCGTCTAATGATTAGACGGAGACCTGGAGAAGTGTACAAGCCACAGTGTCTTGCACCCACTGTCAAATTTGGTAGAGGATCTGTGATGATCTGGGGATGCTTCAGCAAGGCTGGAATTGGATAGAATAAACTTTGTGAAGGACGTATGAATCAAGCTGCATACAAGGCAAAACAGTTGCTTCCTTCTGCTCAGGCAATGTTCCCCATCTCTGAGGACTGTTTTTTCCAGCAGGACAATCCACCATGCCACACAGCCAGGTGAATCAATGTGTGGATGAAAGACCACCACATCAAAACCTTGTCATAGCCAGCTGAATCTCCAGACCTGAACCTCATTGAAAACCTCTGGAATGTAATGAAGAGAAAGATGGATAGTCACAAGCTATCAAACAAAGAAGAACTACTTAAAGGTTTGCAGGAGTGGCATAAGGTCACCCAAAATCAGTGTGAAAGACTGATGAAAAGCATGCCAAGATGCATGAAAGCTGTGATTAGAAATCACGGTTATTCCACAAAATATTGATTTCTGAACTCTTCCTGAGTTAAAACATTAGTATTGTTGTTTATGAACTTGTTTTCTTTGCATTATTTGAGGTGTGAAAGCAATGCATTTTTTTTGTTACTTTGACCATCTCTCATTTGCAGAAAATGAATACAAAATGTATGGCTTGGAAATTCGGAAACGTTGTCAGTAATTTATAAAATAAAAGAACAATTTACATTTCATTCAAAAATATACCTATAAAGAGAAAAATCAGAAAAACTGACAATTTTGCAGTGGTCTTTTAATTTTTGCCAGAGCTGTATAACAAATGTTTTTTTATTTTCCTGTATTGATAATCTTTTACAAACCTTTGAATCATATCACCATCTTGAGGACACTGAAGGACATCAATGTTCCATTTCACTATATCGTTCATTTTGAATCAAGGGATTGTTTAGTCTATGCAATTTTTTAGTTTTCATGTTTTTTTTCCAGGTTTTCCTGGCAATCCTCTGTCTTTTTGGTGTTTCACATTATGTTTTGCAGCTATTTCCCTGCACGGTAATAACTTATCTATTTTTCTAGCATGTGTTCATGCAGATATAATAAATGTTTTATTTCTTTTCTTATTATTTGAATAATAGTTCTTCTAAGCATTTTGTCATCTGGTGGACACCGTACAATATCAATGCCCTACCTTTAATGTATTAATATTTTAGATACAGTGACTGCATAGTGTATACAATTTTTGATACCAATATGAATTTATTTATTTTTTTTGCTTGTTGACAGCCATTGGGGTCTATTGTAAGTGAACTCCTCTTTTCTAATTAAATTTTAATATGTTGAAATAAAGAATTTTCTTTTACATAAAATTGCTTTTGGCTCCTATATGCGCATCTTCTATAGGTTTATATAACCTAGTAGGATTCAGGCAGTGTTGAAAGCCAAAGGTGGATTTACAAAATACCAACAATTTAATAAAAATAAAAAATTAGATTTTTAGGAGCAAAACAGTAACAATACAGTGACATGACAAGAATCTGCATAACTAATCATATGCTAAATAGTTGCAAGTCAAATTTATGCATGAGATAACCAAGATGATTTTCTATAACATAAAGGTAGTCTCACTCTCGAAGCTGTAGTGGATGGTGAGATATGGAGCCTAAAAGTCAAAAGTTGAGAAAATTGTTACCCGTTTGCTCGTCAGTGTCATAAGTTTTTAATCTAAATGATCTTTAAAAATAATATATATCATCATGGCGAAAAGTTTTGGCACCCCTGAAATTGTTACAAAAAAAAGCAATTCTCCCAGAAAATTATTTCAATTACACCCTTTGTCACCCACGTTTATTTCCTTTCTGTGTTTTGGAACAGCACAAAAAATAGAGGAAAAAAAGAAATTGGACAAAATTTCACACAACACCCCCAAAATGGGCAAGAAAAAATTGGCACCTTTCCAAAATTGTGGGAAAACAGCTTAGTTTAAATCATGTGATGCTTGTTCAAACTCACCTGAGGCAAGTAACAGGTATGGGCAATGTGAAAATCATGCTTGAAAACAATTAAAAAGGGGAGAGGTTGACTTAATCTTTAAATTGTGTGCGTATGTGCCACAAAGGATGGTGAACAAAAAGAGAAGAAAAGAACTGTCGGAGGACTTGAGAACCAAAATTGTTGAAAACTATCAACAATCTAATGGTTACAAGTCCATCTCCAAAGATTTCTGGATTTGTTTTCTCATTTGTCTCTCGTAGTTGTGGTCTACCTGTGATGTTAATTACAGGCCTCTCTCATCTTTTTAAGTGGGAGAACCTGCACAATTGGTGGCTGACTAAATACTTTTTTCCCCACACTGTGTATACACAAATATATATATATATATATATATATATATATATATATATATATATATATATATATATATATATATATATTCCATATTCTAGGAGTTGTGACACCAAGAACCAAGACAAAGCCTTTTCATATAATAGACCCTCATGGGGAATGAGAAGGGGTTTTCCATGTAGTGGACAACCACTTAAACCCCCCTGTCTCTAATGATAACGAGAAAACTCTGCTGACCCTGTCCAAGTCTGTACAGCAAAACTGACAAGTGTGATGCAAGTATTGTTAGCCTATTGTGACTACTCATCTGACCATTGTCAAAATGTGGATATTTCAAAGCTTCTTTTCATAAAGTGTTTGTTATGAAGGATTTTTTTTTTTTTTTATAATACAATTTTTTTAATACCTATAAGAAAAAACATAAAACCATGATGATTAAACACTCATCTGCTCTTTATGTGTCCTTACAGCTTTTCTATTGATGTGTGATAGCCAGCAAAGCTTAGAGGAGAAACCTCCACGAGTCAGTGACTTAGAGCCTGAGTGTAACGCCTGCAAGGAACCACAGACTTAATTCAGACTGGCTGTAACGGACAGGCTAGAGGAAAGCCGCTCACAAAGCAGGCAGGACCCTGAGAATGCTGAAACCCTTTAACCCCTATACAAGGATTTGAAATTACACAGGGCCTCGGAGATCGCTACCTGTGGCAGGCTGCAGTCCGATGAGAGTAGTAGTCAGGCAGGGTCAAACTAGGAAATGCAAAACAGGGACAGAATCAGGCAGACAAGGACGTAATCAGAAAACGAAGCAGAGTTCAAATTTGGATGGGGCAGCGAGGTACAAAAACAGTAGGCAGGAGGTTAGTCAGGAAACATGCAGAAGTCAAAATACTGTAATCACAAAACAACATGGGAACCAGAAATACAGAATTATCTCTGGCAGAGACCAGTAGACAAGAGGGGAAATTAAAAGGGTGTGGTGTCCCATTGGCTGCGGCTGAATGGTGGTAACTTCAGCTGGAAGACACACGCTACCTACATTCAGCCAGTGATACTGCTGGTCCCAGGGAAACCCAGCTTAGTGGAGGAGTGGAGCCTGCACCCACCAGATCCACTGGCACCAGCACTTTCCACAGCGGGAACACGGTGCCGCCTGGTGATCAAAGCAGAAGTTGCAGAGGCGGGCTTTGGTAGAGATGTGACACTGAGTCTCTGGAGAAGGAATATGTTCAGAGAATCTATGAAGCTATCGCTGGCCACTTCAGCAGCGCAAGATATTCTCCTTGATCCAAGTGGGTGGACTTCCTTATGAGTTTGTTGATGTCTATGGAGAAAGAAGTGAGATGAACGTAAGGAGAGAATATTAAGTGTGAGACACATAAAAAGTTTTGCTGCTTTTTCATAATGTATCTTCAGGGTTGGAATCATTGCTACACTGCTCAATTTGGCTATATATCTTCCACGTTGATGCTGCTGCTTCTGGACATGTGCTAAATAGAGTTGGGAGGCAGGAATCCCTCATATCTCTGTGTTGTGTATGGGACACATAGCAGCTAGTGTTTACCCATATTGCTCAAAAACAACTAAAATCTTGAGACAATTTAGGATTGGTGAATTCTTGGTGAAAATTCAGGATACAATTTAAAATTATCGAAATACAGTCATGGCCAAAAGTTTTGAGAATGCTACAAAATATTAATTTTTACAAAGTCTACTGCCTAAGTTTTTCTAATGGAAATTTGCATATACTCCAGAATGTCATAAAGAGTGTTCAGCTTAACAGCAATTACTTGCAAAGTCAATATTGGCTAAGAAAATGAACTTTAACCCCCAAAACACATTTCAACATCATTGCATTCCTGCCTTAAAAGGAGCAGCTAACATTGTTTTAGTGATTGTTCTATTAACACAGGTGTGGGTGTTGATGAGGACAGGGCTGGCGATCAATCAGTCATGATTAAGTAAGAATGACACCACTGGACATTTTAAAAGGAGGCTGGTGCTTGGTATCATTGTTTCTCTTCAGTTAACCATGGTTATCTCTAAAGGAACACGTGCAGCCATCATTGCTCTGCACAAAAATGGCCTAACAGGGAAGAGTATCGCAGCTACAAAGATTGCACCTCAGTCAACAATCTATCGCATCATCAAGAACTTCAAGGAGAGAGCTTCCATTGTTGCCAAAAAGGCTCCAGGGCGCCCAAGAAGGACCAGCAAACGCCAGGACCGTATCTTGAAACTGTTTCAGCTGCGGGATTGGACTACCAGCAGTGCCGAGCTAGCTCAGCAATGGCAGCAGGCTGGTGTGAGTGCTTCTGCACGCACTGTGAGGCGGAGACTGCTTGAGCAAGGTCTGGTTTCAAGAAGGGCAGCAAAGAAGCTACTTCTCTCCAGAAAAAACATCAGGGACCGACTGATCTTTTGCAAAAGGTACAAGGAGTGGACTGCTGAGGACTGGGGTAAAGTCATTTTCTCAGATGAACCCCCTTTTCGATTGTTTGGGACATCTGGAAAACAGCTTATTAGGAGAAGAAGAGGTGAGCGCTACCACCAGTCTTGTCTCATGTCAACTGTTAAGCATCCTGAAACGATTCATGTGTGGGGTTGCTTCTCAGCCAAGGGAATCGGCTCACTCACAGTCTTGCCTAAAAACACAGCCATGAATAAAGAATGGTACCAGAATGTCCTCCAAGAGCAACTTCTCCCAACTGTCCAAGAGCAGTTTGGCGCCCAACAATGCCTTTTCCAGCATGATGGAGCACCTTGCCATAAAGCAAAGGGGATCACTAAATGGCTTATGGAACAAAACATAGAGATTTTGGGTCCATGGCCTGGAAACTCACCAGATCTTAATCCCATTGAGAACTTGTGACCAATCATCAAGAGGCGGGTGGACAAACAAAAACCAACAAATTCTGGCAAAATGCAAGCATTGCTTATGCAAGAATGGACAGCTATCAGTCGGGATTTGATCCTGAAGTTGATTGAGAGCATGCCAGGGAGAATTGCAGAGGTCCTGAAGAAGAAGGGTCAACACTGCAAATATTGACTTGCTGCATTAACTCATTCTAACTGTCAATATAACCTTTTGGTACTCATAATATGATTGCAATTATATTTCTGTATGTGATGTAAACATCAGACAAACACAATTAAAAACTAGAGGGCAACAGATCATGTGAAAATATAATTTTGGTGTTATTCTCAAAACTTTTGGCCATGACTGTAGTGTTATCCTTCATGCACATGTGAGAGGTTGAGGGTGTATTATGACCTTTATCCACTGTGAACTGCTGCAAAATGCTTATTTACTGTACACTGTATGCATTGTTACTAACCAGCCACCAGAAGCCGCTGTTTTGCATCTGCATTTGACTGTTTGGTTACTATAGCAACATTTCAACGGACGTCTCCACTGGGCTTCGAGAGCTGAGGAGGTGCTGTGTGTGAGTTTCAGGGAAAGCGAGTGGTGTGCGTAATTGAAAGGAGCCACCACAGAAACATTTAAGTGAATTGGGAGAAGAATCGTGTTAGAGTTTAGCAAGGAGGACCGTGACGCGTGTGAGCAGCATCTTGTGTTGGAGATCACCATTCTTCAGCTGCTTGCTATACTGGTCACCGTGAGAGGATCTCCAAGTCTCTTATTATGGCAGCTGGACACCATAGTACCTGGGTGCGGTAGGCTGGGCCCAGAACCGCGTGCACTTTATGTTTTGGTACCAAAACACATATCTGTTCTAGTTAGTCCGACTATATACACACTGTAAGACTTACCGACTCTGCTGTGTCAGGTATCAGTTACATTTAAACTCTTAAAGGGACAGCACTACATGTTTGCCTTGACTGTTGCTCTATAAGATTTCCAGGACTGTGTTTCTGAGCTGTGTGGTTTGCCTTCCCACTTTTACCATCTGCCTTCTCTGTGAGGGTTCAGCAATTAAGGGTATTCATGCGGTTATGGGATTTGTTTATGTTTCGATGGATACGTTGTGAATTCTTGTTCCGTACCACTGGTAGGGCGTGTTCATACACACACACAATTATTCCAGCTTCCCAGAGGGATTACTAGGTATTAGGCGACTCTTCAGACAGTCCCTAGGTTAGGCAAAGGTTGGTGAGAAGGCAACATAAGTCGCCGTTACGGGTGGCTTAGCACAGGGGTGTCGGCCTTAGGCATTATATTTATATTGTTCTGTTTTATGGATGCTTTTCTGTTTTCGTAAAGTAAAGCTATCCTTTATCAATTCAACTGCCTGGAGTCACTTTCCTGGTGCGAGGTTTTGCTGTATACTGGGGATCCCACCCTGTACACAACTTAGGGTAAGTTCACACAGTGCGTTTTTCGGGTGCGTTTTTGGCCTCAAAACTGCATGACTATTCTTCCCCAGCAAAGTCTATGAGTTTTCATTTTTGCAGTCCGCACACAACTTTTTTTTTAAGCTGCGTTTTTTGAGCTTAAAAAAAAATATGGACATGTCAATTCTTTCTTTGTTTTTCTGCGTTTTCCCCCATGCAATGCATTGGAAAAATGCAGAAAAACGCAGAGATCAAAAACGCAGAAAAAAACGCACCAAATCACGGTAAAAACGTATGCATTTTTTGCCGTGTTTTTTTGCCGCGGGTGCATTTTTGTGCGTTTTTAGCGGCCAAAAACACAGCGTCAAAAAAGCGCAGCGTGTGCACATAGCCTTACATTTTAGCGTAGTCAGCAGGATACAGCAACTGCCATGGACCGGAACACCAGAGGCACCAGTAGTCCTGCCCCAGGTGCCAAGTCCACCGATGCCCCCGGTATTAGCTCAGCAGGGGACATCCGTGGCACTGTGGCAACGTCTGCCAAAATTTAATGGCACAATTATGACGTTGCAGGACTGGACTGAAAGGGTGCGGTGTGGTTTTCTAAAGTAAAACAATCCTTTATCAGTTCATCTACTTGGAGTCGCTTTCCTGATGCATGGTTTTGCTGTATACTGGGGAGCTCACCCTGTACACGACTTACACGCACTCAAGAGCTAGTTATAAAAAGTCCCTTAAAGAGGATTTTTAATCAAATTTTTCACATTGAACTGGACTAATCATGAGCAGCCAGCAACATAGAAGTGCGGAAGGACTTGTAATGATGTCATCAGGGTTATATGGCCAGAATGCAAAGGTCCTTGCTAGAAATGAGCGAGTACTGAAATATTGGTAATCGCTACACTCGTAACAAGTACTTTGTAATACTCGCGTATTTGTTACAAATAGCAAGTACAATGCAAGTCAATGGGAAATGCGAGTAATTTTCTGTTGGAACCAACAAAGAGGTCTGGGAGCTTGAGGAAAAGGCTGAAAGAAGACTGGAGAATCTCTCTCTCTCCGCAGAAAGGCTTTTATATACCCTATGACGCTGCACGGCCAGCCGATAACAGTAATACCACAATCAAGATGGCTGCAGCATTACTGTAATTGGTTAAGAAGCTCAGCATGTTTAGTGACTTCAAATCAGGAGCCAAACCTGCTGGGCGGGACATACAAATATCGCAAGGCGAGTGCATAAAAACTCTTGTATAACGAGTACCCCGAATACCGTACTATCTGTGTTAGTAGCGAATAGTAACGATTACAGTTGTTCATCACTAGTCCTCGCAGCTGGAATCTGCAGCCTAAATAAACACTGATGATATATTACACAGCACAGAAGTGTGGAAATATTAATGTTCCACACTTCTGTGCAGTGTATTATATCTTCAGTGCTTATTTAGACTGCAAACTCCGACTGATGACCTCATTACACTTTAGACAGGTCTTTTTACACTTCTATGTTGCTGACTTGCTATGATTGGTCCACCTCAGAGAGGAGTACATGCCCACAGTGAAAACTATTATAACACCCACATGAACTTAATAAAGCTTACCTTATTATGTGCCAAATATTTGATTGCCTCAATGAGGTGCAATTAAAAATAAACTATGATGAGAAATGGTTGTAACAAGATGAGGTCTATGGAGTTTTTCCATCAAACATTCCCACTGGTAATAACAGCATGTAATGTTAGTGAAGGGCTTCAGGTACCGCAGTCTTTCTCTCTTATATGAACCCTGATATTTGTCCTTCGGGCTCTGGCAGATTTATTTCACCTGTTTTGTTCGGCCTACATTTCCTTATCCCTCCGCTACCGATTTAATCCTCTCTAAATAAATAAGACTGAGGATCTGAAATGAGCTGTAACCTGTAATTAACGGCTCCCGTAAACTGTAATTGAGAAACATAACTCAACCGTCTTCCCTCTTTGTCATTTTTGCGATATTTTTATGTGGTCAGAGGCGAGGACAGAAAGCAAGTCTGAGGCGAGATGTATCTGATGCTATTTATATGCAAATGACAGAGTAATGCGCGTTGTTCCCTTCAATTAGCTGACAATTCATTATCACCTCTCCGTGTGCTCGGATCACTCTCAAGGTCACTTTTCTCTCCCTTCTTGTTCCACATAATCAGTACATTTTCCACATGACCGTTTGGTTAAACGCTGCGATCATTTTCTGGCTTTTCTCTTGTAAATATTCTTGACGGCTTCCTGTCCCCGATCCCAGGGATGTTCATTTCAGTATTGCTCCCTGTAATAAATAATTGGGATGTTTCAGTATGGCAGTGGAGGGCATTGATTCACTTTGTTGTATTTTTGTCTTTTTTTTTAAAGAAACCGAATAAATTGAAGTTTTCTAATAAGGCATCTGATAAACCAGAGAGTTTGATGCACTGGCGCAAAACTACAGCATGACGCTAAATTCACACGCAACGTATTCAATCTGAGTGCTGTCTCTGGAAAAAACTGAACTCACATGGACAGGACTGGGCCCAATGTTTCTTAGTTGGACTGTTCAAATGACCATTTTGTTTTCAAAGAGGCCAAAAAATTGTAGCATCCCCTAGTCTCTTTCTTGTGTCGGATGAGAATTGCTCATTCAAGTCTATGGGAGCACAAAAAATATCAGATTCCATGTGGATTAATTGTGTAGCATTCAATCATTGCGGATACATAAGAACCTGTATTTAGTCATATAAATGTTAAGAAAATGGTGATCTATGTAAAATGGATGCAATGAAGATAGCAAATCATCTGGGTTTTTACTGTATGAAAATCAGACACTCTTTTATACATTCGTGTGAACTTAGACTGATAGTGACTTTAGAGAGTAATATATATCCCAGTTAGGGATATTTGGCTTTTAGGTGAAATTTATGTAATATTTAAAAAATTCATGGTACAGTAATATTTTATCATGAAAGTCGGGCATTTAAGCAGAAGCATGCAGTGGTGATTTCCTCACTTTAAACTATTTATTGAATCATGCATATGAGGAGTCGAGCACTGCTGTCACACATGGAGTTGGAGATGTCGTTATGTAATGCGTGACACACGATCATACCAACGGGCGTCTGACCAAAAACACCACAAAAAGGGGGAAACACCGGGGTCACGATACAATGAAGGTCCCTGCTGCTAGGGAGAGAGGTGAGGGGGCATTTTCTGCACTCACCTCAAGCTGACTCCTAAGCTCCCTAGCATCCCTATACAAGTTCTTTCAACCTGTCGGTGAGCAGGATACCTGGGTCCCTCAACTGGCCCTAAACTCACACTGCCTAGTGAGTAGGCCGTTGAGTAGACTAGACTCGCCACTAAACTAATAAGCACAGAGAGAAAGGAAAAACAGATGGGGGAATAAACAGAAGGATACACAACCCCAAACTTCACCGTAGAAGACAGACTCTAAAGTAGCAGGTGGCTAGGCACAGGACAAAACCTCAGCAGTTCCTTCCACCAGGCTGGCCAAAGTATAAATGATTCTAACAGCAGCAAGGTCTGCTGGGAAGGATCCAGTATTTAACCTAAATGGGCGTGGACCCAGAGCAGCAACAGCTGACCTCCCCTGCCCTGCTCAGAGCTGCTAGCCACAAAACCTGAAATTAACTCATGAGATACCAAAGGAAAGGAAACTTTGTTTAAATGAGGAGTCAAGATGGAAATGGGAGGCTCTAGTCCTAAGGCTGTCACTAATCTCAAAACAGCCAGGAGACGACCGTGACAGTTGTGCTCCCCATACACACCAACAGGACTACCATGCCCCTTATACACTATTTAAGCTTTATCTATGACTGTTATTATCTACTTATTTATTGGTTTCTTGGATGGTTTGAATCTTTGTATCCCTTACGCTTTCTATACTATTTTATTATGTGTTTTGTGTGATTAATTAAACATAAAGTTTATAATATTTTCTTTGGGCTTTTTTGCATCTAATTTTGCTATTGGGTTTATTGTTTACTACAAAGTGCCCTTCATACACTTTGGCCATTTATATGTCTTTTTCTGTGTTTTTCACAGTAATTTCAGCCAACATGGATATTAAAGCCTAGTCTTGACTATCTTATGCTACGAATTTTAAAGGAGATCTGACATAGAATAGAGAATTGGATAGCGGACATATCTTTTTATTTTAAAAATACCATGAAGCAACTACTGCAGAAAAGAATGCGTGTATGGTGGAACAAAGCCTCATTAGAATCTGAAGGTTTAATCCCTGGAGGATTACGTGTCAAGATTTTTCCCTCATTCCCTGTTGAAGATGACTTTTTTTTGGACCCGATGAGAGTAGGTTTGTACTATGTGCTCTAGGTGATTGATTGAACTATTAATACGGTAGGTATGAAAAAGAAAGTCTCCGCTTTGATGTGACTCTCTTGGATATCTATAATTTTCTCTCCTCAGATCGGCTGTGACTGCAGTAAGAACCTTGTGGACATTTGTTGAGAAAGGAAATTTAAGGCCTGCATGTGTGACGCCTTGTCTGTTCCTTTCAGAAGTGGCTCCTTTGACACCTGCATCTCCATAGCTGTGATCCACCACTTTGCTTCAGAGGTATGGTGGAAGCATGACATTGTAGAGAAAGTCAGTGGCCAACCCTTTAATGAACGAGCAATATGACCAGGGATAAATGCCAAGCAAGAAACTTCTGTACAGTCTGTTTCTGACTGTTTTCCCCACATGTGCGGACTGGTCGCGGGTTTCTGACAACCTCGTAGACATAGCTGACTCCCTTGCAGAGATTGGCTGGGCCAGGGAGGCCAAAAGGCATATGGCTTTGGGCCGCTCCCCCAGAGCTGTGCTGGGCCACAAGATTGCCTGCTTATTCTTCAGCTAGGCTGGCACTCTGCCTTTCAGTTTAATTATGTGCCAGCCTGACCGCATAACCATACCTCCCAACATTTAAAGATGAGAAAGAGGGACAAAGTATGCGGCGCGCGTACCGCGGCAATTTTGGGCCACGCCCCCTAACCACACCCATTTTGCAATCTGTCACGCCCACATCCAATCCTTTTCAGCACTGCTGATCACATTGTTTAAGGCTGCATGCTCACGATCAGTATTTGCAGCATTTTGGATGTAGCGTGTTTTTGCTGTGTCTAAAACCCTGCGTTGTACAGTACAAGCACAGTGGAGGGTTTCTAGAAATCCCGTGCCCACTGTGCTTGTTTTTTCTGCAGCAAACACTGACCTGCGGAGCGGCTTTCCAGACTGCAGCATATCAATTGTTTGCTGCAGTTGCATGCGTCCTCCGTAGGGAGAACACAGCAGGAGACCGAAGTGCACTGAACCCTGATTGTGGGCACAAACAGCTGTGGTCTCCTGCGGAGGAGACGTGCAGCCCCACAGGTCAGGACCCACTGCCTCCAGGACACAGCGAGTCCTGATCATGGGCACAGGCAGCTGTGGTCTCCTGCGGAGGAGACGTGCAGCCCCACAGGTCAGAACCCACTGCCTCCAGGACACAGCGAGTCCTGATCATGGGCACAGGCAGCTGTGGTCTCCTGCGGAGGAGACGTGCAGCCCCGCAGGTCAGGACCCGCTGCCTCCAGGACACAGCGAGTCCTGATCATGGGCACAGGCAGCTGTGGTCTCCTGCGGAGGAGACGTGCAGCCCCGCAGGTCAGAACCCGCTGCCTCCAGGACACAGCGAGTCCTGATCATGGGCACAGGCAGCTGTGGTCTCCTGCGGAGGAGACGTGCAGCCCCGCAGGTCAGGACCCGCTGCCTCCAGGACACAGCGAGTCCTGATCATGGGCACAGGCAGCTGCGGTCTCCTGCGTTCTCCTGCGGAGGAGACGTGCAGCCCCGCAGGTCAGGACCCGCTGCCTCCAGGACACAGTGAGTCCTGATCGTGGGTACAGGCATACGCACATATACGGTACATATTTGAAGACAAATTCCCTAAAATACATATAAACAGACAAATCTATACACAGTCATCTACACTGACATACATGGATATATACATCATACATATACACACATTGGAGGTAATAATATGGGGAAGCCGGCAGCAGCCGCACTCACCTACCCCGCTTGTCTCTGTCCAGCTCCTCCTCGGCATGTGATCACTTGGCAACACTTTAACAGACCTAGCCACGCACAGTGCACACTGACACCGCTGTGTATGTATCACAAGGGAGGATGGGGGTTTTATATACTAATATATAAAACCCCCATCCTCCCCTGTGATACATACACTACATATATATATATATATATATATATATATATCACAGTATATACAGCACAGGAGGGGCTGGGGGCTACAGTATATACACATCACAGGAGGGGCTGGGGGCTACAGTATATACAGCACAGGAGGGGCTGGGGGCTACAGTATATACAGCACAGGAGGGGCTGGGGGCTACAGTATATACAGCACAGGAGGGGCTGGGGGCTACAGTATATACAGCACAGCAGGGGCTGGGGGCTACAGTATATACAGCACAGGAGGGGCTGGGGGCTACAGTATACACAGCAGAGGAGGGGCTGGGGGCATAGACAGTACTTGAGGGGCATACATATTAGGCCTGTTTCAGATGTCAGTGATTCTGGTATGTATGTGCTAGTTTTTATACGTACCAGAATCACTGACCTATGCAGACCCATCATAATCAATGGGTCTGCACACACATCAGTGACTGACCGTGTCTCCGTGTGGCGTACATGCGTATCCGTGATTGCCGCACAGAAACATGTCCAGTTGTTTTTCTGGCATCACTGATGTCCCACAGACCACACTACGGTGTGATCCATGAAACACGTACCAGAAAAACATGGACATTTAAAATAAAAAGCTTTTTCAACTCACCTTCTCCAGCGATGCTGAATTCAGCAGCTGCTCTCTGCTTCTTCCTGACCGGCACATTATGGCATGCGTATTCATTTATGCAGCCAGAGACAGCCCGGAAGTAGCTGCAGAGGTGAGAGAGCGGTGGCTGGATGCTGAATCGCGGAACTCTTCAGCACCACGGAGAGCAGGAGCGGGGACAGGTGAGTATATGTCCATGTGAAATCACGGAGTACGGATCACGTATCATGGATTGCACATGGACAACCACTGTGTGCCGTGAATCACGGAGTATGAAGGGACATATGCGTGTTTAACACGTCAGTGAAGAATGTCTGTGTTTTTCACTGAGGGGCATACACGTTACTAAGGGGTATACACATTACTGGGGGAAATGCACTTTACTGGGGGGCATACAAATTACTGGTAGCATAGATATTACTAAGGGGCATATAGCTCTGGTGTTGGGGCTTATACAGCTCTGGGGGCACATACAGCTCCGATGTGGGGGATGGGGGCATACAAATCTGGTGTGGGGGCTGGGGGGCACACAGATCTGGTGAGGGGGGGTGGCTGGAGGCATATAGCTCTGGTGAGGAGAGGGCTGCTGGGGCATACAGATCTGGTGAGGGGGGGTTGGGGGATACATATCTGGTGGGAGAGGGGCTGGAGGCATACAGAGCTGGGGGGTGCTGGGGGGCATATAGATCTGGTGGGGGGGCATACAAATTTGGTGAGGGGGCCATACAGATGTGGTGAGGGGGGTGACTGGAGGCATATAGCTCTGGTGAGGAGGGGGTTGGGGCATACAGCTCTGGGTAGGTGGGGGGGGGGGTCACATACAGCGTTCCTTGGTGCTGCAGCTCCTCTTCCTCCAGTCTCTTCATCTGTGGACAGAGCTCAGCATGTTGCTCGGTAGCTCCGCCCACAGATGCACTTCAGTAGACAAGCAGCCCAGCTGAGAGCAGTGAGTGCACACTGAGCTGCAGGTACCGATTTAAAGCGCCGGCAGCCAGGAAAATGCTGCTGCCGCCCACCCATAACAGCGGCACCAAAGAGCCAGAGCAGTGAAGCAGCGCTTGGCTCTGCTCATGTGCATTAGGAGGGGGAGAAAGTCAGACAGGGAGAGAGCGGGTGGGCGGAGCCACGGGACAAAAGCCTCACGATCGTGACACCCGCTGAAATCCGGTACAGTCCCGCTGTATCCGGGACGGTTGGGAGGTATGTATACAGCATGTTAGAATGTGTATATAAGATCCCACTGGTGGTGGTCGCAGCTTATAGGCCCCAAATCTGGTGACAGGTTCCCTTTAAAGTGAACCTGTCAGATGCAATATGCACTCAGAGCCAGGAGCAATTCTGGGTGTATATTGCTATTCCCTTCCTAACTGTCCCTGTATATGCTAGCATAGATAAAGAGATCATTAGAAAAAGTATTCCTAAAGATCTTATATCTCATGCTAATGAGCGCGGGGACTAGTCACAAGGGCGTTACTTCACTTGGCTAGTCGGCTCACATAGCATGTTAGCATGTTATTACGCCCCTGTGTGAGCTCTAACACGCTATGTGAGCCGACTAGCCAAGTGAAGTAACGCCCTTGTGACTAGTCCCCGCGCTCATTAGCATAAGATATAAGATCTTTAAAAATACTTTTTCTATAGATGCCTTTATCTATGCTAGTGTATACAGGGACAGTTAGGCAGGGAATAGCAATATGTACCCAGGACTGCTCCTGGCTCTGAGTGCATATTGCACCTGACAGGTTCACTTTAAAGGGAACCTGTCAGCAGAAATTTCGCAATAAAAATAAAATATTCCCCTTCTGCAGCTCCTGGGCTGCATTCTGGAAAGGTTCCTGTTTCTATTGTGCCCCCTTTGAGACCTACAAAAATACTTTATGAAGTCTTACGTTTTTGTATGCAAAAGTGTTTTTATGGTCACGGCGGTGGTCTGTTTGGCGTCCGTTATTCCCCCTCCTGCCGCTGTACGCCGTCCCCCATTGCTCATTTACATACACAAAGACGCCCTCCTCATGTAACTGTCCTCCCGAAGTCTCGTGCATGCCCAGTGCCACTCTCGCGGGAGTGAGCACTGTGCAAAGTGTGAACGCTTTTGAGGTGATTGCGCAGGCGCGAGATTATGGGCAGCGCCGTGATTGTCATCAGCAGCGTCATCCAAGTATCCGCCCATAATCTCGTGCCCGCGGTAATAGGTAACATGGTTCATATGGCCAGCGCTTGCGCATAGCGGTGCTGTCAGAGGGAGAAGCGCGGGCACGAGATTATGGGCGGGTACTTGGATGACACTGCTGATGACAATCACAGCGCCGCCCATAATCTCGCGCCTGCGCAATCACCTCAAAAGCGTTCACACTTTGCACAGTGTTCAGTCCCGCGAGAGTGGCACTGGGCATGCGCAAAAGTTCGGGAGGACAGTTACATGAGGAAGGCGTTCTTGTGTATGTAAATGAGCAATGGGGGACTGCGTAAAGCGGCAGGAGGGGGAATAACGGACGCCAGACAGCCCGCCCCCATGACCATAAAAGCGCATTTGCATACAAAAAGGTAAGACTTTATAAAGTATTTTTTTAGGTTTCAAAGGGGGCACAATAACAACAGGAACCTTTCTAGAATGCAGCCCAGGAGCTGCAGAGGGCGAATCTTTTACTTTTATTGTGAAATTTCTGCTGACAGTTTCCCTTTAACTGGTAGGGGAGCCAGGATAAAGCAGAGCTGAAGCTGTTGGGCAGCTAGGACCCAGCAGCTCCACAGGCAGATGACCACTGATCGGTAAGCTAATAGAAGTCTCCAGATGTCACTCTGCTGCATAGGTTATTACTGGCCAGTGCTATCTGCAGGAGAGATAAGTGCTGATTGCACGGTCTTCTCCTCAGCTTCCTGATTCCCCGTGTGTCTGCAGCAGTGAGAAGCCACACACGGGGAGTCAGAGAGAACAGCTGCAGAGAAGCGCAGGCTCCGGAGCTGGGGATGTCGGCTCTGCTGCAGGGGGGTTGGGGGGGTCGGCTCTGCTGCAGGGGGGGGGGGTCGGCTCTGCTGCAGGGGGTGATTCATACCTCAGCGGCAGTCACAGGAGTTTCAAGGTGCGCGCTCGACACTGTAATGAATACAAGGGAGAAACAGCGAGGCGGGGCTACAGTGGGTGGGCGGAGCCACGGGACACACGGCCTGATGGGCGGGACTCGGGATCAAAGGCTCAAAAGCGTGAGAGTCCCGCTGTATCCGGGACGGTTGGGAGGTATGGCATAACTGATAGTAGACACAGTCCTGTGCGCTGCCAGATCTGCTAATGTGACGTAATGCAGCGCGCCCTGCACTGCCACCCTGCTGCCAGAGAGAAGCTTAATTGGAGAACAAGCCAGGACAAGATGAGTGATTTATTTGCTTCTCCATATAAAAATAACCCTAGTATGTGTCATCAAGCAAACAGCGAAAGGGAATCGAAACCCTGTTTCTAAGAAAGAGGGAGATGGTGACTCCTGATCAAACCTACCGCTAGTCCCTGGGGTCCCTCACCACCCTAGATAGGTTCCACACCTATGCGCCAAGCCAGATACCTGACCCTAGGTATCCCTAGTGCTGGGTCCTAAATAGGGAACGGCTGGGATGAGCTCTTCATCAACTCCGCTAAACAGCTATAGACGACACAAGGAGGAGACACAGGGGAAATAGTGCATGAACTACTTATTCACTTATTCTCAGATGACTCATGTAGAAGTACGCAAAGTTTCAGAAACAATACCACTGAGGAATGCAAGCCACCTACTTGAATCCAGAGCTTGACAGAACTGAATAATATCACCAGTGCAAGTCGAGGGAAAATGAGAATATTTTAATCCAAGAGAAAATACAGATGATTAGCTCTAAAGGGTCTTAAAGGGAAAAGGATGAAAACCCAGCTGAGGAGCTACCTAGTACACTGAAAACTAACAGCAGGAGAAATAGAAAGTCAGGGAGCATTTTGCACAGCCAAATGCTGTGATCTTCTATTGCCAGACACTACAGTACTGTCTATGTGCTGTGCTGTGCGGTGCGCATATATGATTGTGTATATCTACGTATGTTTGTATATATCTATATGTCTCATTACGTATTTTTGTGCATGTCTAAAAATATGAATATATGTACCGTGATGGCCGAAAGTGTTGGCAATGTTGAAATTGTTTCAGAAAACGAAGTACCGTATTTTTCGCTTTATAAGACGCACTTTTGTTCCCCCAAATTTTGGGGGAAAGTAGGGGGTGCGTCTTATAAGCCGAATATACGGGGGGGGGGTATATATATGTACACTGCAGGGTCCAGGGGAGGTGGGGGCGCTGTGCTGGGGGCAGGTGAACGCTGCGGCGGCAGCGTTTGATCTCCTGCTTCCGCTCATATAATATGCACAGCCACTGTCCATCTCCAGTGGTGCTGAAATCACACCGCAGTGACGGGCTGGGGGAGCGGTGCATATTATTTGTCCCTGCGCCCCCCTGTGATGGCACATGCCCCCCCCTGTTAGATTTGGCCCCCAGGCTGCTGCTCATTCTAAAATAAAAAAGCTTTACTTACCCCCTCCAGCGTTTCTCCCCGTGTCCCTGCTTCCACTGTGATCAGGCACACAGAGATCTCAGTCTCCTGTGCTGATCACATGACCGCACTGAGAACCAGGAAGTAAGGAAGAAAAGCACGGAGGGAGACAGGAGGGAGATCAGCGCTGCAGGAGGTAAGCAAAGAGTGTTTTATTTTACTATGGGCAGCAGCCTGGGGGCGATATCTATCACAGGGGGACTTGTGCGATCTATAGGGGCCATGTGCAGCACTATGGGGGCGATATCTAACACTGGGGGACTTGTGCGATCTATATAGGGGCCATGGGCAGCACTATGGGGGAGATATCTAACACTGGGGGACTTGTGCGATCTATATAGGGGCCAAGGGAAGCACCATGGGGGCCATATCTAACACAGGGGGACTTGTGCGATCTATAGGGGCCATGGGCAGCACTATGGGGGCGATATCTAACACAGGGGGATTTGTGCGATCTATATAGGGGCCAAGGGCAGCACCATGGGGGCGATATCTAACACAGGGGGACTTGTGCGATCTATAGGGACCATGGACAGCACTATGGGGGCGATATCTAACACAGGGTGACTTGTGCGATCTATATAGGAGCCAAGGGCAGCAGCATGGGGGCGATATCTAACACAGGGGGACTTGTGCGATCTATAGGGGCCATTGGCAGCAGCATGGGGGCGATATCTAACACAGGGGGACTTGTGCGATCTATAGGGGCCATGGGCAGCAGAATGGGGGCGATATCTAACACGGGAACGTGTGCAATCCATAGGGGACCATAGGTAGCACAGGCGAATGTATGCAATCCATAGGGGGCCATAGGCAGCACAGGGCAATGTATGCAATCCATAGGAGGCCATAGGCAGCACAGGGGAACGTGTGCCATCACAAGGGGGCTATATTCAATATAAGGGGGCCATATCCAGATTAAGGGGGCTAATTTTAGGATGGGGGGCTATGAGGGACATATACCCTATATGATTTGTTAGAGGGACACTGGCATTATAAGATGGACCCCATGTAACATTAAAAAAAAAAAATCTCTTTTCCTTCACCAAATTTGGGGGTGCGTCTTATAATCAGGTGCGTCTTATAAAGCGAAAAATACGGTATTTGTTCTAGAAAATTATTGCAATTACACATGTTCTTATACACGTTTGTTATACATTTATTTCCTTTGAGTGTATTAGAACACAAAAAAATAGTGGGGGAAAAAAGGTAAATTAGACATATTTTCACCCAAAAAGCCAAAAATGACCAGACAAATTTGTTGGCACTGTTCCAAAATTGTAGATAAACAACTTTGTATCAAGCATGTAATAGGTGTGGGCAATATGAAAATCATACCTGAAACCAGATAAAAAGGGGAGAAATTGATTCAATCTTTGCATTGTGTGTCTCTTTGTGCCACATTAAGCCTGGAGAACAGAAAGAGGAGAACTGTCTGAAGACTTGAGAACCAAAATTGTTGAAAAATAGCAACAATATCAAGGTTACAAGTCCGTCTACAGAGATCTTGATGTTCATTTGTCCACAGCGCGCAAACATAAACAAGAAGTGGATGGAAACGAAGCTCGCTTTGATTGCTGCTGTTTTAAGTAGTTAAATGCCCTTGTCATTCACTGACAGTGGTATTTAGTGTGATGGCGGAGGCCTGCACTCAACAGCTCCCATCAGCTGTGACACAGTTGCGGGTTGCTGATGGGTTGCCATGTTAGTCATTCTGTGTTGCCAGTCTGAGGTTGTTCTCCTTGGATAACATTACAATCAAAGTGCCGGGACGTTAATACAGCATGCTCTCTTTGTAGTGAGTGGTGACGGTATGACAAAAAGCGAGTTGCGGCAGTGGGAATAAAACTTCATTTTCTCTGTCGCCAATATTTTTCAAGTAGGCTGGCTAACCAGTCTTAAAACGCTAATTACTTGCAGACTGATTCTATATCTGCAGATATTTTTAAAGACTCTTACCTCTGCTGCTTTAATTCAGCTGTGAACCGGAGAGGTTCCTGTCAAAATACAGTGGGTCGCAGATCAGGAACGAGACCAGACAATGTCAAGGAACTAGGTTTTTATGATCAAATTAAATTGAAATAAGTAAAACAAAATAACTTCCAGAGATTATCACAAATAAAATGTAACATACACTCGGCCAGGAAGGCCTGGGACCAATGTGCTGCCTCAGCGACACTCTCCAATATATACAGAGATATCTGGATAAATTTATCTAACAGGCACTCTCCATAGTGCAAAGGCGCAATTTCTACTCTGTGTGCGGTGAAGATCACTGGGTGTATAGGTGGACCTGTCAATGGACCAGCACAATGACTTATAAACTTAACTACAATGCTAACCTTCCCTTCCTCTGTACCCCACACACAGCAACAGGTTACCTGAGTGCCAAACTTTAACAGTAACTGCAGTTTTACGTGTGAAAAAGTTCAGTTCCTATCTAAATGGCTGCATCCTATCTAAACTAGTTTGTGCCAAAAACCAACGGACATGTGCACACTTCCCACGGAGAATGTCCATGCAGGACCTGAGCTCAGAACTTACGGTTCCACTCGTCTGTTACAGGAATACCATGCTGAAAGTGGGGTATTGGTAGATGTCAATGGAGTATCTGTATCTTTGTGGCCAAGAACCATACGGAAAGAGTCACCACAGGAGTGGATTCAGAAAAGGGGTTTTGTGCCAGAAACACCTAAGAATATCTTCTGGAATTCAGTTCTCAATATGGCAGCAAATGCCTGCTCTTTCCCGATGTAACACTAACACCTCTCACATGCTCAGCAGACAGTCTCTCAATAAATGGGCTGAGAGCAGCTCACCACACACTGTCCTGTACCGGACCACACAGAGTATTTTGCCCAGCCTGCCCAGAGACCCCTCTAGTGGATGGGAGGAGACACTGCAGGCGTCAGCTACACACTATCCCACAGCGGCCAGAGATGATAAGGCTAAAAATGGGATGCCACATCTTGAGGGCCACTGCTTTGTGGTTGCCCCCAGGCAAAAATTTGCTAGCCCCTGTTGCCAGCCAGAATTTAATTCAAGAGACCTGAGGCCAACTCAGACATTGTAGTTCATACATGGTCCATGAAAATCAGTTGTGTGAAACCAGTCTCATGCTGTTAGAGGGGGAAGGAGCAGCAGCTGATTTCTCAAATCTCACAGCACAACTTTCCAGCTCCATACATTCACTTATATAGAACTGATGGAGGAGGTAGGAAAGACCCAAATTACCCAAGTTATACACAGCATATCTGCCTGCATTTATATATACACTGCTCAGCATAAACGAGTACACCTCTATGAAAAGTAAGATTTTAATCAATATCACACTGACCACATGAAACATTTCTAATATTTTGACAAGACTGAGTTTCATAGAACATTTTTATAACCCATAACAGAAATTAAATTTAATTATATACCTTTCTTTACAAAATATTCAGTTTTACACAAATCAATTGATGGAAAAATGAATAAAGCCCACATCAAAAACTACCTCATCTAGTTTTTTTATGATCTCCATGATTTTTAAGGACAGCACCAAGTCTTCTAGGCATGAACAAGTCAACAACATATCGCAGCTTCTATCTTTTTCCATTCTTCAAGAATGACCTCTTTTAGAGCCTTGATGCTGGCTGGCTGGCTGGAGAGTGAAGACAACTTGTCTCTTCAAAATTTCCCATAGGTGTTTGGTTGGAGTCAGATCAGGTAACATTCTTGGCCACTGATCAAATTCATCCTGTTCTTCTTGATAAATACAACTGTGGCCTAAGACGAGTGTGTTTTGAAGCATTGTGATGTTGGAAAAGTGCAAGTTTCCCAAAGGTACGGAGTGATGGCAGAGCCTTCTCTTTCGATATAGTGCAATACATCTATGTATTCATGTTATCATCAATGAAATGTATCTCCCCGATACCAGCAGCGCTCATTGAGCCCCACGTAAGGACACTGCTATCATCAGGCATTTTTCTTTGTACGCCTCACCTTTGCAACACCATAAAGTTTTCAAGCCATCAGCTGCTAAAACCTTTATCTTGAGGTCTCATCATTTCTTTAGTATAGAGTCCCAGCAGTCTCCATATTTTTTCAGTATTGGCTCTGGCAAATTGTAGGCTTTTTTTGTGCATGGTTGTTTAGAAAAGGCTTAATTCATGGAAGACATCCATGCATGCCATTCCTCTGCAGTGTATGCTGTATTGTGTCATGGGAAACACTCCCCCCTGTTTAGCTTTCTACTTCTTTAGCTAACTGCAGTGGACTTGCATGTCTCTTTTCTTCAGCCCTTCTCATTAGAAGATGAACCTGTTTAGGTGCTAACTTAAGTGCTCGGCCTGCACAGATTTCTGAGATGGTTACAGTTCTGTCTTTGTTACATTTTGTTCAACTCTTAGGCAGGCTTTGCACACTACGACATCGCAGGTGCGAGGTCGGTGGGGTCAAATTGAAAGTGACGCACATCCGGCATCGCATGCGACATCGTAGTGTGGAAAGCCTAGATGATACGATTTACGAGCGGAAAATCGTCGTAATCGTATCATCGGTGCAGCGTCGGCGTAATCCATAATTACGCTGACGCGACGGTCTGATGTTGTTCCTCGCTCCTGCGGCAGCACACATTGCTGTGTGTGAAGTCGCAGGAGCGAGGAACATCTCCTACCGGCGTCACCGCGCCTTCCGTAGAATATGCGGAAGGAAGGAGGTGGGCAGGATGTTTACATCCTGCTCATCTCCGCCCCTCCGCCGCTATTGGCCGCCTGCCGTGTGACGTCGCTATGACGCCGCACGACCCGCCCTCCTTAGGAAGGAGGCGGGTCGCCGGCCAGAGCGACGGTCGCAGGGCAAGTGAGTGCATGTGAAGCTGGCGTAGCGATCATGTTTGCTACGCCAGCTATCACACAATATCGTACCTGCGACGGGGGCGGGGACTATCGCGTGCGACATCGCAGCATCGGCTTGCGATGTCGCAACGTGCAAAGCCCGCCTTACTCTAGTAGTCTGAATTTTAAGTAAAGCTTTGCTGATCATCTCGTAGCCTTCACAGTTCTTGTGTAAAGAAATTATTTTACTTATCAGATCTTGTGACATTTCTCTTCTATGTGGTGCCATTGGTGACAGCATTAAATGGGAAGGGTTTTTTTGTTATGCAATTCACTTTTTACAGTCAACTGTCCATTGGTTACCTGTTTAACCCCTTCAGCCCCCAGCCTGTTTTCACCTTAAAGACCCGGCCATTTTTTGCAATTTTGACCAGTGTCACTTTGACAGGTTATAACTCTGGAACACTTCAACGGATCCTGGCGATTCTGAGATTGTTTTTTCGTGACATATTGTACTTCATGTCAGTGGTAAATTTAGGCCGATATGTTTTGCGTTTATTTGTGAAAATTTCGGAAATTTGGCGAAAATTTTGAAAATTTTGCAATTTTCAAAATTTGAAATTTTATGCCCATAAATCTGAGAGATATGTCACACAAAAAAGTTACTAAATAACATTTCCCACATGTCTTCTTTACACCAGCGCAATTTTTGAAAAAAAAAAATTTCCGTTAGGAAGTTAGAAGGGTTCAAAGTTCATCACCAATTTCTCATTTTTCCAACAAAATTTACAAAAAAAAATTTTTTAGGTACCACATCACATTTGGAGTGATTTGAGAAACCTAGGCGACAGAAAATACCCAAAAGTGACCCAATTCTAAAATCTGCACCCCTCACTCTGCTCAAAACCACATCCAAGAAGTTTATTAACCCTTTAGGAGCTTCACAGCAACCAAAGCAATGTAGACGAAAAAATGAAAATTTTACTTTTTTAACACAAAAATGTTACTTTAGCCATAAAAATTAGTATTTTCACAAGGGTATCAGGAAAATTGCATCATAAAATGTATCGTGCATTTTCTCCTGAGTACGCAGATATCCCATATGTGGTGGTAATCAAATGTTTGGGCACACAGCAGGACTCGGAAGGCAAGGAGCGCCATTTGAATTTTTGAGTGCAAAATTAGCTGCACTCATTAGCGGACGCCATGTCGGGTTTGAAGACTCCCCGAGGTGCCTAAACAATGGAGCTCCCCCATAAGTGACCCCATTTTGGAAACTAGAGCCCTCAAATATTTTTTCTAGATGTTTGATGTGCACTTTGAACCCCTGGGGGCTTCACAGAAGTTTATAACGTTGAGCCGTGAAAAGAAAAAAAAATTTTTTACCACAAAACTGTTGCTTCAACCAGGTAGCTTTTTTTATCACAAGGGTATCAGGAAAAAATGCACCATAAAATGTATTGTGCATTTTCTCCTGAGTACGCAGATACCCCATATGTGGTGGTAATCAAATGTTTGGGCACACAGCAGGACTCGGAAGGCAAGGAGCGCCATTTGAATTTTTGAGTGCAAAATTAGCTGCACTCATTAGCGGACGCCATGTCCGGTTTGAAGACTCCCCGAGGTGCCTAAACAATGGAGCTCCCCCATAAGTGACCCCATTTTGGAAACTAGAGCCCTCAATTATTTTTTCTAGATGTTTGATGTGCACTTTGAACCCCTGGGGGCTTACCAGAAGTTTATAACGTTGAGCCGTGAAAAGAAAAAAAAATTTTTTTACCACAAAACTGTTGCTTCAACCAGGTAGCTTTTTTTATCACAAGGGTATCAGGAAAAAATGCACCATAAAATGTATTGTGCATTTTCTCCTGAGTACGCAGATACCCCATATGTGGTGGAAATCAAATGTTTGGGCGCACGGCAGGACTCGGAAGGCAAGGAGCGCCATTTCACAGCAAAATTGGTTGGAATTATTAGCGGACGCCATGTTGCGTTTGGAGACCCCCCTGAAGTGCCTAAACAATGGAGCTCCCCACAATTGACCCCATTTTGGAAACTAGACCCCTCATGGAATTTATCTAGCTGTTTAGTGAGCACTTTGAACCCCTGGAGGCTTCACAAACGTTTGTAATGTTCAGCCGTGAAAATATTTTATTCTTTTTTTTACCACAAAATTGTTTTTTCAAACAGGTAGCTTTTTTTTCCACAAGGGTATCAGGAAAAAATGCACCATAAAATGTATTGTGCAATTTCTCCTGAGTACGACGATACCTCATATGTGGTGGAAATCAATTGTTTGGGCGTACGGCGGGGCTCAGAAGAGAAGGAGTGCCATTTCACAGTAAAATTGATTGGAATTATTAGTAGACGCCATGTTTCATTTGGAGACCCCCTGAGGTGCCTAAACAATGGAGCTCCCCCACATGTGATCCCATTTTGGAAACTAGACCCCCCCCATACAAAAAAAATTAGCTTGGCGAAATAAAAAATACAGACATCAGTAAAAAAAAAAAAAAAAAAAAATGAGCGCCTGCCACTAAGACCAGTGCCAAACGTGAGAGCAATGCACGAGTCTCGCATCGCATCATCCACTGCAGTCTGGAAGCGAGCAACTGCGCTGGATAATGCGATGCGAGAGGGCGGGGCGGCAGATGAGAAAGGGCACAGCGGATGGAAGATGGGAAAGGGTGCAGCGGGTGGAGGAGCGGCAGAGGATGGGAAAGGGCGCAGCGGATTGATGATGGGAAATGGCGCAGCGGATGGATGGGAAATGGCGCAGCGGATGGAGGAGCGGCAGAGGATGGGGGGGGAGGTGAGATGGGGATACCTACCTTACAGGATGGCTCTAGGCAGCAGGATCACAGCAGACAGAAGAGGCAGCAGATGAAGGAGGCAACAGATCGAGGAGGGTGAGAGGGGGCAGTAGATGGAAAATGGGAGAGAGCAGGCAGCAGATCGGGGAGGGGGGCAGAGTCTGATGGGAGAGAGAGATGGCACATGGAGGAGGAGGGGCCCCGGGGGGAGGGTGGCTTGCAGCACATGTAGGGGGAGGGTGGCTTGCAGCACATGTAGGGGGAGGGTGGCTTGCAGCACATGTGGGGGGAGGGTGGCTTGCAGCACATGTGGGGGGAGGGTGGCTTGCAGCACATGTAGGGGGAGGGTGGCTTGCAGCACATGTAGGGGGAGGGTGGCTTGCAGCACATGTGGGGGGAGGGTGGCTTGCAGCACATGTGGGGGGAGGGTGGCTTGTAGCACATGTGCTGCAAGCCAGCCACCCTCCCCCCACATGTGCTGCAAGCCAGCCACCCTCACCCCACATGTGCTGCAAGCCAGCCACCCTCCCCCCACATGTGCTGCAAGCCAGCCACCCTCCCCCCACATGTGCTGCAAGCCACCCTCCCCCCACGTGGGGGGAGGGTGGCTTGCAGCACATGGAGGGATAGGAGGTGTGGCGATGGAGAAGGGGCAGCCGATGAAGGAGGCGGCGGCCGCCGATCGGGAACAGTGGGGGCCGATTCGGGGGCAGCAGCGGCTGAAAAGGTGGGTGCGACGGTGGCGGGGACAGTGGCGAGCATGGCGGCGGGGACAGTGGCGGATCGGGAGCGGCGGCGGGGACAGCGGTGGATCGGGAGCATGGCGCCGGGGACAGCGGTGGATCGGGAGCGGCGGCGGGGACAGCGGTGGAGCGGGAGCATGGCGCCGGGGACAGCGGTGGATTGGGAGCAGCGGCGGGGACAGCGGTGGATCGGGAGCATGGCGCCGGGGACAGCGGTGGATCGGGAGCATGGCGCCGGGACAGCGGTGGATCGGGAGCATGGCGCCGGGGACAGCGGTGGATCGGGAGCATGCCGCCGGGGACAGCGGTGGATCGGGAGCAGCGGCGGGGCGATCGGAGACAGCGGCGGGGACAGCGGTGCATTGGGAGCAGCGGCGGGGACAGCGGTGGAGCGGGAGCAGCGGCGGGGCGATCGGAGACAGCGGCAGGGACAGCGGTGCATCGGGAGCAGCGGCGGGGACAGCGGTGGAGCGCGTGCAGCGGCGGGGCGAGACAGCGGCGGGGACAGCGGTGCATCGGGAGCAGCGGCGGGGACAGCGGTGGAGCGGGAGCATGGCGCCGGGGACAGTGGTGGAGCGGGAGCATGGCGCCGGGGACAGCGGTGGAGCGGGAGCAGCGGCGGGGCGATCGGAGACAGCGGCGGGGACAGCGGTGGATCGGGAGCAGCGGCGGGGCGATCGGGGACAGGGGCGGGCGGCGGGGACAGCAACTTACCGCTCTCCTCGGCTTCCAGGGACGGTCACAGGCCACAGATCCACATTGATTGGAGAGAGCGGTCACAAGACCGGTCTCTCCAATCAGAGCTGGGGGCGGGTGAAGCATCGATTACCCAGCTCCAGCCAATGGCCAGTGCTACAGCAGCACTGATCAGGGCTGGATTTCAATGTTCCAGCCATTTTCAATGGCTGGAACATTACAGTGGCTGTAATTGGCTGAGCGGCGTTCGTCAGCCAATCACAGCCTCTGTAGGTTCGGGGAGGAGGCACCACCCCTCCTGAGGTCAGGCAGAGGTCCCCTCCTTCCCAAATCTACCGTTTAATTAAACAAATTTCACTCCCCGGGGCTCCGGGACCGCGATTTCGCCATGACGTACTGAGTACGTCATGGGTCGTTTAGCACCATGTCACCATGACGTACTCAGTACGTCAAAGGTCGTTAAGGGGTTAATGATTAATTAGACTTACCTGTTGTTGAAACCTTGCTAATTAGAATTTTACAGACTAAAATTTAGCTTTGCTTTTAAGACTTTCATTGGGGTGTCCTCATTTTTAGCAACATGGTCTTGAATTAATTTGTTAGTTAAATTAATTTTTGGGATTTGCAAAATAACAAATCTTGTTTGGAATCAATGGCCAACATTTGTGAGAGCTTTTGTAGTATAGTACCCCATAGAAAATGTTGCTTCTGATTACAAGAAACTACAATTTTTTTGACAAATCTATAAACTTATTTCTGCTGAGCATTATTTATTAATAGAAACGCAGTATGTCTAACACATATTGACAGCTGCGTGATTATGATTTCTCTTTGTTTTTTTTAGGGTTTATTTTATCTTTACTTGCAGGAAAGAAGACTGGCAGCGAAACAAGAATTTATCAGTCTCTTGAAAGCAGGAGGAAAAGTTCTTATTTTACATGTGGGAGATGTAACAAGAGTACAAGAACAACAAGTCAAAGACCCTGAAGGAAGGGAAGACTTCTAATGAGGCGATCCTGCAGAATGCCAAGTGTGATCAGACTCGTCAGGAGTCGTGCACTGCGCTTCTCATACATACTATAAGGACTATCATACCTCTTAAGCTAGAGCCACACTTGCGAGTGACTCGCATCGCATCACCCGGCACAGCCGCACACTCTCCGGACAGGAGCATCTCAGCTGCATTTATTTCTATGCAGCTGCACGATCTTGTCAGGAAAGTGTGCGGCCGTGCCGGGTGATGTGATGTGAGACTCGCACGGGTCACTCGTGTGACTCTGGCTTTAACTTTACCTATGATTGTTATCATCTACTTATTTATTGGTTTCTTGGATGGGTTGGTTCTCTGTGTCCCTTACTCTATTAAGATTATTTTAATGCATGTTTTTTCTTATATTTTATTTGGGCTTTTTTGCTGTTTGTCATTGTTTACTAGGAAGTGCCCTTCATGCACTTTGGGTATTTATTGTTTTTTTTCTGTTTTTTTTTCACAGTAATTTTGCCCAACATGGATCTTAAACCAAGATTTAAGATCTTATGCTGATTCTCTTTTAAAAGGAGATTTGACGCAGAGTAGAGAATTGGAAAGCCGGCATATTTTTTATTTGAAAAATACCATGAAGCATCTGCAGAAGAAAAGAATGCATGTATGGTGGAACAATGCCTCATTAGAAGGCAATCTCACTAAAGGTTTAACCCTTAGACTATTATGTGTCAACATTCTTCCCTCAATCCCTGTGTGGGATACCTTTTTTCCAGAGTCGATGAGAAGAGGTTTGTAATGTGTGCTCTAGGTGATTGATTGAGCTATTAATAGGTATGAACAAGAAAAGCCTTGAGTCTCTAGAGACAGAGGTTTTGTCTACCCAAGACAAATTGACTAAAGCCTTGTCACTCATTTACATGGAACTGTTTAAAACCAATGTGAATAAACAGATTCAGCTTTGGGAAAAAGAAGTCCAAGACTCTAAGGCCAAAATATTCCAACAACGTCTACATGACTTCCAGAAAAACCACTGTGTATAGATGGCAACTGACCCATCCCATGTACCGCTCTTGCTTGGTTTCTTATTTATCCCCTACAAAAGAAAAACAGAAAATACATAGATTACAGATAATGTATATTATTAACTTACTTTCATGTTATGGGATAAAACACTTCTATAAAACTCAGTCGTCACAATTTTGGAATATTTGTGTTCAGTGTGCACGTTTGGATCGTTGGATTTTTTTTTTTTTTTACCTGCAGGAAAGAAGACTGGCAGCGATACAAGAATTAATCAGTCTCCTAATAGCAGGAGGAAAAGCTCTTATTTACGTGTGGGCGATGGAACAGGAGTACGAGAAGAACAAGTCAAAGTACCTGAAGGAAGGTAACACTTCTGACGAGGCGATCCTGCAGAATGCCAAGTGTGATCAGACTCACCAGGAGTCAGGCACCGCGCTCCCTATACACAAACAGGACTGCATTCGATTCTCGGGACCTTCTAGTTCCTTGGCACCTGAAAGCAAACAATCAATCTAGAAATAATGAACCCACTAGTGCCAAGGAGGAAAACCATCTGGTGCTGGGCTCTGTGTATCACCGGTATTATCATGCCTTCCGAGAAGGGGAGCTGGAAGCGTTGTGTAGAAGAGTCACAGATATCACTTGTCTGGCAGAGTTACCACGAACAGGAAAACTGGTGTGAAGTTATGACACAATAGGAAAAATATACTCAAACTATTATCGAAAAATCAGTTTCAGGTGCTGTACTAGCATTGGACTTGTGACTGTATTTTCTGTGTGTGTGTGTGTGTATATATATATATATATATATATATATATATATATATATATATATATATATATATATATATATATATATATATATACACACAGTTAGGTCCAGAAATATTTGGACAGTGACACAATTTTCGCGAGTTGGGCTCTGCATGCCACCACATTGGATTTGAAATGAAACCTCTACAACAGAATTCAAGTGCAGATTGTAACGTTTAATTTGAAGGTTTGAACAAAAATATCTGATAGAAATTGTAGGAATTGTACACATTTCTTTACAAACACTCCACATTTTAGGAGGTCAAAAGTAATTGGACAAATAAACCAAACCCAAACAAAATATTTTTATTTTCAATATTTTGTTGCGAATCCTTTGGAGGCAATCACGGCCTTAAGTCTGGAACCCATGGACATCACCAAACGCTGGGTTTCCTCCTTCTTAATGCTTTGCCAGGCCTTTACAGCCGCAGCCTTCAAGTCTTGCTTGTTTGTGGGTCTTTCCGTCTTAAGTCTGGATTTGAGCAAGTGAAATGCATGCTCAATTGGATTAAGATCTGGTGATTGACTTGGCCATTGCAGAAGGGTCCACTTTTTTGCACTCATGAACTCCTGGGTAGCTTTGGCTGTATGCTTGGGGTCATTGTCCATCTGTACTATGAAGCGCCGTCCGATCAACTTTGCGGCATTTGGCTGAATCTGGGCTGAAAGTATATCCCGGTACACTTCAGAATTCATCCGGCTACTTTTGTCTGCTGTTATGTCATCAATAAACACAAGTGACCCAGTGCCATTGAAAGCCATGCATGCCCATGCCATCACGTTGCCTCCACCATGTTTTACAGAGGATGTGGTGTGCCTTGGATCATGTGCCGTTCCCTTTCTTCTCCAAACTTTTTTCTTCCCATCATTCTGGTACAGGTTGATCTTTGTCTCATCTGTCCATAGAATACTTTTCCAGAACTGAGCTGGCTTCATGAGGTGTTTTTCAGCAAATTTAACTCTGGCCTGTCTATTTTTGGAATTGATGAATGGTTTGCATCTAGATGTGAACCCTTTGTATTTATTTTCATGGAGTCTTCTCTTTACTGTTGACTTAGAGACAGATACACCTACTTCACTGAGAGTGTTCTGGACTTCAGTTGATGTTGTGAACGGGTTCTTCTTCACCAAAGAAAGTATGCGGCGATCATCCACCACTGTTGTCATCCGTGGACGCCCAGGCCTTTTTGCGTTCCCAAGCTCACCAGTCAATTCCTTTTTTCTCAGAATGTACCCGACTGTTGATTTTGCTACTCCAAGCATGTCTGCTATCTCTCTGATGGATTTTTTCTTTTTTTTCAGCCTCAGGATGTTCTGCTTCACCTCAATTGAGAGTTCCTTAGACCGCATGTTGTCTGGTCACAGCAACAGCTTCCAAATGCAAAACCACACACCTGTAATCAACCCCAGACCTTTTAACTACTTCATTGATTACAGGTTAACGAGGGAGACGCCTTCAGAGTTAATTGCAGCCACAAGAGTCCCTTGTCCAATTACTTTTTGTCCCTTGAAAAAGAGGAGGCTATGCATTACAGAGCTATGATTCCTAAACCCTTTCTCCGATTTGGATGTGAAAACTCTCATATTGCAGCTGGGAGTGTGCACTTTCAGCCCATATTATATATATAATTGTATTTCTGAACATGTTTTTGTAAACAGCTAAAATAACAAAACTTGTGTCACTGTCCAAATATTTCTGGACCTAACTGTATATATATATATATATATATATACAGTATATATATTTTTTTTCTTTTCACCTCTGTGATATAATAAAGAAGATATATGTTATCACAACAAGACAATAAGAGAAATACATACTGTATATTATGTGACATTACTTCATAAAGTGCATTCCCCCAGTGTACACTAGATGGCATGATGTGACTAGAAATAAAGTCTGGGTAACAGAATATTGTGATTGATGAGGCACGCGGAGATATTTTTTCTATTTGCTACGTATTAAATGGACTTTGTTCATTGCACTGTTTTGTTCATTTAAAGTGAGTGTGTATAATGGTTGTTTATAAACTATCCATATATCTGTCTTTCAAATAACCAACGTGCTACTTAAAGGAAACCAACCAGCAGGATTTTGCTATATAAAGTGAAGGCAGTGCCATACCGGCAGTAAGATGCTGATTGCAGGCATACCTGTTATAGAAAGATCGGATGCTTGGTTGCAGAAATATCTTTAATCAAGATTGCAGAAATGCACTGCACTTTGATTGATGTGTGTAATGGTGCCGGCTTTTGTAGCACTGGTCCTTGGTGTATATTCCTCCTCCTGCATCTTGTATTGCATGCCTTCTTTTCTTTATTTAAATATTGTGCCGCGCCACCATTGCTGCTGTTGGCTGCACGTGTGCATTGCCATAATAACTTTGTCTTTACTAAAATGGCGCCAGAAATCTCGGTACGCGCATACAAAGACTCCGGCACATGAAGGCATAATTACTGTGGCAAGTGCAGTCAACAGCAGCAATGACGGCGTGGCACGGTATTTAAATAAAGAAAAGGGGGCATGTATTACAAGACGCCAGAGGAGGATTATACACTGAGAACCTTACCCACAAAGGCCCACCCGAAGCACATGTGAATCAAAGTGCAGTGCAGTTATGCAACTTTGATTAAAGATAATTAAGTAACTAAGACAGTCGCCGGGGCCCAGAAGCAGACACCGAGAAAAGGGGAATGGAGACACAGGCACAGCAGCTTGGCAATAAGATCCAAGATAGCGGGGAAGAGAGTGTCCCACAATACTCGAAACAGCAGAACCGTGAGAAGTGAGGTCATGTCTATCATCATAGCAGTGTGAAGAATAAACTGTACAGGTTTGGTTTGCCAAGATAACTCTGGTGTCACTTGCTTTACTAGTTTGTCTACAACGGGGAAGACCAGCGGGGCGATGGACACCGGCCTGAAGAAACCAGTACGTGTTGCATCTCCACCCCCCAAAGTCATAGAAACACACAGGGGTTCTTTGGAGAAGGAGTGTGGAGCCGTGCAGCCCAGCGTCCATGTCTTCATTGATCAGGATGTACATATATGTAGCAGAGATGGCACTAGAGCGAGACCTGGCTATTTTACATACAAGAGCTTCCACTGCATCAAATGGGATTGGAGCAATCTTAACTCTCAGCAGTTAACTCCTTGGATGCCACTGTGAACAGCTGTCATGGCATTTGAAGAGTTGGTGATGGAGAGCACACTCCTCTCAGCCCAATGCTTACCCTACACACCAATAGTGTGATCAATTGGTATCTATGACAAATAGAGGCCTATTAATGGCTTTCAGGTCTATGATTTAACAAAGTCTATTAGATACAGCCAGAGGCAATGTTTAATAGGCTGCCATAAGGCTAATTGCTCCATATTAGGGGATAATTTCCTTCTCTACACCAAATTTGGTTATCAGATTAGTTCCCTGTATTAACGTTCCAACACAAAGTCTAATCCTAGTACTCATAATAAAGCTCCAAGGAATAAATGATGCAATAATAATCTATAATACTTATTTTAAAAAATGCTTTTTCGTGAATTAACCATTAAAACATATGTAAGAGAGTTCCAAGGATTTCTGCTTCTGATGATAATTAAACCTTCTTTGAAGCTCTTGTCGTGGTCACAAGCCAATGTGTAAAAAAATAATTAGGAAGAGCTCTGTATTGTCACTCCTGTATTTGTACAATGTAGTAAAATCACCCCTAAGCCTTTGTTTTTCCAAACTGAATAACCCTAGGTTTAATAATCTGTCTTGGTATTGCAGGTCACCCATTCCTAAGCTTGTTCGCTCTTCTCTGAACCTGCTCTAGTTCAACCATGTTCTTGTTATTAGCTTCTCTGCCTTTTTTTAATGCATCCCATTATTTTATTTACTTTGGCAGCAGCTGCCTGACACTTATCACTTAACTTGAGTTTACTCTTCAACTATACATCCATGTCTTTAACAGTGATAGATTTAGCCAGTTTATTATCATTTAGTAAATAATGGTACATTTTATTCTGCATTACACTTATCTACATTAAACTTCAACTGCCCAAGCCTCACTTGTTCATTCTTCCTCCCAAAAATCCCAATAAGGCTCAGCTCACATTTATCCTGTGCCTTAAGGCCACTTTACACACAGTGACATCGCTAGCGATGTCGCTGGTGAAAGCACCTGACCCCGTCGGTTGTGCATCACGGGCAAATCGCTGCCCGTGGTGTACAACATCGTTTGTCCCCGTCACACATACTTACCTTCCTATTGACGTCGCTGTGGCCGGTGAACCGCCTCCTTTCTAAGGGGTCGGTTCATTCGGCATCACAGCGGCGTCACTAAGCGGCCTCCCAATAGAAGCGGAGGGGCGGAGATGAGCAGGCCAAACATCCCGCCCACCTTCTTCCTTCCTCATTACGGGCGGCCGCAGGTACAGTGATGTTCCTCATTCCTGCGGTGTCACACATAGCGATGATGTGTGCTGCCGCAGGAACGACGAACGACTTGCGTCCTGCAAAAGCAACGATATTTGGGAAAGTAACGACGTGTCAACGATCAGGTAAGTAATTTTGCTCGTTAACGGTCGTTCCTGCGGTGTCACACGCAACAACGTCGCTAACGAGGCCGGATGTGCGTCACGAATTCCGTGGCCGCAACGACATCTCGTTAGCGATGTCGTTGCGTGTAAAGCCCGCTATACTCTTAGCACTTAGATAGGGGTTTACATGTAAATCTCTGAAATTTGTGATTCAGACAAGATTCTTGAATTCTTTGCTGATTTTTCAGATTTTTTGGACCATCGGATGGTTATAAAGTTCTATCTCTTTAGGACATACTGTAAGGAAGGAAAAAAAAAAAATGACTAAATTACCTAGATCTTCCTTGATGCTGGAAGATTTATTGCTCTGGTTCTCAGATGTTTACTTCCCTGGAGACATCACTAACCACAGCCAACATCTTATTAAGCTCTAGGATTTATATATACAAGATGATATTTTGCGTATTTTATTTCCTTGATGACTTCCAGATGTCACTGCTACATAACAGCCAACCTGGTGTGATCAGCCGGTGAACCCACACGGGACTCCACAGGGTGTTAATGTAGCAAGGAGATGCTCGAAACAAATCATAACTTGTTTCATAAATGCCAAAAAGAAATAACATATATACAGTTAGGTCCAGAAATATTTGGACAGTGACACAAGTTTTGTTATTTTAGCTGTTTACAAAAACATGTTCAGAAATACAATTTTATATATATAATATGGGCTGAAAGTGCACACTCCCAGCTGCAATATGAGAGTTTTCACATCCAAATCGGAGAAAGGATTTAGGAATCATAGCTCTGTAATGCATAGCCTCCTCTTTTTCAAGGGACCAAAAGTAATTGGACAAGGGACTCTAAGGGCTGCAATTAACTCTGAAGGCATCTCCCTTGTTAACCTGTAATCAATTAAGTAGTTAAAAGGTCTGGGGTTGATTGCAGGTGTGTGGTTTTGCATTTGGAAGCTGTTGCTGTGACCAGACAACATGCGGTCTAAGGAACTCTCAATTGAGGTGAAGCAGAACATCCTGAGGCTGAAAAAAAAGAAAAAAATCCATCAGAGAGATAGCAGACATGCTTGGAGTAGCAAAATCAACAGTCGGGTACATTCTGAGAAAAAAGGAATTGACTGGTGAGCTTGGGCGTCCACGGATGACAACAGTGGTGGATGATTGCCGCATACTTTCTTTGGTGAAGAAGAACCCGTTCACAACATCAACTGAAGTCCAGAACACTCTCAGTGAAGTAGGTGTATCTGTCTCTAAGTCAACAGTAAAGAGAAGACTCCATGAAAGTAAATACAAAGGGTTCACATCTAGATGCAAACCATTCATCAATTCCAAAAATAGACAGGCCAGAGTTAAATTTGCTGAAAAACACCTCATGAAGCCAGCTCAGTTCTGGAAAAGTATTCTATGGACAGATGAGACCAAGATCAACCTGTACCAGAATGATGGGAAGAAAAAAGTTTGGAGAAGAAAGGGAACGGCACATGATCCAAGGCACACCACATCCTCTGTAAAACATGGTGGAGGCAACGTGATGGCATGGGCATGCATGGCTTTCAATGGCACTGGGTCACTTGTGTTTATTGATGACATAACAGCAGACAAGAGTAGCCGGATGAATTCTGAAGTGTACCGGGATATACTTTCAGCCCAGATTCAGCCAAATGCCGCAAAGTTGATCGGACGGCGCTTCATAGTACAGATGGACAATGACCCCAAGCATACAGCCAAAGCTACCCAGGAGTTCATGAGTGCAAAAAAGTGGAACATTCTGCAATGGCCAAGTCAATCACCAGATCTTAACCCAATTGAGCATGCATTTCACTTGCTCAAATCCAGACTTAAGACGGAAAGACCCACAAACAAGCAAGACCTGAAGGCTGCGGCTGTAAAGGCCTGGCAAAGCATTAAGAAGGAGGAAACCCAGCGTTTGGTGATGTCCATGGCTTCCAGACTTAAGGCAGTGATTGCCTCCAAAGGATTCGCAACAAAATATTGAAAATAAAAAAATTTTGGGGGGGGGTTTGGTTTATTTGTCCAATTACTTTTGACCTCCTAAAATGTGGAGTGTTTGTAAAGAAATGTGTACAATTCCTACAATTTCTATCAGATATTTTTGTTCAAACCTTCAAATTAAACGTTACAATCTGCACTTGAATTCTGTTGTAGAGATTTCATTTCAAATCCAATGTGGTGGCATGCAGAGCCCAACTCGCGAAAATTGTGTCACTGTCCAAATATTTCTGGACCTAACTGTATATACCCTGTTTCCACAAAAATAAAACACTGTCTTATATTTCTTTTTGCCCTGAAAAAAATCACTAGGTCTTATTTTCAGGGGGTGTCTCATTCTCGAGGAGACATGGTTGGGGTAAGTTTACCCCCCACAAAAAGCAGACCCCCCTTTCCCAGGATCGTCATACTTACCAGCCCCGGGCATCTGTATGACTCCCAGATCTCCCTGTGATTTCCAGGCAGGTGTGCTGCATGCCTCCTCTACGTCTGGCTGACACTCGCATAGATCACATCACACTCACTCATTGTTACGGGGGGCTGTCTGATAATAACCTAAAGGAGTATCAGACAGTCAGGGTCCACCGTGCAAAGACTTTGCTGCAGACTATGGCAGAGTGCAATACCTCTGTTAACTCACAGAAGGATATAATAAGTAAGTAAAGCAATTCCTCCCTTACTTGGAGGGTGTGTGGAATGATCTCTGTTAATAATCACAGAGACAAAGGCAATGTGTGCGAAATGGCACCTACCTAGATCCGCTCTTCTAGTGGTGCAAAAGAGACGAACAGCAGCGTAAGCCGCACAAAGCTCCTACCTGCGTTCGCTCCACTAGTGTGCGAGGACACGAACCACTAGATATGGCACCTGCCTAGGTCCGCTCTTCTAGTGGTGCAAAAGAGACGAGCAGCAGCGTAAGCCGCACAAAGCTCCTACCTGCGTTCGCTCCACTAGTGTGCGAGGACACGAACCACTAGATATGGCACCTGCCTAGGTCCGCTCTTCTAGTGGTGCAAAAGAGACGAGCAGCAGCGTAAGCCGCACAAAGCTCCTACCTCTGTTCGCTCCCCTAGTGTGCGAGGATACGAACAACTGCCAGACGCAGTATAAGGAACGTTACCCTAGCGGCAACGTCCACCTACGAGTCGAATCACAAGGCCCAGCCAGACCATGTGCCTCAGGCACCTGCCTATGTCTGCTCCCCTAAGAGGTAAGGATACGGACAGCAGCCGAAGCTGTAAGGTATAAGAACGCTACCCTGCCGGTAGCACTCACCTAGCATAGACAGAGGAATGCCTAGAGGAACGCGCACAGAGCGTCTACTCTTATGCATGAACCAAGAGGACTGAGCGCCATGCGGCGTGTGTCAGGGTCTTATATAGACTCTGTGCCTCATCCAAGATGGAGGACACCAGAGCCAATCCACTGCCAGAACGACAGGAGTGACGTCATGCTGGCCTATCACCGAGCAAGGCGTCACAAGCACATGACCAGCGACCAATCAGCATAGAAGGTGTCAGACATGTGACCTCGTGTCAGCGATGATGTCACCCGCACATGTGCAATGGCTCCAAGATAGGACTTAGTCTCCGGCACTCGCACATGTGCAGTAGCAAGAAATCTGGACTTAGTCTCCAGCGCTCGCACATGTGCAGTAGCAAGAAATCTGGACATAGTCTCCAGTGCTCGCACATGTGCAGTAGCAAGAAATCTGGACATAGTCTCCAGTGCTCGCAGCAAACGTAACAGTACCTCCCCCTCAAGGGCCCCCCTCCCGACGACGCAGGTAATCGGCAACTAAGTCGGGAGCATGGA
The DNA here is from genome assembly GCF_048569485.1 of Anomaloglossus baeobatrachus. Classification (NCBI taxonomy): domain Eukaryota; kingdom Metazoa; phylum Chordata; class Amphibia; order Anura; family Aromobatidae; genus Anomaloglossus; species Anomaloglossus baeobatrachus. The sequence goes on along the minus strand of NW_027441779.1, from coordinate 1,969,191 downwards.
CAGCCTCCTCAGGCTCCCAAGAGCGATGTTCCGGGCCATAGCCCTCCCAATCTATCAAGAAGAACCTGCGCCCTCTAACCATCTTAGAACCAACTATGGCTCGTACCTCATAGCTAGAGCGAGAGGAATCAGAGGCAGGAGAGTGCACTTCACGAGCGTGAGGTAAAATAGCCGGCTTTAGCAGTGATAAGAAACAATTAATTTGTGTTCAAACTAGAGTTTATTTTGATTGAAATTGACGTTTCGGCAATTTTAGCCTTCATCAAAATTCAACTAGACAAAGGAAAAAAATATATACATACATGTATTAGTACCATACTATGTCAACTCATTATAATATATAGAAAATACAACAAAGAAAAAATACCTATATGGTATATAACAGATAATTCTCTCAATATAGGAATCTTGATGGATTATCCTGTGACAGACATCAAGAAAAAGGAGGGTCCATTAATTGAAAAAGACATATCATAAGAACTATACAATAAGGTGTATATGCCCAAAAATATAAAGAACATATTATATGAATCACATAAGGGAACAAAATTCCAAGGGCCAAAAAGAGTACAAGAGAATAAAGTAATAAGGGTTTTTTTACCTGAAAAGGGATAGAAGACATTAAGTGAAATCCAGTGTATAAGGGTATAATACCGCTATGTGGAAAGCTGGGAAATAATAAGAGTAGAAAAAAGGAAGTTTAGAACACCTTACTAACAATAAGACAATACAAAGCAAAAAGGCCCATTGGATAAGCTGGAGAGCAAAGCAGTGTTACCTGTGTCCAGGGTGATCAGCGGTGGAGTGAGTAGAGTGAACTGACAGAGAGGGTTTATAAAGGGGAAGGGCGGGACAATTGAAGCAATTTCCTGAAGATGGAATAGAAAAAAAAAAAAAGAGAAAACAGGAGAAACAGAGAAAGGAGGACCCAAAAACTTCCATGGAGATGGCGGTGAGCGTCAGCGTAACTATAGGAAAGAGGGGAAAGAAGTAAAATTACATGTCAAAGAAGCAATATCATATCATTAGATATACGGCATTTAATTAAACAGCAAGAGTGGGTTTAATATGCTTACAAAATGGTGAGAAATACATCACAAGGGTATATGAAGACACACGGAAATAATCTGAAATATCAGAATAATGATGTGTCGGTATAGAAAACAGCACAGATAAGACGGACCTCAAATAAAATAAGATAAACTTAATGATACTTATTTTTTCTACTATATATTGTTATTTTCCTGAGCACTTACAGTGAGCCAGACCCTCTTGGACTTACCGGCTTTAGCAGTGAGACATGGAATTTGTCATGAATCCTAAGATGGATAGGTAACTTCAATTGGTAGACTACAGGATTTACCTGTCGAAGAACCTCATAAGGACCCAGGAAGCGAGGAGCAAATTTGACAGAGCTCACTCTAAGTCTCACGTGTTTTGCAGAGAGCCACACAAAGTCCCCTGGAGAAAAGACAGGAGCCGGGCGACGAAACCGATCGGACACCGTCTTCATACGGTCCTTAGCTGCTTGGATCGACTCTTGAGTCCGATCCCAAACCTCTCTGGCATTAGTTGCCCAGTCGGCCACAAGAGGAGGAGGTGCAGCAGCGGGAAACGGTACCGGTACCCTAGGGTGTTGCCCATTATTGAGTACGAACGGTGTCTGCCCAGTGGCCTCAGCCAGCGAATTGTTAAGGGCAAATTCTGCCCAGGGTAGGAGGGAGGACCAGTTATCGTGGTTCTCAGCAACAAAGTGTCGAAGGTATATAATCATAGATTGATTGGTACGTTCAACCAAACCATTGGTCTCCGGATGGTATGCCGAAGAGAGAGTCAACTCAATTTGCAGAAGGCTACAAAGATCTCGCCAGAAACGGGAAGTAAATTGCGGGCCTCTATCACAAATGATACGATCTGGCATCCCGTGAAGCCTAAAGACATGCTTGAGGAATAGTTTGGCTAGTACCCTGGAAGATGGGATTCTTGATAACGGTACGAGATGAACCATCCGGGAGAAATGGTCCGTAATGACCCACACAAATCTATGTCCCTGTGAACATGGAAGATCACCCACAAAGTCCATGCCTACCACCTCCCATGGTCTATCTGGCACTGGTAAAGGATGCAAGAGCCCAGCCGGTCTCTGCCGTAATGGACGGTTGCGAGCACACGAGTAGCAGGAACCGACATATCTCTTGACTTGGCTGGCTAAGTGTGGCCACCAATACCACATCAGAGCGCTCCCATAGGGGAGTCGCCCATTCTAAGGCTTTGTCCTGAAGTAAGGAGATGATAAAGTCTACTCTGGACCTCTCCGTAGAGAAGCGAGAAGAGTTGACCTCTAGGTGTATCTGACACTGACTAATGAAACCACGACATGATCTGGCATCGCCAGAATATCTGTTTGGCAGAGCAAGTCGAGGATCATGTGCAGCTGTCACCATGGTCTGAGGTTTATCCTCTATACTCTTGAGCCGTGACTCAAGTACTTGTATGTAACGATGTAACTGCTGATATTCTGCCATAACTGCCAGACCCTTGGCTCAGTCCTAATGTTACGGGGGGCTGTCTGATAATAACCTAAAGGAGTATCAGACAGTCAGGGTCCACCGTGCAAAGACTTTGCTGCAGACGATGGCAGAGTGCAATACCTCTGTTAACTCACAGAAGGATATAATAAGTAAGTAAAGCAATTCCTCCCTTACTTGGAGGGTGTGTGGAATGATCTCTGTTAATAATCACAGAGACAAAGGCAATGTGTGCGAAATGGCACCTACCTAGGTCCGCTCTTCTAGTGGTGCAAAAGAGACGAACAGCAGCATAAGCCGCACAAAGCTCCTACCTGCGTTCGCTCCACTAGTGTGCGAGGACACGAACCACTAGATATGGCACCTGCCTAGGTCCGCTCTTCTAGTGGTGCAAAAGAGATGAACAGCAGCGTAAGCCGCACAAAGCTCCTACCTCTGTTCGCTCCCCTAGTGTGCGAGGATACGAACAACTGCCAGACGCAGTATAAGGAACGTTACCCTAGCGGCAACGTCCACCTACGAGTCGAATCACAAGGCCCAGCCAGACCATGTGCCTCAGGCACCTGCCTATGTCCGCTCCCCTAAGAGGTAAGGATACGGACAGCAGCCGAAGCTGTAAGATATAAGAACGCTACCCTGACGGTAGCGCTCACCTAGCATAGACAGAGGAATGCCTAGAGGAACGCGCACAGAGCATCTACTCTTATGCATGAACCAAGAGGACTGAGCGCCATGCGGCGTGTGTCAGGGTCTTATATAGACTCTGTGCCTCATCCAAGATGGAGGACACCAGAGCCAATCCGCTGCCAGAACGACAGGAGTGACGTCATGCTGGCCTATCACCGAGCAAGGCGTCACAAGCACATGACCAGCGACCAATCGGCATAGAAGGTGTCAGAGACATGTGACCTCGTGTCAGCGATGATGTCACCCGCACATGTGCAATGGCTCCAAGATAGGACTTAGTCTCCGGCGCTCGCACATGTGCAGTAGCAAGAAATCTGGACTTAGTCTCCAGCGCTCGCACATGTGCAGTAGCAAGAAATCTGGACATAGTCTCCAGTGCTCGCAGCAACCGTAACACTCATACTCATATAGACACACACACATCAGATTCCACATCATTCCTCCCTGTAATCTCCCAGCAGTTGTCCTGCCCTGCGACTGGCCGACACTCACACATCAGAACATAGTCACACACACACACACACAACACACACACACACACAGCTTTCACATCATTCCTCCATGTGCTCTCCGGTGATTGCTTCCAGCAACTGTGCAGCACGCCGTCCTCCTCTGCATCCTGCAGACACTCACAGATCCGATCACATTACACTCACACACACGCACACATCCGATCACACACACTCACGATATCGCACATACAGGTACAATCGCGCGCACAGTCACCACATCCAGTGATACCACATGCTTCCGGTCAAGTGATCCTCCGGCAGGTCCTGGAAGGTCACCTGCACTGCACAGTATCGCCGCCGAGAAGCAAGCGATATCGCTGGATGTGGTGAGTGTGTGGATGCGATCTGTCGTCTGTGTGTATGTGATCTGATGTGTGTGTGTGTATGTGATCTGATGTGTGTGATGTGTGTATTCCGCCGCAGGACCTTGATGCGCTCACCTGCTCCGGCGTCTGGTGAGTATGATCGGGGGGTCTTCTTTCTTTAGGGGGTGTCCTCTGTCTATAATGAAGTGTCCTGCAGTGTCTTTAACTTTTTCACCGCTGCATGACACTTCATTATTGACCGCGACTAGGTCTTATTTTCAGGGGATGTCTTATATTTAAGCATCCCTGAAAACTCCTGCTAGGTCTTATTATCGGGGGAGGTCTTATTTTCGGGAAACATGGTATATATACACTGTATATATATATTTTTTTTTTTTAAGTTTATTATTTACATGTTTTTGAATAAAAAATTAAGCAAAATGACAATGTTACGGTCACCGAAAGGCAGCGTCTGTCCGGGGGTGGACTTATTGGACCGTGCACCGGACTCCCCCGAAGGAGCAACCAGCAGCGAACCCCTATACAGGGATTGTGTGGTGCTTCCAACGCAAGGCCGATATGCATGGCAGCCATGGACTGGAGGTGAGAGACTCTGCAGATGGTTAAAGTTTCAATGTCAAGTGCACAGATGTGGCATCACAGAGGTAGAGGCTGAGATGAGGCGGCACTGTGGTGATGGTTCCAATGAGATGGCTCAGGTGTGGCGGCACTCTAGTATAGGCTCAGACGTGGTGGCACACTGGCAATAGTGGAGAGCAGGCTCTAGGACGAGACAGATGTTAGCAACAGGAAACTGGTACTGGGACTAGACACAGTAACATATGGGGACTTGAGAACTAGCAATGCACTATAAGCAACGTTGCTTAGGCACTTCCTGTCAGGGGAAGCAGTCTTAAATACCTTTAGGGTAATAGTTGACCTCAGGTATTGTTTCCAGGTAATGAGACGATGGCTCTTTAAGAAAGGGGACATGGCCTGGAAGCAAGAAGAGGTTGCAGCAGACTTCGGGACAGTAGAGGGGCGAATGGAGCCACTGGACAGGTGAGCGGGGACGCGTGAAGATACCTCGCTAGGACCGGAAGCTGTAAAGCTGAGGGACGCCCCTGCTGGAGTCTTGAAGCGGGGGCACTCGTAGACACCACTCTGGAACCGGGACTAGGCGCTATAGCCAAGTGGAAGTTTCTCCTTAGCATCAAATGATAACCACGCTCTACATCAGTTTTGCTGACTCCAAGATAACATGTGATCTTCATGAATCTTACTGTGCTGAATCTAAAAATCAGATTCGTTCTCAAGTCACATCTGTTTTTTTTTTCTGCAATACACGGCTTACAAAGGAACTTTTACAGTAATAAAGTAACATTATATATAATTTTCCTTATATTCTTTAGATAAGCTAAATATGTAAAAAGAAAGCTGAAAATGCAATCGGTATAACTAATAGGAAGACTGCCATCATTGGAATTTTATTGCCATATAAGCAGCATGAAAACCGATAGCAGCAATCATTCAAGAGACATACAAGTTGCAGCAAAGTTAACTCTGTTAAAAAGGTTTTTGTTGAATATGTCATCAAACACTTGGACGGTGCAAGAATGATCTTGATATATTGTTACATTTGTGGTTGTTTTACGATACCCAACTATTAACTATAATATCATAACTATTCAAGTGCTTCCAAAATTGAAAATTTCTCCCTAATTTAAACTTTACACAACTATTGCTCTCATGGTTTGAAAATAGACTAGTTTTTTGCATGAAACAGATACAGTGTATCCACCCATATCCTGTCCACCGCCATCAACTTGAGAACGGCGGCAGCTATAGGCATAGAAGTGGTGTCTAGGTATAGTAAAGTAGCCATGCGCTACGCAATGAAACCACCTATAGCGCCACCTGGTGGAAAACAAGTTAGCATTTTTATCTCGAAACGGAACGAGATAGAGAAAAAAAGTGAATTAAAAAATTGTAGGCATCATCAATTCAATACGAATCGACACTTTGCATACAGAAATGCTATGATATGACACCCATGACCCCCCCAAAATAGTGAATGCTGGTCACGCATAATGCGCTAATTTAACTTTGATGCTCAAAGTGGCCACCGTCAGCTGCAATGCACATCTGGACTCTGGACAGCATACTGTATCTTGCTGCACGTTGTGCAATATGGTAGGTGATACGTTTGCACAAGCATCTGTGATACGTCGTCGTAGGTCCTGCAATGTTGGTGGAGGGGTCGCATACACCTGCTGTTTGATGTGACCTCACAGAAAGAAGTCCAATGGGGTCAGGTCAGATGAGCGTGGAGGCCACTCCACGCAGCCACCATACCCAATGACTTGTAGGAAGGTCTCCATGAGGTATCGCTTCACGTCCGCAGCCTTGTGAGTTTTACACGTTCTAATTATAGCATTTCTGAATGCAAGGTGTCGATTTGTATTGAATTGATGCTGCCCCACAACTTTGTAATTCACTTATTTCTCTATCTCGTTCTGTTTTTGAGATAAAAATGCTAACTCCGTTGTTTTCCACCAGGTGGCGCTATAGGTGGTTTCATTGCGTAGCACATGGATACTTTACTATATCTAGACACCACTTCTATGCCTATAGCTGCCGCTGTTCTCAAGTTAATGGCGGTGGACAGGATATGGGTGGACACTATACATTAGGTGCTATCGCTTCTTTAGAATTTCTTATTATCCCTGATATTCGTCTTTAAAGCCTTTCATCAAACATTTCTCACTTGTGAAAAAATTGAATGTGTGATGTAACAAATGACGTGTGCACATGTTCCATATTTCGATCTGTATTTTTTTTCTTACCACTTTACACTTCAAAAGTCGTGAAGAAGTTAAAAGAAGTGACCCGGCCCCATTCTTCAGGAAAATTCCGCTTGGTAGCCGCTCACTATTTTATACCTAGAAGTGGAAAAAGAAACATTGGGGACGAGGCCGCTACAGAAGAAGACTTTAGAAAGAGGTTAAAAAAAAGACGCTTCAAGAAAAATGTTCGTAGATGTTTTCCTGAACCGTCTTCCTGTAGCAAAATCTATGTCATAGGATATTTTGGCTTTAATTCAGGCAGGGTCTCTATTTCAGCACTCTCACCTTTGAGGCTATGTTCAGACAGATTTTTTTTAGAATTTTATTTTAGCGAATTGCCTCAATAAAACTTCCTTAGGATATGTGCACAAGACGTCTTTTACTCATGGTCTAATCTGCTGAGTTATCTAAGAGGAAAATGCTTCATTCCTGATTTAACTTTTTTGTATTTTTTTCTTATAATTTTTTAAGCACTTTTTATCATTTTTTGGGGTTGTCAGCAATTTTTTTAAGCCATCTCCTTGCCTTGTGTTATAAAATATAGAGCATCTTTACAATGGAAATCTCCTGAATAACAGTCTACTTCTTTTAAAGGAACTCTGTGCGTGCAGAATGACTGTTTGGACCAAGTAAAAGTGTTCAGGGCATCATTGTGTGGCAACCTGCTTGTTTTAAATCTACAGTTGCAACCAGTAGTTTACATACATTATCTAAAAAGACACACTGCAGTTTTTTCTCACTATCTGACATGAAATCAGAATAAACCTTTCAGTATTTGGTACCATTGCCATTAGGCTGTATGACTTGGGTCAAACATTTTGGATCTCCTTCCACAAGCTTCTCACAATAGTTGGTAGGAACTTGGGCCCATTCCTCTTGACATACCTGGTGTAACTGAGCCATGTTTGTAGGTCGCCTTGCTCACACTGGCCTTTCTAGCTTTGCCCATACATTTTCAATAGGATTGAGATCAGGACTTTGTGATGGCCACTCCAAAACATTGACTTTGTTACCCTTAGGCCACTTTATAACCAGTTTGGCAGTATGCTTCAGGTCATTGTCCGTTTGGAAGACATATTTCCGCCTAAGCTTTAAGTTTCTGGCTGATCTCTTGAGATGTTGCTTCAGTATTGCCACATAATCTTCTTTCCTCATGATGCCATCTATTTTGTGACGTACACCAGTCCCTCCTGCAGCAAAACAACCCCACAACATGATGCTGACACCCCCGTGTTCCACAGTTTGGATGGTGTTCTTAGGATTCAAAGCTTCTCTCATTTTTCTCCAAGTATAACGATGGTCATTATGGCCAAACAGTTAAATTTTAGTTTCATCAGAGCACAGGACATGTCTCCAAAAATTGAGGTCTTTGTTCCTGTGTATATTTGCAAACATTAATCTGGCTTTCATATTGTTCATTTGCAGTAATGCCTTCTTCCTGGCAGAGTGGCCATTCAGCCCATGTTGATACAGTACTCGTGTCACTGTGTATAATAACACAATCTTACCAGCTTCTGCCAGCATCTTCACAAGGTCTTTTGCTTTTGTTCTTGAGTTGATATGCACATATCTGACCAAAGCATGTTCATCTCTCGTACACAGAACCAGACTCCTTCCTGAGAGGCATGATGGCTGGACATTCCCATCTTGTTTGTACACATGAACGAGGCACCTTCAAGTATCTGGAAATTGCACCCAGGGATGAACCAGACTTGTGCAAGTCCACAATTCTCTTCCTGAGATCTTGGCTGATTTTTTTTACTTTCCCATGAAGCTACACAAAGAAGCAGTGTGTTTCAGGTGTGCATTAAAACACATCCATAGGTGTGTCTCTAATTAACTCAGATGTTGCCAATAAACCTATCAGAAGCTTCCAAAGGCATGACATCATCATACGGGCTGTCCCATATTGTTTAAAGGCATAGTACTCTTGGTATATGTAAACTTTTGACTTTGCAGAAAGTAATAAAAATGCCTTAAAACATTCTCTCTCTCTCATTATTCTGGCATTTGGCAAATATAAATAATTTTGTTTCCTAATTGACCTAAAACGGGAAAGGTTTATTCTGATTTTGTGTCAGATGGTGAGAAAAACCTGCAGATGTGTCTTTTTAGATAGTGGATGTAAACGTCTGGTTTCAACTCTATGTGATGTATATAGCTGTCTTGGAGTCTAACATGTGATATATACTGATGACCTCCCACTGCTTGAGTTCTATAAATGTAATGTGAACAATGATAAATCTCTCACTGTGAAAAGACATGCAGTGTAATATATGTCTGTGTTTTTGGGACAACTTAGTGCTGCGAGTTGGTTATTTCAAAACTTATCAATGCAAAGTGAGGACTGCGCTCCAGATTAAATGGTGCAAATCTGGAAAAGCAGTTGCAAGAGGCAACTATATCAATACTACATAACATCACACTCCTCAACAAAAAGAAAAAGCTCCATCTAGCCACATTAGGGGCAAGTTAATAAAATATTTGAGCAAATAAACCGGTCCGTGAATGATGATATAAATTTCCAAATGACTCCAGGTAGAAAAAGGTTCCTCACCCCTGCATTAGGCTATGTGAGTTTGTGAGGTTTTTTATTACGCAGAACTGCTCCAACATCCTCTGAAAAAAATACCACTGTAAAAAACAACTCTTAAAATATCTCACTGTTCATTTTTTTGTACTGAAAAGTTTTTAAAAATGCCTGGCAAAAAATCCACGTATGTCATTTTTTATGACGTGTGTCCTTGGAATCTGCTTTAATCTAGGCCCTATCGAATCAAAAAGCTGTAAGACATACTGAAAAAAAGGAGACTCTTCCAAAACTCTTCAGAAATCCTTCAAAACCAATGCAAGAAAATAAAATTTTCCCCGAAAAAGAAGTGTTTTCTAAAGCTGTTTTCACTTGAAAAAATTGTCAAATTTGTCCACCTTGTAAATAATGTTAATGGCAGCTTCACGCACTGAGTGTACATACCTACTGCAGACCCAGCAACATTAGTAAAGGTGGAGAGTAAAAAACAAGGAAGCAAATTGATAAAAGGAGGATCACCTGCTGCAGTATGCAAGAGAACTGTGGCTTGGAAAGCAATCATTCTAAAAAAGCCTCAGCTCCACAGCAATGGTTATTATATTATTATAATATATATAATAATTATATATTATTAGGCTATATTTGTATGTTATGAACACTGACATGATTAAGGTGCAAATTCCATGTCTAGTTTTGTGATTCAATTGTTTTTATTGATATTGCTAATTAAAATGGGGAGGCATGAGTTAGGACAGCAATGCCTATTTTTTGGTCTTCTAGATTAATTTTCCCCAGGGAAGCTTCTTGCCCGGTGATCGTTTTCCTGGGGCAGCTTTGTCAGTGTCTCTCTCTCTATAGTGTTAAAGAGGTTGTCCATCGCTTTTACAATTGATGGACTATCCTTAGAAGAGGTCATCTGTCACGCTACGGGTGGGGTGAGCGTGTTTAGACTGACCAATGTCTGACACACAATGAATAAACAACTAAAACAACACCACAAACTGGGGGGGGGTGGGGCGATACCGGGGATGCAATACAATGGAGGTCCCTGCCTCTAGGGAGAAGGGTGTGAGGACATCTCCTGAACTCACCTCAAGCTGCCTCGAGAGTTCCCTAGCGTTCCTATACAGGTTCTTTAAACCTGTCAGCGAGCTGGATATCTTGGGCCCTCAACTCACCCTGCCTAGTGAGTAGGCCGAAGAGTTCACTAGAGTCGTGACTACAATAAGGAAACATAAGAGAAGGAAAACATACAGAGGAAATACCACAACACAAAAGGATATAAGTTGGCTTCTTGGAATGCTCCACCAATGGGGCCAGTATACAGATAAGTTTTTATCTTCAGCAGGGATTACTGGGTAACACCTCTATTTAAACCTGAAGGGCATGACTACAAAGCTACTGCAGCTGAAGCACTCAGCTGGAGACTGCTGGAGAAGCTACCAGCAGTAAAACTGACATTAACCATTTAGGCACCAAAGTAAATTAAACCACATTTAAATGTGGATAACCAGGTAGAGAGGCTGCAGTCTAGAAGCTGTCACTAGTCTCCAAAAACAGACAGATGACTGTGACATCATCAATGTCTGATCGGCTGGGGTATGACAAACAATACCACCGCTGATCAGCTGTTCTCGGTGCCGGCGTAGGGAGGAGGCAACCGGAAATGCCCCGTCAGTTGATAGAGGGTACATCTGGATACTGCACATCCGCCTCTTATTCAAATCAATAGGAGGTGGATGTGCATTAACCGGCAGTGGCCGCTATCAGAATACGGGGTAGCTCTGGAACTGAGCATTTATGGCCACCGCCGGCATCAAAAACAGCTGATTGGTGGGAGGGCAGGGTATCGGATGCTGATGACCTATCCTAAGGATAGGCCATCAATGTAAAATAGTGGCCAACCCTCTTTAAGTATGAAGAACAGTCGACCCCTGAGCCACCTGAAGAATGAGCATGTCACTTCTTTTAAAGCGGTTAATAAATGAAGTGACATAAGACGGAACATGCTTCAAAAATACATCATGTGCACATACCGTAACGCTAAGTGCACACTGTTTTTTTGCTATGGATTTTAAAGCAGCTATTTCCAGAGCTTACTTTCGATTGTATGTGTTCAGAATGATTTCTTCTATTTTTGGTACAGGAGTATATCTATGTTATTGTCTACTCTGTGATGGCTAAATTGACTTTGCCTTTTACACTTCTTTGTAATCTTTTGTAATTCTTTGCCAGATCCCGCTGACATAACTTGTTATTCTTTTTGAATGGTGCCTTGTGGAGAAAAAAAATGGAGGGAGAAAATAAGTATGAACGACCTTTCCTTAGACTGATTGCAGACCAAAGCCTGGGAACCTGCTGCTCCTTATGTTCAGAGTACTGCTGGTGGAGATCACCTCTACAGAGGTGTAATAAAACATCAGGGCCGAAACAGATACATTGCACGGGGTTTAAATGACATCTTTAAGATGAAATAGAATTCCATATTTATAAGTAATGTTAAACTCATTCACTACCAATTATTTATAATGGTGATCATTGGGCCCCTTAGCAATAGTCTGAATTTATGCCTCCCCTCATGAGTCCACTGAATAATTTCCCCTAGTAAAATTCCTTAGTGTCACTACCATACCCCTCTCATGGAATCAACAAGGTGTTATGCCTCCCAAATGCAGTGTGATGCCCACATGATGGCACTCCACACAATATGATGGCCACACAGTGAATTCCCCCCACACATTTTGCCACTGTAGTGCTCCCAATGTGCAATGCCCCCATTATAGTATAATGAGCCACCAATGCCCCAATACTCTATGATGCCCATAGAGTGCTCCCCAATACAGTGATGCTGTAACTCTCACCGATGGTGTTGGGGCGGCAAGCAAGAGTTGACCCACTAGTCCATAGGTGGGACCCGGGCTTATTTTTTTAGTAGCAGGGCCTTAACTAAGTGCCATTCCCAGAGCAGTTACCGTGACTGTGGCACTGACCCCCAGGACAGGAGTTGGACTCAGATATTGACACAGTTGCAAGCAGGTACAGGCAGTATGACTGAAGCAGACAGAAAGGCAGGTACGGACAGGTATGGTGGACACAGCTGGAACAGGTAGCTATGGGAAGGTGGACTCAGGAATAAGTAACGGGACAGGAGCACTGGACCTGACAACTAGCTAGCAGACAGTAGACTAACTAAAGACATTGCACAGGCACTTCCCCAAGTAGGAGGATGCCTTAAGTACCTAGTGCCTCTCAGCCAAAGGCTGAGAGGCATTTTTGGGAAATAGCACTCTGGCTCTTTGTAAAAACATTAAAATTAATACATCTAGTTATCAAACACTTTTTTAATAGAACATATTATATATGTTCACAATTCTGTCTATATTGGAAGGCATAGCTTATTGATAATATTTATTCCTTATAAGAACTGTTAAGGTGTCTGTATTGAATATAGATAAGTGCTGACATAGTATGGTATATATATACAGTTAGGTCCAGAAATATTTGGACAGTGACACAAGTTTTGTTATTTTAGCTGTTTACAAAAACATGTTCAGAAATACAATTATATATATAATACGGGCTGAAAGTGCACACTCCCAGCTGCAATATGAGAGTTTTCACATCCAAATCGGAGAAAGGGTTTAGGAATCATAGCTCTGTAATGCATAGCCTCCTCTTTTTCAAGGGACCAAAAGTAATTGGACAAGGGACTCTAAGGGCTGCAATTAACTCTGAAGGCGTCTCCCTTGTTAACCTGTAATCAATGAAGTAGTTAAAAGGTCTGGGGTTGATTACAGGTGTGTGGTTTTGCATTTGGAAGCTGTTGCTGTGACCAGACAATATGCGGTCTAAGGAACTCTCAATTGAGGTGAAGCAGAACATCCTGAGGCTGAAAAAAAAGAAAAAATCCATCAGAGAGATAGCAGACATGCTTGGAGTAGCAAAATCAACAGTCGGGTACATTCTGAGAAAAAAGGAATTGACTGGTGAGCTTGGGAACTCAAAAAGGCCTGGGCGTCCACGGATGACAACAGTGGTGGATGATCGCCGCATACTTTCTTTGGTGAAGAAGAACCCGTTCACAACATCAACTGAAGTCCAGAACACTCTCAGTGGAGTAGGTGTATCTGTCTCTAAGTCAACAGTAAAGAGAAGACTCCATGAAAGTAAATACAAAGGGTTCACATCTAGATGCAAACCATTCATCAATTCCAAAAATAGACAGGCCAGAGTTAAATTTGCTGAAAAACACCTTATGAAGCCAGCTCAGTTCTGGAAAAGTATTCTATGGACAGATGAGACCAAGATCAACCTGTACCAGAATGATGGGAAGAAAAAAGTTTGGAGAAGAAAGGGAACGGCACATGATCCAAGGCACACCACATCCTCTGTAAAACATGGTGGAGGCAACGTGATGGCATGGGCATGCATGGCTTTCAATGGCACTGGGTCACTTGTGTTTATTGATGACATAACAGCAGACAAGAGTAGCCGGATGAATTCTGAAGTGTACCGGGATATACTTTCAGCCCAGATTCAGCCAAATGCCACAAAGTTGATCGGACGGCGCTTCATAGTACAGATGGACAATGACCCCAAGCATACAGACAAAGCTACCCTGGAGTTCATGAGTGCAAAAAAGTGGAACATTCTGCAATGGCCAAGTCAATCACCAGATCTTAACCCAATTGAGCATGCATTTCACTTGCTCAAATCCAGACTTAAGACGGAAAGACCCACAAACAAGCAAGACCTGAAGGCTGCGGCTGTAAAGGCCTGGCAAAGCATTAAGAAGGAGGAAACCCAGCGTTTGGTGATGTCCATGGGTTCCAGACTTAAGGCAGTGATTGCCTCCAAAGGATTCGCAACAAAATATTGAAAATAAAAATTTTTTTTTTGGGTTTGGTTTATTTGTCCAATTACTTTTGACCTCCTAAAACGTGGAGAGTTTCTAAAGAAATGTGTACAATTCCTACAATTTCTATCAGATATTTTTGTTCAAACCTTCAAATTAAACGTTACAATCTGCACTTGAATTCTGTTGTAGAGGTTTCATTTCAAATCCAATATGGTGGCATGCAGAGCCCAACTCGCGAAAATTGTGTCACTGTCCAAATATTTCTGGACCTAACTGTATATATATATATATATATATATATATATATATGGATCTTTCCAGTGCAGAGGATTGCGTCATGTGTAACATGCATCCAGCAGAATTTCCCTATATGGTTTGGACAGCTGCCATATATATGGACATGGAGGGAGGGGGGGCGACTCACTCGGGCATGTGTCGCCAGTCTGCTGAAGCAGATCCATCCATCCCTCCAAGATGAAGTAACTTGCTGTAAGGCCTACAGCATATCATCCTTGCCGTCCATTCAGGAACCAAGGAAAGATGGATGAAGATTTCTTTTGATTTATTTAAAGATATGGACTATTATTGAACTCTTTATGTAAGCTAACAAAGAATAGTATTTTTCTCCTTTCTGTAACTGACTTTTGGCAACCAATTTATTAGATATAAAATACATCTATTTTTTTATATTCTTTTGAAGTTTCGTCTTTCATGCGCTTATCACCTATTTGAAGAAAAATATATTTAAGGGTATATTTTTTAACACTCTTTAAGAGGAGGGAAGGTGTGCATGCGGGTGCCTTAAGTTTACTCCCTGGGGACCTGTGGTGCATGCACAGGCCCCGGGAGGAGGGAACAGGAGCACATGTAAACAACCGTGGGAGTGGGGGGAAGACGCAGTCGGGCTGTGGCGGTGAGTGAGTCGGCGTCCCTGATGGGGAGAGGTGGAGTAGTGCAGAGATGTCGGTGCTACAGATGCCTCTACAGTGCCCACAAAATACATTGTTATGCTTCAACTGTCTCTCCCACAGCGTGATGCCCTAAAGATGTTCCCAGTAAATAATGATGAAAAGCATCTGTCATCGTCGATACTCAAATTAAACATTTAAACTATATAGGGGACTTAAAGAGAACCAATCACCAGGATATTCACATATAATCTAAACCCAGTGCTATACTGGCACCATCAGGCTGATTTTATACATACCTGTAGTGGTCAGCTCAGATGTTTAGGCTTTGAAATCGAAGAAAGTGAAATTTATAAACAATTCACTATTTCACTTGCAGGACCTGTGTGAGGTCATACCCATGTGATCAGAAGTGGCGGGGCCTAGCCATCAAAACAGATACCATGAAGCAACATTGTTATGTTGGCTGAGGCCCCGTCCCTTCTGATCACATATATATATATATATATATATATGTATATATATATATATATATATATAAAAAATCATATATAGGATTATCAGTATAGGGAATTTTATAATAAAGCAAGCTAAAAAAGTGGTTATTGGTTAAAGACAAATATTTATAAGGGGCCTTATATGTATCGGCTAACCCAAGATCCTCATGTTGTGGCTGTGAATGGTCCTGCAAGACCTCTCTTACTCACTTATATAGGAGAGGACTGCAATACCACTTTCAGCCACCATATACCATACGGAGCTGTGCCCCATCTAGTGCTCCCCATCCGGGGCTCCCCATCCGATGCTCCCCATCCGGTGCTCCATAGCACTTTTGATCAGTGGGTTTGCTGAAAGTCAAACCCCTACTGATCTGATATTGATTACTATCCCGGAAAAAAAAATCTTGGGCAATGCCTTTAATACATTTTTCTCAATTATTGAGAATAGGTAATGGCTCCATGTACTACCTCTGTGGCACGTGTCTGACATTAGTTCTGCACAACAAAACCGCCGCGTTTGTGGTTACAAAGAACAACTTTCAGCTTCGTTTCTCACTGTAATAATCGGGAGCCTTCTGTAAAACTTGAATTATTTATTTGTGGCAAAACATATTGGGCTGTTATAAAACCAGCCTGTGATCAGTGGAAATTGCTCACTTAATGGAAACTGTTATGTGCAGGAGTCAACGACAGGTCACACCAATAGCCCGCAATGAATATTGGATAGCTGGTGGAAAAACGTCGCTGTGAATGATTTTTCCTGAAATAACAAGTGTGTTTATTTTGTGTTTTTTTTTACAATATATTATTTTTCTCTCAGGCATGTAATCGCAATCGGAGGCCTTTCTGCTGGGTTTTAGATTGTTTTGCTGAATTTTTGTTTTTGGAAGAACTGAGGATTAATGGTCGACTTTCTGCTGTCATAGACCTAGTGGGAAAGAAGAAATTAAAAGAAATTGTAGATGAAATATATTGTTTCTGACTTAAAGGGAAGGTGCCATGATTGTAATTTTGTATTAATAATTACTGATTAAGGAATCAATTAGTTTTAATAGAAAATGAAATTCATTGTTTATTTAGTTTTTATTTCATTCTATTTTTACTCAAACACTGGGGGCTGCCATCTTGGATTTGCTGTGTGTAACGACAGTGACCTCAGATACGGCAGCCCCTTTGTATAGGAGATAATAGTCGGGCTCCGACCCTATCTCCTGCACTGTGGCTGCTCCGTGCTGTGACCTGGATACACCCGCTGGACTGTCCTATCACAGCTCTAGGAGGAGACCGCCGCCATCTTTGTGGAGCCCACAGCATATACTTTCCCCCAGAGCGGTGATCTGCAGCCTGGTATTGTACTATAGATGTCACGCTGCAATCACTCCTCCCCTCCTACATGTAACTCACCTTGGTCCTCCGCTCCTGGCAGTTCCTCCTGTCACCAATCTGTGTGATAACAGGAGGAACTACCAAGGTGAATAACATGCGGGGAGGGGGGAGTAGTGATTGCAGCATGACATCTATAGTACAATACCAGGCTCAGGCTGCAGATCACCACCGCTCCTTGCTGCATATCCTCACCCCAGACAGGAGCTCCTGGGATTGGAGGTAGCACAGTAATATGGGAGCACAGTAATATGGTGGTAGAGTATACAATGGGGCAGAGTATACAGTGGGGCACAGTATACAGTGGAGCATTATGCCAGCAGACCTCAGTGACTCTTACCGTAGTTTAGGATCACTTTGCAGTCACCAACAAAATGGCTCCACACTGTGATCCTAAACTTCAACCTCACTTATCCGTTTGCAAACACCCAGAAGGGGAGGGGAGGCGTGACATAAGACACAAGAAAGCAGATTCTGCCCACTTTTACTGCAGTTGTAATTTGAGCAAATTGTACATTAGGTTTTCAGCAGCTGCTGCCCCTAGTGTTTAAGAGTGGAAATAATCAAACTTTTTAAATTATTTTTCATATTTTGCTCAATTAAAAATAAATGATAATATTTAAACAAAACATTAATACTTTACATGTCTTCAGTTATCATTTTTTTTATGGCACCTTCCCTTTAAGGATAGTAAATAAAAATGTTCAAGTATTTACGGTGAACTTTTCTAAAACTGGGTATTGATGGATCCTCATTGGAACCATGTAATGCTTCATTTCTACTACAGCATGGCTACAGGGAAAATGAATGCTGGACAGTTACTTCTGGGGGGTGATCAAAATAGTTTGGGTCCTCCTGACATCGTTTCTGAAGATACATCTTAAATCACCTACCCAAAGACAGGTACATTATCAAGAGACAAGTAGCTGTAAAGCAATTTTATCATCCAAGATGTATGTAAATGACCATTTTACTGCCCTAAATCACGTCCTGACATTCACGGCTGGTCTTCATATAGATAATTACCTTGAGTAAAGCTCATGGGAGCTGAAACTTTGGTTTCTTCTGTTTTCCTATGTTGGCCTGTATAATAAAGGATTTGTGGTTTTTGCAAGACAATGACTTTTACATATCTTTCTGAAATGAGTGCCAAAGGTATCCATTACCGTTGATGACCAATAAAAGCTGAGTTGGTGCATCTCTTCCAAAAGGCGAGAAGGCGCAAGCACTCTATAAGATTCTACTAGGATGGATGAGCAAACCAAGCACTAATGAGGCTTGTTGGGATTGCATATCATAGTGATGGAAGAAAAATCTTTAACGGCATTAAACAAGGCTTGTAGTAGAGTGGGTACGGAAAGTATTCAGATCCCTTTAAATGTCACTTTTTGTTTCATTACAGCCTTCTGGTAAATTCAAAAAAGTTCATTATTTTCTCATTAATGTTCACTCTGCATCCCATCTTGACAGAAAAAAAACAGAATTGTAGACATTTTTGCAAATGTATTAAACAAAAAAAGCTGAAATGTCACATGGTCATAAGTATTCAGATTCTTTGCTCAGACACTCATATTTAAGTCACATGCTGTCAATTTCCTTGTGATCCTCCTTGAGATGGTTCTAGTCCTTCATTGGAGTCCAGCTGTATTTAATTAAACTGATAGGACTTAATTTGGAAAGACACACACCTGTCTATATAAGACCTCACAGCTTACAGTGCATGTCAGACCAAATGAAAATCATGAGGTCAAAGGAACTGTCCAAAGAGCTCAGAGACAGACTTGTGGCAAGGCATAGATCTGGTCACGGTTGCAAAAGAATTTCTGCAGTACTCAAGGTTCTTAAGAGCAAAGTGGCCTCCATAATCCTTAAAGGGAAGAAGTTTTGGACCACTAGAACTTTCCTAGACCTGACCATCCTGCCAAACTGAACAATCTTGGGGGAAGAAACTTCGTGTTAGAGGTAAAGAAGAACCCCAAGATCACGGTGACTGAGCTCCGGAGATGCAGTAGGGAGATGGGAGAAAGTTTCACAAAGTCAACTATCACTGCAACCCTCCACCAGTCGGGCCTTCATGGCAGAGTGGCCCAACGGAAGCCTCTCCTCAGTGCAAGACATATGAAAACTTGCATAGAGTTTGAAAAAAAAACAGATGAAGGACTGCCCTACTATAAGAAATAAGATTCTCTGGTCTGATGAGACGAAAATAGGACTTTTTGGTGATAATTCTAAGCGGTTTGTGTGGAGAAAGCCAGGCACTGCTCATCACCTGCCCAGTACAATCCCAACAGTGAAACATGGTGGTGGCAGCATCATGCTATGGCAGTGTTTTTCAGCTGCAGGGATAGGACAACTGGATGCAATTGAAGGAAAGATGAATGCGGCCAAGTACAGAGATATCCTGGAAGAAAACCTATTCCAGAGTGCTCTGGACCTCAGACTTGGCCAAAGGTTCACCTTCCAACAAGACAATGACTCTAAGCAAAGAGCTAAAATAACAGAAGAGTGGCTTCAGAACAACACTGTGACCATTTTTGACTGCCCCACCCAGAGCTCTGACCTAAACCCAATTGAGCATCTCTTGAGAGACCTGAAAATGGCTGTCCACCAATGTTCACCATCCACCTGACAGAACTTGAGAGGATCTGCAAGGAAGAATGGCAGAGGATCCCCAAATCCACGTGTGAAAAACTGGTTGCATCAGTCCCATGAAGACTCATGGCTGTACTAGCTCAGAAGGGCGCTTCTACAAAACACTGAGCAAAGGGTCTGAAAACTTATGACCATGTGATATTTCAGTTTTTCTTATTTAATAAATTTGCAGAAATCTCTACATTTGTTTTTTTTTTTCTATCAAGATGGGATGCAGAGTGTACATTAATGATAAAAATTTGACTTTTTTGAATTTACCAAATGGCTGCAATGAAACAAAGAGTGAAAAATGTAAAGGGGTCTCAATACTTTCCGTACCCACTGAATATTACTGGTATTGATCACATTTACTGTTTTGATTATAGCATGTGACTTTTGAGGACTATTTATCCTTTGGGGAGTTACATGTGTCCAAATTAGTGCATTAGTATTGTTTGTCTTGGTAAAGTCTTGGAGGATGGTAGTTTTATCCATCACAAGGCTGGGGTTCAGACTTCAGCATTCTAAGATCAGTGTTTTTGGGAAGGAAAGGTTTGGATTTTGCTAAAGGTAGTGGGAGCCTTGGTTTGTCCAATCAACTATTATGGCTCACCATGTGAGATGAAGTCTCTAAGCCTCACATATCAGAGGCAATGGTGCAGCGGAGTGAGTCTTCAGGATGGTATAAGGAACAGGGAGGACTAGAAAAGTAGGACATGAAAATGACAAGCAGAGCAAAACTCACCACCTGAAAGTGATCCAGGACTACGAATATACACTGACACAGATGTTTAGTCAATATGGGACTTGCAGTAAACAAATGGTTAATGACTGAGATGTGTGCAATCAGCAAATGGTTAACTGCAGGACAGCGGAAATTAAATAAACTACAGTGGAAGAAAAAAAAAGTATGTAGTCAGTCACCAATTGTGCAAGGTCTCCCACTTAAAAAGATGAGGTCGGCCTGTAATTGACATCATAGGTAGACCACAACTATGAGAGACAAAATAAGAAAACAATTCCATAAAATCACCTTGTCTGATTAAGATTTTTTTTGCAAATGATGGTGGAAAATAAGCATTTGTTCATCTAAAACAGTGTTTCTCAACTCCAGTCCCTCAGGACCCACCAACAGATCATGTTTTCAGGTTTTCCTCAATGTTAGACAGGGAATAATTCCATCACCTGTGAAACATTAAGGAATACCTGATGAGGAAAACTTGAAAACATGATCTGTTGGTGGGTCCTGAGGACTGGAGTTGAGAAACACTGATCTAAAAACATGCATGATTTCTGGATCTCACAGACCTGTAAGTTCTTCTTTAAGAGGCTCCTCTGTCCTCCACTCATTACCTGTCCTGTTTCAACGTGTTATCAGTATAAAAGACACCTTTCCACAACCTCAAACAGTCACACTCCAAACTCCACTATGGTGAAGACCAAAGAGCTGTCAAAGGACACCAGAAACAAAATTGTAGCTCTGCACCGGGCTGGAAAGACTGTATCTGCAATAGGCAAGCAGCTTGGTGTCATGAAATCAACTGTGGGAGCAATAATAAGAAAATGGAAGACACACAAGACCACTGATAATCTCCCTCGATCTGGGGCTCCATGCAAGATCTCACCTGATAGGGTCAAAATGATCACAAGAACAGTGAGCAAAAATCCAAGAACCACACGGGGGGACCTAGTGAATGACCTGCGTATAGCTGGGACCACCATAACAAAGGCTACTATCAGTAACACACTAAACAGTAACAGGTCCCATTGGGTATACTATTTGGTATTGGGGCCCATTGAAGCGTATGTAACTGTCAAACAGCCTTCGTCCAACACACAACCTGGTCTCTCCCTACATGTTTTAAAAGGATTGAAGAAAGAACATTTTAGGGATGATGAAAGCTGCTTGATTTTCTACTATCCTGAAATACCAAGGACTTTTACAAGCATAGCACCACAATATCCTGCCGTCACTGTGCAGCTCATTCACCATACAGTATATGCGGCTTTCAGGTAGTGCCAGGAAGTTTCTTCAATGACTTCTTATGAAAGATTCTGTACTACTTTTTAATAACATATTTTTGCAAGGTTTGTTTATGCTGTAAGTGACATGATGATCCGTCTTATGCCTTATTGGCACTGATTTTCCTCTATAAATGTTAACTAGTGATGAGCGAGCGAGCGTTCCCCCCCACTGCTGAATATGCAGTCAAGCATCGGGGCACCCGGATAGTTGTGGAGCACGGACGAGTATCGTGAGTGCTTGGATGTTTCGTTCGTGAAACAACAAACACAAAGCACTGGTTCGCTTCACTTCATCTATGCAAGCACTCCAGGGAGAGCCATTCACAGTCTCTAAATGGCTCTCAATGGGGGGTTAAAACAATGTTTTCGGATGCAACGTGTGCGTCGAAATCTATAAGATCAGTTTTGCTTCAGCATTTCACTATTATGCCGCAGGGAATAAAACAACTGATATATAGTGGTATATGTAGAAAATAGTGCCAGATTTGTGTGCATTACAACGTAAAGGGTTATTCCCAACATTGAAAGTCATAACCTATCAAAGGATAGGTGACAACATACATATAAATGGGGATGAGTCCGACCACTGGGACCCCCCCGATTCTGAGAATGTGTCTTTCTTGGTGAGGCTCAGCGCACCGTTTCCTACAGCGGTTTTCCAGGCCCCTCTTCCCTCACCGGTGACTGACAGCCCTGGCTTACCAGGAGCGAGCACTGTCTTCAGAAAAAGCTCAGGGAGACCTGTGCTATCAATCACCAGTGAGGGCATGCAAAGCAAATGAGCAGAACAGAGCACTGAGCCTCTAGGCTACATCAAGGGGGTACGGATCACCATAATTAGCAAATATGATTAAACGAAAGCAGTGATTAGAGCACTTGGATAGAGGCTATATCCCCTACAAGGCTATATATTTAGATTGGACTGTCAGACCCCCTTTAATCCATTTTTTTATTTAAAAGTATAATTTTCTTTATTTTGAATGGATGTGTTCTTTTATTATACTTTATTATTAAATGTTTTTGCCTCATGATAGATCCTCCTTGGGTTGACTTAGACCTTCATGACATTTTGGCGGGCTTTGCACGTTGCGACATCGCAGGCCGATGCTGCGATGTCGCACGCGATAGTGCCCGCCCCCGTCGCAGGTACGATATCGTGTGATAGTTGGCGTAGCGAAAACTATCGCTACATCAGCTTCACACGCACTCACCTGCCCTGCGACCGTCGCTCTGGCCGGCGACCCGCCTCCTTCCTAAGGGGGCGGGTCGTGCGGCGTCACACGGCAGGCGGCCAATAGGAGCGGAGGGGCGGAGATGTAAACATCCTGCCCAGCTCCTTCCTTCCGCATATCCTACGGAAGCCGCAGTGACGCCGGTAGGAGATGTTCCTCGCTCCTGCGGCTTCACACACAGCGATGTGTGCTGCCGCAGGAGCGAGGAACAACATCGGACTGTCGCGTCAGCGTAATTATGAATTACGCCGACGCTGCAACGATGATACGATTACGACGATTTTGCGTTCGTTAATCGTACCATCAAGGCTTTACACACTACGATATCGCATGCGATGCCGGATGTGCGTCACTTTCAATTTGACCCCACCGACATCGCACCTGCGATGTCGTAGTGTGCAAAAGCCGCCCTTAGAGTTATTTTACCATTTTGGAAACTTTTCTCTTACTTTTTAATTGGATTCTGAAATATACAATTCCTAATGTTTTAGCCTTTTTCATAAAATTCTGTTATTCAGCTTCATGTTCTCAGTGACGTCCAGAGGGAGAGGAAAAAAAAAAGCCCCACAGAACGTGTGATCTGATGTAGAAGGAAGGATTTCTCAAAGGTGACGACTTTATTGATTGCACCGAGCAGATTTAGAGGTGGCCGTAAAAAGTGATGTATTAAGTCTAAAGTGTCCTTTTATCCGGAGAAAATGGTGTTTTTATCTGCATTTCTGGCTAATGATCCTCAAATTGTTCGATCGCGCAGCTTGAAATCAAAGGGTAAAAAAAAGAGAATGGGAAAGATTGAAAGAAAACGCTTTACACACAAAAGATCTGATAAAAATCACTTATCTTGAAAGTCTGGAGAAATATTTGATTCTTAAAGGAAATTGTTCAATGACAGAGCTATTTGCTTCATTATTCAGCAATTCAATGGAAGCTTCTCTCCTGTGCATTCTGTCATTTCCGTAATAGCCAACGGACTGCGCCTATGGATTACGGAGAGGACCTGTGCACGGGGCTGCGTCGCGATTTCATGGATTAGTTGAAAATGTAATGAGATTCCTCGGTTCGGGGACTGAGACGTCGATTGTGGTCTGATATGTTTTGAATATTAAGTGAAGTTACGTTGCTGGCGAGAAAAAAAAAGAAAGAAGTAATTTATTCTGACAAGTAGCGCGGCCGCTGTCAGCACAAAGCTAATGAGCACATTGTGCCGGTGAATGGCAATCTCAGGTATCCTCATTGTGTCGTGTCACCACCGCTGGAACTCATTTAGTCTGCTCTGACGTTGCATGCTCTACTTTTCTAATGGAGCTGATCGAAAACGGTCCTGGATTTCGTTGGTGGGAAGGGGTCCTATACCAATTATTACCATAGGGTGGTGGAAGCTTAAGGACCAGCTGTATGGTGGCATGGTCCTTATGTTGCCTGTGAATGCAAGATTACTATGGATGACTTAAGAGTAGGGATGAGCAGAACTGAGGAAGTTTGGGTTTGCTGAGTTCAGCCAGACTTTAGGTCATGGCCAGGGATTATTATTATTATTTATTATTATAGCGCCATTTATTCCATGGCGCTTAACATGTGAAAAGGGGTATACATAATAGGGACAGGTACACTAATCATTAACAAAACAAGGCACAGACTGATACAGGAGGAGAGAGAACCCTGCCCGTGAGGGCTCACAATCTTCAAGGGATGAGTGAAAATACAGTAGGTGTTGGTAGAGATGGTCATGGGGTGCTTAAGCGGACTGAGGGTTACAGCAGGTTGTAGGCTTGTCGGAAGAGGTGGGTCTTCAGATTCCTTTTTAAGCTTGTCAAGGTAGGCGAGAGTCTGATATGTTGTGGAAGAGCATTCCAGAGTATGTGGGATACACGGAAGAAATCTTCGATGCGGTGGTGGAAGAGGAGATGAGAGGGGAGTAGAGAAGGATATCTTGTGAGGATCAAAGGTTACGTGTGGGTAAGTACTGGGAAACTGTCACAGATGTAAGGTGGAGAGAGATTATGAATGGCCTTTTAGGTCATAGTTAGGGTTTTGAATTGGAGTCGTTGGGCAATGGGAAGCCAGTGAAGGGATTGGCATAGAGGGGAGATCGGAAAGTAGCGGGGGGACAGGTGGATTAGTCGGGCAGCATAGTGTAAAATAGATTATAGGGATGGGAGACTGTTAGAAGGGAGGCCAGAGAGCAGGAGGTTGCAATAGTCCAGGCAAGAGATAAGGGCATGTACTAGGTTTTTGCAGCTTCTTGGGAAAGGAATGTACGAATCCAGGAAATATTTTGGAGTTGAAGGTGGCAGGAGGTGAAGAGGGCTTGGATTTGTGGCTTGAAAGAGAGAGCAGAGTCTAGAGTTACTCCCAGGCAGCGAGCACATTGGACTGGGGAGAGTGAGTAGCCATTAACTTAGATGGATAGGTCAGTTGGGGGGTTGAGTGAGGAGGAGGAAAGATAATGAATTCTGTTTTGTCTATGTCCAGTTTCAGAAATTGAGCAGAAAAAAAGGATGAAACATCAGACAGACATTGTGGGATTTTGGTTAGTAGGGAGGTGATGTGAGACCCAGAGAAGGAGATCTGCGTATCATCAGTGTATAGATGATACTGAAAGCCGTGGGACTCTATGCACGGTCCCAGGCCAAAAGGTGTAGATGGAGAACAGCAGTGGTCCAGGAACTGAACCTTGGGTGACACTGACAGAGAGGGGGTGAGATGATGAGGTGGTGTGAGAGTGGGAGACGCTGAAAGTTCGGTCGGTTAGGTATGAGGAGATCCAAGATAGCATCAAGTCTGTGATGCCCAGATATGAGAGAATATGTAGTAGGAGGGAGTGGTCTACTGTGTTGAAGGCAGAGGACAGGTCCAGGAGGAGGCGGATAGAAGCTATACAGGCTGTATAGTACAATACAAAGGTAAGGGCAAATGAATGCTTTATCACTAGGGAAAGGTGGAAGTTGTGACCCCTAACAACAACAACCTGCAGCTCACCTTCACCAACCCTATACAGGTTCCACACCTGTCGACCGAGCAGGAATACCTCACCATAGGCAAACCCAGATCTGGAGCCTAAGTAAGGATGGCGGGTATGAGTGCTTGTCAACACCACTAACGCTAAGAGAGATAAAAGGAAACAATACAGGTGAAACACAAATGCTACCTCCTGAGCCCAAGTAGATAGCAAAAGTCAAACACTTATCTTAGGAGCAGCTACCACAAAAGTCTCTGGAACAACAAGAGGAGACAACCGCTGCAGACCACAGCCAGGAACAACTATAAACCGCACCCAAACCACCCCAAGGTGAGGTTTATAATGGAAGTCAGAGGCTGGCAACTGAGAGGAAATACTGACAGTGTCCCAGGGTCATAGAGTCTGCTGCTGCAGAAACAGGGAACTGTCAGATAACAACACGTGCTGTCAATCTCTGAGATTTTCTAACACTCGCTGCCACTGGATTGACAGTCTGCCGTGACATTTTAGTTAAACGTTCAGTTTGGCTCTCTGCCCACATCCAGTCAGCCATAAAGAGAGCATTTCCAATGGAAGGAGGGTTTTTTTTTTCAGACATGGCATCCCTAAATTTTGGTTTTACCCCCAGTGAGAGATATTCACTGCAAGTGGCTTTCACTGGGCCGAGCACTGAGCATAACCGAGCACAGCAATGCTCGATCAAGTGGTTAGCATGCGAACAGCACCTGAACTCGGACATATACTTTGTTTAAAAAAAAAAAGACTGTGTTAAGTCCGAGACCCGGACAGCCACTGTTCAGTACAAACCCCGAACTTTACAGTTCGGGTTCACTCATCTCTACTTCAGAGTGGTCATTAACCTCAGAAAAGAATAGTCATGACCGCATCCTACCGAACACTACACGTAGCCATCCTAAAAGTCAATATTAACTAGAAATGAGTGGATCGATTTGCAGGATCCTTGGTCTGGCAGGTAAGTCCATACCCTTTGAATTGCAAGCTACCTCCTCCCTGCTGCCATACCTGGATCCTATTTTGATTATGTGGCCTTCAATGATATTATCGTTGTGGTGTAACACACACACACACACACGTCAGTGTTAGGCCGGCTAATTGAAACAGGAGCTGGAATACTAGCCTGGCTTCTGGACCAGGTTCCTGCAAATTTATACTCTAATATTGACCAATTAAAGAGCCATAACTCATGACGTAGGATATAAAGCAAAGCCAGGGTGTTCTCCAAAAGCATAAAGACCTCCATTTGCAGACAGTTGTTTTGGTGTTCTTGCCACTTATGCGTGCAGATTAGGAGACTTTTTGGCTTGGTAAGGGTGGTGTCACACACAGCGACGACGACAACGACGTCGCTGCTACGTCACCATGTTCTGTGATGTTGCAGCGACGTCCCGTCGCTGTCGCTGTGTGTGACATCCGGCAATGACCTGGCCCCTGCTGTGAGGTCGCTGGTCGTTGCTGAATGTCCAGCTTCATTTTTTGGTCGTCGCTCTCCCGCTGTGACGCACACATCGCTGTGTGTGACAGCGAGAGAGCGACAAAATGAAGCGAGCAGGAGCCGGCATCTGACAGCTGCGGTAAGCTGTAACCAGGGTAAACATCGGGTAACCAAGGGAAGACCTTTCCCTGGTTACCCGATATTTACCTTCGTTACCAGCGTCCGCCGCCAGTGCCGGCTCCCTGCTCTCTGCACATGTAGGTGCAGTACACATCGGGTAATTAACCCGATGTGTACTGTAGCTAGGAGTGCAGGGAGCCAGCGCTAAGCAGTGAGCGCGGCTCTCTGCACATGTAGCTGCAGTACACATTGGGTAATTAACCCAATGTGTACTGTAGCTAGGAGTGCAGGGAGCCAGTGCTAAGCAGTGTGCGCGGCTCCCTGTTCTCTGCACATGTAGCACAGCGACACGTATCGTTATGATCGCTGCTGCTTCTGCTAAGCAGCGATCATAACAGCGACTTACAAGGTCACTGTTGCGTCACAGAAAATGGTGACGTAACAGCGACGTCGCTGTCGCTATGTGTGAACCCAGCTTAAGAGGTCAACATGACTAGAATCGTCTCCTATCGGAAAATACCTTAATTTCCATACTGTTGATTCTGTGTTCTTGTTTCATTTCCTCTTCTCTAAAGGGCCTGTGTACCTATTTTATTTCACTTGGAGCATTGTATGACCTATGTCTCTCTAGGTCAGCTTGGTGTCCTTCTTAAGGCCCCTTTACACACGGAGACTTTCTAGTGATCCCACCAGCGATCTCAACCTGGCTGGAATCGCTCGAAAGTCTCTGGTGAGACGCTGGTGAGCTGTCAAACAGGCAGATCTGGACAACAACACAGCAGCGATACGGACCTGCAGAACGACCTCACTGGAAAGGGAACACTAGCACGCCTATGGGCTGGGTCGCTAATGATATCGTAACGGTGTCAAACACACTGATACATGCTGCGAAGCGGGAAACAAAGGACCAAAGAATGGTCCTGAACGACTTGTAGCGATCAGTGACCTCACAGTGGGGGCCAGGTCGCTGATGTGTGTCACACACTGCAATGTCGCTGGGGAGGTCGATATTACGTCAGAAAACCAGTGACGTTACAGCGATATCGCTAGCGATGTTGCAGTGTGTAAAGGAGAAACTTTATCTCCTAAACTCCCCCTTGAAAGCCTTTAACTCCGGTAAACAGTCCCCTATTTAGTACTGTTAGACAAGAACCCTGAAACAGTTGTCTGCAAATGGGAAATTTTACCTTTTGTGTGTGCGTAGGTTTTGTTTTCTATCTAAAGTAACGAAACATACAGTATATTATATAAGTGAGTACACCCCATTACATTTTTGAACATTTTGTATTATATCTTTTCATTAGAAAACACTTTTGATCTGACACTTTGATACTACTTTGTAAAGTAGTCAGTAGTGTAAATGTGATGCCCTCTAAAAAACTCACACAGCCATTACACAATGTTCCAAATTATTATGCAAATTATATTTTTCTCTGATTTTCCTAAATGGTTGGTGCAAATGACAATCAGTCTAATAAAAGTCATCACCCGTTAGAGTATACATCGAATTTTATTGATGAAACCTCCCAATGATAACAGTATAATCTTCAAAATTAAAAAAAAACCTCAAAATGCACCGCTCAAATTATTAGGTCCAGTAGAATTTCTAAACATTTTATGTTTTAAAGAACTGAAAATGATCATTTGTGGAATTTGCAGCATTAGGAGGTCACATTCACTGAAATAAAAAGCTATTTAAATCCAAAACATCCTAACAGGCCAAGTTACATGTTAACATAGGAACCCTTCTTTGATATCACCTTCACAATTCTTGCATTCATTGAACTTGTGAGTTTTTGGAATGTTTCTGCTTGAATATCTTTGCATGATGTCAGATTAGCCTCCCAGAGCTGCTGTTTTGATGTGAACTGCCTCTCACCCTCATAGATCTTTTGCTTGATGATACTCCAAAGGTTCTCTATAGGGTTGAAGTCAGGGGAAGATGGTGGTCACACCATGAGTTTATCGCCTTTTATGCCCTTAGCAGCCAATGACACAGAGGTATTCTTTGCAGCATGAGATGGTGCATTGTCATGCATGAAGATGATTTTGCTTCTGAAGGCACGTTTATGCTTTTTGTACCCTGGAAGAAAGTTGTCAGTCAGAAACTTTATATAATTTGCAGAGGTAATTTTCACACCTTTCACACCTAAAGGGGCCTACCAGCTGTCTCTCCATGATTCCGGCCCAAAACATGACTCCTTCACCTCCTTGCTGACGTTGCATCCTTGTTGAGACATGGTGTCCATCCACCAACCATCCACTACTCCATCCATCTGGACCATCCAGGGTTGATCAACACTCATCAGTAAAGGCCGCTTTACACACTGCGATATCGGTACCGATATCGCCAGCGTGTGTACCCGCCCCCACCGGTTGTGCGACATGGGCAAATCTTTGCCCATGTCGCACAACATCGCCAGGACCCGTCACACAGACTTACCTTCCCTGCGACATCGCTGTGACCGGCGAACCGCCTCCTTTCAAAGGGGGCGGTTCGTTCAGCGTCATAGAACCGCCGCCCAATAGAAGCGGAGGGGCGGAGATGAGCGGGACGAACATCCCGCCCACCTCCTTCCTTCCGCATTGTGGCCAGGAGGCAGGTAAGGAGAGCTTCCTCGTTCCTGCGGTGTTACATGGAGCGATGTGTGCTGCCGCAGGAACGAGGAACAACTTCGTCACTGCTGCAGTGAATGGACCCCCAAGTCACCGATGAGCGATTTTGCACGTTTTTGCGATGATGTAATCGCTCATTGGTGTCACACGCAACGGCATCGCTAAAGCGACCGGATGTGCGTCACAAATTCTGTGATCCCAACGAGATCACTTGAGCGATGTCGTAGCGTGTAAAGCACGCTTAAAGAAGACTGTTTGAAAATTAGTCTTCATGTATGTCTGGGCCCACTGCCACCATTTCTGCTTGTGAGCACTGGTTAGGGGTGGCCAAATAATAGGTTTATTTACTACAGCAAGCCTTTGAA
Organism: Anomaloglossus baeobatrachus; assembly: GCF_048569485.1. Lineage (NCBI taxonomy): Eukaryota > Metazoa > Chordata > Amphibia > Anura > Aromobatidae > Anomaloglossus > Anomaloglossus baeobatrachus. The sequence continues at coordinate 1,938,733 of NW_027441779.1, read as the reverse complement.
GGATCCTACACCTTGAGGTTCGAGGGATTCCAGAGGCACCAGCAGCTTCAAAAATCTGTTTGCTGGTTTGTAATTGCTTTCTTAATCCGATGGACTTGCCTTGCAGAAACCTTCCTCATTCTGCCTTTATCAGCACGAACACGTATGTGCTCTGAATCAGCCACAAATCTCTTCACTGTACGATGATCATGCTTAAGTTTTCCTGAAATATCTAATGTTTTTATCCCGTCTAAGACATTGCACTATTTGATGCTTTTCGGCAGCAGAAAGATCCTTTTTCTTTCCCAGCTTACTTGAAAACTGTGACCTGCTTAAGGGTAAGTTCACACAGTGCGTTTTTCGCGGCGTTTTTGCGCGTTTTTGCTCAGAAAACTGCATGACTTTACTTCCCCAGCAAAGTCTATGAGTTTTCATTTTTGCTGTCTGCACACAGCATTTTTTTTAGCTGCGTTTTTGTGGTGCCCACAAAAACGCAGCATGTGAATTATTTTTGCATTTTTCACTGCATTTTCCACCCATTGAGTTCAATGAGATGTTCAAAAACGCAATGAAAACAGCAAATTGCAAATATGGCTATGTGCACACACTGCGTTTTTTGACGCTGCGTTTTTGTGCATTTTTTTAGCGCTAAAAATGCACAGAAACGCAGCGTCTTTAAAAACGCATGCGTTTTTGGCTGCGTTTTTGCTCACTGCGTTTTTTTTTTTTATCAGTGAACATTGCCATTAAAGATTGTTGAAAAAAAAAAAAAAAGGTCTGATTTCATTTCCTTCTTCCATATGTTCTTCATTCTACACTAGTGTATGCAGGAGAGCAGACATCTGCAGAACTACAATGCTCAGCATGCTCCATCCAGGACTGTATGCTGGAGGGAGAGTCAGGGGGAGCAGACCTACAAGGCTCAGCATCCTCCATCCAATAGTGTATGCAGGAGAGCAGACAGCATCCTCCTTCCAGGACTGTATGCAGGATTTCTTTGCCCCCCCCAAACAAAAAAAAATGACGTGGGCTTCGCCATATTTTTGTATGCTAGCCAGGTACAGCAAGCAGGTACTGGCTGCCCCAACCCCCAGCTGCCTATTTGTACCCGGCTGGGAACCAAAAATATAGGGAATCCCTTTTTTTTTTCTTTTTTTTAATTTCATGAATTTCAAGAAATAATTAAAAAAAATTACGTGGGCTTCGCCCAATTTTTGAGTCCAACCAGGTACAACTAGGCAGCTGGGGATTGGAATCCACAGTGCAGGGTGCCCATGCTTTCTGGGCACCCCTGCTGCAAATTGCAGTCTGCAGCCACCCCAGAAAATGGCGCTTTCATAGAAGCACCATCTTCTGGCGCTGAATCCAACTCCTCCAGCTGCCCTGGTGACGGGTGGCTCGCTGGGTAATAATGGGGTTAGGGCTAGCTGTATATTATCAGCTTGCCCTAAGCCCGAAATTCATGGTGTCACGCCAATATTAGACATGGCCACCATGAATTTCTAGTAAAGATAAAAAAAACCACAACACACAGAAAAATATTTTTATTAGAAATAAAACACAACACAATTAGTGACTCCATCTTTATTGAAATAAAGAACCCCCCTCCGCAGTAATCCTGGGTCAAGGGTCCCGCGCCGTCCAATCCGGATCCAATATCATCTGATCGGTTTGCTGGAAGACAAAGCGATCAGATGATGTGTCAGGTTCTAGGATGTGAATCACATCACACATCAGCTGATTGTATAAACGGCTTTTATACAATCAGATGATGCATCAGTGCAAAAAAAAATACTCACTTATGTGCTGATTACTGGCAGGTCTTGGAGCGGAGTTTGATCCCGTCCGATCGCTGCAGGAGCTGCCGGTAATTAGGGATGAAGTCTCCTGACGGCATCCGCTGACAGGTTAAGCCGGCCGGGCGCCAGCGTCACCGCGAGACTTACGATCAGCTGACGCGTCAGGTGACTGCATCAGGTGATCCATCGCCAGGTCCTGCAGCTATCGGATGTGTCCCGGCCGTCTGCACACAGCCGGAGCAACGGTACCTGGAGAAGAGCTGGGAGCAGACATGGCAGCGGGAGTCTGCAGACAGGTGAGCATGACATTTTTTTTTCTACACTTCACTTTTGTTTTCGCAGCTGCCTCCACCTCCCGCCCAGACATGGCGTGGCACGGGAGCTGACATGCACAGGACTGGAGGTGGACGCAGCGGTGACGCTACCGGGAGGATTCACGCTTCTGTATTTACTGACAGAAGGAATCCTCTTCCTGTACATGTCACTTTACTGCCCACCCCTTGCGTTTATAGCTGCGTTTTTAGTCATAGAAACGCACTAAAATGCAGCTAAATTTGCGATTTGCTGTTTTCATTGCGTTTTTGAACATCTCATTGAACTCAATGGGTGGAAAACGCAGTGAAAAACACTAAAATAATTGACATGCTGCGTTTTTGTGGGCACCACAAAAACGCAGCTAAAAAAAACGCTTTGTGCAGACACAAAAATGAAAACTCATAGACTTTGCTGGGGAAGCAAAGTCATGCAGTTTTCTGAGCAAAAACGCACCCGAAAAACGCGCAAAAACGCACTGTGTGAACTTACCCTATAGCTGTGTCTTAGTGCGTTTCTATAACTAAAAACGCAGCTATAAACGCAAGGGGTGGGCAGTAAAGTGACATGTACAGGAAGAGGATTCCTTGTCAGTAAATACAGAAGCGTGAATCCTCCCGGTACCGTCACCGCTGCGTCCACCTCCCGTCCTGTGCATGTCAGCTCCCGTGCGGCGCCATGTCTGGACGGGAGGTGGAGGCAGCTGTGAAAACAAAAGTGAACAGTAGATAAAAAAATGTCATACTCACCTGTCTGCAGACTCCCAGTGCCATGTCTGCTCCCAGCTCCTCTCCCGGTACCGCAGCTCTGGCTGTGTGCAGACGGCCGGGACACCTCCGATAGCTGCAGGACCTGGCGCTGATTACCTGATGCGGTCACCTGACGAAAAACCGATCAGATGATATTGGATCCGGATTGGACGGCTCGGGACCCTTGACCCAGGATTTCTGTAGAGGGGGGTTCTTTATTTCAATAAAGATGGAGTCACTAATTGTGTTGTGTTTTATTTCTAATAAAAATATTTTTCTGTGTGTTGTGTTTTTTTTATCTTTACTAGAAATTCATGGTGGCCATGTCTAATATTGGCGTGACACCATGAATTTCGGGCTTAGAACCAGCTGATAATATACAGCTAGCCCGAACCCCATTATTACCCAGCAAGCCACCCGTCACCAGGGCAGTTGGAGGAGTTGGATACAGCGCCAGAAGATGGCACTTCTATGAAAGAGCCATTTTCTGGGGTGGCTGCGGACTGCAATCCGAAGCAGGGGTGCCCAGAAAGCATGGGCACCCTGCACTGTGGATTCCAATCCCCAGCTGCCTAGTTATACCTGGCTGGACTAAAAAATTGGGCGAAGCCCACGTATTTTTTTTTAATTATTTCTTGAAATTCATGAAATTAAAAAAAAGAAAAAAAAAAAGGGCTTCCCTATATTTTTGGTTCCCAGCCAGGTACAAATAGGCAGCTGGGGGTTGGGGGCAGCCAGTACCTGCCTGCTGTACCTGGCTAGCATACAAAAATATGGCGAAGCCCACGTAATTTTTTTTTGTTTGGGGGGGGCAAAGAAATCCTGCATACAGTCCTGGAAGGAGGATGCTGTCTGCTCTCCTGCATACACTATTGGATGGAGGATGCTGAGCCTTGTAGGTCTGCTCCCACTGACTCTCCCTCTAGCATACAGTCCTGGATGGAGCATGCTGAGCATTGTAGTTCTGCAGCTGTCTGCTCTCATGCATACACTAGTGGAGAATGAAGAACATATGGAAGAAGTTAATGAAATCAGACCTTTTTTTTTTAATTATTTCTTGAAATTCATGAAATTAAAAAAAAGAAAGAAAAAAAGGGCTTCCCTATATTTTTGGTTCCCAGCTGGGTACAAATAGGCAGCTGGGGGTTGGGGGCAGCCCGTACCTGCCTGCTGTACCTGGCTGGCATACAAAAATATGGCGAAATCCACGTCATTTTTTTTGTTTGGGGGGGCACAGAAATCCTGCATACAGTCCTGGAAGGAGGATGCTGAGCCTTGTAGTTCGACAGCTGCTGTCTGCTCTCCTGCATACACTATTGGATGGAGGATGCTGAACCTTGTAGTTCTGCAGCTGCTGTCTGCTCTCCTGCATCCACTAGTGGATGGAGTATGCTGAGCCTTGTAGGTCTGCTCCCCCTGACTCTCCCTAAAGCATACAGTCCTGGATGGAGCATGCTGAGCTGTAGTTCTGCAGCTGTCTGCTCTCCTGCATACACTGGTGGAGAATGAAGAACATATGGAAGAAGGAAATGAAATCAGACCTTTTTTTTTTTTCTTTTCAACAATCTTTAATGGAAATGTTCACTGATAAAAAAAACGCAGAAAAACGCAGTTTGCAAAAACGCAGCCAAAAACGCACCAAAACGCGGTAAAAACGCATGCGTTTTCATTCATGCGTTTTTTAAAGACGCTGCGTTTCTGTGCGTTTTTAGTGCTAAAAAATGCACAAAAACGCAGCGTCAAAAAAACGCAGTGTGTGCACATAGCCTAATATTGTGGAACATCCAGTTTTCCTTTTATTGGGCTCATCTGGCAAACTAATTATCACAGGTATCTGAGATTGATTTCAGTGATCCATAGAGCCCTGAGACACAATACCATCCATGAGTTTCATTGAAAGAAAAAAAAATAATTGCTATGACACTTAAATACAATTTGCATAATAATTTGGAACATTGTGTAATGTCTAAACCACTGACAACTAACGTGAGTACATTTTTAAGTGAAAATAGCTAAATTGTGCCCAATTAGCAATTTTCCCTCCCCGGTGTCATATAACTCATTAATGTTACAAGATCTCAGGTGTGAATGTGGAGCAGGTGTTTTAAATCTGGTGTTATTGCTCACACACTCTCTCATACTGGGCACTGGAAGTTCAACATGGCTCCTCATGGCAAATAATTCTCTGAGGATCTGAATAAAAGAATTCCAAGGCTATAAGAAAATTGCCAACACCCTGAATCTGAGCTGCAGCACCATGGCCAAGACCATACAGCGGTTTAACAAGACAGGTTCCACCCAGAACAGGTCTCGCCATGGTCGAGCACAGAAGTTGAGTGCACATGCTCAGCGTCATATCCAGACGTATTTTCAAAATAAATGTACGAGTGAGCAGAGGTTAAAGGGGTGGGTGGGTGTACACCTGTCAGTGCTCAGACAATACACTGCATCAAATTGGTCTGTATGACTGTCATCCCAGAAGGAAGCCTATTCTAATTCAGATGCACAAGAAACCCCGCAAATGGTTTGCTGAAGACAAGCCGAGTAAGGACATGGATTAATAGAACCATGTCCTGTGGTCTGATGAGGCCAAGATAAACTTATTAGGTTCAAATGGTGTCAAGCGTGTGTGGCGGCAACCAAGTGAGGACGACAAAAACAAGTGTCTTTGCCTACAGTCAGGCATGGTGGTGGGAGTCTCATGCAATGCTTGCAAAAACCTCATGACACTTTTTTTGAGCAAGCAAGATGGCTAAACCCTGATGCAGATCGTTTATCATTCACTGCACCTTTGTGCATTAGTGGACACTCTCCCCCAATCAAACATTTATGGTTAATCCTATCCATAGGAAAAAAACAAACTTCTTTGGTTTTGTATTTTCACAAAATATTTCCTGCACCAATCATAGGTTTCCAAAGTTTAGGGGCCGCAGCTCCTTGATCATGAGACATTTAGGATGTCCTCTGCTGCCGTTCCACCATCCTTATTGTTTCCCACAGGTTATGATTGTGGAATATGGGGGGTTGTGTATAGTTTTTTGTAGGTTCGTATTTTAGGCGTGGTGTTCTGTCCATTTTGTGTACATTGTCCTGTTTGCAGGTTAATCACCCCCTGCTGGGTTTTTGTCTCTATGTCTGGGGGAGGGAGGCCTGCAATCCACCCAAACAGGCCAACAAAAAAAATTATTTACCAGTTGTAAACTAAAGCCCTTTTAAATGTATTCTGCTGTGGGACCAGGAATCTGCACCAAATACAAGTGTGAACCCAGGATTTCTGTTTAGGCTTGCCTAGTGATTTTGAGCCTCATTTGATGATTATATTTAACCACTAAAGAAACGGTTAAGAAGATATTTTACGGCTACAAACAAAAATTAATCAACTAATCATCGCGGAAAAAAAATGAAGAAGCCATTTTACCCAACTCCTCCATACACATGAATGTTCAGCTTGGCCAAACATCTCTATGTTCTCTATGGGGAGAGTGGAGTAAGTCATTGCCAGACTCATGTACCAGTGCCTTATCTGCCTGCAGAATAAAAGATCACATGGCAGCCTCCCATACACATTAGCTGTCGAGCTGATCTCACCCATAAATATCCCCTCAAATTAGTCAGTGTTACTCTCCTGAAAGAATCTTAAAACTTGTTTCGAGTATTAGCAAAGTGGAAAAGTTTATGTCGCGGGCGGGGAGGAGGGTGTCAGCACACTACGCTCACCCCCTTCTGCTCGGGTCCGGCGGCCGCTGCTCAGTGGTGGCTCGAGCTGTAGGCCGGATCCCGGGGGGGGGTTCTCGAGCGGCACTCCTCGTCCGTGAGTGAAAGGGATTGGTTGGGTGTGGGGATTGTTTATTGTCCGTGACGCCACCCACGGTTGTGGTGATTGCACCACCGCTGCTCTATATGGGGATCCCGGGGATGGTGATGCGGAGCAGCCAGGTGTTGTGTTGCCCCTCCGTGGGTAGGGGTTGGTGATCCCGGGGCCCGGTGATGGCTTGGGAGGTGCAGGGCCTGGTGGGCGCAGGGACGCGGGGGCAGCGCTGTGCCTTGCGGCACTGTGGTACTCACTCAGCCTGAGACGTGGACACAGTTTTTACGGTAAACCAAACGGCTGGTAAGACGGTCCCACGGACGGCTGCACTTGCTCTCCCGGTAGGTGACGGTGATGTCCCTTTTCCTAGCACCTTGGTGTACTTGTTGGTTGCGATGGGTCCCCACCGGTAACCCGCTCCCCGGCTTCAAGCTGGACCGGAGGAGCTCTACTCTTTGCCCGCAGGCGCTGGCCCTAAGAAACTGGTGCCTTGGCGGTGGCGGTGTCTCTCTTACACTGGCTGGGCTGTTGCCTTCAATCGGGACTTGGTTGTTGGGGGATCTACGTCCCCTTCACTGACGGATTCGGCAAATTATGGCGACTCCAAGCCTTGCCGGGGTCCGAGAGGCCCCTGCCCGGGTGCTGACTGTCCTTCGGAACACTGCTCCAGACCGCCGGGCACACAGCCTACGGGGTCCTTCCAGGAACTTCCAAACGGTCCCCCTCCAGACAGTCACCGCCGTTGCTGACCTTGCTGACCTGTCCTGCACACAGCTGGACCACCTCAGGCTTTTGCACACTCCTTCTGTTCTGTCACCACTCTTGCTTTCCTCCTTTACTACTTTTCTTTCTTCACTTTCACTTAGCTCTTTACTTTAGCCCTGTCTGGGCTACTCCTCCACTCCTTCCACTTCCTCCTCCCTGACTAGACTACACTTCACTCAAGCCCTGCCTGGGCTAATCTGCCTGGTACTTCCTGCCTCCAGAGCTGTGTCCTCCTCGGTGGGCGGAGCCAACCGCCTGGCCCACCCCCTGGTGTGAATCATCAGCCTCTGGAGGAAGGCAACAAGGATTTTTGGTTAGCTTAGATGTTCCTACCTGGGATGTAGGGTGTGTGACCTGTGTCCCCTGGCTTGCCCAGGGCGACACATTTACAGATCAGTATTTTTTTGTTGACGTTTGCTAAAATCTTGTCCTAACGCATGTTCTAAATTAGAGGGGCACCAGCTCCTAGAGCTTCTGTCACGCTAGGTACGGGGAAGTACCAAGCACACAGCGAAAGGGAAGGGAAACCCTGTGTCTAGGAAAAGGAAGATGGTGACTCCTAACCGAACCTACTGCTGGTCCCTGGGGTCCCTCACCACCCTAGATAGGTACTGCACTTATGCGCCGAGCCGGATACCTGACCCTAAGTATCCCTAGAAAATGGATGGGATGAGTTCTTTGTCATCCCCCACGAAACAATATAGAAGACACAAGGAGGACACACATTAATTACTCAGAAGTTCAGCAGGAGAGTTTTCAGCAACGACACCACAGAAAAGTAGAAGCCACCTGCTTGCAAACAGGGCTTGAAAAAACTAAAAAAAATATCACCAGCACCAGTCCAAAGGAAGGAAGGGTTAGTTAAACATCAAGGGAATACTGATGATCAGCAGCTGGGTGGAAGTCGACCTCCTGCTGAGTCCAAAAGGGAGAGATGAATCCAGCAGGAAAAGCTATCTATACCAATGATGACTGACAGCAGAACAATGGAAAGTGAGGGAGCATTCTGTGCAGCCAGACGCTGTGAAAGTCTATGGCCAGAAACCACATGACTGTGTAACACCCGTGACAGCTTCTTCTCACTATTAGTGCCAGTCTTTTTGCTGGCAGGGGGTGGTCTGTCACAGATTTTCCATTTAGGACTTCACATTGTGTCTCTGGTTAGAAATCTTGTCTTTGATGTCTCACAGCCGCCAAGGTCCGGGGTAATGACCGGGTTTTAGGTTTGATGCTGAAGTGCAAGACATTCCTAAGAAGCTTCCCAGGTTTCCTTCACAAAAGTAAAGCCGCTATTGATTTCTCATTCGCTTTCGTTATTTTCACAGCATTTTGTGACCTTGATTTATCAGAGGAACATCACTTTCTTCCATTCCTGGGAGATGAGTGCAATAACCAGGGCATTACCTAGCAGCATTTACACTACCGCGGTGATGACGGGCCTTCCTATGCCGCCATTTATATCACAGTGCCACTGACATCTGGCAGACGGATGAAAAAAATCTTACCAGGGCTCTTCTTCCCTACAATTACTGCCTTCAATATCCCCCATTCACTTGGAGCTGCCGTCTCCTGGATGTCACAGAATCATTTTCTCCTCCATTGCACTTGACCCAAGTCCTGCAGATCTACTATTATTATCCTTCAGCCTGTACCGTCCCGGACTCCTGTATGAGGAACATGTGTGAGATGTCTGTATAGGATCTGGTTATATGGGTCTTAAGATTTTTAAGGAATTTATCCTAAAATGTTAAAAGAGATTGCAATTTTTTTTAAGTTTATTCTGTAAAAAGTGAGTCTGAGAACCTATCTAACCATCTTGAAGGATCTCAGAGTTGTATAAAGAAAATCTGTGTACCAGAGGGAAAAGCACAATACCTGGAGGCACAGCAGGTACAATACATGGGGGGACACAGGGCAGAATACATGGGGGGGGGGCACAGCGCAGAACATATGGAGGCACAGCATGCACACAGGGCAGAATATATGGAGGCACAGCAGGCACAATACATGGGGGGGGGGGGCACAGGGCAGAATACCTGGAGGCACAATACATGGAGGGCACAAAGCAGAATATATGGAGGCACAGCAGGCACAATACATGGGGGGACACAGGGCAGAATATATTGAGGCACAGCAGGCAAAATATATGGGGGGACACAGGGCAGAGTATATTGAGGCACAGCAGGCACAATACATGGGGGGGGGACACAGCGCAGAATATATAGAGGCACAGCAGGCACAATACGTGGGGGAGACACATGGTGGAATATATGGAGTTGTGGCGCCCCTGAATACATCAGGGTGCCACAGGGAACTGCATCCTTACCCAGGTTGCAGGGCCTGCCCCCCATGGTTCCAGGTACCCAAGAAACCGATGTCACTTCCATCTGCACCAAAACCCAATCACCTCACAGCGGTCACTGCCAGACACACCAGGGGGGGTTGGACAAACTAGAAATGGGCCGGCCACTGGGGGACTGAGTAGACTGTGAGAGGGAGACAGAACAGAAGTAGGCTCCAAGGAGAGAGAAGCTGGGAGAGTGCGCTCCTGGGGAGCTAGGGACACTGGTTGGGTTGCAAGCGGTGATCTGGGTCCAGAGGAGTCGGGGACCGATAGCACATTGGACAAGTGTGTGACGGACGTAGTGTTGGAGGACTGTCAGCATCAGAAAGCCCAAAAGAACTGACCGGTACCGAACAAGACGGGGTACAGGAACCTAGGTCAGGAGCCAATTCAATGTCCTGGCAATTCACCTGAAGGGGAGAGGTTCTTCAAGGACTTCCCTATGAGCTCAGAGGTTGAGGGCATCAGCACAACGAGTGGGACAAGGGTGTATTGAGACACAGTAACCCATTAAAGTCCCACGTGCCAGCCCTCAAGAGCACAGCTACACTACACATAGTGAGCAGAGCCCCCAACAGCTTCAAGCCACAAGGACCACCAACGGACCATAACTTGTGCATGGAGACGGGCTACGGATCACTAAGTGACATCGGTGGGACCGGGTATTTGGACGGGCTCTCGGCAGCAGCAGCTGTACACAGAGACTTTGGTTTACCTGCAGCGTGTGGGTCTCCTTTATAAACTTCATCGAGCACGACTACCCGCAGTGAGTACCCTGATCCCTGCTCTCCTACCCACTCCTGAGCCCCGGGGCCTAGCTGCGGAGGGACTGACATCTGGCTGCGTAACACCATCTGCCCCGGTACTCATTCAAGCAGCGGCGGTACTCCCATTAGCGTAACCCGCAGGTGGCGTCACAAACTTATCCCCTGTAAACGACCCACCTTTTATAAGGATCAAAGTGTCTGCAAAGCCGGGTCCGGACCCCCCTCGAGCCATGATCCCAAATCCGAGCAGCCCGACAAACACCGGGGCGACACAGAGGCACAACAGGCAGGATACATGGGGGAGGGGGTGGGACACAGGGCAGAATATATGGAGGCACAGCAGGCACGATACATGGGGGGGGACACAGGGCAGAATATATGGAGACACAGCAGGCAAGTGGCACCTCAGTGGTCATGGGAGCCACAGTGGCATTGTTCTCTTTACCTGGGGAGCAGTGCTATGCCTGGAAGCAGCGGGGAAGATTTCAATGTCAGGTACCATGGCACACAACACTTCCTGACTCAGACCAGAAGGGCGAGCTCAAGTCCTGGTTGGGACGAGCCTCCCCTGTACATTCTGGAACGGGAAGGGGTTAGTCAGAGGAAGAGGAGCCTCAGAACCCTGGAGGAGAGGAAGGAGACCAGCGCTGTAAGAGAACTGTCTACAAGCTTTCCAGGACCGAGCGCATTGTACAAGACATCGGAGTCCTAAATTACTGGGTACTAAAGGCTCAGTAGTAAAACCCGGAGGGCAGGAGATTCCATGTTTCCTGGCCCACCAACAAAGCCCTAAGGCGAAGTAGCAAAATAGAGCCCGGGTCCGTGGAGGAACACGCGAGCCCCATATCCGGCTCGCGTTGCCCGTCAGAGGTACATAGCACTAAGCAACCAAGAACCAGGGCACCCAAGTGGCTGCAAGCCATGGGCATCCAAAGCGCATAAAGGAAGGCCTCTCCAACATACCTGGCATAGAGACATTACTCCCTGCTACCAGGCTGACTGGACCGCGGTAATCTCAGGACTAAAACCTACTAACAGTAAAGGCTAAAAGGATCTACCAATCTGTGTTGTCTGGTTATGTTAGCGCCCTCAGCTCTGCACCCCAACGCACCAATACTACCCCCATCATCTCCCTGGGGCCCGCTCCACCAGTGGGGAGCAGAAACATCCCGGCTGCCAACTTTCATCTGCCCTGGAGGACAGCAACAGCAGCGGCAGCTATTCCCTGGCCGCATACCGCAGGTGGCGTCACGAACTCAAACCTCCATTACCACCCCCTCCTTTATTGTACACCTCGGGGCCTTGAAACTAGGCGAAAGGGCCACACCGTGACATCCCCAGACCCGACATCACCAGGCCCGGCAACGAGTAATTTAACCCCTGCCCCGTGGGTGCTACAGGCACAATACATGGGGGGGGACTCATGGCAGAATACCTGGAGGCACAATACATGGGGGGACACAGGGCAGAATATATGGAGGCACAACAGGTACAATACATGGGGGGGACACAGGGCAGAATATATGGAGGCACAACAGGTACAATACATGAGAAACTGCGGGCAGAATATAAGAGCACAGAGTTTGACATTATGAAAGGTCTACAGGGGATTTCACAGTATGTCTCTCTGCCCTGTGTGACACTAATGGATGGAACATTACTGTCAGGGTTGCCAACTCAACAGCTTATTGAAAAAAATCAGTGAAAAATATTTTTTATGGACACATTGTAAAATTATAATAAATCATTAAGTGATACCATATTTTCTGGCGTATAAGACGACTTTTTAACCCCTGAAAATCTTCTCAAAAGTTGGGTGTCATCTTATAGGGCGCATAATTAGGTACCGTATTTTGCGGTTTATAAAACGCACATATCCTCCCAAACATTTGGGAGGAAAATGAGGGGTGCATCTTAAAATCCGAATTTAGGTTACCGGGAGGGGGTGGAGAAGAGGCATCAAAGAAGGCAGGGGCGATGCTGTGCTGCCGGCCCTGCTCTGTGCGCTGCGGCACTGTGCCGGGCTGCTGTACTCTGTATGGGGTTGCAAGTCACGGGCCATTCTGAAGATGTCAGCGGTGAGGGCTTTTTCAAATAATGGCACCTAAAATCGTCGTGTGCACAGACGGAGCCCTCAGCTGAAGCGCTCATCTGCGCATGCTCCGACTACCATTATTTGAAGAACCATGACTCAAAGCCCGCTGAGCAGAGCAGCCCCGGCACAGAGCAGAGCAGCCCCGGCACAGAGCAGAGCAGCCCCGGCACAGAGCAGAGCAGCCCCGGCACAGAGCAGAGCAGACCCGGCACAGAGCAGCGCTGCGTTCATAGCCCCGGTACAGAGCAGCGCGTGAGTATCTGGGCCCCCCTCTGTATTACTCGCAGCATCGCTGTACTCCAGTACCGCCTCTGCCTCCTGTGACCCACCCCCACTTCGCTGCCGACCCCCCTCCCTGGTAAGACACCACCAATTCATAATACGGACCCCATTTTTTTTTTTTTTACCTTTTTCTTTTCTCCAAATTTCGGGTGTCTTATAATCCGGTGCATCGTATAAAATGAAAGATACGGTAATTTATAAGTCTTCCCTGTCTCCAAGACTATCAGAGCAGTAGCGCATCCCTCTGGCCCGCCGTTGTATCTTATTACCTCCTTCTCTGCAGTGACGAGGTGAGGTGGCACTACACCGGGAAGGTGTGAGTGAAGCAAGCTGCAGGCATCCAGGACGCCCAGGGTGTGAAAAAAAAAAAAAAAAGAGCGGCACCGCCCTCGCTCCTGAGGACTGCAGTGAAGCGGCGCAGGCGTGCATGTGCGAAATCTGAAAGGCAGAGGAGGTAATAGGATACGAGGGCGGGCCAGAGAGATGCGCTGCCACTCTGATAGTCTAAAGCCTGCTTTACACGGGACGACCGATCGTGCGATTTCACGATCGATCGTACCCGCCCCCTGTTGTTTGTGCATCACGGGCAATTGAGTCGTAAACTCCCCGTCACACGTACTTACCTCCCGTGCGACGTCGCTGAGGGCGGCGAACATCCTCTTCCTGAAGTGGGAGGGATGTTCGGCGTCACAGCGAAGTCACACGGCGGCCGGCCAATAAAAGCGGAGATGAGCGGGATGTAAACATCCCGCCCACCTCCTTCCTTCCACATAGCCGGCGGGAGCCGCAGGATGCAGGTAAGGCGATGTTCATCGTTCCCGTGGTGTCACACGGAGCAACGTGTGCTGCCACGGGAACGATGAACAACCGGCGCCATGTTTCATAAACGATTTTATGAAACCTAGCGACGAGTACACGACTCACGATTTGTGAGCGATACTGCGTCGCTAGGAGGTGTCACACAGGCTGATGTCGCAAGTGATTCCGGATGTGTGTCACAAAATCCGTGACCCGGACGATCTATCGCACGATAGATCGTCTCGTGTAAAGCAGGCATTAGAGTTAGGGAGAGCTGACCAATCCAAGCAGGATTTGTATACAACAACCAGCCAATCCCCGGTAAGGTACCGTACATCGCATGCCGTGATTGACTGGCTGTTTTTTACTGGGTACCATATACAGAGGGGTAGTCTTTTACGGCGAGTATATCCCAAACTCTATAATTAAACTAGAAAAGTTGGGGGTCGTCTTGTACGCCGTAAAATACAGTAAGTCTCCAGCCCATAATTCTGATGTGGAAAAAATCAGCTGCATTCACTGTAAAATGATAATTACGGTCAAAATAATCTGTATAAGTCTTGAGCTTAAAAAGAAAAAAAAAAAATCACTGATAACTTCAATTTTTTTTTCTTACCGGAACAGCACTATTTTTATGGACTGGCCTGGAATTTCTGGATGGTTACCAACCATGGCTACTGTCCCCTTTATACCACGTACAAGTGATACCAGTTAACGTACTTAGTGATAGGATTGATCCAGTTTCCCTCAATGTTAGCAGGGACTGGTATCATAACTAGATCCCAATGTACCACAGTGTAAAATTTGAACCTTTGCCGCAAATTGCATGTTGGTCAGATGTATGGGCCCTTGCAGCATTTTAGATCCTGCAAAGATGTGTACAACCTCCATGTAATGATGTTCTCTGTCCTGGTCCCTTCCTCTATTCATGTCCCCCATCATGGGGTCACTTTCTGTAATAATGTCCTGTGTCCTGGCCACCATCCTGTAAGAAATGTCCTCCATCCTGGGCCTCTTACTATTATATGTCCCATCCTGGAGCCCTTTCTGTAATAATCTTCCCCATACTGCGACACATCCTGTAAGAAATGTCCCCCATCTTGACCCCTTCCTGTAATAATGTAACCATCCTGTAAGAAATGTCCTCCATCCCGGACTCATTACTGTAATCTTCCCCATGCTGGGCCACATCCTATATGAAATGTTCCCCATCCTGACCCATTCCTGTAATAATGTCCTTATCCTGGGCGCCTTGCTATAACAATATCCCCCATCCTGGACCCCTTACTGTAATAATCTTCTTCATACTGGGCCACATCCTGACCGCTTTCTGTAATAATGTCCTCTTCCTGGGCCCCTTCCTATTATGTAACCATCTTGCGCTGCAGCTTGTAATTATTGTCCTTCATCCTGTGCCTCTTCCTATTATAAATGTCCTCATTCTGGGCCCGCATCCTGTAAGAAATGTCCCCTACGCTGGACCCCTTGCTATAATATCCACTATTCTGCTCCTCTTTTACAATACATTGAAAAAATTAAACAATTATTCTCACCTTACCCCACTACCAAGATATGCAGCGTCCTCCATATCCGGTGAAGAGGCTGGCAGCTAACTTTGGCATCCCAGCCACATAAGCGCATAACATTATTGCCATGTGCCACCTGTAACAGGCTCACCGACGTCAGGTGCTGGCCTCTGATTGGCTGGTGGATTGTATTGCTGTTCAGGTACCCGACAGGTCTCTGCACTGCAATACAGTTCAGCTGAATGTGTGTCCTTGGACGCACATCCAGCTGAAATAAGAGCTAGTATTGTTAGTCTCTCTTCTCAAATAAGACTGGTCCACGCCCTGTGCCACTGCGATCATTTCCCCTGCCTTTCACAATGAACCGGGTTCAGAGCTGTGTGGTTGATGTGATATGTTGTCTGTACAGTGATCGATACACATATTACAGTCAGTGATCGACACCAGTATCATATATGTACAATCACTGAGCGCCTGGTTTCAGACATGCGCAGTCCATTCCTTGTAATATGGCATCTGCAAGATTTCTTCTGAGTGTACGGATATAGTTGTGCTCATTACTCGATTGGAAAGGTTAAGTGTAGAATGTATTGGCTTCTGTTAGATTCTCTCTGCAGCCCATATATTCTAGTCCAGGGGTGGGAAATTAAGGGCCACATGAGAAACCGTAACTGGTGTGGAAGGCCCAATAAAATAATTCTGCTCAATATTAATATATGCATTCTAATTATTGTTTTTTTAATAATAATTATATCACTTAATAATGAACAGAAATGAGTATGCTGACACCCCCCTATATACCATATGAGCCCAAACACAGTCTCCCTATATACAATGAGCACCACAAATAGCCTCCTATACACAGTATGAGCCCTCACCTAGCCTCCTATGCACAGTATGAGCCCTCACCTAGCCTCCTATGCACAGTATGAGCCCTCACCTAGCCTCCTGTACACAGTATGAGCCCTCACCTAGCCTCCTATACACAGTATGAGCACTCACCTAGCCTCCTATACATAGTATGAGCCCTCACCTAGCCTCCTATACACAGTATGAGCACTCACCTAGCCTCCTATACATAGTATGAGCCCTCACCTAGCCTCCTATATACAGTGTGAGCCCGCACCTAGCCTCCTATAGGGTCATTCCATGTCAAGTGGACCAGTTTTAAAAATCGTCCCCACTCGACCTTCTCCGATTTTACTGAAAATTTATAAGGATGTACATGTATGTTTGAAAAGAGGTTCTGTGAATTTTTAGGGCCAGATCTCAAATACATTGGGCACTGTTGACCTTTCACTGGAGGTTCCACCAAGCCTGCGGCTTCAGCTAAGAGGATTTTGCAAACTTTGGCACAGAGCCATTAGAGTTCTATACTGGCTATGATGCTGAAATGTGGCATACTAGCTTGCAGCTTTGCTGCTAAACACGATAAAATTATTACCGGCTATGACAAAAAAATATTTCGCCCGCAATTTTGTGTCAAAGTAGCTTGTAAAACACCTCGCATAAAATTTATGCCTAACTTTGCCCATATATAACTCAAGACCAAAAACCAATAGTAACTGGTGGTTTGCCCTGTACACCAAACATCTACATGACTTTGCATTGCTGCAATATTACGGTCAAAGCATATGTATTTGTGGAAATATTCACACCCACATATGATGACAAACTTTAAAAAAACAAATTTTACCTATTTTTAGGTCAAATTTCTCAAAAAGGGTACCCCTAAAATATATTAATTCTGATATCATTAGAAAGAGCACATTTTTCTATACAAGGATCATTGGGGTTTTTTTTGGAGTCTCTCAGTTTAAGAAAAGAAAAATGCCACTGAACATGGTGTTATTTATTAATACGCAATGAATGGTAACTGCACTATTCAAACCCTTGCGTTGGTCCATGGTGGTTATACCACAACCAATTCACTAAGAATCGGTCTTATAATCCTATTAAGAATTGTAATAATGCTGTCTTTCGAGAATTGGCAGCCCCATCACCTAGGAGCCATGGCTGATAGCCGTGCAAGGCCAGCCGCGGGCGGTCTCTTTATCGCAGGTTCCAAAGCCTGAGGGTGGGTGTCTTTGCCTAGGATCCAAAGCCTAATATTGGGAATCTTTTGTTGGTTCCCAAGCCATAATGTTCAGTCTAAGTGGTCTGGAATTGTTGCTGAATTTGCAACATAATGGGTTCAGAGAAGCTGTATTGTCGGCCCATTGCTGTTGCAGCTGGTGCTGGAATTATTGCAATGATTGACTGCTCGGGAATCCAGCATGTATCATTTCTCACAGGCCAGTGAAAGAAGCTAGCTGGTCCATGAGGATGCATAAAATTTATTAATGCATCATGGTCGTCGACTGAAATTTCAGAAATATTTCCAATCCACCAGTTCCTATCGTAAATGCAGGAAATGTATTGCCCTGGCAGGAGGTTCGCAATTGGCACAAGAGGCATTTCTGATCTGACAGATCTATCTACATGGGCAATGAAAGATGGTGGGTCATTTGACACCCTTGAAATGCGAATCTTTGTCATCAATTGGCACAAACTGGTGATTTTCTCTTGTTCCAGCAATTTTATGTCCATCTTTGAACCTTTCCTCTTGAACTACCCGTATTTCATCAATTTTTTCTTTTGGAACAAAAAAAAAACCTTGATTCCATGCAGTTTCTCGTTGCAAAAGTTGAATAAATCCACCGGGGTCAGTATTTGGTTTTCAGTTGGGCGTTGAAGACTGGCACGAGCTGCCAACCTCTTTGCTTTGCTATCCCTCCAATCCCATCACAGGGCGACTTTCCATGACTGGTACCAAAAAAATTCCATTCAGCGCTGATATTGAAATCAGCATTGTGGTGGCACAAGTTGAGAAAATTTTTGAAATTTTTGTACTGGGCTTCAGATCCATCGCTGAAGCAACAATTCCAGACCACTTAGACTGAACATTATGGCTTGGGAACCAACAAAAGATACCCAATATTAGGCTTGAGATCCTAGGCAAAGACACCCACCCTCAGGCTTCGGAACCTGCGACAAAGAGACCGCCCGCGGCTGGTCTTGCATGGCTATCGGCCATGGCTCCTAGGCGATGGGGCTGCCAATTCTCGAAAGACAGCATTATTACAATTCTTAATAGGATTATAAGACCAATTCTTAGGGAATTGGTTGTGGTATAACCACCATGGACCAATGCAAGGGTTTAAATAGTGCAGTTACCATTCATTGCGTATTAATAAATAACACCATGTTCAGTGGCATTTTTATTTTCTTAAACTGAGAGACTCCGAAAAAAACCTCCAATGATCCTTGTATAGAAAAATGTGCTCTTTCTAATGATATCAGAATTAATATATTTTAGGGGTACCCTTTTTGAGAAATTTGACCTAAAAATAGGTAAAATTTGCTTTTTTAAAGTTTGTCATGTGTGGGTGTGAATATTTCCACAAATACATATGCTTTGACCGTGATATTGCAGCAATACAAAGTCATGTAGATGTTGGGTGTACAGGGCAAAGCACCAGTTACTATTAGTTTTTGGTCTTTAGTTATATGGGCAAAGTTAGGCATAAATTTTATGCGACACGTTTTACAAGCTACTTTGACACAAAATTGCGGCCAAAATATTGTTTTGTCATAGCCAGTAATAATTTAATCGTGTTTAGCAGCAAAAGTTGAGCTGGTATGCCAAATTTCAGCATCATAGCCATTAGAGTTTTATACTGGCTATGTGCCACAGTTTGCAAAATCCTCTTAGCTGAAGCCGGCTGCTTGGTGGGACCTCCAGTGAAAGGTCAACAGTGCCCAATGTATTTGAGATCTGGCCCTAAAAATTTACAGAACCTCTTTTCAAACATACATGTACATGTCGCGGGCGGAGGAGGGGACGCCGCGCTCTCCCACTGCCCGGGTCCGGCTGCCGCTGCGGCTACTGCTCGGTGGCTCAAGCGATGGCCCGGATCCCGGGGACTCGAGCGGCGCTCCTCGCCCGTGAGTGAAAGGGGATTGGGATTTGGGATAGTTTATTGTCCGTGACGCCACCCACGGTTGTGGTGATTAAGTGGACACCACCGCTGCTCTGTCTGGGGAGCCCGGGAGTGATGGTATGGAGCAGCCAGTTGTTGATTTGCCCCTCCGTGGGTAGGGGGTTTGGTGGTCCCGGAGCCCAGTGATGGGGTTGGTATGGTGGACAGGCGGGTATGGGGCCTGTGGAGGTGCAGGGGCGCAGGGACAGCGCTACTCACTCAGCCAGTAAACACGACACAGTTCTCGGTAAACAAATGGCTGGTTGGACGGGTCCCTCGGACGGTTACGGTGCTGATGTTCCCTGCAGTTAGCGGTGACAGTCTCTTCCCTGCACCTTTGTAAAGTCTTTTTGGTAGCGATGGGTTCCCACCGGTTACCCGCTCCCCGGCCGGAGGAGCCCCTCTCTTGCCCGCAGGCGCTGGCCCTGGGAAACTAGTGCCTTGGCGGTGGCGGTGTCCCCCCTTAACGGTCGGACCGTTGCCTTCAATCGGGACTTGGCTGTTAGGAGACAGAGGTCCCCTTCACCGACGGACCCGGCAAACTATGGCGACTCCTAGCCTTGCCGGGATCCGAAAGGCCCCTGCCCTGGTGCTGACTGTTCTTCGTATACTGCTCCGGTACCGCCGGGTCACCACCCGTCCGCGGTCCCTCCAGCAACCTCCAAGGAGTCCCCCTGCAGACTATCACCGCCGTCTGCCGACCTTGCCGTCTCAGTCCGGGGCACACACCCGGACCAACTTCAGGCTTTCTTAACTGTTCCTTTTCACTGTCTCTACTCTCACTGTTTACTCCTTCACTTCCCTAGCTTAACTTGCTTCTCACTCAAGCTCTGCCGGAGCTCAACTGCCTGGTTTTCCCGCCTCCAGGGCTGTGAACTCCTCGGTGGGCGGAGCCAACCGCCTGGCCCACCCCCTGGTGTGGACATCAGCCCCTGGAGGAAGGCAACAAGGATTTTAGGTTAGCCTAGGTGTACCTGCCGGGAATGCGGGGTGCATGTGATGTTGTGACCTGTGACCCCTGACTTGCCCAGGGCGTCACATACATCCTTATAAATTTTCAGCAAAATCGAAGAAGGTCGAGTAGGGACCACTGGTCCACTTGACATGGAATGACCCTATATACAGTGTGAGCCCGCACCTAGCCTCCTATATACAGTGTGAGCCCGCACCTAGCCTCCTATATACAGTGTGAGCCCGCACCTAGCCTCCTATATACAGTATGAGCCCGCACCTAGCCTCCTATATACAGTATGAGCCCTCACCTAGCCACCTATATACAATATGAGCCCTCACCTAGCCTCCTATATACAATATGAGCCCTCACCTTGCCTCCTATATACAATATGAGCCCTCACCTAGCCTCCTATATACAGTATGAGCCCGCACCTAGCCTCCTATATACAGTATGTGCCCTCACCTAGCCTCCTATATACAGTATGAGCCCTCACCTAGCCTCCTATATACAATATGAGCCCTCACCTAGCCTCCTATATACAGTATGAGCCCGCACCTAGCCTCCTATATACAGTATGTGCCCTCACCTAGCCTCCTATATACAGTATGAGCCCTCACCTAGCCTCCTATATACAGAATTCCATGCAAAAAGTCGATCCAGCACAGTTCCAGTAATTTAAAAATAAAAATCCTTTATTGAAGAAGTATTAAAAATCCATCATGCCATGTTAGGAGGACGCGTTTCGGACTAGTTGTCCTTACTCAGTCTCAACACATCTCACAATGAATCCAGACTAAAAACATATGGCACAGGACATGTCACCAATCAATACAAAATTTAAATATGCAAAAATCCAATTCATCCATGTTTATAAATGCAACCAAATCAATGAGCAACAAATAAATTCTCAATAAAAATACATTATATCATTTCTTATATTTAGTCCTGTAGGAACCCTTGTTTCCATCTCAAAAATCCATTTTATCTCTTTATGTTGTAACATTCTTTTTATATCTCCTCCCCTCCTAGGTAGCAGTATTTTCTCTATGCCGCTCACCTGCAAGCTACTCAAATCACCCCCGTGGACACTGAGAAAATGCTGGGAGGCTCCTGAAGGACTCCTGGTTGATTTATTTAGGACATCGTACACATGTTCCGATATTCTTTTTCTCAGTGTCCTAGTGGTGTGACCTATGTACTGCAGTCTGCACATAGTGCAGGAGATTACATACACAACATTTGTAGAACTGCAATTTATCATTGTTCGGATGTCAAATTGTTACCCATTAGTATACGATAAAACATTCTTTGTATTACTGACATATTTACATAAACCACAGGTTCTTCCACCACATTTATATGAACCATTCACTGATAACCAGTTCGATTTATCCATTTTCTTTGATTTATTTTTATGATCGCTGGGGGATAATAACGCACCCAGTGTGGTATTTTTCTTTGAAACAAATTTGACACCTCCCTCCAATATGCAATTCAAGGTTTCATCCGCAGTCAAAACCGGTAGGAATCTCCTCACAATGTGCACTATGTCATAGTAATTCCTACTGAATTTAGTTGAAAAAAGTGGTTGCACATTGTGAGAAGTTTCCCCCCTGCCCTGTTTCAAATACTGCTCCCTAGTTTTGGAGTGCACTTTTATTTTAGATTTTTCAAGGTTTTTATGGGAATAATCTCCTATCTATTTCTTCATACTCCTGTTCTAGATCTGACATTTTTGTGCAACAGCGTTTTGCCCTTATATATTCCCCAGTGGGGATGTTTTCTACTACGAACCTGGGATGACAGCTAGACGCATGCAGGATAGAATTTCCTGCTGAGGGCTTACGAAATAGCTTGCAATCAACAACATTTTTTTCTTTATTTCCCATCAAAATCATATCCAAAAAATTGATTTGTGAAGGATTACTTTGATATGTAAACCGTAAATTATAGGGATTGTTGTTAATAAATGAAATAAAATTTTCCATTTTTTCGTCTCCATTTTTCCATATGATCAAAATATCATCAATAAATCTTTGGAAAATGAATATGTTTGGGCTGAAAGGATTTTTTAAGTTAAAAATAAACTCCTCCTCCCACCAAAACATATAAATATTCGCCAGAGATGGTGAAAAATGTGAACCCATTGAACAACCTTGTGTCTCTAAATAAAAATCCCCCAAAAAAGTGAAGTAATTGTTTTTTAACAGAAAAAAAGTTACATCCAATATATACTGCTGTAAATCACAAGAAAAATCGGAATATTTTTCCATCTGCGTTTTCAGTGCCATAATGGCAAGGTAGTGTGGGATGGACGTGTATAATGTACACACGTCGTACGTTACCCAACAATTATCATCCCGCCACTCCATGCCATTCAAAACATTAAGCACATGTTTACTGTCCTGAACAAAACTCAGCGAGGCTTTGGCCAAGAACTGGAGATGCTTATCCAGCCACTCCGAGAGATGTTCAGTGACAGACCCTATGCCTGAAATAATGGGGCGAAAACTTGGTGGGAACTGATTTTTGTGGGATTTAGGTAGTGCATGCAGAAGGGGTGTCATTGGGTGTAAAGGGTTAAAATAATCCTTCTGTTTCTGGTCAATCAAACCCAGTGAAACTCCTTCCAACAAACCTCCCAATGCCTTTTTAATCTCATTTATGGGGTTATGGGATATTTTTTTATAGATATTACTATCCTTGAACATTCCCTGTACCTCCTTTTCATATAACCCCACATCCATAATTACAATTGATCCCCCCTTGTCAGAGTTTTTTATTATTATATTGTTATTTTTAAGGGTTTTTAGAGCCCTTCTTTCCCCTGATGTTAAATTATGGGACATTAGATTGTTAGATTTATTTAATTTAGTTAACTCTTTCTCTACAAGGTTTTGGAAATCCTCCATCTGTTGACAACGTGTCTGGGTGGGGTAGAAAGATGGATTAGGTACTCTATTGCATGCATCTCTATTTTTTATATCCCCATCAGTTACGTCATTATCTCCCAAATCTCGCAAATTTTGTAATGCCATCGGTTAAATCATCTTGACACATGATTGGCAATGCACTTTCATTTTCATCATAGAAATGTTTCTTTACAGTCAATCTCCTTACAAAATGATTCACGTCAAATATTGTTTCCAGCAAGTTGAATTTTGTATCAGGCACAAAAGATAAGCCTTTTTCCAATATCTTAATTTCATGTGTATTAAGAATAGTAGCAGACAAACTAATTAATGAAGATATATTTTCTGCCTCCTGGTGTAATATCCGTGCTGGTAGTTTCGTTCTATTTGGGTGTTTCCTGCCAGCCCTTCTTGTTTTTTTCTTGATTTTTTTAAACTGGAGAAAACGTTTTTTGGCGATAGGGCAGAGGTAGATGGCATAGTTATTTCAGTCTCTGATAAGTCCGTATTGCCATCAGATGTTTCAGGTTCTGTAGAAGAAAAACTTACTTTATTTTCTCCCCATTTGTTTTTTCCTTTTTTCCTCATGATAGATCTAGGGAAATTCCGTCGGTAATGATGCCAGGTGTAGATTCTATCCTGCTTATAGTCCATGAGATCCCTCTGGAATTTATCTTCCTTTGTTGCGGTTATAGAATCCTCCAATTTATTAAGGTTCATATCAATTTTTTCTTTCATGGAATTATATGAATCCAGTTCTTTAAACTCAATATATGCATTCTCCAATTCCTTAACTTTGTTATCCAATTCAGTTAGTTTAATTTGTTCCTGCTCAACAATTAATAAAATCAGTTTTTTTGAGCATTCAGATAACACGGCATTCCATTGGTTTATAAATATCTCATTGAATTCTGTGGTGGGTCTCTTTTTGATTCTAAGCCCTCTTGGTACCATATCGGCATCCAGGTAAGCATGTAAGGGTTTATTGTCCCACCATGTTCTAATACGTGATGCCATAGTTTTTTCCAGATCCCACATGATTCCATTTAAATCACTCTGTTCCACCATTTGGTTGCAGTTTTTCTTTCCTGAAAAAATTCTGGCTGCCTTATCCAGCCGTTGCTTACTGTTGACATTAAAAAATTCATCGACAGGACCAATATTCAATTCCGTAATAATATTGGTGTTCTCCATTATAGCGGTTTTTAATATCACCTTAATGTACAAAACAATTCCAGGTTCACCGCTTAAATAATAGAGGGAGCAAGGAATCTGTGGCTGTATAAAACTGCAACTAGAGCATATACAAGGGTGTGTCCAGCTCACCTCACTGCTTTAGGAGACAACAATCTCACCATGCAGGGATCCATTTGGAGTCAGCCAGCTCCCTTGGTATCCAGAATTCCATGCAAAAAGTCGATCCAGCACAGTTCCAGTAATTTAAAAATAAAAATCCTTTATTGAAGAAGTATTAAAAATCCATCATTCCATGTTAGGAGGACGCGTTTCGGACTAGTTGTCCTTACTCAGTCTCAACACATCTCACAATGAATCCAGACTAAAATCATATGGCACAGGATATGATGTCAGCAATCAATACAAAATTTAAATATGCACAAATCCAATTCATCCACGTTTATAAATGCAACCAAATTAATGAGCAACAAATAAATTCTCAATAAAGAAGGGAATTTTGTTACTTACCGTAAATTCCTTTTCTTCTAGCTCTTATTGGGAGACCCAGACGATTGGGTGTATAGCTACTGCCTCCGGAGGCCACACAAAGCATTACACTAAAAAGTGTAAGGCCCCTCCCCTTCTGGCTATACACCCCCAGTGGGATCACTGGCTCACCAGTTTTAGTGCAAAAGCAAGAAGGAGGAAAGCCAATAACTTGGTTAAACAAATTCACTCCGAGTAACATCGGAGAACTGAAAAACCGTTCAACATGAACAACATGTGTACCCGAAAAAAACCCAAAAATCCCAAAGGACAACAGGGCGGGTGCTGGGTCTCCCAATAAGAGCTAGAAGAAAAGGAATTTACGGTAAGTAACAAAATTCCCTTCTTCTTCGGCGCTCTATTGGGAGACCCAGACGATTGGGACGTCCAAAAGCTGTCCCTGGGTGGGTAAAGAAATACCTCATGTTAGAGCTGCAAGACAGCCCTCCCCTACGGGGAGGCAACTGCCGCCTGCAGGACTCTTCTACCTAGGCTGGCGTCCGCCGAAGCATAGGTATGCACCTGATAATGTTTGGTGAAAGTGTGCAGACTCGACCAGGTAGCTGCCTGGCACACCTGTTGAGCCGTAGCCTGGTGTCGTAATGCCCAGGATGCACCCACGGCTCTGGTAGAATGGGCCTTCAGCCCTGATGGAACCGGAAGCCCAGCAGAACGGTAGGCTTCAAGAATTGGTTCTTTGATCCATCGAGCCAGGGTGGCCTTAGAAGCCTGCGACCCTTTGCGCTTACCAGCGACAAGGACAAAGAGTGCATCCGAACGGCGCAAGGGCGCCGTGCGGGAAATGTAGATTCTGAGTGCTCTCACCAGATCTAACAAATGTAAATCCTTCTCATACCGATGAACTGCATGAGGATAAAACGAAGGCAAAGAGATATCCTGATTAAGATGAAAAGAGGATACCACCTTCGGGAGAAACTCCTGAATGGGGCGCAGCACTACCTTGTCCTGGTGGAAGACCAGGAAAGGAGCCTTGGATGACAGCGCTGCCAGCTCAGACACTCTCCGAAGAGATGTGATCGCTACCAGAAAAACCACTTTCTGTGATAGTCTAGAAAGTGAAACCTCCCTCAGAGGCTCGAAGGGCGGCTTCTGGAGGGCAACTAGTACCCTGTTCAGATCCCATGGATCTAACGGCCGCTTGTACGGGGGTACAATATGACAAACCCCCTGCAGGAACGTGCGCACCTTAGGAAGTCGTGCTAGACGCTTTTGAAAAAAAGACGGATAGCGCCGAGACTTGCCCTTTAAGGGAGCCGAGCGACAAACCTTTTTCTAACCCAGATTGCAGGAAAGAAAAAAAAGGTAGGCAATGCAAAAGGCCAGGGAGACACTCCCTGAGCAGAGCACCAGGATAAGAATATCCTCCACGTTCTGTGGTAGATCTTAGCGGACGTGGGCTTCCTAGCCTGTCTCATGGTGGCAACGACCCCTTGGGATAATCCTGAAGACCCTAGGATCCAGGACTCAATGGCCACACAGTCAGGTTCAGGGCCGCAGAATTCCGATGGAAAAACGGCCCTTGGGACAGTAAGTCTGGTCGGTCTGGTAGTGCCGACGGTTGGCCGACCGTGAGATGCCACAGATCCGGATACCACGCCCTCCTTGGCCAGTCTGGGGCGACGAGTATGACGCGGCTGCAGTCGGATCTGATCTTGCGTAGCACTCTGGGCAAGAGTGCCAGAGGTGGAAACACATAAGGGAGCCGGAACTGCGACCAATCTTGCACTAAGGCGTCTGCCGCCAGAGTTCTGTGATCGCGAGACCGTGCTATGAAGGTTGGGACCTTGTTGTTGTGCCTGGACGCCATTAGGTCGACGTCCGGCCTTCCCCAGCGGCTACAGATTTCCTGAAACACGTCCGGGCGAAGGGACCATTCCCCTGCGTCCATGCCCTAGCGGCTGAGGAAGTCTGCTTCCCAGTTTTCTACGCCGGGGATGTGAACTGCGGATACGGTGGAGGCCGTGGCTTCCACCCACGTCAGAATCCGCCGGACTTCCTGGAAGGCTTGCCGACTGCGTGTCCCTCCTTGGTGATTGATGTATGCCACCGCTGTGGAGTTGTCCGACTGAATTCGGATCTGCTTTCCTTCCAGCCACTGCTGGAAGGCTAGTAGGGCAAGATACACTGCTCTGATTTCCAGAACATGGATCTGAAGGGTGGACTCCTGCTGAGTCCACGTACCCTGAGCCCTGTGGTGGAGAAAAAACTGCTCCCCACCCTGACAGACTCGCGCCTGTCGTGACTACCGCCCAAGACGGTGGTAGGAAGGATCTTCCCTGTGATAATGAGGTGGGAAGAAGCCACCATTGCAGAGAGTCCTTCTGTGAAAAGGAGACTTTCCTGTTCAGGGATGTTGACTTCCCGTCCCATTGGCGGAGAATGTCCCAATAAGAGGACGCAGATGAAACTGCGCAAACGGAACCGCCTCCATTGCCGCCACCATCTTCCCGAGGAAGTGCATGAGGCGTCTTAAGGAGTGCGACTGACCTTGACGGAGAGTCTGCACCCCAGTCTGTAGTGATTGGGTCGGTGACAGGTTTGACTTTGAGAAGTCGATGATCCACCCGAACGTCTGGAGAGTCTCCAGCGCAACATTCAGGCTGAATTGGCATGCCTCTTGCGAGGGTGCCTTGACAAGTAGATCGTCCAAGTAAGGGATCACAGAGTGTCCCTGTGAGTGCAAGACTGCTACCACTGCCGCCATGACCTTGGTGAACACCCGTGGGGTTGTCGCCAGACCGAATGGCAGAGCTACGAACTGAAGATGGTCGTCTCCCATCACGAAACGTAGAAAACATTGGTGCTCTGTAGCAATCGGCACGTGGAGATAAGCATCTTTGATGTCTATTGATGCTAGGAAATATCCTTGAGACATTGAGGCAATGACGGAGCGGAGGGTTTCATCCGGAACCGCCTGGCCTCCACGTGCTTGTTGAGCAGTTTTAGGTCCAGAACGGAACGGAAAGAGCCATCCTTTTTTGGCACCACAACCAGATTGGAGGAAAACCGTGTCTTGTTCCTGAAGAGGAACAGGGATTACCACTCCTTCTGCCTGCAGAAGAGCATCGGCTCGGTGGGGAGGTGGGGACGTTCTGAAGAATCGAGTCGGAGGACGAGAACAGAACTCTGTCCTGTGCACGTGGGCACAATGTCCCTCACCCACCGGTCTGTGACCTGTGGCAGCTAAATGTCGCCAAAGGCGAGCGAGTCTGCCATCAACCGCGGATGCGGAGAGATGAGAGAGCTGAGAGTCATGAGGAGACCGCCTTGGTAGCGGTTCCTCCGGCTGCCTTCCTTGGGCGTGATTGAGCCCCCGGAAACTGAGCCCCTCTGAGGATTTTCAGCTCTTTTGGACGAGGACAATTGGGACCTGCCCGAGCTTGGGAAGGACCGAAACCTCGACTGTCCTTCCAGGACAGCATTAATAGGGTAAGTCGCAATGCAGACATTGCGAGGATACGGACGCCCCTGCGGCACCAATGTACATATGCTCAAGACCAGCTGTGCAAGGACAGCTGAAAAGCTTAGGGTGCCCATACGGCTGTAAATGCCGGAGCAACCGACACGCCGATAGCCTCATAGACAGATTTCAACCACAGTCTATCTGTCTGGCATCTTTAAGTGAAGTCCCATCTCCACTGCAACTATAGCTCTAGCCGCAAGCCTGGAGATTGGAGAATCCACCTTTGGACCCTGGGTCCCGCGCTTGACCACGTCAGGGGGAAAAGGATAACGTGTATCCTTAATACGTTTGGAGAAAACGCTTATCTGGTAAGCGTGGTGTTCCTGGACTGCTTCTCTGAAGTCAGCGTGGCCAGAAAAAAACTCAAAATACGTTTGAGCTACTGAAATGGGACTTCTCCTGCTGTGAAGCTGACTCCTCCGCTGGGGGAGCTGAGGGAGAAAGATCCAACATTCCATTGATGGACGCAATAGGATCATTCCTTATGGCGTCACCATCCGGTGTATCCGGATTGAGAGCGTTGTCAGGATCAAAGTCCTGATGAGCTACGTCTGCCTCATCATACAGAGAGCCTCCTGGGACCCCCCCGGGGAACTGATTTTATTCCCAATGAGGGTGGCCAGGGAGCAATGATTTGCCCATGGCCTGTCCGGACTGCAAGTCTCTATCCCAATGCAACTCCATCCCTGTCCTTGGACAGGGTTGACAGGTGGTTCCTTTGGCCACGTCTAGTAGAGACCCCGGCTGACCAAGTGCTCCAGGGGAGCATTGCACACAATGGGGTTCAGTGCCGTGGAACAGTGTCACATGCAGTAAAAGCAGCATCGAAAGCCTGTGTTGCTTATATGCTGCTGCCGACTAGCCATCTAGGACATAGAGCCAAGAATGGCGACCGTACAATGCAATGTATAGCATACAAGCATAAAGTACAATGAACACTGCAGCACATGCAATACAAGCAGCATAGAAAGCCTGTGCCTTGGCACCCCTGCTTTTCTGCTGCTGTAGACTAGCCATCTAGGGGAATATAGCCCAGAATATCGACCATACAGTGCAATGTATAGCATACAAGCATAAGTACAAATGAACACTGCAACCCCTGCAATACAAGCAGCATAGAAAAAACCTGTGCCTCAGCACCCCTGCTTTTCTGCTGCTGTAGTCTAGTCATTCTAGGCGAAAATAGCCCAGACTAGCGACCGTACAGTGCAGTGTATAGCATACAAGCATAAATACACATGAACACTTCAGTACATGCAATACAAGCAGCATAGAAAGCCTGTGCCTTAGCACCCCTGCTTTCCTGCTGCTGATGTGTCGCCATCTAAGAGGGCATATAGCCAAAAATAGCGACCTATGCAGTGTAAGCATAAAAATACAAATGGACAACTGCGGTATTTAGTGGGGTCAGCACTTCAGGTGCCGCTTACCGCCCGCCTATAAGCGGGTGTGTGGTCGCCCTAGTCCTGTGCCTGGTCGCCCAGAGTCCGATCTCTCAGCTCGGACTGCAGGAATGGCTGCCGGCGTCCTTCTCCAGCTCGTGTGAGTAGGGGCGGGCCGTGGGCGTGCCCCCAAGTCAGAGCGGGAAACCGGCGTCCCACAGTGTCCAGTGAGAGGGCTGGAGCATGTAAATAAGGCTCCAGCCCTCGGCGCTGCTGATTGTACAGCGTCTCTCCCCTACCCTGATTGACAGGGTGGGGGCGGGAACGAAGCGGAGCTAGGCCGCAAAAGCCGGGGACTGGATTTATAAGCGCCGCCGCCGTAAAAGCGCGGTCGGCGCTAAGTCCCCGGCGCACTACAAGTCCCAGCCGCGCCGCCGCTCCCGGAGCGTCCGGCGCGGTAGTTCCCCATACATAAAGTCACTCAGCTAGGCTGCAGTGACTGTAACCCTTTACTGTCCCCGGCGCACTAGCACACCCAGCAAGTCTGGAGTGTGCTGTGCCTGTGTGTACGGGGACACAGAGTACCTGAATGGTGCAGGGCCATGTCCCTGAACGGTACCCAGCTCCGTATCCAGCAGGTTCAATGGGTCTGTGGATGGAGCCCGGCCTCAGGGCTTTGGGGCCGGTAAGATCCCACTTCCTCAGAGCCCCTCAGGGGGATGTGGAAGGAAAACAGCATGTGGGCTCCAGCCGCCGTACCAGCAATAGGTACCTCAACCTTACAAACCACAAGCGGGGTGAGAAGGGAGCATGCTGGGGGCCCTATATGGGCCCTCTTTTCTTCCATCCGATATAGTCAGCAGCTACTGCTGACTAAACAGTGGAGCTATGCGTGGATGTCTGACCTCCTTCGCACAAAGCAGAAAACTGGTGAGCCAGTGATCCCACTGGGGGTGTATAGCCAGAAGGGGAGGGGCCTTACACTTTTTAGTGTAATGCTTTGTGTGGCCTCCGGAGGCAGTAGCTATACACCCAATCGTCTGGGTCTCCCAATAGAGCGCCGAAGAAAATACATTATATCATTTCTTATATTTAGTCCTGTAAGAACCCTTGTTTCCATCTCAAAAATCCATTTTTTCTTTTTATATCTCCTCCCCTCCTAGGTAGCAGTATTTTCTCTATGCCGCTCACCTGCAAGCTACTTAAATCACCCCCATGAACACTGAGAAAATGCTGGGAGGCTCCTGAAGGACTCCTGGTTGATTTAAGACATCGGGGGTGATTTAAGTAGCTTGCAGGTGAGCGGCATAGAGAAAATACTGCTACCTAGGAGGGGAGGAGATATAAAAAGAATGTTACAACATAAAGAGATAAAATGGATTTTTTGAGATGGAAACAAGGGTTCCTACAGGACTAAATATAAGAAATGATATAATGTATTTTTATTGAGAATTTATTTGTTGCTCATTGATTTGGTTGCATTTATAAACATGGATGAATTGGATATTTGCATATTTAAATTTTGTATTGATTGGTGACATGTCCTGTGCCATATGTTTTTAGTCTGGATTCATTGTGAGATGTGTTGAGACTGAGTAAGGACAACTAGTCCGAAACGCGTCCTCCTAACATGGCATGATGGATTTTTAATACTTCTTCAATAAAGGATTTTTATTTTTAAATTACTGGAACTGTGCTGGATCGACTTTTTGCATGGAATTCTGGATACCAAGGGAGCTGGCTGACTCCAAATGGATCCCTGCACGGTGAGATTGTGGTCTCCTAAAGCAGTGAGGTGAGCTGGACACACCCTTGTATATCCTCCTATATACAGTATGAGGCCTCACCTAGCCTCCTATATACAGTATGAACCCTCACCTAGCCTCCTATATACAATATGAGCCCGCACCTAGCCTCCTATATACAATATGAGCCCGCACCTAGCCTCCTATATACAATATGAGCCCACACCTAGCCTCCTATATACAATATGAGCCCGCACCTAGCCTCCTATATACAATATGAGCCCGCACCTAGCCTCCTATATACAGTATGAACCCTCACCTAGCCTCCTATATACAATATGAGCCCTCACCTAGCCTATATACAGTATGAGCCCACACCTAGCCTCCTATATACAATATGAGCCCGCACCTAGCCTCTTATATACAATATGAGCCCGCACCTAGCCTCCTATATACAATATGAGCCCGCACCTAGCCTCCTATATACAATATGAGCCCGCACCTAGCCTCCTATATACAGTATGAACCCTCACCTAGCCTCCTATATACAGTATGAACCCTCACCTAGCCTCCTATATACAGTATGAGCCCACACCTAGCCTCCTATATACAATATGAGCCCGCACCTAGCCTCTTATATACAATATGAGCCCGCACCTAGCCTCTTATATACAATATGAGCCCGCACCTAGCCTCCTATATACAATATGAGCCCGCACCTAGCCTCCTATATACAGTATAAGCCCTCACCTAGCCTCCTATATACAGTATGAGCCCGCACCTAGCCTCCTATATACAATATGAGCCCGCATCTAGCCTCCTATATACAATATGAGCCCTCACCTAGCCTCCTATATACAGTATGAGCCCTCACCTAGCCGCCTATATACAATATGAGCCCGCATCTAGCCTCCTATATACAATATGAGCCCTCACCTAGCCTCCTATATACAGTATGAGCCCTCACCTTGCCGCCTATATAGAATATGAGCCCGCACCTACCCTCCTAAATACATGCAAACATCCCATACACATTAAAAAAAAAAACCCCACATACAAACATGGCTTTCGTTCCCGAACGCAGTCTTTAGACAGCAGACATGATAATGTGACGTCATTGTGTCTGCTGTCTCATGCACTTCTGCCAATGTATTCACTGCTGTCTGTATCCTGAGGATGCGGATAGAGATGACATTGTGTGGCTCACAGCCCTCTGACTCGGTCCATGGGCCAGACTGGGAAGGCCAAAGAGCCAAATGTGGCCCGCGGGCTGTACTTTACCCACTTCTGTTCTAGACTATTGATTAGTGAAGAGACTAGAATGTATGGGCTACTACTAGGTATTTATAGGCTCTTGGCAGGTCCTCTCTATAGCGCATACTTTCTAGCCAGTTCACTGGTGAAGAGACAGGTCCTACAGTACAAGCGCAGTGGATGGAGTGAGCCTATGTGCACACAGTGCATTTTTCCTTTCTTTTTTTATCAATAAAAGCAACGAAAAAGCATCCCAGCAAAGTCTATGACAATCCTGACTTGCTGTGCACACGCTGCTTCTTTTTTCCTTGTAGATTTTGTTGCTGAAAAAAGAAACATCAAGACAATTGTTTCTGCATTTCTGTAATCCTCTGCAATGCTTCATCACTACAATGGATTATACCACAGCACTTTGCCTCACACTGCGTGTATACAGCATGGTGTATGAGGCTCTCGTATCTCGGTAACCCGGGGTCGTCATGGTGATGACCCGGGATTACAGGGACCCAATCGTCAGGGAGAGGTAAGCGAATGCTGCAATCACACTGATCGCAGCATTTAGGGAGTTTTACTGCTGGGAGCAAAAATGCTCCAGGCAGCGTCAGCCGGATCCCGGTTGTGACATTAGCCAGAGACCCGGTGGTGATTGTGTGGCACCCCTGAGGCTACAGTCACCACAGAGGTACTGCACCTCAGCCAGAGCTGTGGTGCCCATCTTGGGTAAGAAGTGGGTCAACTACTGGTTCACGCACTAAAAACCTGCAGACACACAATTGTTAGCTCACATATCAGATCAGGGCACGGGCAGGTCCCATTAATGCTTAGCGACCAGTAGTTTGGTTATGGCACTTAAGCCCCATGCACTGTCTCTTGAACCAGCCAGGGGGTGGAGCTTAGTGGGTGAGCTGTCTGAGGTAAAATGGGCGGAGCTAAGTTTAAAAGTTGACAGAGTCAGTCAGGAGTGGGGAGGAGACTGACTAGGGGTCCGGACCCTGGGGGTCTTCCTCAACCCTGGTGACGTTGAAGAGAGAATCCTAGAGAATTAGGAGAGGGGTGTCAGACTCCCCTAAAGTCTTGTTCCACAAGCAACATCTCCCGGTGGAGGGATTTGGTCGCAAACAGGGTCCCGGTCCTAGGTTAGGAAGAGATTTTAGGACTTTGTAGAAACACCGTAGGCCAGGGTGGCTGTATGCACCTTTGAGCCACAAGCAGCACACGAATCTGCTGGAAGGCGGTCACAGAGGATCAGGGAGCCAGGTAGGCAGAAGTCCCTTTGAGGGTCTGTGACCCCTGGCTCAGGGCACTGTGTGTGGAGGCGCAGGACCAGCGGGAGAGTCAGCGCAGACGAGACGACCAGCAAAGGCAAACAAAGGAGAATCGGTACTGTCCTCGGACTTACTCGGGATCGGCGGATGCCCATCACTGGGGTTCCCAACATACCGTGGTGGACTAATCTGGCTGTTAATTGAGAACCGATACAGTGATCAAAAGAATTATTGCAAAGCCCTGGTGTCGTCTCCATTCCTCCCGCGTCTCTCCCTATCATCAAAGACTTTTCATATTTCCAGCGGTCGCCCTGGGGTCCCGCTCCATCTGTGGGTAGCAAGATTATCTCAGATGCGCCATCTTCACCTACCCCGGGGAACGCGCCGTGGCGGCTCACATAGCCGCAAAACCACAGGTGGCGTCATGAACTTTAAGGCCCTGTGCGCGCACTGGAAAACGGAATTTTCTTAAGAAAATTCCGCAGGATCTGAAAGATTACCGCACCCTCGGTAAAAAAAAACGCGGCAAACCGCACCCGAAAACCGCATGCAGTTTGCCCGCAGTATTGTTTGCGGTATTGCGGCGTGCGGGTTGGTACGTGTTTTATTGCATTCAATGCAATAAAGCACATTGAAGAAAAAAAAAAAGAAAAAAAAAAATTTCCTTCTGAGATAGTAGACAGATTGATAAATAGACAAATAGACAGATAGAGGACAGATCGCTGCATTTCTCCCGTGCGGTAGTGAGTTCACATTACCGGCCGTGGGAAATGCCCTGTGGTTACCTCTGCAGGCTTGCTGCGACGCTGCATTCAGCAGTGTATCACTGTCAGTCGCGGCTGGATGCCAGCATTGCAGGACGTGGATTACGCCGGAGCTGTGTGTTTCGGGGGGGTTAATAAAAGGGTGAACGAGGAGGCTTATTTGTGTTTTATTTAAAATAAAGGATTTTTCGGTGTATGTGTTTTTTCACTTTAGTTACGGGTTGATCATGTCAGCTGTCTCATAGACGCTGCCATGATCAAGCCTGGACTTAGTGGCGGCGATCCGCCGCCATTAACTCCTTATTACCCTGTCTGCGACCGCATCACGGCAACAGGAAGAGCTGGGCACACTCCGGTACTGCCGCATAATGGATGCGACAGTCCCGGGGCAGCTGCGGGCTGATATTCTCGGCTGCGGGAGGGGGGGGAGGGCATTAACCCTGCCCCTCGCCCTCCCCAGCCTGAGAATACCGGGCCGCCGCTGTGCGTTTACCTCGGCTGGCCGGTAAAAATACAGCGGAGCCCACGTGTTTTTTTTTCCTATATTTCCGTTTGCTTTCTATGTGTATTCTATGTCTGTGTGTGAGTGTGATGTGTGTGTATTCTATGTCTGTGATGTGTGTGTTTTTACTCTCTGCTCCGCTTCCTCTTCCTGTCATAATGACATCACTTCCCCGCAAACCACGAAATACCGGAGGGAATAATACAGGAAAACGTAATGAACCGCACAGAATTTGCTGCCTGCGTTATTCCCTGCGAGATATCACGATTACATGGCAGTCAATGGAGTGAAATCCCGCAGCGACGTGCGGAAAGAAGTGACATGCAATTGTTTTTGCTGCGGGAATCCCGCAGGAAAACATGCAGCTGTCAAAATCCACATAGTGCGCACAGGATTTTTTTTCTCCATAGGTTTTGCTGGTGAATCACTGCAGAGATGTTATGAACATTTTCTGCAGCGAATCATGCAGCAAAACCGCAGGAAATCCGCGGCAAAAAACGGCAAGTGCGCACAGGGCCTTAAAATCTCTAAAAATACAACTTCCATCTTCACCGCCAGGGTCACAGAGCTGGGTACCGCCACCACTGACATCCCCGGACTAGTCCGGCCTGGTTCCAAGTATCACCTAAGGCCCTGGGCGTGTCAATTGCGAGGGTACAGCACCTGAACCCCCTGCAATCATCATGACAAAAAAAAACAACCCACCCAAAAAGCAGGAAAAACGCGCAAACACAATTAAAAAAAATGAGAATTTTTCCTGCTAAGGCCCTGTGCGCACTGGAGAATGGAATTTTCTCAAGAAAATTCCGCAGGTATTCAAAGATTACCGCACCCGCGGTAAAAAAACG
This sequence comes from Anomaloglossus baeobatrachus, assembly GCF_048569485.1. NCBI lineage: Eukaryota > Metazoa > Chordata > Amphibia > Anura > Aromobatidae > Anomaloglossus > Anomaloglossus baeobatrachus. Next base: position 1,902,654 of record NW_027441779.1, on the reverse strand, counting down.
CAGCAAACCGCACCCGAAAACCGCATGCGGTTTGCTGCGGTTTTACCGCGTGCGGGTTGGTATGTGCTTTATTGCATTCAATGTAATAAAGCACATTGAAAAAAGAAAAAAAAAAGTCATTTCATTCTGATATAGAGAAATAGACAGAAGAATAGATAGAAGAATAGATAGACAGACAGAGGGATGGATAGAGGGATAGATAGACAGACAGAGGGATAGATAGAAGGATGATAGATAGAGGGATAGATAGAGACCCTGTGAGCACACGCTGCATTTCTCACGGTCGGCAGTGAGTTCACATTACCGGCCGTGGGAAATGCCCTGGAGTTACTTCTGCTGTCTCGCTGCGAGGCTGCATTCAGCACTATGTCAGTCGCGGCTGGATGCAAGCCTCGCAGGACGCCGGAGCTGTGGATTACGCCGGAGCTTTGTTTTGGGAGGGGTTAATAAAAGGGTGAACGAGGCTTGTTTGTGTTTTATTTAAAATAAAGGATTTTTCGGTGTGTTTTATTCACTTTACTTACGGGTTGATCATGTCAGCTGTCACATAGACGCTGCCATGATCGAGCCTGGAGTTAATGGCGGTGATCCGCCACCATTAACTCCTTGTATTACCCTGACTGCCACTGCTACACGGCAGCAGGAAGAGCCGGGGACACGCCGGTACTGTCGCATAATGCATGTGACAGTCCCGGGGCAGCTGCGGCTGATATTCTCGGCTGCGGGAGGGGGAGTGAGGCGGGGGACATTAACCTTGCCAATCGCCCTCCCCAGCCTGAGAATACCGGGCCGCCGCTGTGTGCTTACCTCGGCTGGACGGTAAATATGCAGCGGAGCCCACGTGTTTTTTTTTCTATATTTCCGTTTGATTTCTATGTGTGTTCTATATGTCTGTGATGTCTGTGTGTGTGTGTGTGTGTGTGTGTGTGTGATGTGTGTGTGTTTACTCTCTGCTCCACTTCCTCTTCCTGTAATGACATCACTTCCCTGCAAAACCGCAGGCAAGCAATGTACATTATCGGAGGTAAACCGCGAAATACCGCAGGGAATAACGCAGGAAAACGCAGTGAACCGCACAGATTTTGCTGCCTGCGTTATTCCCTGCGGGATTTCACAATTACATTGGAGTCAATGGAGTGAAATGCCGCAGCGACGTGCAGAAAAGAAGTGACATGCACTTGTTTTTGCTGCGGGAATCCCGCAGAGATGTTATGAACATTTTCTGCAGCGAAACATGCAGCAAATCCGCGGAAAATCCGGTAAGTGCGCACAGGGCCTAAAACATGCAATAAAAGAAGCACATAAAAAAAGCAACGTGTACACATAGCCTTATAGAAATCCCATACTATGCTGGCATTCTCTGCAGCTGTCAGTGTATGCTGCGGAGCCGCGAGTGATCTCTGCAGAAAGAAAATCCACAGGAGCCCGAATCCTGATCGTGGGCACGGACCGCTGCGCTCCCCTCCTCAGCTCGCCACAACTCTGCACCCCCTGACGCCAGCAGCCGCGTCCTCTGCAGCTTCTCACTGGCGCGGAGAGAATGCTGCGCTCCGGAGCAAACCAGAACACGCCCACAACAAGTGACGGAAGTGACGTCATACCTACCAGGAGCCCATACAGTCTAGCGTCTATGCTGTTTGGAACGCACAGTTCTGCGTGTCACCTGGATTGCCGGCAGGGAAACGATCTGCTTTTTAGTTTTACGGCTGCAGAATAATGGCGGCCTACGGGAGCAGTTTTGAAAGCGTGAAAAGTATAGAGCAGAAAAAGGAGAGTAAGAGACGAGCCCGGGAGGAGCTGCTGTCACAGGTAATGGCGCAGTGACCTGGAGTGATGTCAGTAATCACTGTGTGCCCTGTCCCTGCCCAGCTACAGTCACAGCGTACTGACATTACGCTTTATATTGTGTATGTGCCTCTTAACCTGTGCCATGTCACATGACTGCGGCATAATTCTGCCCGGTCACCTGTGTCTTCTTTACAGCGATGACGTCCCGACACAGGAGTGTTTGGCTGCTACAGTGGTCACATGACCCATCACTGTAGGTAGAAAACGGCGGTTGTGCGGAGCGTGGCCCTCCCTGTGCCGGTTGCGCGGCGCGTGGCCCTCCGTGTGCCGGTTGCGCGGAGCGTGGCCCTCCGTGTGCCGGTTGCGCGGAGCGGGGCCCTCCGTGTGCCGGTTGCGCGGAGCGTGGCCCTCCGTGTGCCGGTTGCGCGGAGCGTGGCCCTCCCTGTGCCGGTTGCGCGGAGCGTGGCCCTCCCTGTGCCGGTTGCGCGGAGCGTGGATCACCCTGTGCCGGTTGCGCGGAGCGTGGCCCTCCCTGTGCCGGTTGCGCGGAGCGTGGCCCTCCCTGTGCCGGTTGCGCGGAGCGTGGCCCTCCCTGTGCCGGTTGCGCGGAGCGTGGCCCTCCCTGTGCCGGTTGCGCGGAGCGTGGCCCTCCCTGTGCCGGTTGCGCGGAGCGTGGCCCTCCCTGTGCCGGTTGCGAGGAGCGTGGCCCTCCCTGTGCCGGTTGCGCAGAGCGTGGATCACCCTGTGCCGGTTGCGAGGAGCGGGGCCCTCCCTGTGCCGGTTGCGAGGAGCGGGGATCACCCTGTGCCGGTTGCGAGGAGCGGGGATCACCCTGTGCCGGTTGCGAGGAGCGGGGATCACCCTGTGCCGGTTTTCTTATAGTCCTGAATAGTTTATAGCCACTAAAATCTGAATACATTTTTACAATAAAAAATATATATATATTTTTAACCTATTCACTGCCTAGTTTATTTTTTTTTCACACTTTTTTAGTACGCTGTGTGGTAGAATGAATGGTGGCCAACAATCCCTCATACGTCTGAGGGGACGGAAATATAAAAAAGTTAGGGGGTTAAAATTAAAAATCTCCCCTAATGTTTGGAAATAAAGTTATGTTTTTTGTGGCAACACCGTCCAACTCAAATATACATTTTGCCTCAGAGATGGAAACACACAGGCTTTGTGTCTCCGATTTGTTAAGGAGGACGCACCTGCCCCCGCTGGGGCTCCGAAGGCTCCATATGTGACGCGTCGGCCGTGTTTCATTCCAGAGAGTGGAGGCAATGTCCACGTTCTTATTCCTTTCCTCTGGGTCTTCCAGGTTTTCCTTCGTACAGTAACTTCTGGAGCCTTTTTTTCAGAGCTGAGCTTTTCGGTATTTGCCGAGTGTTGATGTCTAAAAAGAAATATTTTCCTTTTGTTCTTAATAAAGGCTAAAGAAGACTATGAAAAGAAAGAGAGAAAGAAGGAGCAGCGGCGCCTGCGGGGGGAGGACACCTGGATGCTGAGCGATGTGACCGAGCGCCTGGAGCAGATAGAACAGGTGACACCGGCGCTGCGCAGGGGACCATCGGGCTCTGTTCACACCAACAGTTTATATTTCTGCTTTCAGATGATAAAGATGGAAATAAAACCTTCTGGTACAAGATCCCAGCTTTGAATGACCCAAAAATGATTTATTTATTTATTTTTTTAAACCTTAAAAAGGTTGTGCACTGCTTTAATATCCTTAGGCTAGGTCATCAATGTCTGATCGATGGAGGTGTTACTCCCCGCACCCCCGCCGATCAGATATTCCAGATGTCGGCTGGAACTGATCAGTTGAGGCACTGCACAGCTCCATTGACTGAATGGTGGTTGCGGCCAGGTACTGCACATCCACCCCTAATGACTTGAATAGGGGTGGGTATGTGGTACACGGCCGCTATAGCTTAGTCATAGCTATGCAGCGCCTCAACTGATCAGCACCAGCCGCTGCCGACACCGGGAACAGCTGATGTGCAGGGCGTCAGACCCCAACCGATAAAACATTAGTGGCTTATCCTAAGGGGTACTTTGCACGTTGCGACATCGCTACTGCGATGTCGTCGGGGTCAAATCGAAAGTGACGCACATCCGGCGCCGGTAACGACGTCACAACGTGTAAAGCCTAGATGCACCAATAAACGATTGCAAAAGCGTCGGTGATCGGTGTAGTGTCGGTCATTTCCATAATTTCGCTTTAGCGACAGGTACGATGTAGTTCGTCATTCCTGCGGCAGCACACATCACTGTGTATGAAGCGAGGAACATCTCCTTACCTGCCTCCACCGGCTATGGGGAAGGAAGGAGGTGGGCGGGATGTTTACGTCCCGCTCATCTCCGCCCCTCCGCTTCTATTGGCCGCCTGCCGTGTGTTGTCGCTGTGACGCCGCACGACCCGCCCCCTTAGGAAGGAGGGATTGTTTGTCAGTCACAGCGACGTCGCAGGGCAGATAAGTGCGTGTGAAGCTGCCTTAGCGATAATGTTCGCTACGGCAGCTATCACAAGATATCGCATGTGCAACGGGGGCGGGGACTATCGCGCTTGGCATCGCATGCATCGGCTAACGATGTCGCAGCGTGCAAAGCACCCCTAAGAATACGCCATCAATGTAAAAGCAATGGACGACCCCTTATGGATGTTTATCTGTTAACGGATCCACTTTTGTATCCTCTGCACAGCCCCAGAATACTAAGGCTCCCATTCATTAGGAGCGGCATTGCTGAGGAGGCTGCTGAGGTCAGAGGCTCCCAATCTATTAGGATGTACCCGCCTCCTAGTGAATCAGGAGTATGCTGCACCTCCCTGTGCTGCGCTGCACATCTTACTCCAGTTGTGGACTGGAGTGAGATTTGGGGCATAAAGAATTCGTTCAGTGGGATTTCCCTATTTCTGGCTTCATATTATTCATGGCCGGGTACTGCACATCTGCCCCCTATTGATATAAATATATAATACCCAGCCGCGGCTACTATGTGCAGATCCGTAACTTAGCACTTCCAGCCTCCACTGGGAACTGCTGATCAGCGGGGTTGCTGAGTGTCGCACCCCCACAAGTCAGATATTGATGACATAGGCCATCAATGTAAAATCCCCTTTAAAAATCGCCATGAAATAATATTTAATCATATAAAAAAAGGTACGTTGTCCTGATAAGCAGAGTTTACCTAAGCTGTAGTGAGGGGGTAAGCACTGGATTGACTTGGATTAGATCTCTGTGATGTCCTATATAAGGCCCCTTCACACGTCAGTGATTCCGGTAAGTATGACGTCAGTTTTCTTACGAACCAGAGACACGGACAAACAGAGACCCTTTAAAATCAATGTGTCTGCGCACAGTTCCACACACGCATGTCTGTGTGTTCTGCACGGAGACAAGTCTGTGTTTCTCGGGCATCACGGATGTCACACGGACTGCACAGTGGTGTGAAATCACTGTGACACGTATCGGAGAATACACGTGTCTTTGAAATAAAATGACTTTCTATACTCCCCTGTCTCCGGCGCTGCTGTCACTTGCTTCCGGGCCCGCTCATTATGCTCATGAATATTCACTGCACCATGGGCCAAGAAGCAGCATTGCTGGAGACAACAGTGCCGAGGACAGGGGAGTTTAGCACATGGAGAACACACGTGTGCTAAAAATCACGGCACACGGATGGCCATATGCACCCTCAACACGGACCGTGAAAAACGTGTTTTTTTTTTTTATCACGGATGTGTGAAGGGGCCTAAGGCAAATGTATAACAGGCTGCAACCTCCTCTGCTTATATCTGCTGATCAGTGAGGGCTTCAGAACCCAAACTGGCAATGATCACTTATAGGGTTATATCCAAAACTGTAAACTCTTCATGGAGTAGGATACATTATTGTCCCAACAGTTCAAACCCCAGTGATCCTGAGATCATGGCTTGAGAACGGTGCACCGCTGTCCCTGTATTGGACCGTAGGCCTCGGTTCCACTTGCGCATAGCTTCATATTGGGAAGACCAGCCAGAGAAAACACTGCCGGCAGCCAACGAGGGCGCTCAGAACAGTGAAATCCTAGGTGCATTGCCCCCTGGGAAATATGCAAATCAAAAACGTCTGTTGAGCCTCTGTTAGGAGTCTCAACACAGAAACTAGCCAGATATCCCTCCGGGAAGGACTTAGCCAAGGAGTGGCTCTTTTTAGGAGACCACCATAACCACCATATTAAGTGGTCCTTTTAGTCAATATCCAACTCGTTGGCTGCCGGAAGTGTTTTCTATGGCTGGTCTCCCCGAGATCAGTGATTGTTTTGTCTTGTTGGTCTACTTGGCTAGGTCTTGTTGGCTAGGTCCTTCCCGGAGGGATATCTGGCTGTTTTCTGTGTTGAAACTCCTAACAGAGGCTCCACAGACGTTTTTTATTTCCATAGCTTCATATGTGAGAGCATTGGAAGTGATATGCTAATGACCCTCTGCTGCGAGCTTGAGCCGAGGGTCATGTGACTGTGATCCGATCTTGTGATCAGATCACAGCTGCGGAGATGAGGGAGGGAGCACTTTCTACCCATCTCCTCCGCTGTCTGTCTTTGCGTACTTCACACTGTGGTTGGATGACATGCGAGTGCAGTGCAATGTTTTACACGCTCCCATAGACTTGTATGTGAATGCGTGACTCTAGACTCGCTGCAAAACGCAGCATGCTGCGATTCATTCCGCATGCCGATATGGAATAAGAAATCAATCACAGATGGACACTACCCAATAGTTTACACTGGTGCAAGTGCAATCCGATGTTTTATCTGATTGCACTCATCTGTGCAAAACGCAAGTGGAATTAAGGCCTTATTCCTTTTATCTATAGGCATGGCAGATGTAGCTGACCCCTTTCTGAAGAAAGACTTACATGCATGTCCTCCGGCAGGTGCGGTTGTATGGAGCTGAGGTCACAGCCTGCACAGCGGATGCTGATTGTGTTATACAGCCGGCACCTCCTGTCTCGAACAGCAGCGACTAGAGCTGGCTCTGATTGCTGCCGGTCAACCATTTAGATGCCACTGTTAACCTGTAACTCTGGCATTTATATGGTTGTGATTGCCGATGCATTCACAGAGTCCCGGGCCGCCGATAGCACCTACTCATGGCATCTGTCAATGGCATCTTTGCATTTTTATTTTTTAGCTGGACTTTATGGAAGATTGTTCAGATTGTTCAAGTCTCCTATGGTAACTAAAAATAAAAAAAAAGTTGGATCTTGGAAGAAGGGGAAGGAAAAAAAGGAAAGCACAAAAATGACAAATAGCTGAAATGACATCATTTGTAAGCCAACAAATGGCCGTCCTGCTGTTATTATTACGTGGGAGGATCTGAATCTATGGGCGCATTCAGATTATACAAATCCGGTGTGAGATCGGACCACAGCGCACGGCTGGGCCGCAGGTCTCCCGACCGGAGCGTGATAACTCCATATATTTCTATGTGGCTGTCGCTATCGGTGGATGGGAGACCCCGGCCCAGCCGCGCACTGCGGCCCAATCTCCGAACCAATTGTATGGACATTTCGGGATTACTTTTTAGTTTGTTTCTAGGGCTGTATCCTGTCAGAATGGAGTCCTAGCATTGCACGCCACCGTGATGTACTACAGAACCCATCGTCATTCTTGTACTAATTCTTGTTATAGGAGAATTCAGGAAAGAAGAAGAAAAAGAAAAAGGAGAAAAAGTCCAAGAAAGAAAAGAAGAAAAAGAGCAAAAAAACACAATCTGAGAAACATGAAGACTCGTCAGGTAGTTCCGCCACGGTAAGCGGGAGCGGCCCTGTTGGTTCCTCGCTGTAGACTGCGCGGTTATTTTCTGTGAGAGCCGCCATTATCCTGCTGTAACTTCTCCTTCCAGCGCCATTAATCCTATTGTGACAGATGAGTCCTGAATACATAGGAAGGCGCAGTCCTGGAAGAGCCGCTCACAGACCTCCATTAAATAGATTATTTATCTGCCTGTGCGCCACATCTACGTTCCGGTAACACTGCGAGCGCACGACCTTGTCTCCGCCAATTAACCTTCACGTTCATCCTCATCCTCGATCGGCTTCATGTTCTGATAATTTATTCCATTCCATAGGGATGGAATATCTCGGCCATATATGAGGGTCTTACTCTCCTCTACATCTACAGTGAAATTCCTCTCACCCCTTCCCTCTGCGGCTAATTTTTATTTTTTGCCTTTTTATTTTTCCTTCCAAGAGTTATCATTTATTTATTTATTATTTATTTATTTTTTTTTGTCAATGCTTTTCCATGTGTTGTTTTTACTGATGTTTTGGGAAGCGTTTGATGTCTCCATAACTTTTGCTGCACTTTCGGGTGGGAGGGGCGGTAACTTATAAGCAGTCTTTTTTTTTTTTTTTTTTTCTTCATTACGGCTTTTAAGGGTTAATGGAATCATTTGGACTTTAGTAGACGGGGTGATGTTACCTATGCTTGTCTTTCCATTTTTTTTTTTTTATAAGGGTGTGTGCACACGATCAGGAGTGGCAGCGTTCTGTACACAGCGTGGTTTCTGTTGCGGAGACACTAGTGGTCTGTGCGGGAGAACGCGCTGTCCGTGCACACGATCCGGATTAAAGGGAACCCTTTAGGTCCCCTCCAACCCAGCAGCATTGATACCTGTATGGCCAAATTCCCTGCTAACCAGGCCTGTAGAATGTTATACACTAATATTATTGTTTAAAAAAAGACTTATAAACCTCGCTTTCCCTATGCTAATTAGGACTGTGACTAGTGGCAGGGGCGGTGTTTCCCCAGGCTAGCCACACTGGCGTTGTTTTCCCCGGGCTAGCCGGCGGGGGGGGCGGTGTTTTCCCCGGGCTAGCCGGCGGGGGGGGGCGGTGTTTTCCCCGGGCTAGCCGTGGGGGGGGGGGTGTTTTCCCCGGGCTAGCCGGCGGGGGGGGCGGTGTTTTCCCCGGGCTAGCCGCGGGGGGCGGTGTTTCCTCAAGCTAGTCTGCCCTCTGTGATAACATGATTTCCACAATCTAGCGTCATCTCAAGCGAATGGAAATCTTGCACAGGCGCGCAACTCATTTCGGCCACGTCATTGTACCTCAAAAGCAGGGTGTCCACTTCTCGGCTTCATAAGTTCAGAAGACGGCTCATGTACACATCTTCTGAACTTCCAGTCATGCACATTATACAGGAGGCGTACGTCCTGTTTCTCATGTGCACTGACATGACTGTAATGAGCCACGTGCATGCGTGAGATTTCCAGGAGCTGAGGGTGACGCTGGTGTGTGGAAATTATGTTATCACGCCCACAGGCACGGGATGAAATGGAAAGAGGGCCAACTAGTCTGGGGAACTAACGCCCCCGCAACTTGTCAAGGCCCAAATTATCATAGGAACAGCGTAGTTTATAAGTAATTTGTTTAAAGCTTCATATTAGCGAATAGCGTTATACAGGGCTGGTTAGAGAGGGAATATGGGCATACAGGTATCAGTGCTGCTGGGTTGGAGAGCAGAGGGGACCTCTGACAGGTTCCCTTTAATGACACAGTGGATTTTTGCTGTGTTCTCCCATTGAGAACACTCTAGTGTCTGCAAGGATAAATTGACATTCGAAAAGCCAGAGGTCAGTTTATGGAGCATCTAAGACGAGCACAGTGGGCAGGAGATGTCTATAAATCCCATCCACTGTGCTAGTACTGTACAACGCAGCAAAAACACTGATTGTGTGCACTACCCTGAATGTCTTTATTTTTGAAATGGGGAAAAAAGGGGGAGATGATAAAATGTATATGTATTTTTTTTTCCCTTTTAATTACCGTATTTTTCGCTTTATAAGACGCACCTGATTATAAGACGCACCCCCAAATTTGGTGAAGGAAAAGAGATTTTTTTTTTTTAATGTTAAATGGGGTCCGTTTTATAATGCCAGTGTCCGTCTAACAAATCATATAGGGTATGTGTCCCTCGTAGCCCCCCCCAATCCTAAAATTAGCCCCCTTAATCTGGATATGGCCCCCTTATATTGAATATAGCCCCCTTGTGCTGGCTGGTTTCAGCACCACGGTGATAGACAGCGGCACTGCATATTATATGAGCGGGAGCAGGACATCTCCTGCTGCCTCCTGCAGCCTCCACCAGCCTCCAGCACCGCTCCAGAGCTGCCCCCACCTCCCCTGGGCCCTGCAGTATATAATCCGTATGTTCGGATTATAAGACGCACCCCCTACTTTTCCCCAAAATTTGGGGAAACAAAAGTGCGTATTATAAAGCGAAAAATACGGTACGTTTTTCCTTATTTTTAGTCCCTTTGGGGGCACTTAAACCTGAGATTGTTTCATCACCTCCACTATATGCTACAATACTTCATTATTACAGTTTATAGTGATATTGTGACACTTGGGGTTGTCCACTACTTGGGCAACCACTTTTCCTTCTCTGTTTCCCCCCCACTAAAATAATGACACTTAGGGGTACTTTGCACGCTGCGACATCGCTAGCCGATGATAGCGATCCTGAGCGCGATAGTACCCGCCCCCGTCGCAGATGCGATATCTTGTGATAGCTGCCGTAGCGAACATTATTGCTATGGCAGCTTCACACGCACTTACCTGCCCTGCGACGTCGCTCTGGCCGGCGACCTGCCTCCTTCCTAGGTAGGCGGGTCGTGCGGCGTCCCAGCAACATCACACGGCAGGCGGCCAATAGAAGCGGAGAGGCGGAGATGAGCGGGACGTAAACATCCCGCCCACCTCCCTCCTTCCGCATAGACGTTGGAGGCAGGTAAGGCAATGTTCCTCGCTCCTGCGGCTTCATACACAGCGATGTGTGCTGCCACAGGAACGAGGAACAACATCGTATCTCCTATTGGTGTGACATTATGACAATTACCGACACTACACAGATCACCGATTTACGACGCTTTTGCGATCCTTTATCGGCGCATCTAGGCTTTACACGTTGCGACGTCGTTACCGGCGCCGGATGTGCGTCACTTTCGATTTGATCCCGACGATATCGCAGTCGCGATGTCGCAACGTGCAAAGTACCCCTTATACTCCTCTCTGGTGTTGGTGCTGTTCCAGCGGTGTGGGCTCTCCCAGAGCTCAGGTGGCATTGACCACAGTGATTGTGTAACATAACAATCAGCAGCCTCTTCACTCTTCCCTTGTTTAAACGTAATTGACGTATGGAGGAAGCAAGAGTTGCGACTGCTCTTACTTCTGCCTGATTTGTGTGAAGTAGGGGAGAGTGAAGCTAGAACTGATTGACTTGAGGGATCACGTGACATAATGTCAAGTGAGCCCCAGGAGAGACAGCGCCGGCAGTGCTGGGACAGCGCCGACTCGGGAGAGGTGTATAGTTATTATTTTACTGGGAGGAAACGTAGTGATTGAGAAGAGGTTGTCCGAGTAGTATGAACCCCTGTAAATGCTTTGGCCACTGATTGATAATAGTATTTTGGTTGTTAAACTCCAGTGTTCGGGGCTAGCTCTGATCACTGCTGTTGCAGGCAGATGCTGGCTGTATTACACAGCTAGCACCCCTCATGTATGGAGCAGGTTTTGCTTCCACACCCGCCCCATGCACATACACCACACCTATATGGTGGATGTCAGGAAAGGGTTTATATGAAATCTGATAATAGATGAATGATCGGCCTTTATGAATTGTTTGCAACACAACATTGGTTAGGAATATCATTTTATAATGTAATGTCCTGGGACCCCTGCGGACACGAGAGTGGAGGCTCGTGAGTCCCATGTGTGACCGGAGCGATAGTTCTTTTATGTTACCATCGCTATATTCACGGTCTATGGGGCTGATGGCGATAGCGGAGTGCAATGTTCGGTAAGATCACAGGTGTCCTCTCCCGCTCACTGACACACGGAACCTGGGATCTCCATTCCTATGATCGGTGAGCATATCCTGCCGATATTAGATAAGTTGTGATTATGGGAGATGCCTTTATCTTCGTTTTTGAGGTTTTTATTTCACTAACCCCAGGGCCTGATGCCAGGTGACATTACACATCTGGCATCAACCCCATATATTACCCCGTTTGCCACCACACCAGGGCAACGGGATGATTTGGGGCATAGCGCCAGGATTGGCATGTCTAATGGATGCGCCACTTCTGGGGCAGCTGTGGCCTGCTGTTTTTAGGCTGGGGAGTGTCCAATAACAATGGACCTCCCTAGTCTGAGAATACCAGACCACAGCTGTCTGCTTTATCCTGGCTGGTGATCCAATTTGGGGGGGAACCCACGTTTTTTGTTTTAAAATATTATCCCATGTTTTAAATTGAATTATCCCATCTCTATTGTTCAGTCCGTTTACATGTATATTGGTTATTTTCTTCCGCGCAGGATTCTGGCGGTGATTGGGTTGAGGCCGCTCCTACTCCACTGGCCAGTGACAAGAAGGCTTGGAAGATCCAAAAAGAGTCGCCTGTGGGGGAAACGGAGTCAGATGTTCAGGTATGTCACTGTATAAAGCTCTCGTCATTGACAATTAACGTTTTTATTTTAAAAATTAAATTATGGATTTTTATTTTTACCTATTTATGATTTCAGTAAAACGTGTCTCTTTAACCCTTAAATGTCCCAGACTAAAAGGACCTGTCAGTCGATTCATTCTGCCGAATCCAAAGGCAGCATGATTCGGAGCCTGGCTGCACGATTGCCGACAGCTATATTATTCTCTCCGGTGTTTCAGAGAAATATGGCTTAATGATCTGGCCGGGGAATAAAAGGAGAGACCCCATTAGTCCGGTGCTGCCCCCTTTCCTGTTTTTTCCAGCATCGCTCTAGTTGGCTGATAGATCTCCTCCATGTGTGAACATCAGGAGTGACCTGACAATCACCTACACCCCAGGGGGCAGCACCGCACTAGTCTGGTCTTTTCTGTGGTCCCCGGCGGGGTCATCAAACCTTGTTTTTCTCAAGAAATGACAGGTGGGGTAGGAGAACTTTTGCCATAATTTTGCGTCACTTGGTCCTAGGCTATAATCCCACAACATTGTAAATGTACATCATGGGTTTGTAGTCCAGGAAGAGCAGGTCAGGTCTCTGGGTGTAGGACACGGAGCCTTCCTCACCCGCTTCTGCCGCTTGCATGGCGTTTAACGTAATGTACACTGCGTGCAGAATTATTAGGCAAATGAGTATTTTGATCACATGATACTTTTTATACATGTTGTCCCACTGCAAGCTGTATAGGCTGAGAGCCAACTACCAATTAAGTAAATCAGGTGATGTGCATCTCTGTAATGAGGAGGGGTGCGGTGTAATGACATCAACATCCTATATAAGGTGTGCTATGGGTCAGAAGAGAGATTTGACGGGCTCTGAAAAGTCCAAAATTGTGAGATGTCTTGCAGAGGGATGCAGCAGTCTTGAAATTGCCAAACTTTTGAAGCGTGATCACCAAACAATCAAGCGTTTCATGGCAAATAGCCAACGGGGTCGCAAGAAGCGTGTTGGGCAAAAAAGGAGCAAAATAACTGCCCATGAATTGAGGAAAATCAAGCGTGAAGCTGCCAAGATGCCATTTGCCACCAGTTTCGCCATATTTCAGAGCTGCAACGTTACTGGAGTATCACAAAGCACAAGGTGTGCCATACTCAGGGACATGACCAAGGTAAGGAAGGCTGAAAAACGACCACCTTTGAACAAGAAACATAAGATTAAACGTCAAGACTGGGTCAAGAAATATCTTAAGACTGATTTTTCAAAGGTTTTATGGACTGATGAAATGAGAGTGACTCTTGATGGGCCGGAGGCTGGGCCAGAGGCTGGATCAGTAAAGGACAGAGAGCTCCACTCCGACTCAGATGCCAGCAAGGTGGAGGTGGGGTACTGGTATGGGCTGGTATCATCACAGATGAACTTGTGGGACCTTTTCGGGTTGAGGATGGAGTGAAGCTCAACTCCCAGACCTACTGCCAGTATCTGGAAGACAACTTTTTCAAGCCGTGGTACAGGAAGAAGTCGGTATCGTTCAAGAAAAACGTGATTTTCATGAAGGACAATTCTCCATCACATGCATCCAACTACTCCACAGCGAGGCTGGCCAGTAAAGGTCTAAAAGATGAAAAAATAATGACATGGCCCCCTTGCTCACCTGATCTGAACCCCATAGAGAACCTGTGGTCCCTCATAAAATGTGAGATTTACAGGGAGGGAAAACAGTACACCTCTCGGAACAGTGTCTGGAGGCTATGGTGGCTGCTGCATGCAATGTTGATCGTAAACAGATCAAGCAACTGACAGAATCTATGGATGGTCGGCTGTTGAGTGTCATTATAAAGAAAGGTGGCTATATTGGTCACTAATTTTTTGGGGTTTTGTTTTTGCATGTCAGAAATGTTTATTTCTAAATTTTGTGCAGTTATATTGGTTTACCTGGTGAAAATAAACAAGTGAGATGGAAATATATTTGGTTTTTATTAAGTTGCCTAATAATTCTGCACAGTAATAGTTACCTGCACAAACAGATATCCTCCTAAGATAGCCAGATCTAAAAAAAAAAAAAAAACCCACTCCAACTTCCAAAAATATTCAGCTTTGATATTTGAGTCTTTTGGGTTGATTGAGAACATAGTTGTTGATCAATAATAAAAAAAAAAATCCTCTAAAATACAACTTGCCTAATAATTCTGTACACGGTGTAATAGAGGAATCGGTGCCGCCAGTGCTTCCATTGGACCCTCTGGTCACATGACCCCTGCTTGTTTGCCCAGAATAGCAGAGGTGCTGGGTCCTCGCAGACCCAAATCAGATCTACCAGCTACTTGTGCCGTATAAAACAAACCCACATGCAGCCACGTCAGTGAAAAATTCTGGCTGGTGACCAGCAGCACTGACGTCACTCGCCCAGCGCTGGAATGGCACCTGCCCGCCTTTATTTTACATGGCATAGGGTTTCATTTAAGAAGAGCCTCTCCCAAGAAGTGGACCGCCCCCTACAGGTCCCGGACATCATTTGCACCTAAAATGTCAGAATAGCTCTCCGGGGACATATTTTGCTTTTTACTGTACATTTTTTTTCGCGTCACAGGAACATCAATACGAGCCCCAATTACAGAGTAGAAGACTCGCTCATCATTTTCAGGATGCTTAGCGCCACCTGCTGTTTTGAAGTTTTTATTACCGCTGTTAGTGGAAAAGCATGTTCATATCATGTGTCTCCTGTCGAGGATGTTGGGGGATCTTCAGGGTGAACCCCCCCTGATTCTGTAGCATCTTCTATGCTTATTAGAGGCGCACCTGAACAGATGCAATGGCCGACACCTAACCTGATGGGCAGAGAAGAGGCTTCCTCACAGATATCAGGGACGGACATAGCTCAAATTAGGCAAGAAATGGTGGAGAAACTTTTACGATTTTTATTTTTAGTACTTTTTTATTTTTTAATAAAATTAATGCTTCTTGCTATTTATCTTACTCTATGGCTCTACTCAACAGCCAAACACAATTTCTGGGATAATCCCTTTAAATCAGTGATCCCAAACCTTTCTTAATGTGAGAGTCCCATGCGTCTCTGAGAAATGTCCGTGAGCCGCACATCACAGGCCACAGGCTCTGCACAGTTGCTTTAAACCCTACTCGACATTGCATTTTTCCATTATTGCACCTTTCATTTTTTTCACATTCCTTTCTTGCAAAAGTCCCCAGCTTACATGGCAGCCCATCAGCACCGTACAATTGTATTGCGGGAATACAGATAGGTGCGTGGGATGGCATGTCTCCACAGTTCAAGCGCTTTCAGAGACTGATTGCAGCATTTAAGTGGTTAAAGGCCGCTTTACACACTACAATGTATCTTACAATGTGTCGGCGGGGTCACGTCGTAAGTGACGCACATCCGGCATTGTAAGTACATTGCAGTGTGTGACAGCTACGTGCGATTGCGATTGAACGGTAAAACGTTCATCGCACGCACGTCGTTCATTCCTCATAAATTGAACGTCAGGTTGTTCATCGTATCCGGGGTAGCACACATCGCAGTGTGTGACACCCCGAGAACGATGAACAGATCTTACCTGTGTCCTGCGGCTCCTGCCGGCAATGCGGAAGGAAGGAGGTGGGCGGGATGTTTACGTCCAACTCAGCTCCGCCCCCTCCGCTTCTATTGGCCAGCTGCCACATGACGTCGATGTGATGTCGAACGTCCCTCCCACTTCAGGAAGTGGACGTTCGCCGCCCACATTGAGGTCGTATGGACGGGTAAGTACGTGTGATGGGGGTTAATCGTTTGTGCGGCACATTCAACAAAATTGAACGTGCCACACATACGATGGGGGCGGTTACGATCACATATGATATCGTATGCAGAATCGGAACATGTAAAGCAGGCTTAACAGCAGCAGACGAAGCGGAGCTCCGCTCACTGATATTAGAGGAATATGATGATTATCCTCTGTCAGGAAAGGTGCAGGCTCAGCTCCTGATCCCGCATCAAAGACGGGGATCAGACATATAACGACATAGTATGTCGGTTAGTGGTTTTGACCATGGGAATTGACCTTTCATTTTTTCTCATCCCTTTCTTGCAAAAGTCCCCAGCTTGCACAGCAGCCCATCAGCACTCTACAATTGTATTGTTGGGAATACGGATAGGTGCATGGGACGGGATGTCACCACTGTTTGAGCACTTTCAAAAACTGATTGCAGCATTTAAATGGTTAACAGCAGCTGACAAAGCTGAGCTGCGCTCACTGATGTTAAAGGCAGATGATGATGATTATGTGCCAGGAAATGTTCAGGCTCAGCTCCTGAGCCTGCATCAAAGATGTGGATCAGACATATGATGACATAGTATGTCGAGAAATGGTTTTGACCATGAGAATTGAGCTTTAATTTTTTCCTCCTCTTTTTCTTGCAAAAGTCTCCAGAGTGCATGGTGGCTCATCAGCACCCTACAATTGTGTTGCAGGAATATGGATAGATGCGTGGGATGGCATGTGTCAAGTGCTTTCAGAGACTGATTGCAGCATTTAAGTGGTTAACAGCAGCAGACGACACTGATGTTAGAGGCAGATGATTAAGATCTATCATCTACCAGGAAAGGTGCAGTCTCAGCTCCTGAGCCCGCATTACAGACTGCAGTCAGACATATGACAACATAGCATGTCGGGAAGGGGTTTTAACCATGAGAATTGTTTGACTTTCCACATCTATGTAGTAGCAAGCCAATATAGTTTTCCATTCTGAATGATTTAAAGGGGTTCAATAATAATGAATAAGTCATTAATATCGATGTAGGGTACAACCCTTTAAATCCGGATGCTTATGGGTCCATTGCTCTTCTCTTGATTCGCCGGCTTATCACAGTCAAAGTTTTTGATAGGATTAATAACTTTCCTAAGATGGCCAGCCGCATAAGATAGCTGTCTGATGATGTGTGCATGGCCGGCGGCTATCTGTCCTCACCCACCCATACACGAGACCACTCCGTATAGCCGACGACAATAGAGGAGAAAGCCGCTGGTAGGGGAGCCACTAATGTCCCCTGATCGTTCTCTTACCCAACAGATGATGTGTAGGACCTTAACGACCGTGGGCAGTAAAATAACGTCATAGCGGTCATAGTGTTAATTCCCCCCCGCTGCTGCCGGCAGTCGGGGGAGATCGGCGTACATGTCAGCTGTATAAATCAGCTGACAAGTGTGCCTGCTAGGCACAAGCTGAATTGCTATCTGCCCGTGTCTTTTAACACGTTAAATGGCGCTGTCAATATGTGACAACTCCATTATAATGGCGAGTGCGCTATAACGTTACTCACAGGCCGATACCGGAAGCCACGTGGCGTGATCATGTGGATCCGGTTGTTGTCATGGTAGCACAGGGTCATGTGATGACTCCTGTGCTCACATGACTCAGATCCTGTAAGAAGCAGCTGAGTGCTGCTTGTTACAAGAAATGATCATTTCTCCCAGTCTGAGCGGTGCTTCTCTGATCGGGAGAAATGAATGAGCGATCAGACAGCTGATCATTATAGTCCCCTAGGGGACCTAGTAAAATAATAAAAAAAAGTTCAAAAAAATGTTTTGCTATATTAAAAAAATAAAAAAAAAATAAAACTTCTAATCCCCTCCATTCACCCCATTGAAAATTAAAGGGTTACAAAAATAAAAAATACACATTTGGTATCGCCGAGTTCAAAAAAGCTCTATCAAAATATAAAATCAATTACCGTATTATTCGCTTTATAAGACACACTTTTGTTTTGGGGGAAATTAGGGGGTGCGTCTTATAATACGAATATACGGGGGGGGGTGTGTGTGTATGTATATATGTATGCATATATGTATGTATATATGTATACATATATATATACATACATACATACATACATACATACATACATACATACATACATACATACATACATACATACACACACACACACACACATACATACATACATACATACATACATACATACATACATACATACATACATACATACATATATATAATATATATATATATATATATATATACATACACATACATACACACACTACAGAGTCCAGGGGAGGTGGTGGCAACTCTGGAGCGGTGCTGGGGGCAGGTGACAGCTGCGGGCGGCAGCGTTTGATCTCCTGCTCCCGCTCATATAATATGCACAGCCGCTGTCCATAGCTGTGGTGCTGAAACTGCACTACGGCGATGGGCTGGGGCAGCGCGCATATTATATCTGCCTGCACCCTCCTTTGATGGCACATGCCCCCCCCTGTGTTAAATATCGCCCCCATACTGCTGCCCGTAAAATAAAACACTTTACTCACCTCCTCCAGCGCTGATCTCCGGTCTCCTGCTGCTGCCGCTGTGATCATGTACGCATAGATGATATCACTCTGCTGTGCTGATCACATGACCGGCCGAGAACCAGGAAATGCAGGAGGCCGGAGCTCAACCCCGAGGAGGGAGTCACGAGACAGGACAGTGCTGGAGAAGGCAAGGAAAGAGTTTATTTTACTAAAAGCAGCAGCATTTGTGCAGCCACAGGGGGGGGGGGGGGGCGTGTGTGCAGCCACAGGGGGAGCCGTGTGTGCAGCCACAGGGGGGGGGGGGGGCCGTGTGTGCAGCCACGGGGGGGGGGGGGCCGTGTGTGCAGCCACGGGGGGGGGGGCCGTGTGTGCAGCCACAGGGGGGGGGGCCGTGTGTGCAGCCACAGGGGGGGGGGCCGTGTGTGCAGCCACAAGGGGGGGGCCGTGTGTGCAGCCACAGGGGGGGGGCCGTGTGTGCAGCCACGGGGGGGGGGGGGGGGGCTGTGTGTGCAGCCACAGGGGGAGCAGTGTGTGCAGCCACAGGGGGAGCCGTGTGTGCAGCCACAGGGGGGGGCCGTGTGTGCAGCCACAGGGGGGGGGCAGTGTGTGCAGCCACAGGGGGGGGGGGCGTGTGTGCAGCCACAGGGGGGGGCAGTGTGTGCAGCCACAGGGGGGGGGGGCGTGTGTGCAGCCACAGGGGGAGCCGTGTGTGCAGCCACAGGGGGGGGGGGGGGGGCCGTGTGTGCAGCCACGGGGGGGGGGGGGGCCGTGTGTGCAGCCACGGGGGGGGGGGGGGGGCGTGTGTGCAGCCACAGGGGGGGGGGGCCGTGTGTGCAGCCACAGGGGGGGGGGGCCGTGTGTGCAGCCACAGGGGGGGGGGGCCGTGTGTGCAGCCACAGGGGGGGGGGCCGTGTGTGCAGCCACAAGGGGGGGGCCGTGTGTGCAGCCACAGGGGGGGGGGCCGTGTGTGCAGCCACGGGGGGGGGGGGCTGTGTGTGCAGCCACAGGGGGAGCCGTGTGTGCAGCCACAGGGGGGCCGTGTGTGCAGCCACAGGGGGGGCCGTGTGTGCAGCCACAGGGGGGGGGCAGTGTGTGCAGCCACAGGGGGGGGGGGCGTGTGTGCAGCCACAGGGGGGGGGCCGTGTGTGCAGCCACGGGGGGGGGGGGGGGGCCGTGTGTGCAGCCACGGGGGGGCCGTGTGTGCAGCCACAGGGGGGGGCCGTGTGTGCAGCCACAGGGGGGGGCGTGTGTGCAGCCACAGGGGGGGCCGTGTGTGCAGCCACAGTGGGCCGTGTGCCAGCAATACGGGACATGTGGCACCACTGGGGGACGTGTGCCAGCACAAGGGGGCTATATTCAATATAAGGTGGCCATATCCAGATTAAGGGGGCTAATTTTAGGATGGGGGGCTATGAGGGACACATACCCTATATGATTTGTTAGACGGACACTGGCATTATAAGACAGACCCAATTTATTAAAAAAATTCTCTATTCCTTCACCAAATTTGGGGGTGCGTCTTATAATTAGGTGCGTCTTATAAAGCGAAAATACGGTAATCAGATTGGAACTTTTTTGCCGCTACACCATTTACCAAACGCTAAAATTACGTTTTCTGGTCCCCACAAATTTTGCGCAAAATGCAATAACAGGCAATCAAAACGTAGCATCTGCACAAAACTGGTACGGGTTAAAAACATCAGCTCGAGACGCAAAAAATAAGCTGTCACTGAGCCATAGATCCCAAAAAATGAGAACGCTGCGGGTTGCGGAAAATGGTGGAAAACGTGCGCCACTTTTTTCGGACAAACTTTTGATTTTTTTTTTAACCCCCTTAGATAAAAGTAAACCTACTAATGTTTGATGTCTATGAACTCGCACCGACCTGCGGTACCCCCACACATCAGTTTTACCATATAGTGAACACAGTGAATAAAATATCTCAAAAACCATAGTGCTATCGCACTTGTTTTTTTTGCAATTTTCCCGCATTTGGAATTTTTTTTTTCCATTTTCCAGTACACTATATGGTAAAACTCATAGTTCCATTTAAAACTACAGCTCGTTCCGCCAAAAAAACAAGCCCTCACATGACCATATTGACTAAGAAACAAAAAGGTTACGTCTCTCAGAAGAATGGCAAAAAAATAAAACCGCAAAGCACAAAATCGGCCGGTTGTGAAGGGGTTAAAGGGAAGCTATCATTAAAAGGTAACCCATTCCTTAGTAAAAACAAAAAAAAAAATAATAAAAAACGAATCATATTTTTCAATTTGCACACTGGCCACTAGCTTTATTTTAGACTCCTACTTCCTTCATTCTCAGGAGGAGTTTACCGCAGTTTTCTCATCATCACAGAAAGGTTTACATTGACAGGTAACACCTATATCACTGCTGATAACACAGGATCCAGCAATCACAATAGGTGATATCACGGCTGACCCTGCTCCCTTCCCTTCGCACACGCTCATTAGAAGCTTCTATAAAAATATATGGTCGGGGGCTGACCATTGTGGCTAATGTACATGTGTTGTTTCCTGAAATAAAAGGAAGTTAGTCTTAAAAAAACAAACAAACAAACAAACAAAAAAAAAAAATCCCCAGTGGCCAGTGTGAAAAGTGCAAGATTATCTTCTTTTTTTTTTATCAATTTTTTTTTTATTATATTTTAGTACAGATTGTAATATGGAAATAAAACTAAAAGGCCCCCCCCCAAAAAAAAATACATTTTAAAACAAAAACCTAATTTAAATTAATTCATACATGAGATAAGGAGGTTAAATCGTTAGCAGAGATGGATGTAAATGATGGCTATCTCTGTACAGCGCTATGGAATATGTTGGCGCTATATAAGAATGCAAAACAAATATCCATTATTCCTTATGAAATATTTTAAGATTTTCCTTCCTATAAATAATAATAAAAAAATTAAATTGTAAACTCTTGGTGAAAAATCACACGAGCTTCATCTGTAAACCTCTCCTGTCACATAGGGTTTAGTGTAGAAGCCGCTCGGATTTTATGTCTTATCCCTCGGGAAATGAAATATGTATGGAAGAAGCAATTTGCCCGGGTTGTTCCTGGTCCGGGCTGTAAAGTGTACAAGACGATTGCACTGAATGCATAAATTGCTTCCAGCACGTGACCTGCGCCCTGGGTTATCTATCTACACTGGAGATCAAAATTGGAGAACAAACAGTTCCTAAATGTTGCGATCATTGTGTCGTCCTATGTGATTATATCCTAACATGAGGAGACTCGCAGTATTTTTACCTTATATCATAAATTGAATTTATTGTAAAGCACATAATAAAAATGTAAATGAGATAAATGAAAAAGACACAGATCAAAATTAGAGAACACTTTCAGATACCTGCAAGCTATTGGTGTTAATCTCGCACCTGGTGCGAATTTCCTTAATTATCTGTCAAACCCTATGTAACTGCAGCCTAACTTTCCAGTTTGCACTGATTTGCTGTTCTAAAGTGACTGAAACCCTCCGGCAGCAGGTTGTCCAGATGAAGGCCAAAGAGGTGACCCTATCAGCCATAGCAAGAGAAGTTGGTTGTTCCAAGTCTGTGATTTTGAGAATATTCCATCTTTACAACATCACAAACTCTTTCAAGTCCCCCAAGAAGGCTGGTCGCTCTCAAAGACAAATGTAAGAGAGGACAGGATAATGCGAGGAATCTCCATGGGTAATCATTTCCACACTGCAACTGGAATTGTTCGGCAGTTCAGCACTGAACATGGTAAGGATCTGTCTCATTATACAGTGTCACGATGTTTAAGAGCATTTGGACTGAAAGCCCACTCCACAGTGACCAATCCTCTCATTAAGAGAATTACAAGGCTAGACTCCTCTTTGGTGAGGAGCATGTTGTGTGGACAGAGAAGTGGTTCATAGTTCATTTTAGTGATGAAAGCAAGTGTAATTTATTTAGGTCTGATGGGAAACATTATGTTTGTTGAAAAACTGGGAAAAGACTGAACCCAAAGTGTGTTAAGAAGTCAATGAAAGTTGGTGGAGGAAGTGTCATGGTTTGGGGAATGTTTTCTGCAGCAGGAGTTGGACTTCTCATACAGCTACATGGCAGAGTGAATGCAAGAGTGGATCAGAACCTTCTTCACAACACGTGGTTCCTTACTTGTGTTCATCACTCAATCAGCAGCAATTTTCAGGCAGGACAATGGTTTCGTCACACATCAAAATGGGCAAAGCAGTTCCTAGAAACGGAAAACATTGAAACAATGAAATGGCCACAGCCCAGAATCCTGATCTAAATTCAATAGAAAACCTCGGGAAAATCCTTGCTGATAAAGTTATTTCCAAGAAACCCACAACAGTCAGAGAACTGTGGAAGCGACTGGAAGAAGAGTGGACCAAAATCCCACCAGAGCAGTGTGAGAGACTAGTGATGTCCTGTGGCCGCAGATGTGCTGAAGTCATTCAAAGCAAAGACGTGTACACGTCCTACTGATTGTGACTGTTGTTACCTACAGAAAATGTACTTATAATCTTTCTCTGTGCTACAGTCATTGCTGTTCTCTAATTATCACCATCACGTTTTGGGCAAAATAAAGGTTTTTTTTGTTGATAAACTTTGGATCTTTAATAAAACACTGTTCTAGTGGCATGGTGCACACCTTACAAAAACCTGCAAATGTTCATCAATGTAGATTACATTACAGTGGAACCTTGGATTAAGAGTAACTTGGTTTGAGAGCGTGTTACAAGACAAGCAAAGCTTTTTACAATCTGTAACTTGGTTTAAGAGCAATGCTTTGCAATAAGAGCAAATACTCACCGTGCACACGTCCGGTTCTGTCCTTTCACCGCGCTCTGACCCGCTCTGGAGGTAACTTTCTGTACATATGTACTGTATACAGTATACCATTGTACAGTACAGTATATACTATACAGCATTTCTATCAATTTGCATTTGTGGATACAGTATTGTACTTATTGCTAATCAGCGCAGCACATTGCTTATGCTGCACCTCCCGCACACCAACAATTCTATTGTAAGCTAAAGTGCAGTTTAATTTGTTTTGTTTTTTACTGTACACTATTTTATATTAGTGTGCTGTAATAATTTTATATGAATACAGGACGTTATTTTATATTACTGTAATACGTTTGTATAAATGCAGTAAATAATTTTGGGTTGTGGAACAAATTGTCTGCGTTTCAGTTATTTCCTATGGGAAAATTTGCTTTGATATAAAAGTAACTTGGTTTAAGAGCACACTCCCGGAACCAATTCTGCTCGTAATCCAAGATCCCACTGTATTTCTGAAAAAAAAGCAAGTAATCATATATTGTTCTCTAAGTTTGATCTCCAGTGTATCCATCTATCATGAAATAAAAAAAAAACCCTTCAGTTGTCACTCTGGCTTCTGAGCCTGCACTTCCTTTTCAGTCATTTCATTATCATCACAGACAGGATAACATCAAAAGAGATCACCTATATTTAGGAACCACTCACTATTCACAATAGGTGATGGGCACAGCTCACCTCCTCCCCCCTCCCTGCACAGTTATCTCTGCACAGGTCACAGAGTGTTGAAATGATGATGAGACTCAAGCGGTCTCTCGGGATCTGACTGCTTTTCCAAATTATAATGTCATGTGTGCACACGAGAAAGATATAGTGTCTGTTATCGTTCTGTTATGGACCTTCTCCATGACGGACGCTGAGCAACTGCCTCTCTTTATTGTTTGATACTTTATACAGTTCAGGAGAAGTAAGGGTGTAGACAAAATACAGTCCAATCAAGTATCGCAGGCTGAAGTCAGGACGTATAAGAATTAGCATAGTCTCTGCTGGATTGGTCAGTCAAAACTTTAGGAATTTCTTTGTTCTTTAACTTCTTTGGGAGTTGTCCAGGATGCAGTAGCCATCTTTAAAATTACATGTGCTGGTATATACTGTGTTAAGAAAAATCACTAAATATGCTATATACATATATATACGTGTTAGTAAGAAACAAAAGCATTCATAAATTTGTGTGTTAGTTTACATGTACTAGACTATACAGTTAGGTCCAGAAATATTTGGACAGTGACACAAGTTTTGTTATTTTAGCTGTTTACAAAAACATGTTCAGAAATACAATTATATATATAATATGGGCTGAAAGTGCACACTCCCAGCTGCAATATGAGAGTTTTCACATCCAAATTGGAGAAAGGGTTTAGGAATCATAGCTCTGTAATGCATAGCCTCCTCTTTTTCAAGGGACCAAAAGTAATTGGACAAGGGACTCTAAGGGCTGCAATTAACTCTGAAGGCATCTCCCTCGTTAACCTGTAATCAATGAAGTAGTTAAAAGGTCTGGGGTTGATTACAGGTGTGTGGTTTTGCATTTGGAAGCTGTTGCTGTGACCAGACAACATGCGGTCTAAGGAACTCTCAATTGAGGTGAAGCAGAACCTCCTGAGGCAGAAAAAAAAGAAAAAATCCATCAGAGAGATAGCAGACATGCTTGCAGTAGCAAAATCAACAGTCGGGTACATTCTGAGAAGAAAGGAATTGACTGGTGAGCTTGGGAACTCAAAAAGGCCTGGGCGTCCACGGATGACAACAGTGGTGGATGATCGCCGCATACTTTCTTTGGTGAAGAAGAACCCGTTCACAACATCAACTGAAGTCCAGAACACTCTCAGTGAAGTAGCTGTATCTGTCTCTAAGTCAACAGTAAAGAGAAGACTCCATGAAAGTAAATACAAAGGGTTCACATCTAGATGCAAACCATTCATCAATTCCAAAAATAGACAGGCCAGAGTTACATTTGCTGAAAAGCACCTCATGAAGCCAGCTCAGTTCTGGAAAAGTATTCTATGGACAGATGAGACAAAGATCAACCTGTACCAGAATGATGGGAAGAAAAAAGTTTGGAGAAGAAAGGGAACGGCACATGATCCAAGGCACACCACATCCTCTGTAAAACATGGTGGAGGCAACGTGATGGCATGGGCATGCATGGCTTTCAATGGCACTGGGTCACTTGTGTTTATTGATGACATAACAGCAGACAAGAGTAGCCGGATGAATTCTGAAGTGTACCGGGATATACTTTCAGCCCAGATTCAGCCAAATGCCGCAAAGTTGATCGGACGGCGCTTCATAGTACAGATGGACAATGACCCCAAGCATACAGCCAAAGCTACCCAGGAGTTCATGAGTGCAAAAAAGTGGAACATTCTGCAATGGCCAAGTCAATCACCAGATCTTAACCCAATTGAGCATGCATTTCACGTACTCAAATCCAGACTTAAGACGGAAAGACCCACAAACAAGCAAGACCTGAAGGCTGCGGCTGTAAAGGCCTGGCAAAGCATTAAGAAGGAGGAAACCCAGCGTTTGGTGATGTCCATGGGTTCCAGACTTAAGGCAGTGATTGCCTCCAAAGGATTCGCAACAAAATATTGAAACTAAAAATATTTTGTTTGGGTTTGGTTTATTTGTCCAATTACTTTTGACCTCCTAAAATGTGGAGTGTTTGTAAAGAAATGTGTACAATTCCTACAATTTCTATCAGATATTTTTGTTCAAACCTTCAAATTAAACGTTACAATCTGCACTTGAATTCTGTTGTAGAGGTTTCATTTCAAATCCAATGTGGTGGCATGCAGAGCCCAACTCGCGAAAATTGTGTCACTGTCCAAATATTTCTGGACCTAACTGTATACCTGAGTCTATGAAATGGCTGAATTAAGTATTTTTGGTTACTTAATTCTTATCCTCAAAAGAGCATGCCTACAACAGTCTCCTATAGAAGTCCTTTCCAGATTGCTGTGATTCAGTCTGTTGGTGTTGATACCAGAAGCTCTGACAACATGGTTTTAATTATCAGAAAATTGATGTACAACATGGGTGTAGTAAATAATTCTCCAGGTCTGTTATCTACATATTTACTAGGTATTTAAAGGTTTTTCTTGTGCGCTTTGCTCCATTTTCCCCTTATTTTCCCTGTTATTTGCACAGAGCCAGGCTTAGGATGCACACCGTGTCCGCCTGCCATTTAGGTACCTGACAGTTTCTTGGTGTCCGCTAAAGCCTTTTCCCCATAAGCCTGGAGATTGCCTGGCTGTTTTGTGATGCTAAATGAACCCATGCTTCCATTTCAGAGGGACGAGTGGATGACCTTAGACTTTATGTCTCTGAAAGCGACGTCAGCATCCGCATTAAGAGCCGAAAGACAGAAGGAGAGAACAGTGGAGCGTGAACGAGCCGAAGCTGTAGAGAAGGTAACGAGTCGTTCATCTGAGAGCGTGCGCTGCGTGTGAATCACATTGCAGGTCTGTGCCGGGGGAGTAACGTGCTGCAGGCCTGCGGTGTACGGGGGCTTGTGCTCTCCGAGGGGGGAGTGCTTTCTGGGGTCCTGAGCACATCTCTAGCAGCTGGATTTAGGGTTGTATGGTGGGCAGATAAGTGATTTCCACCCCCCCCCAATTCTTTTTCTCACATATTTGCAGTTTAGCGATGTTATGTCAGGTGTGTTTTTTTTTGTTTTATATACTAGCAGCCTTTATGGTCCTTTTACAATTGCTTTGATGATTTATGTGAAAACCACCATAGCAAAAAATACACCAATATAACCTAGTGCGTCATGTCCTACCAGATATTTCTATCTCCAAAAACTCAACTTATCTCCTCTGCTCATGTTACGCTATTTAGCCAGCACTGGTCTGCAGGGACATCGCCTTCTACCAGAGTATTAGGGGCTCAGATCTGGTAATCACTCCTAGGGGTGTGATTGTCGACCTCCTTCGAGGTTATAATGTCTTTAGGCTACGATAATTTTGGACTGTGCCTTTCTAGCCTGTCTGTGTGTGCAAAACAAAGCCGGATGTACTGATCCTGACTTCCTTGCTGCAGTGCACATGCACAAGTAGGCAGAAAGGCACACATATGTGCAAAAGGTATCGGAGCTTGTGGGGAGGATGTCAATCCAACAGTCTGAATGTATAATTTTATAAAGAGGACGTCAATCCACCTACGAGTTGAACTCGTTTAAGGGAAGGGACACCCCACCGGACCACTTCTGGCCTAAGAAGGCCTGACACGTTCACTTTAACAAATATCTGGTAGATTATCAGCTGCCCCCCCTTTTCTTGCCGTCGTTTGTTGTCCCTGCTCCTTTCTCCTGCCCTCTGTTCCCCCACCCCCTCCCCCTGGCCATCCTTGGTCCCTCCCCTCCCTGCCATCCTTTACCATCCTCCCCTCGCTGTCCTCTGCCTTGCTTTCCATCCTTTGTCCCTTTCTCCGTCTGTCCTCTGCCTCCTCTCCTCTTCCCGGCCATTCTCTGCTCCCCACTGCCTACTCCCCCTCAATCCTTCAACCATCCTCTGTATCTCCCTTTCCTCAGGCCATCCACTGTTTCCTCTTTTCAGCCGCCATCTGCTTCCCCCTCTCCAGCCGCCATCTGCTTCCCCCTCTCCAGCCGCCATCTTCGCTCTGCTTCCCCCTCTCCAGCCGCCATCTGCTTCCCCCTCTCCAGCCGCCATCTGCTTCCCCCTCTCCAGCCGCCATCTGCTTCCCCCTCTCCAGCCGCCATCTGCTTCTCCCTCTCCAGCCGCCATCTGCTTCCCCTCTCCAGCCATCTTCTGTCTGCTTCCTCTCTGGCCATCATCTGCTTCCTCCTCCTGGCCATCATCTGCTTCCCCTTCTTTGGCCATCATCTGCTTCCCCTTCTTTGGTCATCATCTGCTTGCCTTCTCTGGCCATCATCTGCTTCCCCTTCTTTGGCCATCATCTGCTTCCCCTTCTTTGGGCCATCATCTGTTTTCTCCTCCTGGCCATCATCTGCTTCCTCCTCCTCGCCATCATCTGCTTCCTCCTCCTGGCCATCATCTGCTTCCTCCTCCTGGCCATCATCTGCTTCCTCCTGGCCATCATCTGCTTCCTCCTCCTGGCCATCCTCTGCTTCCTCCTCCTGGCCATCCTCTGCTTCCTCCTCCTGGCCATCCTCTGCTTCCTCCTCCTGGCCATCCTCTGCTTCCTCCTCCTGGCCATCCTCTGCTTCCTCCTCCTGGCCATCATCTGCTTCCTCCTCTTGGCCTTCTCTGCTTCCCCTTCTCTGGGCCATCATCTGCTTCCCCCTCTTCCTCCTAGCCATCATCTGCTTCCCCTTTTCTGGCCATCATCTGCTTCCCCTTCTCTGGCCATCATCTGCTTCCCCTTCTCTGGCCATCATCTGCTTCCCCTTCTCTGGCCATCATCTGCTTCTCCCTTCTCTGGCCATCATCTGCTTCCCCTTCTTTGGCCATCATCTGCTTGCCCTTCTCTGGCCATCATCTGCTTCCCCATTTCTTGGCCATCATCTGCTTCCCCTTCTTTGGCCATCATCTGCTTCCCCTTCTTTGGCCATCATCTGCTTCCCCTTCTTTGGCCATCATCTGCTTCCCCTTCTCTGTCCATAATCTGCTTCCTTCTCCTGGCCATCATCTGCTTCCTCCTCGTGGCCATCATCTGCTTCCTCCTCCTGGCCATAATCTGCTTTCTTCTCCTGGCCATCATCTGTTTTCTCCTCCTGGCCATCATCTGCTTTCTCCTCCTGGCCATCATCTACTTTCTCCTCCTGGCCATCATCTGCTTTCTCCTCCAGGCCATCATCTGCTTTCTCCTCCTGGCCATCATCTGCTTTCTCCTCTTGGCCATCATCTGCTTCCCCTTCTCTGGCCATCATCTGCTTCTCCTTCTCTGGCCATCATCTGCTTCCCCTCCTTTGGCCATCATCTGCTTCCCCTTCTTTGGCCATCATCTGCTTCCCCTTCTTTGGCCATCATCTGCTTCCCCTTCTTTGGCCATCATCTGCTTCCCCTTCTTTGGCCATCATCTGCTTGCCCTTCTCTGGCCATCATCTGCTTCCCCTTCTCTGTCCATAATCTGCTTCCTTCTCCTGGCCATCATCTGCTTCCTCCTCCTGGCATCCTCTGCTTCCTCCTCCTGGCCATCCTCTGCTTCCTCCTCCTGGCCATCCTCTGCTTCCTCCTCCTGGCCATTTTCTGCTTTCTCCTCCTGGCCATCATCTGCTTCCCCTTCTCTAGCCATCATCTGCTTCCCCTTCTCTGGCCATCATCTGCTTCCCCTTCTCTGGCCATCATCTGCTTCCCCCTTCTCTGGCCATCATCTGCTTTCTCCTCCTGGCCATCATCTGCTTTCTCCTCCAGGCCATCATCTGCTTTCTCCTCCTGACCATCATCTGCTTTCTCCTCTTGGCCATCATCTGCTTTCTCCTCTTGGCCATCATCTGCTTCCTCCTCCTGGCCATCATCTGCTTCCTCCTCCTGGCCATCATCTGCTTCCTCCTCCTGGCCATCATCTGCTTCCTCCTCCTGGCCATCATCTGCTTCCTCCTCCTGGCCATCATCTGCTTCCTCCTCCTGGCCATCATCTGCTTCCTCCTCCTGGCCATCATCTGCTTCCTCCTCCTGGCCATCATCTGCTTCTCCTCCTGGCCATCATCTGCTTCTCCTCCTGGCCATCATCTGCTTCCTCCTCCTGGCCATCATCTGCTTCCTCCTCCTGGCCATCATCTGCTTCCTCCTCCTGGCCATCCTCTGCTTCCTCCTCCTGGCCATCATCTGCTTCCTCCTCCTGGCCATCATCTGCTTCCTCCTCCTGGCCATCATCTGCTTCCTCCTCCTGGCCATCATCTGCTTCCTCCTCCTGGCCATCATCTGCTTCCTCCTCCTGGCCATCATCTGCTTCCTCCTGGCCATCATCTGCTTCCCTCCTCCTGGCCATCATCTGCCTTCCTCCTCCTGGCCATCCTCTGCTTCCTCCTCCTGGCCATCCTCTGCTTCCTCCTCCTGGCCATCCTCTGCTTCCTCCTCCTGGCCATCCTCTGCTTTCTCCTCCTGGCCATCCTCTGCTTCCTCCTCCTGGCCATCATCTGCTTCCTTTTCCTGGCCATCCTCTGCTTCCTCCTCCTGGCCATCCTCTGCTTCCTCCTCCTGGCCATCCTCTGCTTCCTCCTCCTGGCCATCATCTGCTTCCTCCTCTTGGCCTTCATCTGCTTCCCCTTCTCTGGCCATCATCTGCTTCCCCTTCTCTAGCCATCATCTGCTTCCCCTTTTCTGGCCATCATCTGCTTTCCCTTCTCCGGCCATCCTCTGCTTCCTCCTCCTGGCCATCCTCTGCTTCCTCTCCTGGCCATCCTCTGCTTTCTCCTCCTGGCCATCCTCTGCTTCCTCCTCCTGGCCATCATCTGCTTCCTTTTCCTGGCCATCCTCTGCTTCCTCCTCCTGGCCATCCTCTGCTTCCTCTCCTGGCCATCCTCTGCTTCCTCCTCCTGGCCATCATCTGCTTCCTCCTCTTGGCCTTCATCTGCTTCCCCTTCTCTGGCCATCATCTGCTTCCCCTTCTCTAGCCATCATCTGCTTCCCCTTTTCTGGCCATCATCTGCTTCCCCTTCTCTGGCCATCATCTGCTTCTCCTTCTCTGGCCATCATCTGCTTCCCCTCCTTTGGCCATCATCTGCTTCCCCTTCTTTGGCCATCATCTGCTTCCCCTTCTTTGGCCATCATCTGCTTCCCCTTCTTTGGCCATCATCTGCTTGCCCTTCTCTGGCCATCATCTGCTTCCCCTTCTTTGGCCATCATCTGCTTGCCCTTCTCTGGCTATCATCTGCTTCCCCTTCTTTGGCCATCATCTGCTTCCCCTTCTCTGGCCATCATCTGCTTTCCCTTCTCTGTCCATAATCTGCTTCCTTCTCCTGGCCATCATCTGCTTCCTCCTCCTGGCCATCATCTGCTTCCTCCTCCTGGCCATCCTCTGCTTCCTCCTCCTGGCCATCATCTGCTTCCTCCTCCTGGCCATCATCTGCTTCCTCCTCCTGGCCATCATCTGCTTCCTCCTCCTGGCCATCATCTGCTTCCTCCTCCTGGCCATCATCTGCTTCCTCCTCCTGGCCATCATCTGCTTCCTCCTCCTGGCCATCATCTGCTTCCTCCTCCTGGCCATCATCTGCTTTCTCCTCCTGGCCATCATCTGCTTCCTCCTCCTGGCCATCATCTGCTTCCTCCTCCTGGCCATCATCTGCTTCCCCTTCTCCGGCCATCCTCTGCTTCCCGCTCTTGGTCATCATCTGTTCCTGCACCATGATGCTGAATATTGTTTGCCTCTGACTATAAATATGACTTGGGCACAGTATTTGGAGTTAACCTCCCCTTCATTTCTCTAATATTCGTGCTGACAATATTTGTTTCTCAGTGTGGTTCCTGCAATGTCATACATTGCACAGCTCCGATATCACCGGCAGAAATCATCCCTCTGTGCGTGGTCCTGTGCCTGCGGATACATCGCCA
This sequence comes from Anomaloglossus baeobatrachus, assembly GCF_048569485.1. Lineage (NCBI taxonomy): Eukaryota > Metazoa > Chordata > Amphibia > Anura > Aromobatidae > Anomaloglossus > Anomaloglossus baeobatrachus. The sequence continues at coordinate 1,870,783 of NW_027441779.1, read as the reverse complement.
GCACCGCAGGATACACTCCTGTTGCCTTTCAAAAAGTAATTTATACGGATGAAAAAATAAAATGAAAGCAAAAATTGATAACTCTGATATTTTTTGCTTTTATGTAGTATTTTATTTTTTTTTTTAAACCTCTAATTCTGCACTGGGCAAATTTTGGCAAAAGTTGGTCGTACAACAGGGAGGAGGCCCCACAGCCACTCTCCCCTCCCCCCATCATTCATCAGATTACTCACCAGTGCCCCGGGCCGGGGGAGAAGCCGCGGTTACAGGAGGACGAGGGTTATTAGATATTCTGGATGATTTGTGGAGTATCTTATTCCTTCCTTGTCGTTGCTGCAGTTCTCGCCTCGTAGACTGATGGATGTAGAAAGGGATGTTTAGGCTGGTGTTATCTGCTCCATTTGTGTTGACCATCGAATCTACCGAAATTCCAAGCGTCATCAAAAGATGTATATTCATGGTATATAATACGGTGGCGTGTCATCATACACCGCACCTTTAATATGTCAGGAATGATCAGCTAAATCGGGCCCTTGAGAGCTTTGGCCGTCACAGCAGATCTGATTTCTTACACCTGATGATGTTGGTGTACTTACGTTGACAATCCATATCAGGATGTCTGTATCCTCCTGCTTAGAAAATGTGCATTTCATGAGACCAGCTGTGGAGTACAAGAGCTAAGGAGTCTAATGTATTCATCCGCTTCCCACCCAGCCGGACTGACGGCTGCAGCTTGTACTGAGCAGTGTAGAGATATTACCAGAGGAGGGACGCTGAGGGGCTGTCACTCTGGCAGAGTAGGCAGAATTTCAGTAGTATGCAGAGAAGAAGACATTGAGGAGCTGTCAAGTTAGGTGGGCTGAGATACAGCAGCAGGGAGGAGGACACTGAAAAACTATCAGTCAGGCTAAGTGTGTGGAGATATAGCAGCAGGGAAGAGGACAGGAGCTGACAAGCTAGGTAGGCGGAGATTCAGCAGCAGCAGGGAGGGGAACAGTGAGGAACGGAGTCAGGTTAGATTAGGCGGAGATACAGCAGCAGCATAGAGAAGGACACTGAAAAGCTGTCAGGCTGAGATACAGCAGCAGGGAGGAGGGACAGTGAGGAGCTGACAGTCAGGCTAGGTAGGCGTAGATTCAGTAGCAGCAGCAGAGAGGAGGACAGTGAGGAGAGGAGTCAGGTTAGATTAGGCGGAGATTCAGCAGTAGCATGGAGAAGGACACTGAAAAGCTGTCAGGCTGAGATACAGCAGCAGGTAGGAGGGACAGTGAGGAGCTGACAGTCAGGCTAGGTAGGCGGAGATTCAGCAGTAGCTGCAGAGAGGAGGACAGTGAGGAGAGGAGTCAGGTTAGATTAGGCGGAGATTCAGCAGTAGCATGGAGAAGGACACTGAAAAGCTGTCAGGCTGAGATACAGCAGCAGGTAGGAGGGACAGTGAGGAGCTGACAGTCGGGCTAGGTAGGCGGAGATTCAGCAGCAGCAGAGAGGAGGACAGTGAGGAACGGAGGCAGGTTAGATTAGACGGAGATTCAGCAGCAGCATGGAGAAGGACACTTAAAAGCTGTCAGGCTGAGATACAGCAGCAGATAGGAGGGACAGTGAGGAGCTGACAGTCAGGCTAGGTAGGCGGAGATTCAGAAGCAGCAGGGAGGGGAACAGTGAGGAACGGAGTCAGGTTAGATTAGGGGGAGATACAGCAGCAGGTAGGAGGGACAGTGAGGAGCTGACAGTCAGGCTAGGTAGGCGGAGATTCAGCAGCAGCAGGGAGGGGAACAGTGAGGAACGGAGTCAGGTTAGATTAGGGGGAGATACAGCAGCAGGGAGGAGGGACAGTGAGGAGCTGACAGTCAGGCTAGGTAGGCGGAGATTCAGCAGTAGAAGCAGAGAGGAGGACAGTGAGGAGAGGAGTCAGGTTAGATTAGGCGGAGATTCAGCAGTAGCATGGAGAAGGACACTGAAAAGCTGTCAGTCAGGCTGAGATACAGCAGCAGGTAGGAGGGACAGTGAGGAGCTGACAGTCGGGCTAGGTAGGCGGAGATTCAGCAGCAGCAGCAGAGAGGAGGACAGTGAGGAACGGAGGCAGGTTAGATTAGACGGAGATTCAGCAGCAGCATGGAGAAGGACACTTAAAAGCTGTCAGTCAGGCTGAGATACAGCAGCAGGTAGGAGGGACAGTGAGGAGCTGACATTCGGGCTAGGTAGGCGGAGATTCAGCAGCAGCAGCAGAGAGGAGGACAGTGAGGAACGGAGGCAGGTTAGATTAGACGGAGATTCAGCAGCAGCATGGAGAAGGACACTTAAAAGCTGTCAGTCAGGCTGAGATACAGCAGCAGGTAGGAGGGACAGTGAGGAGCTGACAGTCGGGCTAGGTAGGCGGAGATTCAGAAGCAGCAGGGAGGGGGACAGTGAGGAACGGAGTCAGGTTAGATTAGGCGGCGATGCAGCAGCATAGAGAAGGACACTGAAAAGCTGTCAGTCAGGCTGAGATGCAGCAGGGAGGAGGGACAGTGAGGAGCTGACAGTCGGGCTAGGTAGGCGGAGATTCAGCAGTAGCAGCAGAGAGGAGGACAGTGAGGAGAGGAGTCAGGTTAGATTAGATGGAGATTCAGCAGCAGCATGGAGAAGGACACTTAAAAGCTGTCAGTCAGGCTGAGATACAGCAGCAGGTAGGAGGGACAGTGAGGAGCTGACAGTCGGGCTAGGTAGGCGGAGATTCAGCAGTAGCAGCAGAGAGGAGGACAGTGAGGAGAGGAGTCAGGTTAGATTAGGCGGAGATTCAGCAGCAGCATGGAGAAGGACACTTAAAAGCTGTCAGTCAGGCTGAGATACAGCAGCAGGGAGGAGGGACAGTGAGGAGCTGACAGGCTAGGTACACGTAAATTCAGCAGCAGGGAGGGGGACATTGAGGAGCTGTCAATCAAGATAATTTAAGAGGTTCTCCAGGACATAGAATATATTAAATAACTAAAGAAAACGTTGGGTTGTACTGCACACGCTCACAGGCTTCTGTCCTGCTTTTCTAGCATAGATTTCAGTCACGGTAACGAGTCGGTGGCCATTTTAACTCTATAGTGATTAGTTTTTTAGGCAAAATGGTTGCAATTTGCTAATTAAGTGTATTTAGGAAATTATTTGTAATCACATTTAGCTTAGTTATTTATTTATTTTTTTTTTCTCTTCCTGGAGAACCCATTTATGTGGTGATTGAGAGTCACCTTTCATTAAATATTTTACTGCAGTTCTCATGTGAAATTGTCACAGTAACCCACCCAGCCCCATCAGGTCTAAGATATTCTTGTAATAACATGCAGTCTGAATTTGGGAAATCTGGTGACATGTTGGCTCGAAGGTTGTTATAGCTAGGAGGCCACAATCCAGCAATATAACTGTAAATGGAGATCTTAAAGGGGATTTCCAGAATTAGAAAAACTTTAGAAGTTACAAAATGACCAACACACCCGCCCATGGATTGTATCTCACTTAGATCCTACTGAATTCAATGCGTTCGTGCTGCAAATCCTCATAAATAGCAAAGTATGTTACCCCGAAAAAATAAGTAAAAACATAAATAAATAAAAAAAAAAAAAAAAAAAAAAAAAAAAAAAAAATATAAATATATAAATATATATATATATATATATATATATATATATATATATATATATATATATATATATATATATATATATATATATATATATATATATATATATATATATATATATATATATAATATATATATATATAAAATTATTTTTTGCACATATAGGTGTAGATTTCCCGACGTCTCTTTCCCTAATGCTTTGTATGTGACATTCTTGCCCATGTTTTGCAGGAGAAGCTGCAGGCCCGGGAGTTGAACCCCTTCTGGAAGGACGGCGGTTCAGGATTGCCACCAGAGGAGGGGGATGTCACCTCAGTTAAAAAAGGTAAAAGCAATTTTCCGTGGAAGCGGCTTCCAGTACGGAGCTGTCTGTCCGCATATGTCACTGTCACACCGCAGATCCACAGGAGCCTTGAAAGAATAGAAATTGCATTTCCTGCCATAGGAAAGGTAGCGCTGACATTTGTCATCGTTCGTTAGCGCTCTCATCCTTTTGTGCGTGTCCTCATCAGCCGTACAGCTCATTAACATAAGCGTATTAATCAGGAGCCGGATTCTGACGTCTTCCACAAGCGGCACACTGTATTTCATTATATCGTCCCGTCCATTCTGGAGACATTGGCATTGTCATCTATTTTAATTGCTAAATTGATGTAAAAAATGTGTGAAATTTCGAAAAAAAAAACAAAAAAATAACATAAGTGCTGATAAATCTGATTTTATATAAAACTTTTTTTTTTTTTTTTTTTTTACGCATTGTAAATAACAGTTGGGGATGATTTCCTAAGATTGAAAAGGTTGTCTGATATACAAAAAAAACTTTTTTATTTTTAAGGGAACCTGTCACCAGATTTGGTGACTATAAGCTGTGGCCACCACCAGTGAGCTCTTATATACAGCATTCTAGAATACGGTGTAAGTGCCTAACAGTACTGTACTGTATGTGCTTAAGAGTTCTGTACTATTTAAGTGCCTAAGAGTGCTGTATAAATGCCTAAGAGTACTGTACTGTATAAGTGCCTAAGCCGCTCTGTATAACATAAAAACACTTATATAATACTCACCTAGGGGGCAGTCTAGTCCGATGGGTGTCGCTGCTCTCTGGTCCGGCGCCTCCTCTCTTCCGCGATTGCTGTTGTCCACCAGTGAGCTCTTATATACAGCATTCTAGAATACGGTGTAAGTGCCTAACAGTACTGTACTGTATGTGCTTAAGAGTTCTGTACTATATAAGTGCCTAAGAGTGCTGTATAAATGCCTAAGAGTACTGTACTGTATAAATGCCTGAGTACTGTACTGTATAAATGCCTAAGAGTGCTGTACAAGTGCCTAAGAGTGCTGTACAAGTGCCTAAGAGTGCTGTACAAGTGCCTAAGAGTGCTGTACAAGTGCCTAAGAGTGCTGTACAAGTGCCTAAGAGTGCTGTACAAGTGCCTAAGAGTGCTGTACAAGTGCCTAAGAGTGCTGTACAAGTGCCTAAGAGTGCTGTACAAGTGCCTAAGAGTGCTGTACAAGTGCCTAAGAGTGCTGTACAAGTGCCTAAGAGTGCTGTACAAGTGCCTAAGAGTGCTGTACTGTATGTGCCTAAGAGTGCTGTACTGTATGTGCCTAAGAGTTCTGTACTGTATGTGCCTAAGAGTTCTGTACTATATAAGTGCCTAAGAGTTCTGTACTATATAAGTGCCTAAGAGTGCTGTACAAGTGCCTAAGAGTACTGTACTGTATAAATGCCTGAGTACTGTACTGTATAAATGCCTAAGAGTACTGTACTGTATGTGCCTAAGAGTACTGTACTGTATGTGCCTAAGAGTACTGTACTGTATGTGCCTAAGAGTACTGTACTGTATAAGGGCCTAAGAGTACTGTATGTGCTTTGGAGTACTATACTGTATGTGCCTAAGAGTTCTGTACTATATAAGTGCCTAAGAGTGCTGTATAAGTGCTTAAGAGTACGGTACTGTAAAAGTGCCTAAGCCGCTCTGTATAACATAAAAATACTTATATAATACTCACCTAGGGGGCAGTCTAGTCCGATGGGTGTCGCTGCTCTCTGGTCCGGCGCCTCCTCTCTTCCGCGATTGCTGTTGTCCTCCTACCCAGCCCAGTACGGATGACACTTCTGTCATCCACACAAGCCGACATTGTGGTCCTGTGCAAACGCGCTTTGGTCTGCCCTGCTGAGGGAAGATCAAAGTACTGTAATGCGCAGGCTCTGATTAGAGGTGACTAGAAGAGCACATCATCAAATGTTTCTCTGACGCTCTCATACACATCTGACCGCTGCAGCCAATCACAGGTGCATCGCTTCTGGCGAGCAGAAAGGCCTGTGCTGTTTCTCCAGGGCCACTAGGAGCTGTTTATGCCACTGTGGTTTTTGTTGTGTTTTTTTCTTCTTTTTTTTGTTTTTTTTTTTTTGTGATCATAAATGTATTCATGACTTAAAAAATAGTTCATATTCTATATCGGACAACACCCTTTTTTTTTTTAACTATTTTTATTCAAATTTTTCAATAACATATAACACTGGCATAAGCGAATTCAGCATTGAAAATTCAATTCAAAAACATTACATTGTCATGTTTGATCATCTCAAATTCCATAAAAGTTTTTAGAATCAATAACCGTAACATGGCAAGATAAAGCAAAGGAAAGCAGCGACCCCTTAACCCAACATTCTTATCATTCCCCCCATTGAACCCTTGTGAACATGGTAATGACATACAATAAAGAAGTCCCACTCACATCGGTTATTTCCCCCTCTCCTTTTAGTCACCTTTCGGCCTTTCCTCCCCCACTTCCAAGCCATCCAATGTATCCTTCAATTTTTCAGTATGATACCAGACTGTGTCCTTGAAAGGTGACATAATCCGGACTATCTCCTCCCGAGTACAATAGGCCAGTATGAATTTCTTCCATTTGTTAAAGTGCTGTCGTATTCTATCCGCCCTCCTTTCTGCATCCAGTCCTATTTCAAGAAGATGCATGAGCTGATCCAAGATGTCTTCAATCGTGGGGACCCTAGACTCCAACCAATTTTTAAGTATCGCTCTCTTGGCTGCCAGAAGTATCACATGTATAAGTCTGGGTGGGTTAGTCATCTTCCCTTTAGTATCGTTCCCCTCCTCCCAATGGTGAAAAATAGCGAACCCAGGTGAGAGCCGAACTTCAAGACCCCACACCTTTTGTATACAACTTTTGATCTGTGACCATAATGGACTCAAATGGGGGCAGGACCACAACCCGTGAAGGAGATCACTTCCACTACTCTTACATTTAGGGCATAAGGTAAGCCTGTCTGGCTTTGTTGCTGATGGAGGGAGATTAAAACCATAAATTGCCTTGTGCATAATTCTAAATTGGGTTTCTTGCCAATGCTCATTTAAAATTGATTTACGAAGAGCATTCCACCCTCCCCTAATTTTTACCCCCATAGACGGGTCCTCAAATTGTTTTTCCCAAGATTTAAATAAACCTTCCGGGTGCTGTCCTATTAGTAGATCACGTATGGCTCCATAAAGAAAAGAGATAGATGATGAAGTTATTGAGTTCTTTACCAGACAATCGAAAGAGTTAAATACTACCTCCTGGGTCACATCATGCAACTGAGTCCTAATACTATATCTCACTTGGTCATATTGGATTAGTTGGTTAGGCCCCAAGCCATACTGCGCTATAATTTCGTCTCTACTCAACCATCTAGGCTCTGAGGTGTGCAAGAGATGAGCAACAGTCCTTATACCCCTCACCTTCCACTCTTCAAACAGCTTATTGCTTGTCCCCTGCACAAACTCCGGATTCCCCCATATAGGCAAGTATTTGGATATTTTATAGGGAAGTTTGTAATTTTTCCTCAACGCCTTCCATGCTGCAATCGTATCTTTAAATAAGGAAGAGTGCTTGATTTTCACTGGGAGATTAGCCTGCCTAGTATGAAGCAATGCCACCAGATCCCAAGGCTGTGCATAGTCTCTCTCAAGCTCCAACGCTGAATAATGCCTAGAGCCTTTAATCCAATCCAATATATATCTAGTCAAACAGGCTATATTGTAACCCCGAATGTTCGGCAAACTCAGACCTCCATGAACCTTAGATGCCATCAACTTCTTAAGCCCTATACGAGGGCGTTTCCCCCTCCAAATGAAGTGTGAAAAAGCTCTATTTAGCTGGACAATATCTTTATGCTTGAGAAGCAGGGGAAGTGTTTGAAGATGATACATTCAACACCCTTTTTAATTAGAAAGTTGTATCCCGTTCTTTAAAATTGTGCCCAAAATTGTGGAACAAAGTAAGCCAACTAACAAATAGTATAAACTTAGGATAGATAGTACAGATTTACCAACCTGCGTGAGAGATGCGATGCTTTTTAAGACTGACCAGTTTGCTCTTTCTAAAAGTACGAGACCTTTTTAGTAAATCTGCTCCAAGGGATTGACGATATTGTTGAGATGTTGCACCAATTTCCATTTTTATTTTCAAGATGTCCTCTCTCTTCTGCTAACACATCTGATTGTTTTGCAAATACTTCTAATCCATAAAATAACACCATCGTAACATCTTTTTCTTATATCTTTGCATTGTGCTGCCCCTTTGTTATTCTTCTGGGAATTATACATAATACCGTATATACTGGCGTATAAGACGACTTTTTACCCCCTTAAAATAATGGCTACAGTGGGGGGTCGTCTTATACGCCGGATATACGGGGGGGGGTGTGTGTGTGTGTGTATATATATATGTACACTGCAGCGTCCAGGGGAGGTGGGGGCAGCAGCTCTGGAGCACAGGGGAACGCTGCGGGCTGCAGCCTTTGATCTCCTGCACCCGCTCATATAATATGCACAGCCGCTGTCCATCTCCAATGGTGCTGAAATCGCACGCAGTGAGGGGCTGGGGCAGCGGTGCATATTATATGAGCCTGCGTCCCAGTGTGATGGCACATGCCCACCCCTGTGTTAGATTTGGCCCCCAGGCTGCTGCTCATTCTAAAATAAAAAAGCTTTACTTACCCCTGCAGCGTTTCTCCCCGTGTCCCTGCTTCCACTGTGATCAGGCAGGCAGAGAGCTCAGCCTGCTGTGCCGATCACATGACCGCACTGAGAACCAGGAAGTGGAAGAACAGAAGCACGGAGCCAGACAGGAGGGAGCTCAGCGCTGGAGGAGATAAGGATTAGGGTTTTATTTTACTTTGGGCAGCAGCCTAGGGGCCATATCTGACACAGGGGGACTTGTGCGATCTATAGGGGCCATGGGCAGCACTATGGGGGCGATATCTGACACAGGGGGACTTGTGCGATCTATATAGGGGCCATGGGCAGCACTATGGGGGAGATATCTAACACAGGGGGACTTGTGCGATCTATATAGGGGCCATGGGGAGCACTATGGGGGCGATATTTAACACAGGGGGACTTGTGCGATCTATAGGGACCATGGGCAGCACTATGGGGGAGATATCTAACACAGGGGGACTTGTACGATCTATAGGGACCATGGGCAGCACTATGGGGGCGATATATAACACAGGGGGACTTGTGCGATCTATATAGGAGCCATGGGCAGCACTATGGGGGCGATATCTAACACAGGGGGACTTGTGCGATCTATAGGGGCCATGGGCAGCAGCATGGGGGCGTTATCTAACACGGGAACGTGTGCAATCCATAGGGGACCATAGGCAGCACAGGGGAACGTGTGCCATCACAAGGGGGCTATATTCAATATAAGGGGGCCATATCCAGATTAAGGGGGCTAATTTTAGGATGGGGGGCTATGAGGGACATATACCCTATATGATTTGTTAGAGGGACACTGGCATTATAAGATGGACCCCATTTAACATTAAAAAAAAAAAAATCTCTTTTCCTTCACCAAATTTGGGGGTGCGTCTTATAATCAGGTGCGTCTTATAAAGCGAAAAATACGGTATATATCATACAGCAGGGGTCGGGAACCTATGGCTCGCGAGCCAGATATGGCTCTTTTGATGGCCGTATCTGGCTCGCAGACAGGGCTCCTACCTGTCTATGGGCAAATGCCGGGGCCCTGGAGAGCCGGGGGGGCCCACTCGGCCTCGTCAGTTCTCCTGTCCCTTGGCCGGGGCCCACTCGCCTTTATAGTTCTGCTGCCCCCGGCCGAGTTCCGGGGACCGCAGTCCTCGGCAGCAATCTGCGGCGCCGTCACTTTAAGGCGCGCAGACATCCTGTTTTGAATTTCATCTGTGGGCGGAGCTACCGCCTTCTCAGTCCCACAGATGAAGGAGGCGAGCTTCTGTCCGGCGCTGTGTGGGCCCCCTCTCCACCGTGACCTAATCGGGTAAATGCCCTCCCCGCCTCCCCATTATGGGCCCCGGTGAGCTGCTTCTAACCCCCCAGATGTATGCCCTGCCAATCCCCCCCCCCCGCCGATGCCGCGGGTGCTGTACCCGCCGAGCCGCGGGTGCAGGCCCCACAGAGCAGCAGAGTTGTGTGTATTTGTCTGTATGTAGCAGAGTTGTATGTGTTTGTCTGTATGTAGCAGAGTTGTATGTGTTTGTCTGTATGTAGCAGAGTTGTGTGTGTGTGTTTGTCTGTATGTAGCAGAGTTGTGTGTGTGTTTGTCTGTTTGTAGCAGAGTTGTGTGTGTCTGTTTGTAGCAGAGTGTAGTACCATTGTTTCAGTCCAGTTGTGGCTTTATACAGCAGGGAGGAGCATTCCTTGCTGTACTAAGTGAACATTGGAGCGATTGATCTGTCAATGGCCCTTTAAAAACATATTGTACGGCTCTCGCGGAATTAAAATTAACATGTTGCAATCAAAGCAGACTTTTTTTCATTTGGGAGCGGGGTAGTCTTATACAGTGAGTATATCCCAAATTCTATATTTTTAGGGCAGAAGTTGGGGGTCGTCTTATACGCCCAGTCGTCTTATACGCCGGCATATACGGTAAATAGATTCCATATCTGGACAATTTCTTAGATCCACTGCAACTCTCTATTGATCAGTCTCTCCCTCTAACCAGACTTTATCGTCTTCAATCCATCCTGAATGCTGTTGACAGGGTCATGTTTGTCCAGCTGTTTCACTTATGCCTCCACTCTGTGCCAGTCATTACACTGGTTGCCCATCCGCTACAGAATACAATACAAAGTTATCTTTCTCACCTGCAAACCTCTCCACAGTTCTGCACCACCCTATATAAAAAACTTTATATTTATTTAGCGCTAACATATTCCGCAGCGCTTTACATACATCAGCAATACTGTCCCCATCGGGGCTCACAATCTAAATTCCCTATCTGTATGTCTTTGGAGCGTGGGAAGAAACCGGAGTACCCGAAGGAAAGCCACGCAAACACGGGGAGAACATACAAACTCCTTTGCAGATGGTGGCCTTGGTGGGATTCGAACCCAGGACCCCAGCGCTGCAAGACTGCAGTGCTAACCACTGAGCCACCGTGCCGCCCTATATCTCCTGTCTCAACTCTATCACCCAACACATGCTTTCCATTTTGCAATTGATCTAAGAATAAGATCCATAATTCGATCCTTGCACCTCTGTTTCCAAGCCTTTTCTTGTGCTGCGCCAGTGTTGTGGAATGTACTACCTCAAGTGATCCAATTATTACCTAGCCCCCACGTTCTTAAGTGTGCTTTAAAAACACCTCTCTTTAGACAAGTGTGATACTCCTCTGTTTTCTCTTTCTAAATATTCATCATAATCTTCTCCCTCCTATTCATCTATCTCCACATCCTCCATGCCCAGTATCATGTGGAAACTGCATTAAACAAATACCGGCTGATGACCTAATCATGCAGCTTTATATGAAACCCCCTATTATAGTGAGGCAGGACCGTTCATGACCCGCATGTTTTACCTTGTGTCCCCCCATTTCCTTACAGATTGTAATCTTGTGAGCAGGGTCCTCTATCCTCCTGTAACTGTTGAACTATGTGTTACTTTGTAAAGCCTTTATTATCAGAATATGTCCCTGCAGAATATGTTGGTGCTATATAAATAAAATTACTATTATATAATAAAAAGCACTGTTACTCTGAACACAGCGCTGTTTCCCGACGGTCACATGATGTTGGTAGGAGGAAGTCGGCGCTCATAGAATATTGATTGGCTGCAGGAGTCAAATTATATAGGTTAATCGCTGGGATACTGTCATGTGCGTCCTGCTGTGAGGAGACCTTCGGCGAGTCTGGTACCAGACGATCACAACAACTTTATTAGGCTCAGGTCTATAAGTTGTATTTAGAAATATCAAAAAACTGACCCGCACATCCAACAAATGTGAACAGGTGCTAACTGAAAAAACATAGTAACTATAAATGCATACAGTCGCACACTGAAAAAGCCAAAAATGAACAAGGGAAAATATGGCACTGCATTACTGCAAAAGAGAGATATTTAGTTTATGTATTGGCCAATGCATGTAAGCCCGGAGACCAACGGCAAGGTATATCTCTGTAATCCGGGAACCTAACTTAAAATGCCACTATCTAGGTTAAAAACATCCTTATCTGGGCAAAATGCCACTATTTGGGCTACAAACCTCCATGTATGGGCAGCTAGGCTCCTGCTATAATGGTTATGAACACAGCCAGGTCTTAGGGCGGAGTGCTCAGTCAGAAAAAGACTCACTAGAAATATCAAAAAACTGACAGAGATATACCTTGCCGTTGGTCTCCGGGCTTACATGCATTGGCCAATACATAAACTAAATATCTCTCTTTTGCAGTAATGCAGTGCCATATTTTCCCTTGTTCATTTTTGGCTTTTTCAGTGTGCGACTGTATGCATTTATAGTTACTATGTTTTTTCAGTTAGCACCTGTTCACATTTGTTGGATGTGCGGGTCAGTTTTTTGATATTTCTAGTGAGTCTTTTTCTGACTGAGCACTCCGCCCTAAGACCTGGCTGTGTTCATAACCATTATAGCAGGAGCCTAGCTGCCCATACATGGAGGTTTGTAGTCCAAATAGTGGCATTTTGCCCATATAAGGATGTTTTTAACCTAGATAGTGGCATTTTAAGTTAGGTTCCCGGATTACAGAGATCTACCTTGCCGTTGGTCTCCGGGCTTACATGCATTGGCCAATACATAAACTAAATATCTCTCTTTTGCAGTAATGCAGTGCCATATTTTCCCTTGTTCATTTTTGGCTTTTTCAGTGTGCGACTGTATGCATTTATTATAACTTGTATTTGACTGAATCTATTTTCTTTTAATGCTGTAGGGGTTAAGAACTCTTCCCCTTCTGGCTGTCCTTTGTAGCCTTAAGCTCCTTGTGATCACTGCCCTTCGCTATAAAAAAAATCACGTGTCTTTACCAACTGACGGCGGTTATAGAACTTTTCTTATGCTGACCACTTTGAAAGGAGCCTGTCTCTGGAAGAAGCTGAGGAGTCGTGACTATTGCAGCTTTGTTGTTTAGCTGCATTGGAGGAGCTTGGAATGGTTTTCGTTTTTTGTGTCTATCATCTCTATTTTTGTCTCCCTTACCTAGTGTTTCATTATTGCAACATTGACACTAGTGCAGTAGTGAGACTAGTGTGCTCGATGGCCTTGTCACTAGCCAGGGTTAGTTCAGGGTAAGCAAGGGTCTCGGCACATGACAACGATGGGGTGAAGGACCCTTATAAATACGTTTGGAAGCTTGGGGTACAGACTCAGGTGAGTTGCAGGAGGTGACCCCTCTCCCTATTGCTAGGGCCTTCCTTTTGTACCATTCCTGTTGTTACTTGCGCCCTTACGTTCTGGCAAGAGAGGAACATAGGGTTACGACTAAGGAACAACACTTGTTTGGGGAATAAATAAGCAGGTTTTTGTTTTTACTTTGATGTGAAGTGGAGTATTTCAGAAGACATTAACTACTTGTGGACAATCCCTTTAATTAAAAAGTGTGCGCTTCCATTTCTCATGTCAAGTGGGCATGTCCCCATGTGCTGTGACAATATTTGACTCTGAGTAAAAAGCTGTGGAGAAGAAGCGCAATAGGGTTTTACCCCAATAACACACGGGGTAGAGACAGGGAGCAGTAATACTCACCAAGTGAAGTTGTGAAAGTCACAACTACTATGCAGGCATGGAAAGTTCTGATCAAGGCAGCAGCAACCCAGACTGCAGATAACAGAGAACAATAGAGGAAAATAGGGTTTTTTTGAGCCGCGCCAATGATCACTTCTCAGGTATTCAGATTAATGGATCTTTATTTTGCACAGGTCTACGCGTTTCTGGAGTCTCAGCTCCCTTCCTCAGGACCATCAGGCATAAGAACACATCAAATCTCAAATTTGATGTGTTCTTATGCCTGATGGTCCTGAGGAAGGGAGCTGAGACTCCAGAAACGCGTAGACCTGTGCAAAATAAAGATCCATTAATCTGAATACCTGAGAAGTGATCATTGGCGCGGCTCAAAAAAACCCTATTTTCCTCTATTGTTCTCTAATATTTGACTCTGTGAGGACATGACCTGCTAAGAGGAGATGGTAAAGCCCACTTCTCAACTTATTACTTCACAACTGTATAGTGTGTGACCTCCTGGCAGCATGGTATAGAGCAGGAGGAGTCCAGTGGGCGGTTCTACGTGGTGATTGACAGCCTTTCCTGTATGACTGCTATCTCTGCATGTAAAATCAGTCATTAGCACCGCCCACTTGACTCTTAAGCATAGAGTGAGGGACATAATGAGTACACACTCGCTGATCTGTAAAACGAGCATGTTCTCTGCAGAGCAGCACAGCACCCTCAATGCAATGTCCACGGCAGCAGCGCCCCCTGTGGGTGGCGTCTGGTACTGAATATGTAGTAATACCAAACATTGCCACATGGCCAAGTAATAAAAAGGATCATGTATAGCGATCGCCTAGTAATGTACAGAGCTGTGTCACTATTGTGTGTATCTTCCTGCAGTTCAGCTTGTGGCGGACGGAGGGCTGAGCTGGCTGAAGAAGTCTCTGCAGAGGATGAAGGAGCAGTCGGAGCGGGAGAAGCGGAGTCTGGAGGACATCGTGGCCGAGAGATACGGGGTGAGGATAATACTGATTATCTGCAGGGGGGGGTAACATCACCCGATCATGCAGAGTGAAGGCGCAGGAGGGTCTCGTATTTATTTTCCTTTACGACCTGCTCTTTTCTGTATATTAGAGATGTGTATCTATGGGGTTCCAAGCCATTTGTAAATATAGGGGATAACTTCCAAACTTGAGAACAACCCTTTTAAAATGATAATCCGGCACGTTCCTTCTTCATAAGTGAGCGGGACTGAAGACATTACGACCCCCGGTCTTTGCATGTGTGTGTGTGGGGTCTCAATGTGATCAGCAGCACTCGCATCTGAAGGAGAAGTGAGCGACAAAAGGAGGCGCTAGATAACTCCTTAAAGGGAACCTGTCAGCAGATTTGGGGCCTATAAGCTTCTGCCACCACTAGTGGGCTCTTATATACAGCATTCTAACATGCTGTATATAAGAACCCAGGCCGCTGTGTAGAACATAAAAAATACTTTATAATACTTAACTAAACGGTCGGTGCGAAGCAGATGGGTATCTCCGTTCTCCGGGTGCGGCACCTTCTCTTTCGGCCATCTTTGTCCTCCTTCTTCTGAAGCCTGTGTGCATGATGCGTCCTATGTCAAGCACATAGGATATCATTGAGGTTCCGTGCATGCGCACTACAATACTTTGATCTGCCTTGCTCAGGACCCCAGTGTCTGCTTGTGTGGATGACGTAGGACGCTTCATCCATACTAGCTTCAGAAGACTAAGGACAAAGATGTCCGAAAGAGGAGGCACCGATACCGGAGAACGGAGACGCCCATCTGCTCCGCACCGACCATTTATGAGAGTGTTATAAAGTTATTTTTACGTTCTAAACAGCGGCCTGGGCTCTTATATACAGTATGTTAGCATGCTATATATAAGAGCCCACTGGTGGTGGCTGCAGCTTATAAAACCCAAATCTGGTAACGGGTTCCCTTTTAACTGGCACCCAAAATTTTAAGTTTTTCCTTTTTTTTTCCTTCCCAGTCCATGGAAATCTTCCAAAGTAAAATGGAAGTTGCAGAAAAAGCGGTGACACAAAATGTTAAGGGAGAACAGGATGACAGAAGGGAAAGGTGGAGGAAATCAAAATATCACGACCAAGACTCCAGAAGATATCCCGAAGAATCAAGTGACCGACACAGATCTGAGCAGTCTTCTTATAGGCCAAGCCGAGAATATAGTTCAGACAAAAATAATGAAGAGGAAAGAGACTTCACGAGGAACAGGCCGGAAACTGGTCGTAGAGAATATCTAGCAAGACGCTTGGAAGAAGCTACTGATGGAAAGAGTGCCTCCTCCAGGCTGAAGCACCAGTTCTTGAAACCATCTGACAATATGGAGGAGTCCAGCGCCAACCCATCGAGACAGAGAAATAACCCGGACTCTTCTCCTCAAATCTTGACCAAAAGTCGCTTCTTAAAACCTGCAGAGGGTGAACCTGCACCAATATGGAAGAGGGTGGCTACAAATCGATCCAGGGAGGAGAGTCTGGGATCTAGTGGAGAAGACCGAGATCTCAATACAAAATGTGAAGAATCTGAAGACAAAGAGCCACAGACGTCTAAAGAAAGCCCACCATCATCCTCACGGTAAATCCTCAGACCTTCTCTGAATGTGTGTGTTCTAGTAATAGTGGTCAGTCCTGGCGCTCGTCATGGGATGCCATGGTCTGTCCTAAGTACCGTATTTGTTGTTTTATAAGATGCATCGGATTATAAGACGCACCCCAAATTTGGAGGAAAAAAAAAAGGAGTCAGTTGTCTAATCCGGTGATGTCTTGCCAGTGAGGTGGGGGGCGGCGTTGGAGCAGGGGTGGTCATGGAGCAGGGTGATGCTATGGGCGGTGCGACTGGTGTCCCAGATGCTGTGCGGCACTGTGAGGCAAAGAAAACATCCAGGAACTGTCAGCGGTGCGGGCTTCTGCGCAGATTGAGTTATCGGCTCAATGACATACCGAGATCTCATCACGCACCACCTCCGGGCGCCATTTTCCTTAAGTCCGCTGCTGGGACATCAGTGGGCCGGAGGCAGCGCATGTGCAGATGAGATCTGGAGCTGAGAGCTCCATTTGCGCACATGCCAACTCTGGGCGCCATTATTTGAAGCCCGCACCGCCGATGTCTTCAGGATGACCCCTGTCTTACTGCCCGCTGCACAGAACAGCGCCACCCGCCTCACTGCCCCAGAAGCACACAGCATCGCCCCTGCCTCCTGTCACCTTTCTCCACCACCCCCTGGTAAAGTACATTTGCATTATAAGACGCACCTCTCATTTTCCTTCAAAATGTTTGGGAAGAAGTGGACGTCTTGGGCTAGGTTCACATTTCCGTTAAAATATATCAGTCACAATCCGCGGCTATGGTAAACTACGCAATCCGTTTAGCGGATTTCGTTGTGTCCCATAGACTTGTATTAGTGGCGGATTGCGACTGATGACCTTGCGTTACATCCGCTGTGTCGCGGTCAGTCGTTTTTTGACTGACCGCCGGGCAGGAGCAAAGCAGAATGTAACGTTTTTCGGGCTGTCAAAATTAACGCACCGCGCAGCAATCAGTCGCCATCCGTCACGCTTGTAATGGATGTCTATGGTGCTGGATTCCGTTGTAATCCGTCTTATGACTGAATCCAGCGCTGGATTCCATCATGCTCTACTGAGCATGCCCAGCATGTTTGGCACACCCACTGGGCTGTCCCAAACACAAACGGATCATGACTGATCCGTCAAAAAAGGACACATAGTGGATGTAACGGACGCGACGGATCAGTTTTTTCACAGGATTCCTGTGAAAGGAATCCTGTGAAAACCACATCCGTTGCGTCACTTGATATCTAAAAACAACTGATTCGTTGCTGACGGACCTGACTGTTTTAAAACAACGGAAATGTGAACCTAGCCTTATAATCCGAAAAATACGGTAACTGCTGTACATTTAAGCGGGCTTTACACGCTGCGACATCGGTAGCTGATGCTAGCGATGGCGAGCGTAATAGCACCCGCCCCTATCGTTATGCCGATATGTGGAGATCGCTGCCGTAGCGAACATTATCGCTACAGCAGCGTCATACGGACTTACCTGCTCGGCGACGTCAATGTGACCGGCGAACCGCCTCCTTTCTAAGGGGGTGGGTCGTGCGGCGTCACAGCGACGTCACTAAGCGGCCGCCCAATCAAAGCGAAGGGGCGGAGATGAGCGGGACGAACATCCCGCCCACCTTCTTCCTTCCTCATTGCTGGCGTGTGGCAGGTAAGGAGAGGTTCCTCGTTCCTGCGGCGTCACATGTAGCGATGTGTGCTGCCGCAGGGACGAGGATCAACTTCGCCCCAGTGACAGCAGCGATAATTGGGAGAGGACCCCCATGTCAACGAGGAGCGATTTTGGCCGTTTTTGCAACGATCCAAAATGACTCCTAGGAGTCACACACAACGAGATCGCTACAGCGGCCGGATGTGCGTCACAAAATCCGTTACCCCCAACGAGATCGCTGTAGCGAAATCGTAGCGTGTAAAGCGGCCTTTAGTCAAAAGATGATCAACATGATCACCTGCACCAACCACTGACTGCGCTCATCATCCCAATGCATTTTCAGCAGTACTGTAACATGATGCTATTGATTTTAGCAGATTAATAGAATGTAGTAACTTTTTTAAAGCCAATGTTTCAACATAAAACGACCTTTTTAAATATATTTACCGTATTTTTCGGATAAGACGCACTTTTTCTCCCAAAAATTTGGGAGGAAAATGAGGAGTACATCTTAAAATCCGAATATAGCTTACCGGGGGGTGGGCTGCATGTGCGGTGACCAGGTGCGTTTGGGCTGTGGGGTGCCTGTGGCTGCGTGCGGGCGGCCGGGTGCCTGTTGGTGCCAGCTCCCTCTATGTCACTGGAGGCTGGCTGCCTCTCTGTGCAGGTGGGATCGGCGGCCTGTTGGCTGCCACTCGGTACGGGCGGGTGGGCAGATGGCTGTGCGGACTGCAATGGCTGTGCGGTGAATGTCCCAGTTCAAATGATGGCACCGGTAATCAGCGCGTGCGCAGATGGAGCCCTTTTATGAGAGGCGCATGCGCCGCGCCAGGCACCATCATTTGAACCGGAACTGCGGACACTGGGACACTCACTGCACCGGCCTGCTCAACTAATTACCCGCCGCTACTGACACCACAGACCCGCTGCCGCCACTGACACCACAGACCCGCCGCCACTGACACCACAGACCTGCTGCCGCCACTGACACCACAGACCCGCCGCTGCTGCCGCCAGCACAACCTCTGCCTCCACTACTACCGCCCCCCCTCTGGTAACACAACACCGGAGTATAAGACTGACCCCATTTTTATTTTTTTTACCGTTTTTTTTTTTTTTTTTTTTTTGGTGCGTCTTATAAAACGAAAAATACGGTATGTTGTGTACAGTGCTGTGCAAAGGTTTTAGGCAAGTGTGGAAAAATCCTGCAAAGTATGAATGGGTTGAAAGATAGAAGTGCTAATAGTTTACCTTGATCAATTAATAAAATAGAAAGTGAATGAACAAAAGAGGAACCTAAATCAAATCAATGTTTGGTGTGACCGCTCTATTCCTTAAGAACCGCATCCATTTTTCATCAATTTTTACACTGAAGATAGTTTTTGAAGACATTGGCTGTATATTTGGGGTCATTTTTCTTTTTTTCAGAATAAATTTGTGACAGATGTCCCTTGGATGCTGTTGCGTGATGGGTACCATGCCTTGAAAAAGTACTCACGCCATGTGAATTCCTTTCTCGCCTTTTCATTGGGTGACACAGACAGTGGGTATTATGATGTCTCCAGGGAGGCGTGACACTAGATTTGAAAAAACTGTTAGCTCCTCCCCCACAGCATATACCCTAGCTAGGCCAGAAACTAGCTCAGTTTTTTTTTTCTAGTGTCAGCAGGGAGGCTGACATGTCTGGCCTGAGCCCTACCAGTTGCCTTAGGCCAGTTTATTTTGTTTTTTCTATTCATTCTATTTTTGATTATGGGGCAATACCAAGGTGCCTTGCCATCCTCGTTCCCCCCGCGTATGGGCAGAGGAAACCTGGCGTGCACAAGCCGTCAGTCTTCCCTCGCGCCCAAGTGGTCGGGTCTGCGTACCCCTCCAGGCTCCCTGGAAGCACCTCACACCAAGGTAGCTCCAGAGGACTAAGCAGAGCCGAGGACCTGCTTCAGCTGTGAGCCGAAGATGCGTCCCTGAGATCCCCGCATCCATCACAGACGCATCTTCAGACGGAGCCAGGAGCAGGTAGGGAGATGACGAGTCCTCTGTCCCCTGCATCCAAACCGCTGCCTGAAAAGGCGCCGGTGGGGCGATGCAGGCCGTGATCCCGGGGAGCCTCATTAATTTAGCCACCGGCGTCGGCCTGCATTCTAGCAACGCCCCCTCTCACTGCTCTGGAAGCCGCTCCCTCAGTCGCAGAAGCTCTCCTTCTGATTGGGTGTCACGTTTAGGCGGGCTTTGCATGTTGCGACATCGCAAGCCGATGCTGCGATGTCGCACGCGATAGTCCCCGCGCCGTCGCAGGTACGATATCTTGTGATAGCTGGCGTAGCGAAAATTATCGCTACGCCAGCTTCACATGCACTCACCTGCCCTGTGACCGTTGCTCTGGCCGGTGACCTGCCTCCTTCCTAAGGGGGCGGGTCGTGCGGCGTCATAGCGACGTCACACGGCAGGCGGCCAATAGCGGCGGAGGGGCAGAGATGAGCAGGATGTAAACATCCCGCCCACCTCCTTCCTTCCGTATAGCCGCCGGCGGCAGGTAAGGAGATGTTCCTCGCTCCTGCGGCTTTACACACAGCAATGTGTGCTCCCGCAGGAACGAGGAACAACATCGGACCTGTCGCGGCAGCGTAATTATGAAAAAGTCGGAGCCTGCACCGATGATACGATAACGACGCTTTTGCGCTCGTTAATCGTATCATCTAGGATTTACACACAACGATGTCGAAAGTGACGCCGGATGTGCGTCACTTTCGATTTGACCCCACCGACATCGCACGTGCGATGTTGCAACGTGCAAAGCCACCCTTAGTCCCAGCCCTTGGACCAATCAGCCTCCAGGGGCCGTCTCTCCCCTCCATGCTGCCAGGAACGCTGGACGCCATTTTCCACGTGAGGAGCAGACACGGGTGAGATCGCCTCCTTGGCTCTGCACTTCTGTAGCGCTATATACCGCTCTGCTCAGTGGTATATCGCTGTCTCTCTAGCGGTGTGTGCCTGCTGGCTAGTGGTGTATATCAGCTATTAGCGGTATATACTGGCTCTGCCTGCAGGTATATGCCGACTGTTTGACAGTATATGCCATTTTGCTATCGGTATATACCGGCTGTGCATAGCAGTCACTTTATAATACTGCTAGTGGCTCCTCACTCATATAACAGCAGCATAACTCTATCCCTATAGGGCTGTAGGACTCTATTGCTGACATGCGTAACCGCAAGGGTGATAAACCTTCCCAGGCATCCTCTACGGACCTGTACTATGCCTGTACCACCTGTGGACGCTCGTTTTCTAATGGCCGAAGCTATCCACTATGCCGGGGCTGCGATGCCCCTGCTACCGTGTCACAACAGACCCCGTTGCCGGACCAGGATGCCGTGCAGTCTTTGGATTCTGCTCCGGACACCGGCCAGGCAGCACCCCCGTCTGATGACGTTCTTCCTGCATGGGCTCTTCTAATGTCTAAAAGGATAGATGACCTTGCTGCTCAGATATCCCAGCCGTCCTCAGGCTCCCACAGCCTTCCCCCGGCTCAGCTCCCTCACAGGAGTCCCCCTGCATCGTCTGGTCCCTCTTCCGCAGAACGTAAAAAGGCTGTTTCCAAAAGGCACCATTGCGACCTCTACGCCTCATCCGACTCGGACGATGGTCAGTCTGACCGAGGTTCCGTGACTTTTAGTAGTGACGATTCTCAAGACTCTGATTCAGATGTCCTTTCTGAGTCTAGGCATATAGAAGACACACTAATTTCGGCTGTCAATCACTCTCTGTCGATTTCTGATCAGCCTCCGGACCCGACTAATCAGTCGGCAAGCGGGCCAAGAAGCCTCCTAAGTCCTTTGCCCAGGATCCGGTTTGTCGTCAAATTATATCTAAATGGTGGGATCACCCTGATAGAAGGTTTAATAAAAAACCCTTCTCTTCATTCGCTTATCCCTTTCCGTCTGAAATGGTTAAGACCTGGTCAGTACCCCCATTGTGGATCCGCCAGTATCCAGACTGGCTAAACACACGGTCATGTCTGTTTCAGACAACGCGTCTCTCAAGGACTCGTCCGACCGCGCAGTTGATGCTGCGGTCAAATCTATTTTTCAGGCTTCGGGCTCCTCTCTTCGCCCCCTGTTTGCCTTGACATGGGTCGCGAGAGCTATGGGTGTGTGGAGTAAGAACCTGCGCAGGATGCTTCGCTCTTGTAATATTCCTCCGGAGGCTTTTGAGATCCTTGATTTGTTCTCTCTAGCCTCTAATTATTTTCTTCACGGCTCCCTAGATGCAGCTAGTTTGTCAGCCCTAACGGCAGCCAATGCTGTCTTTGCCCGCAGAGTCCTTTGGCTAAAGATATGGAATGCGGACAGTGCCTCCAAGAAATCCATGTCCACACTCCCCTTCCATGGCCTTCGTCTGTTTGGAGAATCCGTGGACAAACTCGTATCTGAGACGACGGGTGGTAAAAGTAGCATTCTACCACAAAAGCGGCCTGTATCCAGGAATTTTAAAAAATCTCCTTGGCGCAGGTAGCCCTTTCGGCCTGCCCCCCAAAAACCATCAGCCCAAGGATCGTCCCAACGCTCAGATCGAGGATCCGGTCCCTCAAGGGGCTCTTCCTGGCGTTCCCACTCCAAGCAACCTAAACCCAAAGGACCTCGCCCTGTACAGGCCCCCTCAGCATGACGCCAGGTATCCCTCAGATCCGACTCCTGTTGGAGGGCGGCTTCTGCTTTTTCGGGATACCTGGCTAGACCACACTCACGATTCTTGGGTTCGAGAAATCGTCATCTTGGGTTACAAGATTGATTTCCATTCCCTGCTGGCCAACAGGTTTCTGCGTTCTCGTCTTCCAAAGTCCAAAACGCAAAGCCAGGCATTATTTCAGGCCATAGCCTCTTTACAGAGGGCAATCGTTATCATTCCAGTGCCCCTGGAACAGCGCGGCAAAGGTTTCTATTCAAACCTTTTTGTCGTTCCCAAAAAAGATGGCTTGGTCCGCCCTATCTTGGACCTCAAAAGGCTGAACAGATTCGTACGGATTCGGACCTTCCGAATGGAATCATTGAGAGCAGTGCTAGCCGCCATGGAACCGAGAGAATTCCTAGCTTCTATAGACGTTCAAGATTCTTATTTACACATTCCCATATGTGTATCTCATCAACGGTTCCTTAGTTTTGCCGTAGGACACCGTCATTTCCAATTCAGGGCCCTCCCCTTTGGGCTGGCCACCGCGCCTCGGGTCTTCACAAAGGTCATGGCGGCCATCATTTCCATTTTACACTACAGAGGTGTCCTGGTCGTTACCTATTTGGACGACCTTCTTGGCAAAGGGAGCTCTCTTCAAGTTTGCTCAGAAAGCGTGCAGATTTGCCTAGATACGCTGTCAAGGCTAGGGTGGCTTATCAACTTCAACAAGTCATCCCTCATTCCTCATCAGCGCATCACCTTTTTAGGTATGCTGATAGACACGGCTCAGTCCCGGGTTTTTCTTCCAGAAGACAGAAGGTCTTCCCTGATCCGGGCCGCCCAATCCCTCCGCTCTCGCCGTTACACAACCCTTCGGAATGGAATGAGAGTGTTAGGCAAGATGGTGGCAGTCATGGAAGCCGTGTCCTTTGCCCAATTCCATCTGCGCCCTCTACAACTAGATCTTCTATCCTCCTGGGACAAGAATCCAGCTTCTCTAGACCGGTCAGTCCGCCTATCTCGGACTGCGCTCAGCTCCCTCGTCTCGTGGACTCAAGTCTCATCCCTATCTCAAGGGAAATCCTTCCGCTCTGTCCACTGGCAAGTATTCACGACGGATGCCAGCCTGATAGGCTGGGGGCGGTGTTTCTCCACCACACTGTTCACTGACGCTGGTCTCCTTCCGAGTGCTCCCTGCACATCAATGTTCTAGAGATCAGAGCCATATTTTTGGCCCTTCAGAACTTTCAGCCCTTACTATTGGGCCTCCCTGTTCGGATCCAGTCAGACAATGCCACGGCTGTGGCTTACATCAACCGTCAGGGAGGAACTCGCAGCAAGGCAGCGATGAAAGAAGTATCCAGGATTCTTCTTTGGGCAGAGAAGCACATCCCCATTATTTCAGCTGTCCATATTCCGGGGGTAGACAACTGGGCCGCCGTCTTTCTCAGCAGGCAAGGTCTAGCGGCAGGGGAATGGTCACTCCACGACGAAGTGTTCCATCAGATCACTCTTCGTTGGGGACTCCCAGATGTGGACCTCATGGCGTCTCGGATGAACGCCAAAATACATCCCTTCATATCCCGGTCGAGAGACCAGCTAGCGATTGGCTACGACGCTCTAGTCTTTCCGTGGGCGCAGTTTCGCCTACCCTACATCTTCCCTCCATTTCCTCTCATTCCGAGAGTAATCAAGAAAATCAAAGCGGAGGGAATCCTGGTGTTCCTCGTGGCCCCGGATTGGCCCAGGAGAGCCTGGTACCCAGAGCTTCTCCAATTTCTCGGTGACACTCCCTGGTGTCTTCCTGACCGCCCGGATCTTTTGTCGCAAGGTCCAATATTCCACCAGAATACAGCACAGCTCCATTTGACGGCGTGGCACTTGAATCCTTGATTCTAGCCAAGTCAGGTCTTTCTTCTAAGGTAGTTCATACCATGCTTAATGCTCGGAAGCCCTCCTCCGCCAGTATCTCACAGGACCTGGAAGACCTATATTTCCTGGTGTGACCGTCATAATCGGTCGCCCCTTGACTTTTCAATCCCTAATGTTCTTGCCTTTCTGCAAGACAGTCTGGACTCGGGACTGGCTCTCAGTACCCTTAAGGGACAAGTTTCTTCCTTGTCAATATTCTTCCAGAAGCAGCTGGCTTCTCGTCCTCAGGTCCGTACCTTTCTTCAAGGGGTAGCGAAGTCCCTCCTTATCGCCACCCCTTAGATCCCTGGGATCTGAATCTGGTTCTTGGAGCTCTTCAGCTTCCTACCTTCGAACCTCTGAGAGAAATCTCTCTTCAACGACTGTCTTGGAAGGTTGCCTTTTTAGTCGCCATTACCTCTATCAGGCGAGTGTGCGAACTGGCGGCCCTTTCCTGTCGTTCACCTTACCTGATATTCCATCATGATAAGGTGGTCCTTCGGCCTTCCCCCGCCTTTCTTCCGAAGATCGTATCTTTTTTCCACTTAAACGAGGACATTGTGTTGCCGTCATTCTGCCCGGCCCCGGTCCACTCCTTTGAAAAAGCCCTTCACACGCTAGATCTTGTCAGGGCTCTGCGGATCTACATCTCCAGAACAGCGCCGTTGCGCAAGTCCGATGCCCTCTTCGTCCTCTCAGAAGGACACAAAAAGGGCAACCAGGCTTCTAAATCCACGATTTCTCGATGGATCAGGACTGCCATCTGTGAGGCATACAAAACACGAGGTTTTGTTGCCCCTCAATCTGTGCGGGCCCACTCTACGCGAGCAGTGGGTGCTTCCTGGGCTATCCGCCATCAGGCTTTGGCAGCCCAACTCTGCAAGGCCGCTACCTGGTCCAGTTTGCACACGTTTACAAAATTCTACAGCGTGCATACGCATGCCTCCGCGGATGCTGCTCTTGGAAGACAAGTCCTTTAGGCGGCAGTGGCCCATTTATAAGTGGTCACTGCTCGGTTTTCTGACAGTGTTTTGATATGTGTTCACTGCAGTTGTTAGTCAGCTCTTAGTCTGATGTTATACACTGTTAATAGTTCAGTTCCCACCCAGGGACTGCTTTGGGACGTCCCACTGTCTGTGTCCCCCAATGAAAAGGCGAGAAAGGAAATGACATTTTTGTGTACTCACCGTAAAATGTCTTCCTTGGAGCCTTTCATTGGGGGACACAGTTCTCACCCTTGTGGTTTTGGTTGTCCTTCTCCTACTGCTTTTACACCAAACTGAGCTAGTTTCCTGCCTAGCTGGGGTATATGCTGTGGGGGGAGGAGCTAAAACTTTTTCAATCTCGTGTCATGCCTCCCATAATGCCCACTGTCTGTGTCCCCCCAATGAAAGGCTCCAAGGAAGACATTTTACGGTGAGTACACAAAAATGTCATTTTATCCACATTTTTTCACTTTACACCCATAAACTTAAAAGTATTTTATTGGGATTTTATCTGATGTACTAACACGAAGTAGCAAGCATTTGTGAAGTGTAAAGGAAATGATAACCTGGTTTTCTAAATATTTTAAAAATATAAATCTGAAAATAGTGACATGCATTTGTATTTAGAACCCTGTGTTAATACATTGTAGCATCACCTTTCACTGCAATTACTGCTGCAACTCTTTTGAGGTTAGTCTCTACCAGCTTTACACATCTAGAAGTTGAAATATTTGTCCATTCTTCTTTGCCCAGTCGCTCTCGCTCAGTGAAATTGGATGGAGACGTCTGTGATCAGCAATTTTCAAGTCTTGTCACAGATTCTCCATGGGATTAAGGTCTGGACTGTGACTGGGCCGTTCACACACATGAATATTCTGTGATCTAAACCCTCCATTGTAGATCTTGGAGGATGTTTCGGCTCATTGTCCTGCTGGAAGGTGAACCTATCCCGTCTTAAGTCTTTTGCAGCTTCTGACAGGTTTCCTCCAGGATTGCCCTGTATTTAGCTCCATCGATCTTCCCATCGATTCCAACAACCTTCCATGCCCCTGCTGAAGAGAAGTCTCCCCACAGCATGATGCAGCCACCACCATGTGTGACGGTGAGGATTGTGTTTTCAGGGTGATGTGCTGTTAGTTTTTCACCGCACCTAGCGTTTTGCATTTTGCACCAAAATTTCTACTTTGTTCTCATCCGACCAAAGCACCTTCTTCCACATGGCTTTTTAACGAACTGCAAACGGGACTTCTTATAGCTTGCTTTCAAAAATGTCTTTCTTCTTGCCACTCTTCCATAAAACCAGATTTGTGGCTAATATAACAAATAATTGTCCTGTGGACAGATTCTCCACCTGAGCTGTGGATCTCTGCAGCTCCTCCAGTGATCATGGGCCCCTTGGCTGCTTAGTGCTTTCCTTGCTTGGAATGTCCGTTGTCTGTGTCGGTGGGCGGCCATGTCTTGGTAGGATTGCAGTTTTGCCATACTACTTCCATTTTTCGATGATGGATTGAACAGTACTCAGTGAGACGTTCAGAGCTTGGGCTATTTTTTTTTTAATAACCTAACCCTGCTTTTTTTTCTTCTCCACAACTTTATCCTTGACTTGTCTGGTGTGTTTCTTGCTTTGATGCTTCTTAATTCCTAATGTTCTCAATCAAGCCTCTGAGTTCTTCACAGAACATGTGTAGTTAGGCGTTACACGTTCCAATTTTGTTCCTTTTTTTTCTGCAGCCAAAACCTCTCTTTGGCAGTAAAACTAAAAAAAAAATAAAAAAAAGGCTTCCAAAAATCAGGTTTTGCTGGTTTCTTCTGAGTCGTTTGTCTGCAGTACATGTTTAATAAAGTGACTGTCATTCACTACAAAAGCAGCAAAAATGCAGCGGTTGCTTTTTTCTTGCATTTTTGCACTTTCTCTCGGCTTTCAATAGTGGAAAAAAGCTGCAAAAATCACAGAACTGAAACACTGCTTCTTTCAAAAACAGCAGTTTTCCATTTCAGTCAGGAAAAAAAAGTAATCGTGTGCATGAGATTTCTGAAATTTTTCTGGTACTGTAAAAAGCCGATTTTAATCTGTGTTAAACGTATGAAAAATGCAATGTGTGAACATAGCCTTATATGAGAATAAATACACAGGTGGACTCGATTTTCTAATTTATGTGACTTCTGGATGTGGATTGGTCGCTCAGGATCTTATTTAGGGGTATCAAACTACTGGGGGCTGAATACTAATGCACATCACAATTTTCAGATTTGTATTTTTTTAATTTTTGGAAAACCAGGTATCATTTCCTTCATACATCACAAAAACGTGCTACTTAGTGTTTGTATATCACATAAAATACATTTAAGTTTGAGTGTAACGTGAAAAGATGTGGAAAAGTTCATGGGGTAGGAATACTTTTTCAAGGCCTGTACTTCTTAGCATTGAAGACTTGTGCAAAGCTACAGGCGCACAGAGCGACATGCGCACAGAGCGACATGCGCACAGAGCTTCATGCGCACAGCTACATACACTCAGAGCTACATGCGCACAGAGCTTCATACGCCCAGAGCTTCATACGCAGAGCTTCATACACTCGGACCTACATGCGCCCAGAGCTACATGCGCCCAAAACTTAGGGTTGGTTCACAAAGATGTTTTGTTAATTGATAAATTAACTCATGTAAAGGTTATTGTGGAGAGAGGAGCAGGGAAAGCCATGACATCGACTTTTGTGAATTATGGATTCTGTGTTTTCAATTGTGTATAGAGGTGTTTAATTGTTATTGAAGTTCTGTCTGTGATGATAATGAGACTGCTGAAAAGTATTCTATGCAGAACAGGAAATGTGAGTTTAAACAGCCTCAGCTTCCCCTGTGTGTGCTAAGAGCGTGAACTAGTCAGGGGAAGTAACACCCTTGCGACTAGTCCCTGGCCTCATTAGCATATCATAAAGGATCTTTATAAATACTTTTTCTAAAGATCTCTTTATCGATGTTACTAGATACAGGGACGGATAGGCAGGGATTAGCAATATGCACCCAGAACTGCTCGTGGTTGTGCTTATTGGACCTGACAGGTTCCCTTTAAGTTGTAGAGAACAGCACTCATGACCATTTTATAAGGTCCCAGCTCCCCCATATATCAAAGAAAATGACTTTTTAAAATCCTCCCACATCTTCTACCAATCAGCGCGGTCCGGTTTGATGAGTGTCGCTGTCCGTGCTCGGCGACTCCACTGTTCCTTTAATCGCTGTCCTGCCTTGATTTACGTGACCTTGCCTAATTTAAACAATTGATCATTTTCTGATGGCACATTCCCTTTAAAGAAAACATGTCAAGCAATGCATGCCGCCCAAACCACGGGCAGTATGAATCGCAGCGTGCCTGCACCATTGCAGCCAGGTGTATTATACGCTGAAACTTTCCACTGTTTCAGAAAAAAATTCTTTAAAGATCCCAGCGCTACTAGAGGTGATTGACAGCAGCGCTCTCAATCCTATGTACACAAATGAATTGGTAGGTTGTGAGTGGTTGTCTCATCAGTATTGCTTTATCCACCTTTATCAAGAAGGGTTAGTGCATTATTTTGGATGTACACGAAAGGGCGAGACCTGTCATCACCTGCAGTGGCGCTGGGAAGATTCAGTAAGGGGCAGAGCCGGACTAGTCTCCTCTCTGATTATATGTTACCATGCCATCTTCAAAGTATATAGTAATTAATGCTGTCTGCTGTTCATCTATTGTTCTTTTGTTATTGGCACACAGAGTTTTGCACCTACTTTGCTGACTGTCATGGTGGCATTGGGCGCTGTTCACATTGCAGATTCTGACACTCCGCCTGATGGTTTCTCTGGTGCCTGGGATCAATACAGGCAGACTCAGGCATCAACCTGCTGTGTGCTGATTCATAGGCAGGCTAGCAAGAGTTAATCTGTTCTAGTCTGCTTGCTGCTTTGGTCACATGTTGTGGGGAGGCCTATCACATCTGTTCCCCTCCTATTTATACTGGTGGAAACCTTCCACCCATGCCACTGCCAGCTATAGTGTATTCTATGTTGGTCTGTGAGGTGTGGTGTCCCAGATTATCTGATTGTGCTCAGTGCTTGGTGTGGCTGTGGAGTTTACCCCTGTTGTTTTATACTTCTTTCCTGCTCGTGTGTGTGTGTGTGTGTGTGTGTGTGTGTGAGTGAGTGTTCACTGTATGACAGAGTTTTGGTTTTCCCCTGTCTGTGGGATTCATCACTCTCCTGTCCCGTCCCTCCCTGATGGGAAGGGGAGGGGGAATCGGAGCAGGACCAAGAAGAAGACTCAGACATCTCCACCATCAGGAGTATCCCTAAGGTTAGAGATGGCATAGGGCTCCCTAGCTTGAGGGACAGCTTAAGAGCCCCGGTTCCCCACTATTCCATGGTCATCCTGACCGCTATCCACTATTTCATGTCTCCAGATACATATGCATTTGACTGATAATAATAACTCTGGTGTTCTCAAGGATATAAATTG
Source organism: Anomaloglossus baeobatrachus (assembly GCF_048569485.1). Taxonomy (NCBI): domain Eukaryota; kingdom Metazoa; phylum Chordata; class Amphibia; order Anura; family Aromobatidae; genus Anomaloglossus; species Anomaloglossus baeobatrachus. Next base: position 1,840,856 of record NW_027441779.1, on the reverse strand, counting down.
ATCAGTATATGGTCCGACCCCTGGGGCCAATGTGTATTTCCAGAAAGATTTTTGAAGTCCTGACTCTCTTTCCCCGGTTGGGCATGTGATACGTTTCGCACCTTCCCCGTCCGGCGTCCTGCAGTCCGCTCACGTAGCAGGTTATTAATGCGTGGAGCGCGCCTCTGTTAACACGGCTCGTTTTATTTATTTCTCATCTCTCCTTATTTTTATCTTAGCGCCAGTTTTTCTACCGTTGTTTGGAATAATTTAGGTACAAAGCACCTCCATTAATCCGCGCTTTCCAGCGTGCGGCAGAGGTCAGGGAGTTCTCTTTTAAGACCTGCCATGTTCTGAATAGGTTAAGAAAACAGCATAAAAGAGAAGTGGAGCTGAAAGCTTTCCTAATTGATAACCCCCCGCTGCTCCCACTGGTTTTGCAAGCCCAAGCCTCAGAAACCGGCAGCGAGGAAATACACATGTTTTTTATACTTCCCCTATCAAACCTTCCGGCTTCTTTTGCTTCCCAGTTTCCTGCGGCTCAGCAGAGCAGATCTATTAAGATTTGGTCTTTTCTTCTCCGTGCATGTGCGGCTCGCACAGCTAGACCGCTCCTCTGATATTAGTGACGGGGGGACGGCGTGTAATGGCGAGTCGTCTCCTCACCGTCCCAGTAATGGACACCTAACACAATCCAGGATTTATTTTTATTTGTTATACAGTCTGGAAACGCGTGGCCCCAATTCATCAAACAGGGTTTTTTGTGACCCTGTTTTTATGCCAGCTCCACAAACTTTGACCTTACGCCACAAACAATAGTCATAATTTCCTCCTCAAAATTGTCTGGCTCTTGTAAACTTTAAAAACCACAGGATAGACAAATTAATGATATGGAAATGATTAAGAAAATGGAACCAAAACTTTCAACACATCTCGATTTATTCAGTATCAAGTATGAGTATAATACGGGCTTCACACGAGACGATCTATCGTGCGATTGCACGAGCGATCGCACCCGCCCCCATCGTTTGTGCGTCACGGGCAATTAGTTGCCCGTGTCGCAGAAAGTCGTTAACCCCCCGTCACACGGACTTACCTCCCGGATGAAGTCGCTGTGGGCGGCGAACATCCACTTCCTGAAGGGGGAGGGACGTTCGGCGTCACAGCAACGTCACACAGCGGCCGGCCAATAGAAGCGGAGGGGCGGAGATGAGCGGGACGTAAACATCCCGCCCACCTCCTTCCTTCCGCATTGACGGTGGGAGCTGCAGGACGCAGGTAAGCTGTGTTCAACGTTCCTGGGGTGTCACATGGAGCGACGTGTGCTGCCTCGGGAACAATGAACAACCGGACGGTCGATTTTTTTTTTTTTTTCTTAAACTGTGCGACGTGTCAACGATGAACGAGAAGGTAAGTATTTCTGCTCATTCACCGTCGCACGTAGCTGTCACACGCTACGATATATCAGACGATGCCGGATGTGCGTCACTACTGACGTGACCCCGACAACATATCGCCCGATATATCGTACCGTGTGACGCTGGCATAAGTCTCCGCACTTTCACGGCTTGTCTATCAGTGAGGTTATGAATACACGTGGGCAAATAATCAAGATCCACTGCTGGCAGCTCCTTTTTGTAATTGCCGACCAATGACGTTCCACAGGTGCTCAATTGAAAACAAGTTCAATGATGCTGGAGGCCATAGTAGCCCATTTAGGCCACGGAGGATGCTCACAGTAGCACCAGCAGCATGCAACCTGGTGGTGTCATATTGAAAAACTGTTCGTGGGACACCATGGAGAAATGGCTGTAAAACTGGTTCCACCAACAAACCAAGGTAACTCTGAGCTGTGCATGAAGACTAGAGGGATCCGGCTATCGTAATTTATGCCCTTCACCCCATAATCCTGGGAGGAGTGGTGTGAGGTTCTCTTGTGAAGGCCTCTTCATCTCATCCACGTGGTTTTTAGACTATTTTTTGGCTATCCTTGTGCCCAAGACAAAAGCAGGACTCATCGCTGATAACGATAGACCTCAGTTCCAGTCTCCATTGCCATCTTGCTCTGCACCATAATAGCCTTTGAGAACGGTGGCGCGAGGTCACTGGACACCTGCAACTGGATGTTGGAATCGTAGCCCATTGTTGTGCAAACGCTTCTTGATGGTCTACGTAAGGCTTGCAGTACAAAATGGATCACTAGTCGCTGTTTTTCTTCTGATTAGGTGATCCAGTTGTGCAGAAAGTCGCCTCTGTGCCCTTCTTGCTGTCATTCCGGTTCATCATCGTTCTCCCAACCACAGGTTTTAGGCAGATGCGGAAGAAATGCAGCAAAGTAAGAATACTGTCAGAAGTAGAAAAGCTAGTAATTTATATTTTGTCAATTAGGCTACTTTCACACATCAGTTTTTTGGCATCAGACACAATCCGGCGTGTGGCTGATGCAACGAATCCGGCGCAGAATATGCAAAAACGGATGCATCGGATCCTTTTTTTTTTGACGGATCCGGTATACCTGATCTGTCAAAAAACGGATCCGGCGCATCCGGTTTTGCATCCGATTTGTCCGTTTTTTGCTGGATCTGTTTTTTTCAATACATTGGAGCATGCTCAGTTTACAGAAACGAATCCAGCGTCCACATCCGTTTTTTGCCACATTACGCTGGATCCAGCGCCCATAGGCTTCCATTGCAAATCACGCCGGATCTGGTGCAATGCGTTTTTTGTCAGAGACAAAAAACGTTACAAGAGACGTTCCATCCGGCCGCCGCATAAGCCAATTACGACGGATCCGGCAAAAGCCGGATGCAACGCAAGGCCATCAGGCACAATCCGGCGCTAATACAAATCAATGGGGATAAAACGGATCCATCGCTGGATCCGTTTTATCCGTTTTTTTTCCGGATTGTGCCTGATAAAAAAACTGATGTGTGAAAGTAGCCTTAACAAAATGCAAAGTGAATCTACAAAAGAGAAATGTAAATTGAATAAATATTTGGTGTTACCACCATGTTGCCTTTATCAGCTTTTCTAGATACACTTGTTCTGTCATGCCTGAGCGTACAGACACTCCGCATACAGCGCAACGCAAGGGCAACAACATGAATGGTATAGATAGAAGGTCCTGGTGATAGTCTTCAACCTATGCTTCCTAACGTCCCTATAGGGGTCTCCCCCTCTACCACTGTCACGTGCCTAGGCCCTCGCTTGCCCTGAACTCACCCTGGCTAGTGAGAAGGCCAGCGAGAGCACTAATCTCACCACTGCAATAATACAACACAAGGTAAGGGAGCCAGACAGAGGGAATATAGACACAAACAGGAAAATGCTCCAAGCTCCTTTAATGCAGCTAAACATCACAGCTGCAATAGTCACAACTCCTCAGCTTCTTCCAGACAGGCTCCTTTCAAAGTGTCAGCATAGAATGAGAATCTACCCAGCGACAGATGGTAAGACACGTGACTTTTTATAGTGAAGGGAAGTGGTCACCAAAGAACTGCACCTGAGATTAAGGCTACAAAGGACAACCTGATTGGAAAGAGTCCTAAAAGAAAGTAAATTCACTCAAATACAAGTTGTAGACCTGTGCATAATAAGGTGTTGTAACTTTCTAGTCCCAGACACACCAGGCATCTCACCAGAAGGGATACACTCATGACATGTATACAGGCAGGTAGGTTGATCCAAACATCTGGGACAACTAACCACAGATCTTTTGTGGATGAAGCTTGTGCAAATCCTTGTGTCTCGTCATGTAATACCAGACAGACTGGATGATGTTGAAATCAGGGCTCTCCCGTATGATTTCTTCCAGGACTCCTCTCATGTTCTCTTCTTCAGTTGTTTACTCTAAAGATAGTTGAAATGACATTGGCTGGATGTTTGGGGTCGTTTTCTTGCTGCAGAATAAATTTGGAGCCATCAGACCCCTCCCTGGTGGTATTACATTGATGGATAAGTATCTGCCTGTCAGTTAGTGGGGTTACTCCTTGGCATTTACATCCACAAAAATCTTGCTGCTTTTTACCCTGATGAGTTATTGTCCAATAAGGCAAATATTTTTGTGGAAATTTTGGATTGGAGTAACAGCTACTACTAGGTCCTGGACACCCAAGATAGTGTGATGGGAACAGCGTGGCTGCGCTTGGCCATTTTCATCACGCCACTTTTGGTGGCCCAGGTATATGTGCATGTATGTATGTATGTATGTATGTATGTATGTACAGTCAGGTCCAGAAATATTTGGACAGTGACACAAGTTTTGTTATTTTAGCTGTTTACAAAAACATGTTCAGAAATACAATTATATATATAATATGGGCTGAAAGTGCACACTCCCAGCTGCAATATGAGAGTTTTCACATCCAAATCGGAGAAAGGGTTTAGGAATCATAGCTCTGTAATGCATAGCCTCCTCTTTTTCAAGGGACCAAAAGTAATTGGACAAGGGACTCTAAGGGCTGCAATTAACTCTGAAGGCGTCTCCCTCGTTAACCTGTAATCAATGAAGTAGTTAAAAGGTCTGGGGTTGATTACAGGTGTGTGGTTTTGCATTTGGAAGCTGTTGCTGTGACCAGACAACATGCGGTCTAAGGAACTCTCAATTGAGGTGAAGCAGAACATCCTGAGGCTGAAAAAAAAGAAAAAATCCATCAGAGAGATAGCAGACATGCTTGGAGTAGCAAAATCAACAGTCGGGTACATTCTGAGAAAAAAGGAATTGACTGGTGAGCTTGGGAACTCAAAAAGGCCTGGGCGTCCACGGATGACAACAGTGGTGGATGATCACCGCATACTTTCTTTGGTGAAGAAGAACCCGTTCACAACATCAACTGAAGTCCAGAACACTCTCAGTGAAGTAGGTGTATCTGTCTCTAAGTCAACAGTAAAGAGAAGACTCCATGAAAGTAAATACAAAGGGTTCACATCTAGATGCAAACCATTCATCAATTCCAAAAATAGACAGGCCAGAGTTAAATTTGCTGAAAAACACCTCATGAAGCCAGCTCAGTTCTGGAAAAGTATTCTATGGACAGATGAGACAAAGATCAACCTGTACCAGAATGATGGGAAGAAAAAAGTTTGGAGAAGAAAGGGAACGGCACATGATCCAAGGTACACCACATCCTCTGTAAAACATGGTGGAGGCAACGTGATGGCATGGGCATGCATGGCTTTCAATGGCACTGGGTCACTTGTGTTTATTGATGACATAACAGCAGACAAGAGTAGCCGGATGAATTCTGAAGTGTACTGGGATATACTTTCAGCCCAGATTCAGCCAAATGCCGCAAAGTTGATCGGACGGCGCTTCATAGTACAGATGGACAATGACCCCAAGCATACAGCCAAAGCTACCCAGGAGTTCATGAGTGCAAAAAAGTGGAACATTCTGCAATGGCCAAGTCAATCACCAGATCTTAACCCAATTGAGCATGCATTTCACTTGCTCAAATCCAGACTTAAGACGGAAAGACCCACAAACAAGCAAGACCTGAAGGCTGCGGCTGTAAAGGCCTGGCAAAGCATTAAGAAGGAGGAAACCCAGCGTTTGGTGATGTCCATGGGTTTCAGACTTAAGGCAGTGATTGCCTCCAAAGGATTCGCAACAAAATATTGAAAATAAAAATATTTTGTTTGGGTTTGGTTTATTTGTCCAATTACTTTTGACCTCCTAAAATGTGGAGTGTTTGTAAAGAAATGTGTACAATTCCTACAATTTCTATCAGATATTTTTGTTCAAACCTTCAAATTAAACGTTACAATCTGCACTTGAATTCTGTTGTAGAGGTTTCATTTCAAATCCAATGTGGTGGCATGCAGAGCCCAACTCGCGAAAATTGTGTCACTGTCCAAATATTTCTGGACCTAACTGTATGTATATGTGTGTGTGTGTGTGTGTGTGTGTGTGTGTATATATATATATATGTATATCATTTTTTTTACATTTATTATAATACTGTGTGAGATTTATAAATGATTAATGGGATTATACCATGAATGCATTTATAATACTCATCTGTGGCCGCTCAACCATTACCCTATGTGGATTCCAGAATAATGGCTTCACTTTAATATATGAAGGTCAGTGATTTATTAATAAAGCAATTCTTTATTAAAGTATTACATATTTTTTCTGACTAATTTTTTGGTGTGCCAGCAATAAATTGTGGAAAAATCTTTTTTTATTTTTTTTCTTGGATGCTGAGCATCCTAAGGCAGTGTAAAGTACATTTTTCATGCAGGTTTTACTCCAAACTTTTTTGCTTCATATTTGTTTTTCTTATATGTATTTCCACTTATTTCATTTTTTTTTTTTGGAGTTTTTAATGCATTCAAAAAGCAAGTGTTCGTGTATGGACTGAACCACTTGGGCCCAGTTTCCCTATCCTAAATTCCAGAAAATGTGAAAAAATGTTCCCGAACCCCTGTGACATTTGGGGCGCTGTGGGAGAGACCCTGGGCTGATGGACCTCTCCCCGCCCGCTGCCCTGGGCTGATGGACCTCTCCCCGCCCGCTGCCCTGGGCCTGACAGGCCTCTCCCCGCCTGCTGCCTTGGGCCTGACGGGCCTCTCCCCGCCCGCTGCCTTGGGCCTGACGGGCTTCTCCCCGCCCGCTGCCCTGGGCCTGACGGGCCTCTCCCCGCCCACTGCCCTGGGCCTGACGGGCCTCTCCCCGCTCGCTGCCCTGGGCCTGACGGGCCTTTCCCTGCCCGCTGCCCTGGGCCTGACGGGCCTCTCCCCGCCCGCTGCCTTGGGCCTGACGGGCCTCTCCCCACCCGCTGCCTTGGGCCTGACGGGCCTCTCCCCGCCCGCTGCCTTGGGCCTGACGGGCCTCTCCCCGCCCGCTGCCTTGGGCCTGACGGGCCTCTCCCCGCCCGCTGCCCTGGGCCTGACTGGCCTCTCCCCGCCCGCTGCTCTGGGCCTGATGGGCCTCTCCCCGCCCGCTGCTCTGGGCCTGATGGGCCTTTCCCCGCTCGCTGCCCTGGGCCTGACAAGTCTTTCCCCGCCCGCTGCCCTGGGCTGACGGGCCTCTCCCCTGCGATCTCAGCAGCAGCAAAAAGTAGGACACAAAAGTTGTCTATCAGACTAGGTGTGTGAAGATGGAGTTATAAAGTGATTCTGACATGGATTTTCATAGTAAGTACAACAGCCTCATCAGGTCTAGGAAAGCGTTATAATTTATACAGGTGACAGGTCCAATTTAAAGGAACACTGGCAAAAATTCTTTTGTGATATGTCCAGTGAGGGACCTTAAGGGGTAGTGATATTAGGCACAAAGCCCAATACTGTAACTGTGTATATACGGCCACATCCACTCAGATCTCAGAGTAGTGCATGCTCAGTCTGCAGGGATAATGCAGCAAAATCTGGATTGTGCTTTGGACCTGTGTTGCATTTATATGTATATTTTATCTATATATTTAGTCTGAAGAGGTAGATAATAGTGTAAGATTATTAGACTTTGTGTATTATTGGTTTTCATTGTGTATAATTGGAGCTCAGTGAGGAGGGCTCTGCTATAATACAGTCCCGATGCTATGTATACGGTACTGTGCTGTCACATACAGATTTTCTGTATAGCGCCGCGTGTAAGATGGTGCTTCTTAAATAATCCGCTGTTAGCCGAGCCATTAACCTTGTGATTTTCAGCTAATAATACCCATTTAGGTAGCTTGCCGGCCGCAGACAGTCCCATGATGGTGGGTGACACAGATTCATTAGACACTAATTTGTTTGCAGCATCTTGCGGTATTTCTATACACTCTTAATGGCGAGTTTTTCCCATATTCAGTCTGTACTGGTCGCATGTGCTCAGATCACCTCTGTACTGATGGCTCCATTTTGGTCTCCCATCAGACAGATCGTGTCGGGGGTCCCCAACTACTAATTTATGATTCCTGCTGGGACAGAACGTTCTGTGTGTCCATGGTGAGAATAGTGACCGCCTTCTATTATGGTCTCAGACAACTTGTTCTCATTACATACTTGCTGTCTACTCCCTGTTTAAATGTAATCTGTATCTTATCAGCAGAGACATTTAGAGGGATTATAGAAAAGTTGGGGTAGGATTTGCTTTACTGGAAGTGGGGGCGGGGCTTTGCAGCCACAGGAAGTGGGGAGGAGGGGCGTTATTGCCCTACAGGAAATGGAAATGTGGGGCATTATTGCCCTACAGGAAGTGGGGAGGTGGGGCGTTATTGCCAGACAGGAAGTGGAGAGGTGGGGCGTTATTGCCCGACAGGAAGTGGAGAGGTGGGGCGTTATTGCCCGACAGGAAGTGGAGAGGTGGGGCGTTATTGCCCTACAGGAAGTGGGGAGGTGGGGCGTTATTGCCCTACAGGAAGTGGTTGGGGCGGGGCGTAGTTGCTCTACAGGAAGTGGGGGGGCAGGGCGCAGAGGATCTACAGGAAGTTGTTGGGGCGGGGCGTAGTTGCACTACACATAGTGGTGTAGGCGGTGCGTTGTCTTAGCTGCATTTATACTACAAGTCGTATAGAAACTGCCGTCATAAAGCCTAAGTCTAAGCTCACTTTTGCTACCTTAAAAACAGGATTGCATTGCAAAGCCGCTGAGCATCACTCATACCCGAGCCCAGGGCTGAGCATCACTCATACCCGAGCCCAGGGCTGAGCATCACTCATACCCGAGCCCAGGGCTGAGCATCACTCATACCCGAGCCCAGGGCTGAGCATCACTCATACCCGAGCCCAGGGCTGAGCATCACTCATAGCCAAGCACAGCGCTGCTCACTGAAACTTCAAAGTGGAACTTTATTTTTTTGGAACTCTGTTTCCGAACCCCAAACCTCAGGTCCGCTCATCTCTAGTGTCCAATATCTGGGACCTTCACTGATTCCAAAAAGGAAGGAGGCACAATGCTATTGTTGTGGTTTCCCCTGCACAGCGGTGCCTTCATCACCCTCTGTTCAGGGAATTACTGCTCCATTTACATGTATGGGGCCGGCTGTAGGTCCCCGCACAGCAGATAGTCAGGCACTACTGTGCAGAGAAAAGTCCAGACACACCAACACTGCCACCTCCATTCTCCGGATCAAAACGACCTCTAGCATCCTATCATGTTTTAAGATTTTGGAAAACCCTTTACTTATGTTAAGCTTAGAATTATATTTACAGATATCTGCTTACTAGGTGGACATTTATGTTCTGATTTATGTATTGTTTTATACAGACCTGAAGCAAGACCCCAACCTGTCCAAATACTCAGTGAGGAAGAGATGAACAAGCTCGGAGCCAAGATTGTAAAGGCGGAAATAATGGGGAACGTGGTAAGCCTATAGCTGTCTCTTCAGAGTGGCATTTTGTTTTTAAACAATTGTCCTCTTTGCAGTCTTTCTCTCATTTTCAGTTGCCTCTGAACTAGTGGGTAAGGACTAGCTGCTATGATGTCTCCCATACCCTGCACACTCGTAGAGCTTTATTTTTGGCGTCGATTGTCTATCTAGCACATGGTCAGATGCATCAGCATGGAGAATGTTATACAACAGTACTGCGCAGTGTAGCTGTGCATCCAGCAGTGAGATGAACACTTAGAGGTACATTGCACGTTGCGACATCGCTACTGCGATATCGTCGGGGTGAAATCGAAAGTGACGCACATCCGGCACCGGTAATGACGTCGCAACGTGTAAAGCCTAGATGTGCCGATAAACGATTGCAAAAGCATCGAAAATCGGTGATCTGTGTAGTGTCTGTCATTTTCATAATGTCGCACCAATAGGAGAAATGATGTTGTTCCTCGTTCCTGCGGCAGCACACATCACTGTGTGTGACACCGCAGAAGCGAGGAACATCTCCTTACCTACCTCCACCGTCTATGCGGAAGGAAGGAAGTGGGCGGGATGTTTACCTCCGGCTCATCTCCGCCCCTCCACTTCTATTGGCCGCCTGCCGTGTGACATTGCTGTGACGCCGCATGAGCCACTCCCTTAGGAAGGAGGTGGGTCAACGGCCAGAGCGACGTCGCAGGGCATGTAAGTGCGTGTGAAGCTGCCGTAGGAATAATGTTCGCTACGGCAGCTATCACAAGATATCGCATGCGTGACGGGGCGGGGACTATCGCGCTCGGCATCGCTATCATCGGCTAGCGATGTCACAGCGTGTAAAGTACCCCTTACTTGAGAATAGCAGCAGGAGTCTGTGTTTCTCTCTGCCTCAGTCTGTTCCTCCATCCGCCTTCTTTGTCCATAAACTGCAACAGGCAGCTGTAATCTGATCTCTAAGTGAACTAATAGTTTTTATTGTCTTGCGCAAAATACATTTTAGCTGTATATTATGAGTTCAGTGGCTCATAAATGGAGCAAGAAGCATATTTATCTTATGATATCTTACAATGTTTCTTATACAGGGGAACCTTGGATTAAGAGTAACTTGGTTTGAGAGCGTTTTGCAAAACAAGCAAAGCTTTATACAAATGTGTAACTTGGTTTAAGAGCAATGATTTGTAATAAGAGCAAATACTCACTGTGCACACGTCCGGCTCTGTCCTTTCACCGCGCTCTGACCTGCTCTGGCGGTAACTTTCTGTACATATGTACTGTATACTGTATACCATTGCACATTACAGTATATATTATATAGCATTTCTATCAGTTTGCATTTGTGGATACAGTATTGTACTTTCTTTCTGCTAACCAGTACAGCACATTGCTTATACTGTAATCTGCCAGTGCAGTGTTCCTACCCCACATTTGGCTTAGTTCTACCCTTACTTTGGGAATAATAGACTTGGGGGGTGTTTTTTGTGTATTGTACTAGAATAAAGCTGGTCATATGTATACATTTTTTCCCTCTATACTGCACCTCCCGCACACCAACAATTCTATTTGAAGCTAATGTGCAGGTTAATTTGTTTTATACTGTACTGTACAGTATTTTGTATTAGTGACTGTAATAATTGTATTTGAATACAGGACATTATTTTGTATTCCTGTAATAGGTTTGTATAAATACAGTAAGTATTTTTGGGCTGTGAAACGAATTGTCTGCGTTTCAGTTATTTCCTACGGGAAAATTCGCTTTGATATAAGAGTAACTTAGTTTAAGAGCACACTCCCGGAACCAATTATGCTCGTAATCCAAGGATCCACTGCTATGCAGCTGAGGTGGAGATTAAGGGATTCTCCACTACTGGACAACTCCAGCAGTGGCGCTATTCGAGCTTCGTCGGTACTGCTTTTCCCAGATGTGACTTGTGTCTTGTACCAGCTACAACCAATGAGCAACTGATGAGTATCGTCGGATACAACCTTTATTATTCCATCAGAGTTGACATCCGACCTAATAGAATATCAGTGAGCTGCCGCTGACAAGTGGCCACTTATTGACAGCAGCTGGCAAGTGACAGAACAAGTCACGTCAGGGAAAAGCGTCGCCGGCAAAGCTGGAATGGCGCTGCTGCTGCAGGTGAGTATAGATTGTGTTTATTTTAGTTGGAGCTCTGAATCTATCAAGTTGGGATAATCCAGTAATAGATAACTATATTAATGATTTGAACTCTGCCCTAATGGAGCAGAACAAAAAAATCCATCAGCGACTATGTTGGACAACAGAACTAGTAAGGCTGCTTTCACACTACGTTTTTGTAGCATGCGTCATGCACGTTTTTTTGCTGCAAAAGCGGATCCTGTTTTTGCAGAGAAAAACGCATGCAAACGCATGTGTTATTTTGCAGGATCCTGTCACTTGAAGTTTATGGGCGGGCATTGGAGTCATGTGATCTGGAGTGAGGGGAACTGAACGTGAGACTAGGAGCCGGCTTCTGACAGCTGTGGTAAGCTGTAACCAAGGTAAATATCGGGTAACTAAGTGAAGTGCTTTGCTTAAATACCAGATATTTACCTTGGTTACCAGCGTCTGCAGCTGCTAGGAGCCAGCTCCCTGCACACGTAACCAAGGTAAACATCGGGTAACTAAGAAGTGCTTTGCTTGGTTACCCGATATTTACCTTGGTTACGAGCGTCCGCCGCTCTCAGGCGAGGGAGGGGAGGAGAGGGAGGGGGGGAGAGAGACTGATCACCCGAGGCTGGTTTCTGGGCATGCTCAGTAGAGCAAGCAGGATCCTGTCTATCAGCATGCCAGTGTTCACATGCGTTTACGTGCTGTTTAGTCAGGATCCAGCGACTTGCAGTATTTGGACGCAGCTCAAAAATGCTACAAGTAGCGTTTTTGAAAAAAGTTAAAAAACTGCAAGTCGCTGGATCCTCACTATAGCGCACGCAAACGCATGTGAGCGCATGTTGACGCGAGTCCATTGCAAATGCATTGAAATGAAAACACATTTGCACTGGATCCATTTTTGCGTTAAAAAAACGTTCATGATGCATGTTAAAAAAATGTAGTGTGAAAGCAGCCTAAGAGCATGTTCCTCTGGGTGGCCTGGTGTCACGGTTGACAGAAAAAAAGGAAACAGTTGTACTCTGCACTGCTAAGATATGTGGAACAATGACTATGGGAATATAGTCCTGCATTACTGCTATGAAAAACATGTAAAAATTGAGATACTTTACATGAGAGCACACAAAATTGGCCAGATTTTATGTGAGCCTAACAGCCAGCGGCAAGGCGACCTCATTTTTGTTGAGTCCCTATCAAACTAATGCCTACAATTTATGGGCGGTCAGGAATCTGCAAATAGAGAATTAAAATTGCCTGAGGCTGAAGAGCAGGCGTGTTCTATCAGAAGTCATGACCCTGTAATCTAAGGAAAATACAGTCCTGTGGTGTCCGGCTGTAGAAGGTTGCAACGTTTGGCTACACAAACTGCTCCTTGACATTCTATTCTTCCTGCTGGGGTGTAAATGGGATCCTATGGATCTTCTCTGCTTGTAGTTAATCCCTTTCCTTTTAGGACTCTGCGGATATCCTCACCTTTTTAGCTGTTAATCATCATCACTTCCCCTTGTGTTTTTAAATACTCACCTTTCCCCTTGGTGTTTGCTGGTGATAGAGTTAAATTACTATTCGGCTTGTGTGCAGGTAGTCAGCTTGTAATCATCTGGAGAAACTTTGTTGTATGGTGCTGTTCCTCTCCGAGTCTTCGTGGCGATAAGTTGTACATTCACTTACCCCTGTTTGTGCTCCATGTGTCTTTTTTAGAGCTTAGTGGGGTTGACTATGATTTCATTCCATCCGATCCTTACCTAGGGCCCAGTTTTCGGTCAGTCAGGGCCAGGTATCCTGCTCGGTGCATAGATGGGCTCGGGTAGTCAGGGGAGCCAAGGGCCAGCGTAAGGTTGGATCAGGGGTCACCATCTTCCCCGCCCTAGACACAGGGTTTCCCTTCCTCCCTTTTCGCCTTTTGCTTGGTATTGCCCCATATCTAACGTGACACAAGGTGACCGAAACACCTCTGACCATCAGCGCTAATATGGCCGACAAACAGGAAACCATTTCCGATTACTGTAACTGATGGCGAAATGTTTCTGTAGCGCAATTTGCTGCGTTTACAAGATATTAAACAAGAAGTTTTCTTTCCTGACACTTTTTTGCTTTTGAACTTTTCTTCTTCTTTGTTGGATGGATTACCCTTCATTTTAGTACAGTTCTTATGGAAGATTGCCCGGTAAGTTAAGGCCATGGGGGGCGAGAGCCGCAGTTATTAATTCACTCAGACGTTGTTTGTCTTGGGTCTCTGCACTTTTATTAATGTTGTTATTTCCAAGCAGTAATAAAACCTCACCAGGGTGCAATGTGAACTAATAATGTGTGCTACGCTATGCCCATAACCGCAAAATTAATCGCTTAATTATATAACAAACTTGGCAGCGACGAGTGGATCTGGTTTTTTGGATTATTGCAGAATATCAATTATCTGTCTGGAGATTGATTATCCGACTCGTATATTAATTAAATTATGGTTTGTTTTTTATTAATTTAAATTGTTTTTTTTTTCTTTATAAATCGGAGAATTGTGGAGATATTTTGTTGACAAAGTAAATGGAATCGATCATAAAGATGTCATGTATTTTTGCCATTTTGTTAAAGGGAACCTGTCACCACTTTTTTGGCCTATAAGCTGCGGCCACCACCACCGGGCTCTTATATACAGCATTCTAACATGCTGTATATAAGAGCCAAGGCCAGGGGTATAACATTAAAAATACTTTATAATACTTACCTAACGGTCGCTTGGTTGGCCAGATGGGCGTCTCCGTTGTCCGGTGCCGGCGCCTCCTCTTTCGGCCATCTTCGTCGTCCTTCTGACTCCTGTGTGCATGACGCGTCCTACATCATACACACTCGCCGGTCCTGTGCAGGCACTACAATACTTTGATCTGCCCTGCTCAGGACCTGAATGGCGGCGAGTGTGGATGACGTTGGACGCATCATGCACGGCGGCTAGAGAAGAAGGAGAACAAAGATGGCCGAAAGAGGCGGCACCGGACCACGGAGACGCCCATCTGGCCAACCACGCAACTGTTAGCTAAGTATCTGTTAAGTGTTTTTTATGTTCTCACAGTGGATTTGGCTCTTATATACAGGATGTTAGAATGCTGTGTATAAGAGCCCGGTGGTGGTGGCCGCAGCTTATACGCCAAAAAAGTGGTGACAGGTTCCCTTTAAATATAGTGTCGTCACATCACGGTCAGAGCCTACTATTTGAGGTCCACGCACTCCGTAGGGCTCCAGAGTAACCCTGTCTTTTTGGGCAGGTGTATATACCTTTTCATGTGGTTTACGTACTTCCCTTTTCCGGCAGGAGCATACTAGTGACATAGACAGCCACGGATCACAGTGTGGCACATGGCAGATCTTCCCATTGTGGGATCAAAACATGATGTGATCTGAGCCCTACAGAAGAACTACTGCAGCCATAAAAATCAGACCCAGAACCTTCCTGTTTAGCGGACTGTTTATTATTATTTATCTGCAACCCTCTCCACATTGGGGCTCACAATCTAAACTCCCTATCAGTATGGTCTATGGAGTATGGGAGGAAACCGGAGATCCTGAAGGAAACCCACGCAAACACGAGGAGAACATACAGACTCCTTGCAGATGTTGTGTTTGGGGGTTTTGACCCCAGGACACCAGAGGTGCAAAGCAACAGTGCTAAACAGTGAGCCAAGATATAGTGCTAACCACTGAGCCATTGTAAATGCAACAGGTTTTCTCCTTCCTGGGTCCTGACTCATCTGTCCACCTCTGCTTCAGTTTCAGTGTTTGCCTACAGAGGTGTTATCGATGTGATGTCACCGTTGCAGTCGGATTACTGATATCAGTGACTTTGCCAAGGTTGACGATTCCAACTACTAAGCTCAGACACACAGCTGTGATGCACTCTGTCAAAGTGACGTCACCGCTGTCATCTGCAGCCAAGTCACTGGTGCTCTGTGGCTGGGCCGAGGTAGGCGGCGTGGACTGCAGAGCACAATGATTATATACGTCTGTGATGCTGACTGTCAGCCCACTCACTGAACACAATGGCTGTGCCGAAGTCGGGGGCACTAACTGCTGAGGTCAATGATTGTCTACAGTGGGGATGCATGCTGTTATCATGACATCACTGCTGCAAACAAAATACTGAAACCGGAACAGTAGTGGCTGGATCTATGAAGAGTGAGTAACTCCTGTTTGTTTAGGTATTTTAGAGCGATTTGGTTCCCTTTAATTGAAAGTGGACAAACCCTTTAACTTTCTTTAAAGAGAACCTGTCGGGTCCAATATGCATTCAGAACCACGAGCAGTTCTGGGTGTATATTGCTAATCCCTGCCTAACCGTCCCTGTATGTAGTATCATAGATAAAGAGATCTTTAGAAAAAGTATTTCCTTGATGATATGCTAATGAGCACAGGGACTAGTCGCAAGGGCATTAGTTCCTGCGCTCGTTCAGCCCTCTTAGCATGTTAGCATGCCCACAGGGGTGTACTAACATGCTATTCAATGCCCAGCGTCATCAGCGTTGGTGACGTGCGTGCCTGTTTCCGTTGCACTGTCTCAGAACGCTGGACTTCATGTCATGCTAATGAACGTGCAGTGTCAGAGGTATGGTCGTTCACCTCTTTGCTGTCACTACGGCCAATGCTTGTTTTTGTTTCCGTGCGTATGATCAGAAGTCCCCAGACTTCCGGTCATGTGCACTACACCAATTTGAAGCTGGGACGCGTGCACCCGGCTTCATAGTTCTCATGACTGGAAGTCCAGGGACTTCTGATCATGTGCACAGAGATGAAAACCAGCTTCTGCTGCGGTGACAGCAGAGAGGTGAATGACCATCCTCTGATGCTGTGCATTCATTAACATGTTGGTATACCGACAGGGCCGTGCTTACCTGCTAAGGGGGCCGACTAGCCAAGGGAACTAATGCCTTTGTGACTAGTCGCTGGCCTCATTAGCATATCATAAAGGATCTTTAGAAATACTTTTTCTAAAGAGCTCTTTATGTTTGCTACTAGATACAGGGACAGTTAGACAGGGATTAGCAATATGCACCCTGAACTGCTCGTGGTTCTGGATGCATATTGCACCTGACAGGTTCCCTTTAAGAGGAGAGAATATTCGAGCTCACATAGAGAAATCTATCTGGCATGCAGGAGCTGTAATAAAGCCATGTCCCGTAGGTCACACATGTATCAGAAAAGTAATACTTATTTAGATTATTTCACGTTTTGAGCAGAAATCTTGGGAGCCTCTTTTTCGAGGCCTGACGCACAGGACAGGCTGGAGGCTGCGCCGTTGCAGCAGCTTGTGTGTCACAGGCAGTCTTATTTCATGTGCAATAAGCAGTGATCATTATGGAGAAGATACATTCACTGTGCCAACTATTCTTAAAAAGAGGAGTAACCTCTACTATGGCTGACATTACTGTTCCCGAAAAGACTAGTACACTGCGGAAAAGGAATACAGGAATGAAAGCCGTGTCCCTGAATAATCAGATTTACCGTTTTCTGGAAGAGCGGGGTGACAACGTTCTCCTACTTGCTGTCAGTTTTGATAAAAGCTTCAATAGAGTTTTCATTAAATCCCGCCGCTGATGTTTCTGCGGCAGAGTAGAGGCGCAGGACCCCTGCTGATGTACCCAACAATCTGTGCCTAATTTGACGTTATTTGGGGTGTTATGCTTCACTTTACTTTTATCTAGTAATTGAGTTATTTATTCATGTGTCTACTGTTTGAAACCATATTGAAGTTAGTACTTTAATATTATGTTTTTGTTCTTTTCACTGTCTGGAAGAGTGAATGTAGATGTGTTTTTTGTTTTTTTTTTTTTCTACCATGTCATTGATTTCTATACACAATACTTGTTCGAGCTGCAAACACTTGTCCGTCTTACGTTAAAGTATTGACTAATGTTAAATGGAACCGACAGCTGATACATGCTGACCGATCCACGGGCATCCGGTGTCAGAAGCCATATATATTAACTCTGAAATGCAATTCCCGTTTCAGAGAAAACCATAGTTTAGTAGCTGTCAGGAACAGAGCCACACGAGAAACTAGTTGGAGAGATTGGACCGGTGGCTTCTTCCTGCCCGCTCCTTTTGAGTGACAAGTCTCTCCTTTATACAGGCATGCAGGAAGAGACCTGTTATTCCAGTGCAGTTGGTGGGGAGACGCCGCATGGGTCCCTCCTGTCCAACTGGTCTCCCATGCAGCTCTTTCCACAGCGGCTATTACACTATATTTATCTCCAAAACGCCATAGTTTTTCAGAGTTAAAGGGAACCTGTCACCGGATGTTTGTAATACTCACCTAACGGTCGGTGCGGAGCACACTGGTCAGATGGGTGACTCCTTTCTCCAGGTTTCGTGCCTCCTCTTTCGGACATCTTTGTCCTCCTTCTGAAGCCCAAGTGCATGACACGTTCTACGTCATACACACAAGCCGACATTGAGGTCCTGCACAGGCGCACTTTGATCTTCCCTGAGCAGGGCAGATCATAATATTGTACTACGCCTGCGCGGGACCTCAATGCCGGGACAAAGATGGCTGAAAGAGGAGACGCGGGACTCTGAGAACGGAGACGCCCATCCGACCAGTCTGCTTCGCACCGACCGTTTGGTGAGTATTCTAAACAATCCGGTGACAGGTTACCTTTAACTTATATGACTGAAATCATGAAGCCAGTGTCTGATACGCGCTGCCCGTGGATCGTTCCGCATGTATCAGCTGTCAGGTTCCCTCTAAAGAACTAGGTCAACTTATCACATCTATGATTATTTCTATTGTAATAGACTTCTCTCCATAGCTGGCTGGTTTCAGACTTCTAAATTAAAAGATAAACTTTTACCATGTTCAACTGGCCACATCATGGAATAGTGGCTGCAGGGCGGAGATAATAGCTGGTAAAATGTAGGCTATAATTTATGATAAACCAAATGGGGTGTTACCACAGATTTTTCCCTGGGGGCGTGTACTTGTACCTTTTGTAAGTGATTAACCAATCATGAACAGGTAGAAAAATATGGGAGAAAGAAGAACACAACCCCTCACAATAGCTCATAGCATGTTTTTCAGTGTGAAACATGTAATGAGTGTCTACTTTCTTCACTGATGTCGCTGCAGAGTGCTGGACGTAGAGTAGATTGTGGCTCCTAACCTTTCTTCAGCTTGCATCACACAACAGGCAGTGTGATTGAGTAGGCCATAATAGCAAAGCTGAACTTTGTATCATTACAAATACTTCTAGCAGCTTTCTTCTCACAGCACTGTCAGCTTTGCTTTACTGGCCCTCCCACCTCACTGACTGCTATTAGGTGAAAGAAGAAGAAGTGTTAGTAATTACACTGATTTCTTCTCTGCTCCCAGATCACACACACAGTATAAACCCTGTACTAACCTATTTTGGGGGCTTATTCTTTTTTTTTTTTTCCCCCCTATATATTGCTGCCTGCTTATGATTGGCCAATGTCTTACTTGGGAAAAAATATACGCCCCCAGAGAAAAATCTCGGGTAACACCCCTTTTGACTTCTCATCATTTTATAACCTAAACTTTACAAGCTAATATCTCCACAATGGAGAGGAGAAATTACAAAATAAAAAGTGATTTTTTTACTCTACTCTGCAGCCACTAATCCATGATGTGGCCAGTTTAACATGCTCTTACTGGTGAAAGTTCCTCACTGACTGCTGTGTGGTAAAATATGAAGAAGTGTTTGTAATTAGACTTATTTCTTCTCTGCTTCCAGATCACACACACAGAATAAACTCTGTACTGATTTATTGTGGGGGCGTGTTCTTTTTCCCCTATATATTGCTGCCTGCTTATGATTGGCCACTCTTATACAAGGAACAAAATACACGCCCCCAAAGAGGAAGCTCTGGTAACACCCTTTTTAACTTATAAATTCTAACCTGATTTTGCAAGCTAATATCTGCGCAACGCAGACAAAATAAAAAGTGATGCTGTACTCTACTCTGCAGACACAAATCAATGATGTGGCCAGTTTAATATGCGCATACTCGTCAAAATTCCTTTTTAAGATCTTTGAAAGGGGATAGAAAAAAAACACATTTAATGGTCGTTTTCCCCACCTTTGTATCTCTTTGGTGGTGATAGCTGCTCAGAGAAGATGTTTTTTTCAGTAATTCAAGCAAGGGACAATAAACTTGATTAATTTAGCAATTACCTTTTAATTTTGTGTTTCTCTTTACAGTCCTTTTAACTTGGATTTTTATTTTGTGTTGTGTTTTACAGGAGCTGGCTGCAAAACTCAAGACTCAACTGGAAGAAGCTCGTCAGCAAAAGCAAAATCAACTGCAAGAATCTGGGAAAGCAAGGAGCGATAAATCCCAGGTATCAATAAAACATGCGGAAAACATCGGACTGCACTCGGATGAAATCGAAGTACAGTCTCATTTCCACAGACTCGCACAATGGAGAAGATGGAGAAATTGTATTCTCCATCTTCACCTCACTTTGTGCCCTGATTCTCTCATATGAGGGAATCGGATCACAATAAGCTGACACTCTGATCAGAGATTGATTAGAGTGTCAGCAGCATAATCATCCTGATTTTCTCAAATGAGAGAATCTACAGTCTTATGACCCTGGACTATAGGTGTCACTAGAACCTCAAGGGGTCCAATTAGAAACCTGGCAAATTGCATATTAAGGATTCATAAGCAGACTGTGTGTATGAGCTCTTGCCCAAATGACCCTAATTGCATTTGTGCCACTTGTGCTAATTACCTGTTTCCATTCTATTAGAATTCCTGATCTTCAGAGTCCCTAATTATGGCCACCCAGGTTTGATTGATGGGCCGAGCTATTACTGATATCGCGCTGCACACTGAGCAAATCTGCCACATGTGCTAACTATTTTGGCTTGCACCGTGAGGATGCACGTACCAGGGCTGTGCAGTCAGTAAGCCAAACCTCCGACAAACACACTGACTCCGACTTCTCAATTTTCCTGACTCCACGACTTCCACTACCTTATACATGGCTCATGTTTAAGTGATAAATTTACTGTAGCAAAATGGTGACATCAGGCTTTTAATCATTATTATGATAAAATAATCAAGCTGTTTAGGTACAACATAAAATATATTTATTAAAATACAAGCTTAGAACACAAAAAACTTTAATGAATTGTAAATCTGCAATACACTGTGCAGTAAGTGGGGAACAAACGTTTTCAACAAAAAAAGTTCTGAATAACATTTGCGCAGTCTATGAATTTGTTGTGAGAAATAGTATCACCTCCATCAGATCCTCCTTCATAGATGACCTCAAATCTGATCTAAATATATTAAGGCTAGAGAACAATTTCTCTACACTAACTTGGGTTGGTAGCAAAGAGGTAACTGCACGAACAACATCTCTAACAATCTCAAGGTATAAAGGAATTGCCTCATGCACAGTCAGTTTTGATAAACGATTGAACTCTTCTACTTATTTGAGACTAAGTAAAACATTTTGCTGAAATTTGGTGAAATTTGGTTAATCTGTTTGCTATGGGAATGGAATCTTTTTCCATGCGGCAATGCTTTGCTACTCCATGTCCTCCAAATACTTTTCAAAATTAAAATCCTGATCTGATGAGGTTGAAGATATGGCAACAGTAGCACTGGCAGGATCCAACTTCTCTTCTGATGAGGCTGAAGATCTGCAAACAGTAGCACTGGGTGACACAATTCCTTATCTGATGAGGATGGAGATATGGATGAGTAGCACTTGCAGGACCCAAGTCCTCTTGCTCTGGGCAGTCCTGTAGCCCACCCATCCTAACTGCTACCTCGATCAGAGCTTATTTTCCTTTAGTAAGCTGTTGATCATCCAGCAATATACGATGACTTGGGTCCACATACACAGCTGCCAGAAGAATTTTATTTTATAATATCGGCGTCTTTCTCCGTTTCATTGAAGCAGCAATGCCATCTGCGATTAAACCTCCTCTTTGGAACAGGAAAAAACAGCAAGTTCTTCCATTGCTTTATGAAAATGCTGGAAGTTAAATCCTCAGCTTGTAATATTTTAGTCACGGTAAATGGATGATTAGGCAATTCCTTCAATTTCGCCACTTGTGTCCATTGACCTTCATTTAGTGTTACCTAAGGGTTGGCCATACCCATAAGAAAGGGTTTCAGCTCATGCAATCATTAGATAAATGCCACCCCACCGGGTGCCTTGATCGACAGAACACACACCAGACACACACACCAGACACACACATGACTATTGATTTATCCACGGTTTATTGCAAGTTTACACTTGTTTTAAGACGTACTTGCCTTATTCCTACTTTCCTGTTCACTCTAGAGTCTCTTGCAGTTCTGCGATGAGTGCATGCGTTCTTTTCTTCCCAGTGTGTTTTTACCCTTATGTGTAGAGGAGGAGCTTTACTACTGAGCATGTACTTAAAGTGCAGCACAGATTCATCTCAACTAAAATCCTCAATCCTTTAATCAAGAATAGAACAGACATTCATAGGACATTTCATAACTTTCCCAAATACTATAAATGGATAATCTTGCTCACTGTCAAGTAGAGGGGTGCTCAGAGAAAAAGAGGCGATACTGAAAAGCGTAGCTCTGGCACACCCAAACGAGAAAGAAACAAATATGGTGGTCCAAAAATTATTTTTATTATTATTATAATTCTTCACTCATTTGCAAAATATCAAGTTGTAACCTTCATTCATTTCATGAACGTTTTCGGCATTAAATAGCCTTTATCAAAAAATTAGGTCTGGTAAAACTGGAAATCTGCATATAAATAGAGGCAAAACACCTTATGTGATACAAGAAATACTAGCAGGGCCCTGCTCCAGTGTGGTGCCACACTGGAGCAGGGCCCTGCTTGTATTTCTTGTATCACATAAGGTGTTTTGCCTCTATTTATATGCAGATTTCCAGTTTTACCAGACCTAATTTTTTGATAAAGGCTATTTAATGCCGAAAACGTTCATGAAATGAATGAAGGTTACAACTTGATATTTTGCAAATGAGTGAAGAATTATAATAATAATAAAAATAATTTTTGGACCACCATATTTGTTTCTTTCTCGTTTGGGTGTGCCAGAGCTACGCTTTTCAGTTTCCCAAATACTATTCATCACATACTACATTGAACTGGTGGACCCAATTTATGTATTTTAGGAGTCGGTCCATTTTATACCGACTCAGACTCCACCAAAATGGACACCGACTCCACAAACCTGGCATGTACCCCCAGCTTCATTTGTGCACTGTTGATTCTCAGGAAGCGGCGGTAACTGAAAGGCTTTTTGCTCTGAATGGTAAACTGAGCTGGCAATCGGTGCGCATGTCTGGACCTGAACGTGTGAAACCTGCCTAAACAGCTGAAGAGGTTGAAGGTCATTTTGGGGAAAACACGGCAGGACTCTTATCCCCAGCACCTGCTCTTTTTGGCCTGTCGGGATATACTAGTGCTATGTTTTGACCGTTTATTCTCTGTGAAAAATGGAAGTAGAATGGCTTTTTGTGGTTGACAGTTTATGGTGGTAAAAATCCAAGCTATACAAGCAAAAATAGAAGATCGTAACAGATATTTGTTTTCCCAATTGCAGCGACTCCATCACCTCAATAGACCCTTGCTGTAAAAGCAGTGGTTTTGTAAGTGTTTTTCCCACAATGCGGCCCACTAGGTGGCAGTACAAGTACATGACCTATATTATTGTACTATAACCTACAGATTTCGGGCACCTTCCTTGTAATCTTTACTTTTAATCTTTTCTGTAGCAGAAAACTTTTTAATTTTCTCCTTGGTCTTGGAGCACGGTCATTAGAATTCCTGTTTGAGGATCCAACCAAGCGAATCCTCCCAGATTACAATTGATTTTCGCATTATCCTGTTAGATAGGATGAATAATGTTTGCAATCTCGGCTGGGTTTTATCAATATCTGTGCGGCATCGATGGCCATATATTGGCGCTCATTATTCTGCATAAATCTAATAAGGCACAGCCCTTCCTACAGTTTCCTCGAGACCTTGTGGGTTAAGGGCATGTAAGACGTAAAGCTTTTCTTTTGTTTGAAGTCCACTAATTTTCTCCTTCTTTCAAAATTCTCCATTCTTGATCACAAGGACCTCATAGCCATAATTTTGCCATATGCTATTACCAGAATGGGCATGCCAATTTTTTTGTGTTGCTGTGATCATTTTTCATGCCAAAAACAGAACCAGAGGATGCAGATTTTGTAGTCGCAAAGGAAGCCGGAGATGCCCAAAAAGGACCCATATTAGGAGATCAATGCTAAAAATGACCCATAATAGTTGGGCGCCCTGTGCGTCATTATATGATTTGTGTGGGCTATTCTACCACTAGCCTCACTGATTCATGGCCATACACGTCACATCAGGACCATCTCATGTGTCGGTGGCTGTCCCGACTGTTCCCGATGGCGTACGTCAAAGACAAGAATTGGATTTTTAACATTAAAAATCCTTTCCACCATGTTGGATGCCATTAGGCACAGCAAAACCCTACATCTCAATAGTTTGCGCTCCAGCTTGTTCTCCTCTCAAGAAACATTTAAAGTTTTATATATATATATATATATATATATATATATATATAAAAAAGACACCATCTGCAAGGAGTTTGTATGTTCTCCCCATGTTTGCGTGGGCGTGCGTTTCCTCCGGGTTCCTCCCACACTCCAAAAACATACAGTTAGGGACCTTAGATTGTGAGCCCCAATGGGGACAGTGTTGCCAATGAATGTAAAGTGCTATGGAATTAATAGCACTATATAAATGAATAAATATTATTTTATTTATATATATATATCTCTGTTTATATGAGTATAGTGTGTATTGTGACTGTGTTAATATACTCGCCTACCGTTGCTTTCTCCGGGAGCCTAGGCTGTTCTGCTTCTCTTCTCAGTGACGTTGCCACTCTTCTAATCACCTATTGCCACTTTCTCCAGGATCCAGGGGCTTTCTGCTCCATTTTTAAGTGTTCTTCTTCTTCTGGCTAAATCTGTTCTCTATGTGGAAAGTCTTTTACCATTTAAGTGTATGGAACCTGGTTCTGATGCTCCATAGATTTATATTGTAAAAGCCACAGAGTCTGAAGTCTGGTGATGTCACTTAGAAAAGGAGCTGAAAGCCCCTGGGTCCTGAAGAAAGTGATTATACAGTTATGGCCAAAAGTCTTGTCACTTGAAATTGTTGAAGAAACTGAAGTATTTCCCAAAGAAAATTATTGTAATTACCCATGTTTTGTTATACACGTTTGTTTCCTTTGTGTGTATTGGAAAGACACAAAGTAACAGAGAATAAAAGGAAAATTAGACATAAGTTCAGACAAAACCCCCAAAATTGGCTGGGCAAAATTGTTTGCAACTTTACAAAAATGTTGGTAAAGACCTCTGTTTCAAGCATGTGATGCTCATTCAAACTTACTTGTGGCAAGTAACAGGTGTGGGCAATATGAAAATCACACCTGAAACCAGATAAAAAGGGGAGAAGTTGCCTGAATCTTTGCATTGTGTGTCTGTGTGTTACACACTAAGCATGGAGAACAGAAAGAGGGGAGGAGAAGAGAATGGTCTGACTTCAGAACCAAAATTGTTGAAAAATATCAACAACCTCAAGGTTTCAAGTCCATCTCCAAAGATCTTGATGTTCCTTTGTCCACGATGCGCAACATAATCAAGAAGTTTATAACTCATGGCACTGTAGCTAATCTTTGTGGATGTGGATCGCAGAGAAAAGTTGATATAAGGTTGCAATGCAGGATAGTCTGAATAGTGGATAAGCAGCCCCCATCAAGGTCTAAAGAAATTCAGGCTGTCCTGCAGACTCGGGATATCCATGTTAGCGAGAACTCTTCACATCTGACCGAAAGGAAAAGCTATGGAGGAGAAACAGGAGGACCTCAATGCCAAAATGTACGTGAGTAAGCCACAATTCTTCTTGGAAAGCGTCTTGTGGACAGATGAGACCAAGATAGAGCTTTTTGGTAAAGGTACAGTCAAATATGGTGGAGGTTCAAAGATATTTTGGGGTTGTTTTGCTGCTTTTGGCACTGGGTGTCTTGACTGTGTGAAAGGCATCATGACATTTGAAGATTACCAAAAGATTTTGGGTGGCAATGCAGTGCCCAGTGTCAGAAGGCTGGGTTTGTGTCCTAAGTCATGGGTCTTCTAGTAGGAAAATGACCCCAAACATACTTCAAGAAGCCCCCAGAAATGGATGGAAACAAAATGCTGTTGAGTTCTGAAGTGGCAGAAATGAGTCCGGATCTAAATCCCATTGACACCTGTGGAGAGATCTTAAGCTGTTGGGATAAGACGCCTTCAAATGTGAGACCTGGAGATGTTTACAAAAGAAGAGTCCAAAATTCCAGGGGAGCGGTGTAAGAAGCTTGTGGACGGGTATAGGAAGCGATTGATTGCAGTTATTTATGCCAAAGGATAAAGCTTTTGCAACCAAATATTAAGTTGAGGGTGCCAACACCTGTGCTGGCCCATTTTTGGGGTTTTGTGTGAAATTATGGCAAATTTGTCTTTTTTTGTGTTGTTCCAATACAAACAAAGGAAATAAACATATGTATAACAAACATGTAACTGCAATAATTTTCTGGGAGAAATACTTCATTTTCTGGAATCATTTCAAAGGTGCCAACACTTTTGCACGTGACCGTATTAATACATGACACTACAGAAATGCACATATACACAGGATTAGTGGAAAAACACAACTTGGGACAACAATTTTTTTTAAAGTTGCTATACACTTCTTAAGATTCTCTGCCAAAGTTGTCACTTTCAACTGGACCATCAAATATCTGTGTCCTAACTCTTCCCCGGTGGCATATGTCGAGAGAAAGAAGGATTGGACTTTAGCGTGTTCGATCCTTTGTTCTCAGGGAGAGAAGTAAGAACACATGTATGCTCATCTTTGCTGAGCATGTGTGTGCATGGAGGGGTCTGAAGGTATAGCTAGTGGCCAGAGCATACATCTCTATGGTGGATTAGGAAGGAAGGAATAACTGTGTATGGTCATCTTTAGTAGCCATAGGCTCATCGACCACCCCTCCTTTGGGCTTGTGGATGTCACATGGAAGTAAAAGTGCAGCCATATTACATCGTATACAACAATGGAATATGAGCGATCAACTAGTGTAAAAATCCAAAATCTTTCTCCACATGTCAAGCCAACTTTTACACTTCCGATGCCGAATGAGCCGAATCTCGGCAATCACTTGATATCTTGATATTGACCGATATAATACATGCTGATGACTCCTTAAAAGTAGTAGCTTCACCTCACGTACCCCACTCCGAATTTCCAAGTTTCTCCTGCCATCCGAATGAGTCACAGGTTTTTTTTTTGTAAATTAGATTCTACAATAATTACCTTGAGGCTTCATCCTGCTAAAAAATTAATGAATCAATTAAACTTGTCTTTCATCTGTAATTTCATTATTTATTAGCATTTAAAGCATTGTTCTCTCTGGCTCATTACTTGCGAAAAGTTTTAGGAAGAAAAATACTGCTCCAATTAAAGGGGCACAAAGCCAAATAATGTAAAAGGGAAAAAAGGGTTACAGTTTTTATTTTTAGTCTGCAGGAATCTCTGCATCCACATGGAAGATCTCAGGTCTTTAGCCTACAAGTTCAACTGGAGATGGGTTACTCACGCTCATCCCACCTCTTTTTCTAAGGACGCTTTACACGCAACGACATCGCTAACGAGATATCGCTGGGATCACAGAATTCGTGACGCACATCACGCCTCGTTAGCGACGTTGTTGCGTGTGACACTTACGAGCGATCGCTAATGATCCCAAATACTCACAAAATCGTTGATCGTTGACACATCGTTCATTTTCCAAATATCGTTGCTCATTCTGGACGCATGTTGCTCATTCTGGACGAACAACAGCGTACCTGCGTCCTCCGGCAACAAGGTGGGAGTGACGTTCATGCGGCTGTTCTCCGCCCCTCCGCTTCTATTGGTGGCCCGCTGTGTGACGTCGCTGTGACGCTGCACGAACCGCCCCCTTAGAAAAGAGGTTGTTCGCCGCCCTCAGCAACGTCGTTAGGAAGGTAAGTTCGTGTGACGCGTACCTGCGATATTGTTCGCCACGGACAGCGATTTGCCCGTGACACACAAACGACGGGGGCGGGTGCGATCGCTAGCGATGTCGCAGCATGTAAAGCGGCCTTAAGCCTCTTCCATCAACCAAAGAGTTTCCTAAACTCCCCATGACTTAAAGACTATACATACTTTATAGATCGTTAATGGAGCAAAGGGGGCTTGAGTTATGATTTGGGACCGAATATGATTGAGATGGTTTTACCTTATTTTAGAAGTTATTATCAATGGGCCCAGGGTTAAGGTTAGAAAAAAAAAATCTTTTCCCCTGGACCGTTGATATTTGACTGTAATTGCTATTGTGTCCCCCACCGGTCTCGGCATCAGCATCTGGACGGGGCATCTCCTTACCCCTGTAGCCACTCGGTGTCAGCTAATCGACTCATAACTCCACTTTCCGTCTGAGTAGAGGAAGCTGGCACAGACGAAATGTGAAGGCCACAGTTGAGACTGACAGGGGACAATATTAAGTGTGTAGTAGCTGAGCCAATCTAGTAAGTGAGTATACTTTTATTTATTTTACCCAGTCCTGGACTTTATGAGAGGGCATTGTGGAGTTATACACTCCTGATTCATAGAGATGTGTACACCTCTTCATGAATTTGGAGTGTCTGACGCCAGAATTCTTACTCCAGTTTTAGGTCTGGAGTAAGATTTTTGGAACCTTTAAGTAATATTTCTGAAACCACCAAAATTCTTACTCCAGAACTAAACTGGAGTAAGATTTCTGGAAGGTGGCGTAAGATTTCTGGAAGGCGGCGTGAGATTTCTGGAAGGCGGAGGAAGATTTCTGGAAGGTGGCGAAAGATTTCTGAAAATGTCAAAATTCCTACTCCAGACCTAAACTGGAGTAAGATTTCTGGAACCTGGAGCAAGATTTCATGAATTAGAGGAGCTGGAAGAAACTTGTGTAAAACATCAACATTTTGCAACTATTCAATTTGCTCTAGAATTCTGGAGTTTTTATTCAGTGGCCAAAATAAAAACTACAAGATTTAATATTTTCTTTTGTTATTTTAAGATTTTTTTCATTTTATTAAAATAATTAATAAAGTTTAATAACCAATAACCTAAACATTACACAATGGAACATTATTACAACTTAATGGTCATTAAAAATTGGGTGGGAGGTCAAAAAGTCCTTAAAAAAATGCATTTTCATGACGTGGTGGACTAGTTTTTCGTAAAAAAAAAGCCCACACTTAACATCTTTTTACACAGACGCATCTGAATTTGCTCATAAATAAAATATTAGTCTTTGGCTATTGTTCCCAGCCTGTACTGACTGGAAGGGCACTAGAGAAGAAGCAAAGCAGAATAGATGCTTCTTCTTCTACGTAGTCTGGTTCGTATATTTCCAAGATGATGCCAGTCATAGAATATCTACTATAAACTCTGAAAACGTGGGTGTTCGAGTATAACTTGTGATCGGTGGACGTCGGACCCCCTAAAATTTTCAATACAGTCGTCAGATTTCGAACCAATCCTTTAAACGTATATTTTTTTTACTCCCCTTTAAAAAAAAAGTTTTCTTCTCTTCTTCCCAGAAGTCGCTTCTTGCTCCCGGAAAAAAAAAGATAATTAATTTCTTGTTTTCCTTTTACCGTTGAAGGCAATTAAGTTCCACCTCAGAGGAACACGGTGTTAATTGCATCCTCCTTATTTGTATCTTCTGCAATCGGCCGTGGTCATGGCTCGCCAAGATACGAACAAAGTCATTTAAGAAGGATCTAAAAATAAGTCACCTGCGCTGAAGCCATTAGCAGATCACTGGCAGTAATTTACTGTGGTCTTCTCACTCACTGGTCCTGTAAATTATAACCCTCAATGCGGGCCGAGTATTGATGTGGAAAATTAATTCCTAGTAACCGAGAACTTCTTTGGCCCTAATCTTAGGCAGCCATGATCACTAGCTACTGCTTGTAGTATTTGATAGCGTTTTGTTTTGTTGTTTGTTTCTTTTGCTTATTTTCAGCAGTAAGATTTTTTTTTTTTCCTTTTTTTGTTTTATTTATTTTTTTTACATTCTTATTTTTATTTTTGCATATTGACTTAAAATACTAGGCTTGCTCGGTATAGTTGCTTAGAAATGGAGCTACTTATATCATTTACGTATGTATATGTTTTTCCATGCTTTCGCGTAATATTTTTGGGGGGTTTCATAGTCTTCCCTTTGAAGACCGCCAACATTCATCCTGTTTTGGTCAATAGGAGGAAAAATGGCATTTGCCTACACAGAAAAAGAAGAGATGATCATCGAAGACCACAAACATTCATCTTGTTTTGGTTGATAGGAGGTAAAATGGCATTTGCCTACATAGGATAAGAAGAGACGATCTTTGAAGACC
The DNA here is from genome assembly GCF_048569485.1 of Anomaloglossus baeobatrachus. Classification (NCBI taxonomy): domain Eukaryota; kingdom Metazoa; phylum Chordata; class Amphibia; order Anura; family Aromobatidae; genus Anomaloglossus; species Anomaloglossus baeobatrachus. Next base: position 1,810,986 of record NW_027441779.1, on the reverse strand, counting down.
ACCAACATTCATCCTGTTTTGGTCGATAAGAGGTAAAATGGCATTTGCCTACACAGAACAAGAAGAGACCCTCTTTGAAGACAATCAACATCAATCTGTTTTGGTCAATAGGAGGTAAAATGGCATTTGCCTACACACAAATTGAAGAGCTGATCTTCGAAGACCACGAATATTCATCCCGCTTTGGTTGATAGGAGTTAAAATGGCATTTACCTACACAGAAAAAAAGAGATAATCTTCGAAGACCACCAACATTCATCCTGTTTTGGTCAATAAGAGGTAAAATGGCATTTGCCTACACTGGAAAAAAGAGAGAATCTTCGAAGACCCCCCCCACTCCCCCCACATTCATCCTGTTTTTGTTGATAGGTAAAATAGCATTTGCCTACCCAGAAAAAGAAGAGATGATCTTCGAAGACCACCAACATTCATCCTATTTTGGTCAATAGGTGGGAGAATGGCATTTGCCTACACAGAAAAGGAAGAGACAATAGTGCCCCTTAACTGGGTAAACACCCCCCACCGATATACCCTTGAACAATTTTCCCAGAGATAAGCTGATAAAGAGGGAGAAACGGCCCTCGTTTAGGTGGTATTACCCAGTGCCCATTTAAAGCTGTCCTGCCAAGAATGTAACTTATCACCTGTCTACTAGTCTTTGCTAATTCAACACCATAGGCATTGAAAGGAAACTCCGCACCCCCTTTCACATAAGTAGTTGAGGTCCTACTGGTGAGCAGGAACTTTAAAGGGAATTCATCAGAAAGCTGCCAATGAGTGGTGGGGGCAACGTTATACAGAGCAGGAGAAGTACATGGCACAAGGCAACTAGTCCTGCAGTGATAATCTGCTACTGATAAAACACTGATTTCATTGAAGCTAAAACAAGCAGTCCAGTAAGTGTGACATCACTGGAATCAGGGTTTTCAACTCGTATATCTTGCTGCTCTTTGCTTACATAGCAAAAGATTCCCTTTCATTGAATGGCTGATCATTTAATAAGTGGTAGTGATGAGTCCACAAAGTGTCATCTGCACTCAACAGTAAATGGGAGAGTCCTAAAAGTTTTTACTGCCTGGGAAACTGCATTAGTAACTTTGAGCAATCTTTTGGCCGGCAGCTACATCATCTAACTAACTATAACTATAGAATGCTTTGTGCGACCATTAACAACTCAAAAATTACAAACAATATCCAGAAATAAAAGAGCGTGTGTCCAGCCCTTGCGGGCAGGTGTGTCTGTGCTCCCCAACGCGCATTTCGCCTTGCTTCGCCAAGAGCCGTTTTATGTTGTTTTGGGAGAGCTGATTCATGTATTAGCGACTTCTTACTGTGGCATAAATGGATCTGTTATTATTCACCAGCTTATTTCAGGGGAGAGTTAGGCTATATACCCACTGTTTTTGCTGCAGATTTGTCCGCAGGTTTCCTGCAGCTGCTCCCTGGAATCCGCAGCTATCCATTGTGGCGGGATTCGAGCATTTTTGTTGCAGTAAACCTACGGGACAAGTGCAAAAATACCTGCGGAAGTCCCGCCCTCTATCTCCATAGTGGAAAGGCTGGACATCCGCAGATAATTCCGCATGAATAATTGACATGCAGTTACGTGCGGCTGCGGGACATCTGCAGCATTTTCCGCAGCCGCACATACCGTAGCATTGATACAGCACTCCCCAAATCCCATAGAATAACATGGGGAGTGTCTGTACATGCCTAAACCTGCGGATTTATCTGGAAAATCCAGATAAATCCGCTGGTTTTCGGCGTCAAAATCTGCAGGTACGTTGTCCCGTGGGCACACAGCCTTAGGAGGCGCCCATACCAATTAGATGGTAGTCAAAAATTTGTAGATTCAACCAGCTGTAAGTGTTGGGGGTTATAATAATAATTCCTTTAAATTACAGGATTACCTAACCTATCAGCAGTAATCTAGCGTACAGCAATGTTTGAAACATCCCTTGATTCTGATCCTTTTACCTTTTGTAGCAGCTGCCTGGCATTGGTTTCTAAATTTAAAGGATTAGTCTCATGTTTTAAAGTTACCCCTTATTCAAAGGATCAGGAATAACTTTCCGATTGCTTAGGCCCACCCCACCGATCCCGAGAATCATGGCTCAGAAAAGGTCTGTGTGACTGGAGCGGGGAGGGCGATTATGCACACTTTTGATCAGGATAGTAGAAGCGAAGGACCTATGTTCATTACCTGCACTATTACTATTTCCTTTCTGGAAGGTATTTGCTCATTTCGTATTTTTCGATGTTCATGACCACAGCGTGAACGTGCACCTACACATAGAACTTATACCAGCATGTGCTCCAACTCAATTTTTGGGTGTTTTGCAGATGTATTACTTTGACACCTCATTCATAAATTGTAATGAGATGACAATTGGTGTATTGTTCGTTGGAATTAGTCTATTACTCGTGTTGTTGTTTGTGATCATGTGGAACCATTGTCTGTGCCTTTTACCAATCTCACATTAGATCGAACTGTATAGTCTATTCACATTCACCGGTGGGCTCAGAATTTGCTGAGGCTGTTATGCATCTATAACGTTGCCGACCTTCTTCCTACAAAGATCTTAGCTATGATCCTATTTGTTCTATTTCTCCCATATAGCAAAGTCCAGATTCACCAATTTTGTTAAGATTGAACAATTATATTTTGCTTATCGAGGGCTTCCGTTTCTATCCCAAACCCCGAGCAAAATCTTAAGTTGCATTTTATCAACCCCCTTGTCTTGGGCAATGGGGGAGGTCATGTTAAATGCAGAAAAGATCACATGTGATTCAGGGGACATCACCTCTGCAGTCAAGCTAAACAGAAGGCCAGTGACTAGTATATACAGTGCCTTGTGACAGTATTTGTCCCACTTGAATTGTTCAACCTTTTCCCACATTTCAGGCTTCAAACGTAAAGATAAAAATTTTAATGTTATGGTGAAGAATCAACAAGTGGGACACAATTGTGAAGTTGAACGAAATGTATTGCTTATTTTAAACTTTAAACTGAAAATTGGGGGAGTGCAATATTATTCGTCCCCTTTACTTTCAGTGTAGCAAACTCCCTCCAGAAGTTCATTGAGGATCTCTGAATGATCCAATGTTGTCCTAAATGACTGATGATAATAAATATAAGCCCCCTGTGTGTAATCAAGTCTCCGTATAAATGCACCTGCTCTGTGATAGTCTCAGTGTTCTGTTTAAAGTGCAGAGAGCATCATGAAGACCAAGGAACACAACAGGCAGGTCTGTGATACTGTTGTGGAGAAGTTTAAAGCTGGATTTGGTTACAAAAAGATTTCCACAACTTTAAACCTCCCAAGAAGCACTGTGCAAGCGATCATATTGAAATGGAAGGAGCATCATACCACTGCAAATCTACCAAGACCCGGCCGTCCCTCCAAATTTCATCTCAAACAAAGAGGAAACTGATCAGAGATGCAGCCAAGAGGCCCATGATCACTCTGGATGAACTGCAGAGATCTACAGCTGAGGTGGGAGAGTCTGTCCATAGGACAACAATCAGTCGTACACTGCACAAATCTGGCCTTTATGGAAGAGTGGCAAGGAGAAAGTCATTTCTCAAAGATATCCATAAAAGGTGTAATTTAAAGTTTGCCAAAAACCACCTGGGAGACACATCAAACATGTGAAAGAAGGTGCTCTGGTCAGATGAAACAAAAATCGAACTTTTTGGGCCGAATGCCAAATGATATGTTTGGTGTAAAAGCAACACAGCTCATCACCCTGAACACCCCATCCCTATTGTCAAACATGGTGGTGGCAGCATCATGGCTTGGGCCTGCTTTTTTTCAGCAGGGACAGGGAAGATGGTTAAAATTGATGGGAAGATGGATGGAGCCAAATACAGGACCATTCCTGAAGAAAACCTGTTGGAGTCTGCAAAAGACCTGAGACTGGGACGGAGATTTTTCTTCCAACAAGACAATGATCCCAAACATAAAGCAAAATCTACAATGGAATAGTTCACAAATAAGCGTATCCAGGTGTTAGAATGGCCCAGTCACAGTCCAGACCTGAATCCAATTGAGAATCTGTGGAAAGAGCTGAAACCTACTGTTCACAAACGCCTCCATCCAACCTCACTCAGCTCCAGCTGTTTACAAAGGAAGAATGGACAAGAATTTCAGTCTCTCGATGTGCAAAACTGATAGACACATACCCCAAGTGACTGCAGCTGTAATCGCAGCAAAAGGTGGCGCTACAAAGTATTAACTTAAAGGGGACAAATAATATTGCACCCTCCACTTTTCAGTTTTTTATTTTTTATAAAAGTTTAGAATAAGCAATAAATTTCATTCAACTTCACAATTGTGTCCCACTTGTTGTTGATTCTTCATCATAACATTAACATTTTTTATCGTTATGTTTGAAGCCTGAAATGTGGGAAAAGGTTGAAAAATTCAAAGGGGCCAATACTTTCGTAAAGCACTATACTAACTGAATTAAAGGGGTTGTCCACTACTTTTACATTGATTGCCTGTCCTTAGGTTTGTTCATCAATGTCTGTTTGGCCGTGGTCTGACACCTGGCACCCCGCCGCTCAGCTGTTCTTGGTGCTGATGATTGTAGCAGGTGGTCGGAAATGCTCAGATCTGGAGCTGCTCCGTCTTCTGATAGTGGCCACGGCTGGATATTGCACATCCGCTTCCCATTCATATCAAAAGGAGGAGGACATGCAGTACCTGGTCACAGCCACATTTCCGGCCGCCGTTGTCCCCAAGAACAGCTGATCCGCGGGAGTGCGGTGTGTCGGAATCTAGCTGATCAGACTTTGATGACCTATCCTAAGGATAGGCAATCAGTGTAAAAGTAGTGGATAACCTCTTTTAAGCTGTATTGCTGGCTGTGAGGAACTTTTTTTTTTAACTGGAAAATCCCTTTAAGGGCCCCCATAGCCATTAGTTCAAAGTCAGATGAAGCCATCGACTTTTAACGGGATACAATGACTATCTTGTGTGAATCAGGGCTCTTCCACCAACAGTAGATATTTATGGTAAAAGGAGCTGGCAAAAGATATTTCAACATGCCCGATACTTTGGTTTTAGAGGTAAATAAACCTCCGCTAGAGGCGTATGGTAGCGGCTTTCTCCACCCGGCCTGTTTATTACACACATACTTGGCCAGGAGCGGGGAGGAGGACAGTTGGCTCGACAAACGCCCAATGACTATAGAGGATGTAGACGATTTAGATTTTCTTCCTATAGTGTGACTACACCAGCCGGCCATACAGCACCACAACAGAATTATAAATTCCGCTCTCGATAGGGAGAAGACTTAATATTGATGCTAGAAAATTAATTCAGAAAGTTCTTGTTTGTTAGATGTAAATCTAAACCGGAAAGTTATGTTCATAAGCGACCTCACGTTTAATGATTTTTTTTACCATCGGAGATGTAAATCACGAATATTCCCGGCCGGGGGAGGTCTTATCGGGTTTTCACCGTGATAAAATACAATGTCACAAGCAGCAGTTCAACTGCTGGAATTAATTTCATTTTTTTTGTCTCTTCTAGATAAGGCATTATTGTTCTTTCCTCCCTATTGTTTCTTTTTTTTTTTTTTTTTTGATAAAACAAGTTTCCAGAGAAGAAAACTGCACAGAATCAGCGGGGAGGACAGCGGGTTATTAGGAAATAAAATAAAAGCGAGAGGGGTTTTCATCGGATAATTCTGCAATCTCGGCAGCTATTGTCATTGCTCTGTCTGCGGCTTCTCCCAAGTGTTCTGGTATCTTGTCTCCCGTGTGATATTACATGGACTGTGTCTGCGTCCTCCTTTCCCGGCATACTAAACACTCTCCGTGCCGCTGAGTGCTGTGATGTTCACGACTTCAGAGGTGCTACCTGTCACTACTTCATCCATTTTCCCAATTCTGAGCCATCGCTCCATATCTGCGCTTGTATCATTTTTTTATTGTTTATGTAGTTTATATGTTTATTGACAATCCCATATATATGTGTGTGTGTGTGTGTGTGTGTGTGTGTGTGTGTGTGGTACAGACCAAAAGTTTGGACAGACCTCATCTCTAGAACAACTGTTAAGAGGAGACTTTGTGTAGCAGGCCTTCATGGTGAAATAGCTGCTTGGAAACCCCTGCTAAGGACAGGCAACAAGCAGAAGAGACTTGTTTGGCCGAAAGAACACAAGGAATGGACATTAGACCAGTGGAAATCTGTGCTTTGGTCTGATGAGTCCAAATTTGAGATCTTTGGATCCAACCACCGTGTCTTTGTAGAAGAGGTGAACGGATGGACTCTACATGGCTGGTTCCCACCATGAAGCATGGAGGAGGAGGTGTGATGGTGTGGGGGTGCTTTGCTGGTGACATTGTTGGGGATTTATTCAAAATTGAAGGCATACAGAACCAGCATGCCTACCACAGCATCTTGCAGCGGCATGCTATTCCATCCGGTTTGCGTTTTAGTTGGACCATCATTTATTTTTCAACCGGACAATAACCCCAAGCACACCTCCAGGCTGTGTAAGGGCTATTTGACTAAAAAGGAGAGTGATGGGGTGCTACGCCAGATGACCTGGTCTCCACAGTCACCAGACCTGAACCCAATCGAGATGGTTTGGGGTGAGCTGGACCGCAGAGTGAAGGCAAAAGGGCCAGCAAGTGGTAAGCATCTCTGGGAACTCCTTCAAGACTGTTGGAAAACCATTTCCTGTGACTATCTCTTGAAGCTCATCAAGAGAATGCCAAGAGTGTGCAAAGCAGTAATCAAAGCAAAAGGTGGCTACTTTTGAAGAACCTAGAATATAAGACATAAAGAAAACTCTTTTTGAATGAGAAGGTGTGTCCAAACTCTGTACTATCTATATCTATCTATCTATATCTATCACACACACTGCAGTTCAAAAGTTTGGGGTCACCCAGACAATTTTGTCTTTTCCATGAAAAATCATACTTTTATTTATCAAATGAGTTGCATAATGAATAGAGATTATCGTCCAGACATTGACGAGGTTAGAAATAATGATTTTTACTTGAAATAATAATTTTCTCCTTCACACTTTGCCTCCGTCACAGAATGCTCCTTTGCAGAAATTCCAGCTTTGCAGACCTTTGGCATTCTAGCTGTTAATTTGTGGAGGTAATCTGGAGATATTTCACCCCATGCTTCTCCCTCCCACAAGTTGGATTGGCTTGATGGGCACTTTTTGCGCACCATACGGTCAAGCTGCTCCCACAACAGCTCAATAGGGTTGAGATCTGGTGACTGGGCTGGCCACTCCATTACAGATAGAATACCAGCTGCCTGCTTCTTCCCTAAATAATTCATGCATAATTTGGAGGTGTGCTTTGGGCCATTGTCCTGTTGTAGGATGAAATTGGCTCCAATCAAGCGCTGTCCACAGGATATGGCATGGCGTTGCAAAATGGAGTGAACGCCTTCCTTATTTAAAATCTCTTTTACCTTGTATAAATCTCCCACTTTACCAGCACCAAAGCAACCCCAGACCATCACATTACTTCCACCATGCTTGACAGATGGCGTCAGGCACTCTTCCAGCATCTTTTCAGTTGTTCTGCGTCTCAGAAATGTTCTTCTGTGTGATCCAAACACCGCAAACTTAGATTCGTCTGTTCAGAACGCTTTTTTCCAATCTTCCTCTGTCCAATGTCTGTGTTCTTTTGCCTATATTAATCTTTTCCTTTTATTAGCCAGCCTCAGATATGGCTTTTTCTTTGCCACTCTGCCCTGAAGGCCAGCATCCCAGAGTCGCCTCTTCACTGTAGACGTTGACACTGGCATTTTGCGGGTTATATTTAATGAAGCTGCCAGTTGAGGACCTGGGAGGTGTCAATTTCTCAAACTAGAGACTCTAATGCACTTGTCTTGTTGCTCAGTTGTGCAGCGCGGCCTCACACTTCTCTTTCTCCTCTGGTTAGAGCCTGTTTGTGCTCTCCTCTGAAGGGAGTAGTACACACCGTTGTAGGAAATCTTCAGTTTCTTGGCAATTTCTCGCATGGACTATCCTTCATTTCTAAGAACAAGAATAAACTGTTGAGTTTCACATGAAAGTTCTCTTTTTCTGGCCATTTTGAGAGTTTAATGGAACCAACAAATGTAATGCTCCAGATTCTCAACTAGCTCAAAGGAAGGTCAGTTTTATAGCTTCTTTAATCAGCAAAACTGTTTTTAGCTGTGCTTACATACTTGCACAAGGGTTTTCAAGGGCTTTCTAAGCATCCATTAGCCTTCTAACACAATGAGCAAACACAATGTACCATTAGAACACTGGAGTGGTGGTTGTTGGAAATCGGCCTCTATACACCTATGTAGATATTGCATTAAAAACCAGACGTTTGAAGCTAGAATAGTCATTTACCACATTAACAATGCATAGAGGGTATTTCTGTTTCATTTAATGTTGGCTTCATTGAAATAAAATGTGCTTTTCTTTTAAAAATATGGAAATATCTAAGTGACCCTAAACCTTTTGAACTGTAGTGTGTGTGTGTGTGTGTGTGTGTGTGTGTATGTGTGTGTGTGTGTGTGTGTATATACACACACACACACACGTACGTACGTACGTACGTACGTAGGTACGTACGTACAGAATAAAGGCAGGGTACCCTGGTATTAACTGATAATACCAAAAAAGAAATTTAGCAAATAGAAAAGTATTCTCTGATACGTGCATACACATAAGTCTGCAATAGTCTCGTCGTTGGCAAAAAGTTACAAAAAGGTTTAAATCTGTTAGATACATGTATCTACAAAGTATAAGTAGATAAGACTACGAGTCAAAAGCAGTTAATTAAATATCAAAAGACCTCATGGAGAGAAGAAAGTGCAGTAATAAAGTAGTAATATAACAAGAAAGTGAGTGTGCCGCAATAAGTGTAAAGGTCAAAGACCAGGGAACCGCCACATCCGACGCGCGTTTCATGCAAGAGCTTCATCCAGGAGTAGTGTTACAATGCATATTCCCTATCAGGTGGAGGGTGGCGTTTGCTGTCAGCGTGAGCCAGGGGTGTAAAAGGGCCAGTTTTGGTGCATCATGCATAAAATATCCTGCTATTACTTATATATAGTTAACCACAGAGCTGGGTGGCCATACCTCTGTACATGGTATAGTGGCTATTCTTGGGTACTGCAGCTCTGCTCCTAGTAAAGTGAATGTGATCTGAGCGGCAGTACCTGAGAAGTTAATGATGCTCTGTTGGCACAGCTCAGTTGGCACAGCTCAGTTTTTTTCGACCATCTTTGGACTGGCAAACAGCTGATGGGTGGAGGAACTAACCAGACCACCAGATTGATAATGAGGACCTATTGATGTGTCCTTACTAGCTCGCTATAACCGTGGCTGTCTCTCTTCCCCTGCGCGCTTACCATCTTCCACTCCTCACAAGTTATTGGCCGCGTCCTCACTCCTTTATTGTTTTATATTTTACTTTAGTTTTAATAATTATTTCTTTCCACTCTCATAAAAAAAAACCCCTTCGTGAGCGAAGCAGACTAATCATTTTGTTAAAGGGCAGAAACACACAGCGAGATTCATTAGCAATAAATGTTAAACGCCGTCTGCACATCTGAATAATTTAATATCCACTTCACAAAGAAAAAGTCCAGCGCTGACACTTAAGTGCTTCATGCAAATGTTTCGTTCTAACTATTCCAACACCTTGGAAAGTTTTATCATGAGCTTCTGGAAACGGAAAGCTTCTCTGATGCTGCTAATGGGCGGAGGATCGTGGCTGGGAGATGTATGAATGGAGCCTCGAGATGCTTTTGGAAGATGCTGACGATTTGGTCCTTTGTTTTCTTGTTTCTTTGCAGAAATCCGAAGCTGGTGAAGACCAAGAAGTTCTGCTGGTGAAGACAGATCTATCTGGTAGAGCGTGGCCAGTCAACTCCATGGTGGGTCCTGCAGAGCCGCGGGGAGGAAGGCGAAAAAGACAACTGGTAATTATTTACTGTTGATGCACCCAAATATTCAGTGTCCATATTCTTTTGTTGAGTTGGTCTCCAGAAGGTAACATGAGGTTCTGTATTTTAGGATCAGATGTCGCATGTTTCTAGCTTTGTGATCTTCTCATCCTTATGTTCTTTTCCTTAAACGGGTTATTCAATTTCGGATGTTTAAACAAGATGTCAACGTTGTCTTTTTTTTTTTTAAACAAATATTTGTGGGACTTGATTCTTTGGGACTTAATATTATTAGAAGTATTGTCGGTTCTCCTCCTGCTTGTTAGTGCGGCCGTCCTCAGACACTGCACAGCTCTCCTGCTCCCAAATTGTCTACGGGTACCTGTGACTAGACCACCTCATGTGAAAAGCTCCACACATGAGTTCTCTACACATGGGAAGTCTAAAAGACTCATCTTGTCAGTTCTCCCTCCATTCTTCTAAAATGAAAATGCATTGTTGCTAAATAGATGTAATACTATTAAAGGAAAATATTTTTTTGTTCAGTTATTTTTCATGTTGTAGCTAATAAAAGAAAACAAAAACACAAACTTCCCTATTGTGGATCAGGATGTGTTTACGTTATGCCAATTGGCAGAAAATATAGAAAATTGTGGAGAACGAGTGACAGGGGAGCTGCAGAGAAAGCCTTTTTTATGTATATAGTGTATATATAGTGTTATTGTTCTGCCTTTCTGAGCCTTAAAGCTGTATAATAGAGCTGTCATTAACCTGCCCTGAGATGACTCTGCTCATCTAGTCTCATTGTGTACAGCAAAGCTGACAGATGACATCAATTATCAATGAATTGTTAGCCTACTGTGTTTGTTCTAGTGGCCATAATTTGAGTTTTCATCAATTTCATTGTTGTTACATCAAGTTAGTTTTCCCACAAGTGTCTGTCCAAGTCCATAACTTTCTATCCATCTTTCCAAAATAAGACAGCAGCGTGTAGCTGCCAAAAATTCATTACTGAGCGAAGGAAAGTAACTGGATAGAAGGACACAAAAGCTGGATTTCTGAGGTGTATTATATAGACTAATGAGCCCACATGTCAGATCTTGGGTGTGATATAAGGCCGTGTATATTATTTTATTGCCTCGGCAGCATACAAGTCGTTTTTTTTTGTCTGTGACCATCAGTAGGGTGAACGTATCACAAAATTTGGATAATTTTGTTTTATCTTTTTGTTTACCAAAGTCATTTCACACTGGGGGTGGAGGGACAGCAATGAACAGATCTGCTTGGAAGACCATGATATCAACTGCAAATAATGACAACCCCATCTACTCATTTTTTAAAAAAAAAAATGTTATACCTTGTATATTCATTCCCAATTGTAAAAGTCTAGATAGAGGTTCAACAGCGATGTTGAACAAAAAATGGGGTCAGTGGGCAGACTCTAGCCCATATTTTTCCAGGTTAGATGGATCTGAAATGAAACCTGGGGATATACACCCTCGGACTGAGGATTGTTATAAAGTGTATCTACAAAGCAGGTAAGTACCCCACCTGCCCTCCAAACCTCATATCCAGCTCATCATTTCATCCTTTTTTTTTTTTCTTTTTGGGTACACCTCACTACTGCCTGGAGTCAGGTTTTTGGTGGAGTTTCAATTTGGTGCATTTTTTTTTTAATTAGATAGATAGATATACAGTGTGTCCACCCATATCCTGTCCACCGCCATTAACTTGAGAACGGCGGCAGCTATAGGAATAGATGTGGTGTCTAGGTATAGTAAAGTAGCCATGCACTACACAATGAAACGACCTATAGCGCCACCTGGTGTAAAACAATGGAGTTAGCATTTTTATTTCAAAAACGGAACAAGATAGAAAAAAAAGTGAATTACAAAGTTGCAGGGCATCATGAATTCAATACGAATCTAACACCTTGCATACAGAAATGCTATGATATGAAACCCATGACCCCCCCTCAAAACATTGAATGCTGGTCACGCATGTGACGCTCATTTAACTTTGATGCTCAAAGTGGCCCCCGTCAGCTGCAATGCACATCTGGACTCTGGACAGCATACTGTATCTTGCTGCACGTTGTGCAATATGGTAGGTGACACGTTTGCACATGCATCTGTGATATGTCGTCGTAGGTCCTGCAATGTTGGTGGGTGGCTCGCATACACCTGCTGTTTGATGTGACCTCACAGAAAGAAGTCCAATGGGGACAGGTCAGGTGAGGGTGGAGGCCACTCCACGCAGCCACCATACCAAATGACTTGTAGGAAGGTCTCCATGACGTATCGCTTCATGTCCGCAGCCTTGTGAGTTTTACACGTTCTAATAGCATTTCTGTATGCAAGGTGTCGATTCGTATTGAATTGATGATGCCCTGCAACTTTGTAATTCACTTTTTTCTCTATCTCGTTCCGTTTTCAAAATAATAATGCTAATTCTGTTGTTTTCCACCAAGTGGCACTATAGGTGGTTTCATTGCGTAGCGTATGGCTACTTTACTATACCTAGACACCACTTCTATTCGGACCCTGTACAGTATTGATGATGAACCTGTGCGCAAAGTACACTCATTCTATGCTTTCTGAACTCCAAATTAATAAGATTTGTTTTACGAGTTCTTGGGAATCAATACAGCACACACACTTAGTATGGTGCACTCAAAGAAGTCTCCTTTATTAGATAAGCTCCCTCTGAACTATGTACCAATAGGAAGAATAGGGGCGTGAATGGAAATGTAAAACTTCCCCGCCCATCAGTGTTTGCTGAACCCTATTACATCATTAGTTATAAGACAAGAGGGACATTATAGGAAAAAAAATGGTTCTGTTCTCTCAAAAACCCAAGGTTTCCACAAGTCCCCTTCTATCCATGCACGGGTCATCATTGCACAATCTGGTGGAGATGGGCTCCGGGCCTGGTGGACCCTGGGAGGACAGGAATCCATTTTTCTTCCACACTCTCTTGAGAATTGACTGTGTTACGTTAACGCTGGTTTTATCGGAGAGCATTTTTTATTTATTCAAAGTCCATCTCCTGGGAAATTTTCCAGCAGCACGACTGGTGTACGGAGGCGCCATGCTCGCTGTATCCTCATGGTAGATCTACACCCGTTATATTGGGTGAACATCTTATTCAACCTGGCAATGTTTTTGGTTTTAGCCAGTGTGTCAATTATTTATTGATATGGGAACCATAAAATAAACATCTACATAAATACACAGGGCTTTATATGCGTGCACCTGACACCATTCACCATTATCAGCCCCAGACCTGTTGTGTACATCAATGACCCCAGTAGGGATTACCTTTACCTACAAATAACCAAATCTGCCTGGTGATACAAGACCATTCCAGGGGTAGAGGAAACATAATGGTTTTCTAGAAACTGCTATAAGTAGGAAATACAATTAGCAGGATATTTTCAGGGTGTTTTTTATGGGTGTCCTATTTTGCATCTCCTGTCCCTTTTTTCGGCACTGATCGCTGTCCTCCTTTGATGATTGATATGGATGACTCCTCCGGCGCCAGGCAAAATCTCGTGGCATTGCCAGCTTGTGCAGGCGCACATCACTCTGCACAATTGCGGGTTCTCTACGCAGGCGTGAGATTTTGCCTGGCTACATGGATGGCGCCTCTGGCGTCATCCACGTCGATCATCAAAGGAGGACGGAGATCAGCGCTGAAAGGAGAGACAGGAGACAAGACGCAAAATAGGATGCCCATTGGACCGGAACCAACAATTAGCCTATATGGCGGGAGATTTTCCTAAAGGCATTTGTGGGGTCTACAGGGGGAGTCGGGGATAACATACACCTTTTATAGAATGCAGCCCAGGCACTGCTTAAGGTGCTAGTTTTGGTTTATACCTCAAAAATTTGGTGACAGGTTCCCGTTAAGGAATATTACAAAAATGTGGCGGCTTTCATTTAATATAATAGCTTTAAAGCATCATAAGTGATGTCACCTTTCACCTGTCACAGCACCACTCGGACCTTTGGCTGTAGTGGTCATGCGACTTGGAACAGCACATTATTGGATATTTCTATGACGTACCGGTCAAGTCACCTGACTACTACAATCGTAGACCGCAGGACAGATGAAAGCTGGTTCAACGGTGGTGACAGCAGCTGAGTATCAGAGTTTCTAATTTTCACACAACCAAAGCCAAAAATTAACATTGTATTTAGCCCGGACAGACCCTTTCAGTGATAGCATAGTGGTGGGAAAAAAAAGGAGCAAAGTTTGGAGCAGACCTCATTGTGCATAAATGTGTGCCTCTTGATTCTCCAGTCACCCTCCACGACAGCACCATAGGTGGAGAGTAAACCGCCTCTGGTGGTGTCGTGGAGGGTTCTAGAAACCGAATTACCGGTAAGACTAATTCTATTTTCTCCAGTCACCCTCCACGACAATGCCAGAGGAGGTTTACTCTCCACCTATGGTGCTGTCATGGAGGGTTCTAGAAACCGAATTACCGGTAAGACTAATTCTATTTTCTCCAGTCACCCTCCACGACAATGCCAGAGGAGGTTTACTCTCCACCTATGGTGCTGTCATGGAGGGTTCTAGAAACCGAATTACCGGTAAGACTAATTCTATTTTCTCCAGTCACCCTCCACGACAACGTCAGAGGAGGGTTACTCTCCACTTATGGTGCTGTCGTGGAGGGTTCCTAGAAACCGAATTACCGGTAAGACTAATTCTATTTTCTCTGCTTGTTTTTTCTTGGCCTGGTCTCCTGCAGACCTATAATTTTCACTGGATGTGAGTTGTAGTGGCTGTCACTGGCAGCCCGTGGAGTAGATCTGACTTTCTGGCTCCCGGACGACCATACATGCAGTCACCTTTTATTGTACTGTACGCTGGACTAAGATGTGTCATATATACAGAGCGACTGATTTACGAGGTTTGTGCATTGCTCTGTGCCGCAGGTTGAGACACACGTGGACAAGGAGAGGGTGCGTTACTTCCATGATGATGACAATCAGAGTCTTCAAGATCTGGTCAAGAGGGAGAAGATGGGAACAGCTGAAGACCAGAATAAGCTCTACATGAGAATGGCAGCCAAGGTACGGTCTATAGATGGAAAATCACGAAAAGTATTCTTATTAGGTGACCCCTTCCCCTTCCTGCCTGAGCTTACATATTATCATATACCGTATATGCCGGCGTATAAGACGACTGGGCGTATAAGACGACCCCCAACTTCTGCCCTAAAAATATAGAATTTGGGATATACTCACTGTATAAGACTACCCCGCTCCCAAATGAAAAAAAGTCTGCTTTGATTGCAACATGTTAATTTTAATTCCGCGAGAGCCGTACAATATGTTTTTAAAGGGCCATTGACAGATCAATTGCTCCAATGTTCACTTAGTACAGCAAGGAATGCTCCTCCCTGCTGTATAAAGCCACATCTGGACTGAAACAATGGTACTACACTCTGCTACAAACAGACACACACAACTCTGCTACAAACAGACAAACACACACAACTCTGCTACATACAGACAAACACACACACACACAACTCTGCTACATACAGACAAACACATACAACTCTGCTACATACAGACAAACACATACAACTCTGCTACATACAGACAAACACATACAACTCTGCTACATGCAGACAAACACACACAACTCTGCTACATACAGACAAACACATACAACTCTGCTACATACAGACAAACACATACAACTCTGCTACATACAGACAAACACATACAACTCTGCTACATACAGACAAACACATACAACTCTGCTACATACAGACAAACACGTACAACTCTGCTACATACAGACAAACACGTACAACTCTGCTACATACAGACAAACACATACAACTCTGCTACATACAGACAAATACACACAACTCTGCTGCTCTGTGGGGCCTGCACCCGCGGCTCGGCGGGTACAGCACCCGCGGCATCGGCGGGGGGGGGATTGGCAGGGCATACATCTGGGGGGTTAGAAGCAGCTCACCGGGGCCCATAATGGGCACAAGTCCCCCTGTGTTAGATATCTCCCCCATAGTGCTGCCCATGGCCCCTATATAGATCGCACAAGTCCCCCTGTGTCAGATATCGCCCCCATAGTGCTGCCCATGGCCCCTATAGATCGCACAAGTCCCCCTGTGTCAGATATGGCCCCTAGGCTGCTGCCCAAAGTAAAATAAAACCCTCTTTCCTTACCTCCTCCAGCGCTGAGCTCCCTCCTGTCTGGCTCCGTGCTTCTGTTCTTCCACTTCCTGGTTCTCAGTGCGGTCATGTGATCGGCACAGCAGGCTGAGATCTCTGCCTGCCTGATCACAGTGGAAGCAGGGACACGGGGAGAAACGCTGCAGGGGTAAGTAAAGCTTTTTTATTTTAGAATGAGCAGCAGCCTGGGGGCCAAATCTAACACATGGGGGACATGTGCGATCACACTGGGACGCAGGCTCATAGAATATGCACCGCTGCTCCAGCCCCCACTGCGTGCGATTTCTGCACCATTGGAGATGGACAGCGGCTGTGCATATTATATGAGCGGGTGCAGGAGATCAAAGGATGCAGGCCGCAGCGTTCCCCTGTGCTCCAGAGCTGCTGCCCCCACCTCCCCTGGACGCTGCAGTGTACATACACACCCCCCCCCCCTATATCCGGCGTATAAGACGACCCCCCACTGTAGCCATTATTTTAAGGGGGTAAAAAGTCGTCTTATACGCCAGTATATACGGTATATGGCATCCATAGCAAAAAAAAAAACAACTGCACGGTGAAGTAAAAATACCTGTGTAGTGCATCGTTCATTATTGTCCAAGTGCTTTACTGTAGTAATTTAAGAAAATGTACGTAACCCTTTAAATTGTATCTACATATGGCAGATTGTGTGTATTACACGGATTTATTGCATGCAAAGTTTTCCAAGAATAAACTGCAACATCACATGCAGCGGACACCTTGCGCTGTTCTGCATCTCGGTAAATGGCTCTCAAAAAGCGATTTTACATTTTCAGAGGATGAGGGAATATTATGGAAATTTCTATAATTTCCCCACAAAATCTAGTGTTACTGTAGTCTGGCGCTTTCTTGTAGCCACAAAGAGAACACATTTAATGCACGACTGCAGAGCACATTAGAGGTTTTTTATTTTTTCCTTTTTTAATTTTGCCTTTCTGTAATCAGTAGTCAAGGTTTTGCAACTAGTGATGAGCGAGCACTACCATACTCAGTACTAACTAGTGATGAGCGAGCACTACCATACTCAGTACTAACTAGTGATGAGCAGGCACTACCATACTCAGTACTAACTAGTGATGAGCAGGCACTACCATACTCAGTACTAACTAGTGATGAGCAGGCACTACCATACTCAGTACTAACTAGTGATGAGCAGGCACTACCATACTCAGTACTAACTAGTGATGAGCAGGCACTACCATACTCAGTACTAACTAGTGATGAGCGGGCACTACCATACTCAGTACTAACTAGTGATGAGCAGGCACTACCATACTCAGTACTAACTAGTGATGAGCAGGCACTACCATACTCAGTACTAACTAGTGATGAGCAGGCACTACCATACTCAGTACTAACTAGTGATGAGCGAGCACTACCATACTCAGTACTAACTAGTGATGAGCAGGCACTACCATACTCAGTACTAACTAGTGATGAGCAGGCACTACCATACTCAGTACTAACTAGTGATGAGCAGGCACTACCATACTCAGTACTAACTAGTGATGAGCAGGCACTACCATACTCAGTACTAACTAGTGATGAGCGGGCACTACCATACTCAGTACTAACTAGTGATGAGCGGACACTACCATGCTCAAGTGCTCTGTACTCCTAACTAGTGATGAGCGAACACTACCATGCTCAGGTGCTCAGTACTCCTAACTAGTGATGAGCGGGCACTACCATGCTCAGGTGCTCTGTACTCGTAACTAGTGATGAGCGGGCACTACCATGCTCAGGTGGTCAGTACTCGTAACTAGTGATGAGCGGGCACTACCATGCTTGGGTGCTCTGTACTCGTAACTAGTGATGAGCGGGCACTACCATGCTCAGGTGCTCAGTACTCGGAACTAGTGATGAGCGGGCACTACCATGCTCAGGTGGTCAGTACTCGTAACTAGTGATGAGCGGGCACTACCATGCTCAGGTGCTCAGTACTCGTAACTAGTGATGAGCGGGCACTACCATGCTCGGGTGCTCGGTACTCGTAACTAGTGATGAGCGGGAACTGCCATGCTCGGGTGCTCGATACTCAACTAGGGATGAGCGAACACTACCATGCTCAGGTGCTCTGTACTCGTAACTAGTGATGAGCGGGCACTACCATGCTCAGGTGCTCAGTACTCCTAACTAGTGATGAGCGGGCACTACCATGCTCGGGTGCGCAGTACTTGTAACTAGTGATGAGTGGGCACTACCATGCGCGAGTTTTTAGTATTCGTAACAAGTGATTAGCGGGCACTACCATGCTCAGGTGCCCAGTACTTTTAAGTAGTGATGAGTGAACACTAACATGTGCAGGTGCCCAGTACTTGCTAGCTACGGGGACCGAGCCCTGCGCATGGTAGTGCTCGCTCATCACTAGTTACGAGTACTGAGCACCCGAGCATGGTAGTGCCCGCTCATCACTAGTTACGAGTACTGAGCACCTGAGCATGGTAGTGTCCGCTCATCACTAGTTACGAGTACTGAGCACCTGAGCATGGTAGTGCTCGCTCATCACTATTTTTGTACCTTTTTAGTGTTTTCATGCCCTGGGAAACAAACACAAAAAGAAGCAATCTGTAAAATAATGGCGGTGTAATGTAGCAATACAGAGAAAGGCATGGTGACGATATAACTGATTTTGCACACTCCGGCGTCTCATCATGCAGCATCTGTGTGGTTATTGCTTATGATCACGGCCGGGTTTGGCTAATCGTTTCTGACTGATGCTGAGCGCGTGAAATCATTACTGAGTACAGATGTCGGGCTTGTCATGCACTGGAACGTGTCACGAGGTCGGCGCATGGTTCTTACTAAATTAAATGTCTTCTCCAGCAACGCGCTCCGTCCGCACCCTGACTGATCTTCAGACTGACCACGTAATCCTGAGCCGCAGATGACACGAGACAGGCAGAACGCAGCGGCTTTAATTGATTATTACAGAACTGATCATAAAATGTCATCCACCTGCGAGGAATTGTGAAGGCGTCTTTCCTAATAACCCAGGTCGTCTCGTGAGCCCAGAATACGATAACACATCAGGCTCTGTCGTGTTCATGAATCTCTCAGATCAGTCAACGATTCCCGTGTTTAAGGCTTTTTTTAATTTAAATTTGCAAAATTAACTTTCTCCTTTCAGTAATCTGACATTGTCCAGGGCTAGAAAAATGCAGCTGCTTTCTTTCTGAAAAAGCCACATCTGTGCATAGGATGCTTGTTGGATTGCAGCTTGGTCCCATATATGTTAGTAGAGCTGAGCTGCAGTACCGCATACATCCTGTGTGCAGGGGTGGTGCTGTTTCTTAAAGGAAATAACTAGTGATGAGCGAGCATGCTTGTAACTACTCGGTACTCGCACGAGTATCGCTGTACTCGGGCTGCTCGGCGGGGACCGAGTAATCTCGCGATACTCGTGCTGTACTCGTGGTCTTCATTTCTGCATGTTGGCGCTCTTTTGAGAGCCAGCCCTCATGCAGGGATTGGCTGGCAGACCACTGCAATGCCACAGCCCTGTTAGTTGTGGAATTGCAGTGATTGGCCGGCCTGCACAGCGTGACCGAGCCTTTATAAAGGCCGGCGCGCTGTGCTCTGCTCACAGCTATCCAGACAGTGAGTGCAGGGAGAGTGTCGCTGATTCAGGGAAAGCTTTGCGGCCCTTTATAGCTTTTTCAGTTGCAGGGCTGCAAACAGTGTGACCAAAAGTCCTTCTCAGGACTATTCTAGTTGTATACAGGCAGGCAGGGTATAGCCAGGTCGGAGTACAGTAGCAGAGTCCTTCTCAGGACTATTGTTGCTATATACAGGCAGGGTATAGCCAGGTTGGAATACAGGCTAGTGACCAAAAGAGTCCTTGTCAGGACTATTGTACCAGTATACAGGCAGGCAGGCAGGCAGGGTATATAGCCATTCCTAGTGGTGACCGTATACCAGCCTTCATCATATCTGGGGCTGGTGTACACAGTCTAAAACAGTCCTGATAGTGTCAGACTTCTCAGCAATTGTCGCTCCTAAAACCTGTTAGGTTCTTAGTGCGTCCGTGCTTGCATTTAAAAACCGCACGTGTGTGCCTGTCGGTGGCAGCGTACAGGTGCACTTGTGTGCGTTTTTACCAAACTATTATATAACGCACAAGTGTAGTGTATAATACACGTCAGTCAGCAGTGGCTGATAGTGTCAGAGTTCTTAATTTTTGCTCCTAAAACCTGTGTTAGGTTCTTAGTGCGTCCGTGCTTGCATTTAAAAACCGCACGTGTGTGCCTGTCGGTGGCAGCGTACAGGTGCACTTGTGTGCGTTTTTACCAAACTATTATATAACGCACAAGTGTAGTGTATAATACACGTCAGTCAGCAGTGGCTGATAGTATCAGAGTTCTTAATTTTTGCTCCTAAAACCTGTGTTAGGTTCTTAGTGCGTCCGTGCTTGCATTTAAAAACCGCACGTGTGTGCCTGTCGGTGGCAGCGTACAGGTGCACTTGTGTGCGTTTTTACCAAACTATTATATAACGCACAAGTGTAGTGTATAATACACGTCAATCTGCAGTGGCTGATAGTATCAGAGTTCTTAATTTTTGCTCCTAAAACCTGTGTTAGGTTCTTAGTGCGTCCGTGCTTGCATTTAAAAACCGCACGTGTGTGCCTGTCGGTGGCAGCGTACAGGTGCACTTGTGTGCGTTTTTACCAAACTATTATATAACGCACAAGTGTAGTGTATAATACACGTCAGTCAGCAGTGGCTGATAGTGTCAGAGTTCTTAATTTTTGCTCCTAAAACCTGTGTTAGGTTCTTAGTGCGTCCGTGCTTGCATTTAAAAACCGCACGTGTGTGCCTGTCGGTGGCAGCGTACAGGTGCACTTGTGTGCGTTTTTACCAAACTATTATATAACGCACAAGTGTAGTGTATAATACATGTCAGTCAGCAGTGGCTGATAGTGTCAGAGTTCTTAATTTTTGCTCCTAAAACCTGTGTTAGGTTCTTAGTGCGTCCGTGCTTGCATTTAAAAACCGCACGTGTGTGCCTGTCGGTGGCAGCGTACAGGTGCACTTGTGTGCGTTTTTACCAAACTATTATATAACGCACAAGTAGTGAATACACGTCAGCACAGCATTGCAAAATGCGCAAGGGCATTGGCAAGGAACAAGGAAGTGGACGTGATGGTGGTGCAGGCAGAGGCCGAGGTCGTGGGCAAGCTCTAATTTCGCCACAACAAAGGGCCACATCTAGTCGCTCGCACGTCCTGTCCCAAATTCTTGGGGACCGCAGCAGTACACCGCTCTTGAACCAAGACCAGTGTCAACAGGTTGTTAGTTGGATAGCAGATAATGCTTCCAGTCAGATTGGCACCACCACAAACACTCTGTCTTACACACGGTCAAGTGTCAGTAGCCGTGATACTGCACCGCACATTTCTGAACCTGATCCTCCTTCCTACCACCAGGCTGAGTACACGTCCTCCTCGGACATTAATGATCCCACACTTGGACACTCGGAAGAGCTGTTCACGTTTCCATTCACACATTCTGGCCTCTCGCCAGCTCATATTGAAGTGGGTCATGAGGAGATCGTCTGTACAGATGGCCAAATATTTGAGCAGCCACGTTCTCACGAAGTTGGCAACGTGTCTCAACAAGTGGTGGACGATGATGAGACACAATTGTCAGGAAGTCAGGAGGAGGAGCAGGGTGCGGAAGAGGAAGACGACGTGGTGGATGATCCAGTAACTGACCCAACCTGGCAGGAGGATATGCAGAGCGAGGACAGCAGTGCACAGGGGGAGGGAGTCGTAGCATCACAACAGGCAGTAAGAAGCAGGGTGGTGGCCCCAGGCAGAAGTCAGGCAACCGTTCCCCGGAACAACACGACGACACAAGGTGCCTGTACAAATGTTAGGTCTTCCCGAGTCTGGCAGTTTTTTAAGTTGGCTCCAGATGATTCTAAAAAGGCCATTTGCAACACCTGCCGTGCCAGCATCAGCAGGGGTACCAAAACTAGCAGCCTGACCACCACCAGCATGATCAGGCACATGTCAGCCAAGCACCCGACTTTGTGGGAAGTACAACAGAGTCGAGGAGCAGTGCTTGCTGATGTCACTGCTACTTCTTCGCTGGTTGTGCATGCGAGCCAATCCCCTGTCCATGCTGCCTGCGAACAAGCCTCCTCCACTCCTGCACCTGCAGTTGCCTACGCAGAAAGAACACCATCATCAAGCACGTCCTTGTCCCAGCGCAGCGTTCAGTTATCCATTCAGCAAACCTTTGAACGCAGGCGCAAATACACTGCCAACACCCCACATGCCACAGTTCTAAATGCTAACATTTTGCGACTGCTTGCGCTGGAAATGTTGCCTTTTAGGCTGGTGGAGACAGAAGCATTCCGCGACCTGATGGCGGCAGCTGTCCCACGTTACTCGGTCCCCAGCCGCCACTATTTCTCCCGGTGTGCCGTCCCCGCGTTGCATAACCACGTGTCACAAAACATCACACGTGCCCTGAACAACGCTGTTTCACCCAAGGTCCACCTAACCACAGACACGTGGACAAGTGCTTGTGGGCAAGGCCGATACATCTCGTTGACGGCACACTGGGTTAATATTGTGGAAGCTGGGACCCAGTCTGAGCGAGGGACGGAACACGTCCTTCCCACACCAAGGTTTGCAGGCCCTACCTCAGTCAGTGTTTCACCCACACTCTACAGCTCAGGAATGTCATGCTCTTCAGCCTCCTCCTCCTCCTGCACATCCTCATCCACTGTACCCTCCACACCAGTCCCAAGCTGGAAGCACTGCAGCACTGCCTCGGCGAAGCGGCAACAGGCTGTGCTGAAGCTAATCTGCATCGGTGACAAACCCCACAATGCAGAAGAGCTGTGGACAGCTCTGAAACAGCAGGCAGATCACTGGCTCACACCTCTGAACCTAAAGCCAGGAAAGGTCGTGTGTGACAATGGCCGGAACCTGGTGGCGGCTTTGAGGCGAGGCCAGCTGACACATGTTCCATGTGTGGCCCATGTGCTCAACCTCGTGGTTCAGCGGTTTATAAAGTCATACCCAGAGCTGTCTGATCTGCTGGTAAAAGTTCGCCGCCTGTCTGCACATTTTCGAAAGTCACCTACTGCTTCAGCCGGCCTTGCCGGCTTTCAGCGCAGTTTGCATCTTCCGGCTCACAGACTGGTGTGTGATGTCCCCACGCGTTGGAATTCAACTCTGCACATGTTGGTCAGGATATGTGAGCAGAAGAGGGCAGTTGTTGAGTACCTGCATCATCTAAGCCGTCGGGAAATGGTTCAAATTCCACACATAACACCTGAGGAGTGGAGATGGATGTCAGACCTATGTACCATCCTCCAAAACTTTGAGGACTCCACCAAGATGGTGAGTGGTGATGACGCCATTATTAGCGTCACCATACCGCTACTCTGCCTTCTAAAACGGTCTCTGCTGAAAAACAAACATGATGCATTGCAGGCGGAGCGCGATGAGTTGCAGCAAGAAACAGTAGTGGGTGTGGGTGATAACACACAGCCCAGCCTCATCTCATCACAACGTGCAGTGGAGGACTATGACGAGGAGGAGGATGAAGACATGGAGCAACTCTCCGGCCAAATTGAGGATATGACATGCACACCAGTCATATCCTCGGTTCAGCGTGGCTGGCCAGAGGACAGGGTAGATGAGGAGGAGGAGGAGGACAGCATGTTCAGTCATCTTGTTGGTCAGGCTACTGAAGTCCTGGCTGTTAAGAGTCTGGCGCACATGGCTGACTTTATGGTAAGCTGCCTGTCTCGTGACCCTCGCGTTAAGAACATCTTGGCCGACAATCATTACTGGTTGGTAACACTGTTAGACCCACGCTACAAGGAGAACTTTTTGTCTCTTATTCCCGTGGAGGAGAGGTCAACCAAAATGCAGCAGTTCCGGAAGGCCATAGTCACGGAAGTAGGCAAAGCATTCCCCTCACAAAACGCTAGCGGCATAGGTCAGGAATCAGTGGACAACCGAGGCGTACAGCCGAGAGAGGCACAAGTCCAATCCGCCAGAGGTAGGGGAACAGTCTTTAAGATGTGGGACAGTTTTCTCAGCCCCTCACGTACCACAGCCCCTGAGGTGCGGGGTGGTGTCACAAGATATCCTAAGTTTGCCCAGATGCTGAAGGAGTACCTTGCAGATCGAACAACTGTACTCCGACATTCCTCTGTGCCTTACAATTATTGGGTATCCAAGCTGGACACGTGGCATGAATTGGCTCTCTACGCCTTGGAAGTCCTGGCCTGCCCTGCCGCTAGCGTTTTGTCAGAGCGTGTTTTTAGTGCTGCAGGTGGAATCATTACAGATAAACGCACCCGCCTGTCAACTGAAAATGCTGACAGGCTGACTCTGATCAAGATGAACAAGGGTTGGATTGGGCCAGACTTCACCACACCACCAGCAAATGAGAGCGGAATTTAAAGTTTGCCATGTACCTCCACTCACCCATGGGTACACACTTCTGGACTTTGGATAATCGCTGGACTGCTCCTCCTTCTCCTCATGCGCCTCCATGATGACCGTTACAAATTGCAATACTTAGGCCTTTGTTTCAGGTATACCCCCAGTGGTAAATTTTTTCGCCCATTCTTTGCAGAATGGACATTACAACGACAGGAGACCCGCTCCTTTGCAATGGGAACAATGTTTTGAGGCCCTCATGCACGTCTCTACCCAGGGACAACGTGGAGCCTCCCAATTTTTGGCTGCCCTGCCTAAGGGCTATACTATAATACACCCACTTCCTGACAATGGACACTTAATGTTTTGAGGCCCTCATGCACGTCTCTACCCAGGGACAACGTGGAGCCTCCCAATTTTTGGCTGCCCTGCCTAAGGGCTATACTATAATACACCCACTTCCTGACAATGGACACTTAATGTTTTGAGGCCCTCATGCACGTCTCTACCCAGGGACAACGTGGAGCCTCCCAATTTTTGGCTGCCCTGCCTAAGGGCTATACTATAATACACCCACTTCCTGACAATGGACACTTAATGTTTTGAGGCCCTCATGCACGTCTCTACCCAGGGACAACGTGGAGCCTCCCAATTTTTGGCTGCCCTGCCTAAGGGCTATACTATAATACACCCACTTCCTGACAATGGACACTTAATGTTTTGAGGCCCTCATGTACGTCTCTACCCAGGGACAACGTGGAGCCTCCCAATTTTTGGCTGCCCTGCCTAAGGGCTATACTATAATACACCCACTTCCTGACAATGGACACTTAATGTTTTGAGGCCCTCATGCACGTCTCTACCCAGGGACAACGTGGAGCCTCCCAATTTTTGGCTGCCCTGCCTAAGGGCTATACTACAATAGACCCACTTCCTTCCAATGGGCACTTCAGGTTTACAGGCCCTCATGCACGTCTCTACCCAGGGACAACGTGGAGCCTCCCAATTTTTGGCTGCCCTGCCTAAGGGCTATACTACAATAGACCCACTTCCTTCCAATGGGCACTTCAGGTTTACAGGCCCTCATGCACGTCTCTACCCAGGGACAACGTGGAGCCTCCCAATTTTTGGCTGCCCTGCCTAAGGGCTATACTACAATAGACCCACTTCCTTCCAATGGGCACTTCAGGTTTACAGGCCCTCATGCACGTCTCTACCCAGGGACAACGTGGAGCCTCCCAATTTTTGGCTGCCCTGCCTAAGGGCTATACTACAATAGACCCACTTCCTTCCAATGGGCACTTCAGGTTTACAGGCCCTCATGCACGTCTCTATCCAGGGACAACGTGGAGCCTCCCAATTTTTGGCTGCCCTGCCTAAGGGCTATACTACAATAGATCCACTTCCTTCCAATGGGCACTTCAGGTTTACAGGCCCTCATGCACGTCTCTACCCAGGGACAACGTGGAGCCTCCCAATTTTTGGCTGCCTTGCCTAAGGGCTATACTACAATAGACCCACTTCCTTCCAATGGGCACTTCAGGTTTACAGGCCCTCATGCACGTCTCTATCCAGGGACAATGTGGAGCCTCCCAATTTTTGGCTGCCCTGCCTAAGGGCTATACTATAATACACCCACTTCCTGACAATGGACACTTAATGTTTTGAGGCCCTCATGCACGTCTCTACCCAGGGACAACGTGGAGCCTCCCAATTTTTGGCTGCCCTGCCTAAGGGCTATACTACAATAGACCCACTTCCTTACAATGGGCACTTCAGGTTTACAGGCCCTCATGCACGTCTGTATGCAGGGGCATTGGTGAACCTCACAATTTTGGACTGCCCTGGCAAAGGAAAATACTACAAAGACTCACTTCCTCAAAATGGGCACATTAGACTCAAGAGGCCTTCATGTACGTCTCTTCTCAGGGACATCGGAGTGCCACACAATGTTTTCACGTAAAATCTTTCATGTATTAATCTCAAAAAGTAACATACACCAGCTCTATCTCACTATTGGGTATGTGCCCTTAACATTTCCGCCATGAAAAATCATTTTGGGGTCATTTTGGAAGGTTTTCTGGTGAGTCCGTAAAAATGGCGTAAAACGCGGACAAAATTGTTCACAGCTGTGACTTTTCAGTGATAAATGCTTCAAGGGGTCTTCCCCATGCTGTTGCCATGTCATTTGAGCACTCTTCTGAGACTTTTGTGACATTTTTAGGGTTTCTCCATGCTGCCGGGGGGTCATTTCACAAAAATACTCGGGTCTCCCATAGGATAACATTGGGCTCGTTGCTCGGGCCGAGTACACGAGTATCTTGGGAGGCTCGGCCCGAGCTTCGAGCACCCGAGCTTTTTAGTACTCGCTCATCACTAGAAATAACGTCACTGATATGGATGTTGGCTGTTTTTGCAATGGCCATTTGGGGACACACAGAGATAAAGGCTTATTCCCATCTTCATAGATGGATATTGCGGGAAAACACTTGTAAAAAGGAGCACTTTTGCAGCTCATTGCCTAAGAGATCGACCAACTCTAGTGTGTGCGGTTTATTGGTATTTACATTTTTGATCAAGCGCAAATTAATTATTAAAACCTCTGTATAATTCAGTCTTACCAACTCATTCAGACAGAATCAGTCTCCTTCCCCCTCTGGCAGCTGCCAATATAGCCCTTTATAATTTTGACACTATATTTCATATACTGAGTCTTTGCTCCTTCCCGCACAATCAGGCAGAAAGCTTTTCCTCTTGTTTGTTTTGCAATGAAGAGAGGAGGACTATATAGCGCTTGAGCTATAAGGATAGCGACTGAGCACGTGTGTCCACCAGGACTCCGCCCATTAGGTGGTCGTGCTCCTTGTAATGCACTTTGAACACCAGGTGGCGCCATACTGTTTAAGTAAATTAATGTCTGCATCAGGTCTTTTTCTTTTCCCAATTCGTAAATGCCAAATATATAATTTTTTTTAATCAGTTATGTTCCTAAAAGGGTTGGTGGCACCGTCATAGACACTGCAGGATCACGCTGGTGAATATTGCAGGCTATAAAATCCCTCTCCTCTTCCCGCTGTCAGTTTTCTTTCTCGTTCATCCGTGTGGGAGTATAGACAATAGACACGTCGCGTTTCAGGTAACTTGGATACACTCTGTCAAAGACACTGAAAAGACAGATGCATCTCCTTAGCTCGTCTTTTCCTGCAGATATTGCTTTTAGTGCAGCTTTTAATAACATAATCCGTTTCCACCGCCCACTCCTTCATGTGACAGCAGTCTCTGAGCACAAGGTCATTTGCAATGTGTCTATTTCCATAGGATGATGTCTCAGTGCTGCGCTGCTGTCTCCGGGTATTGCTTCTGAGGCTGCCCATGCAAAACGTACTGGGGAATATCATACACTGGTCGTGACCTAAGCCGCGGTGTAGTACAACGCTCCAACCTATATCGTTTTATCATAACTGGGGAAGTGATGACCTGCAGTGTCTATAGCATAGGTGATAACTTGCAGATCACTGGGGGTTTGACTGCTGGGATACCATCCATCTGTCCATCTATGCATCCATTCATCCATGCATCCATCCATTCATCCATCCATTCATCCATCCCGGTGTGCATCCCGCTATGCATCTATGCATGCACATCCATCCATCTATCTATGCATGCACATCCATCCATCCATCTATCTATGCGTGCACATCCATCTATCTATGCGTGCACATCCATCCATGCATTAATTAATTAATTAATTCATTCATTCATCCATGCATCCATTTATTCATTCATCCATCCCGATGTGCATCCCGCTATGCATCTATGCATGCACATCCATCCATCTATCTATGCATGCACATCCATCCATCCATCTATCTATGCGTGCACATCCATCTATCTATGCGTGCACATCCATCCATGCATTAATTAATTAATTCATTCATTCATCCATGCATCCATTTATTCATTCATCCATCCCGATGTGCATCCTGCTATACGTCCCACTATGCATCCCGCTATGCATCCATGTATCCATCAATGCATGCACATCCATCCATCTACGCATGCACATCCATCCATCTATGCATGCACATCCATCCATCTACGCATGCACATCCATCCATCTACGCATGCACATCCATCCATCCATCTATGCATGCACATCCATCCATCTACGCATGCACATCCATCCATCTATGCATGCACATCCATCCATCCATCTATGCATGCACATCCATCCATCTACGCATGCACATCCATCCATCTACGCATGCACATCCATCCATCCATCTATGCATGCACATCCATCCATCTACGCATGCACATCCATCCATCTATGCATGCACATCCATCCATCCATCTATGCATGCACATCCATCCATCTACGCATGCACATCCATCCATCTACGCATGCACATCCATCCATCTATGCATGCACATCCATCCATCTATGCATGTACCTCCATCCATCTATGCATGCACCTCCATCCATCTATGCATGCACATCCATCCATCTATGCATGCACCTCCATCCATCTATGCATGCACATCCATCCATCTATGCATGCACATCCATCCATTTAAGCATGCACATCCATCCATCTAAGCATGCACCTCCATCCATCTAAGCATGCACATCCATCCATCTATGCATGCACCTCCATCCATCTAAGCATGCACATCCATCCATCTATGCATGCACATCCATCCATCTATGCATGCACATCCATCCATCTATGCATGCACCTCCATCCATCTAAGCATGCACATCCATCCATCCATCCATCTATGCATGCACATCCATCCATCTATGCATGCACATCCATCCATCTATGCATGCACATCCATCCATCTATGCATGCACATCCATCCATCTATGCATGCACATCCATCCATCTATGCATGCACATCCATCCATCTATGCATGCACATCCATCCATCTATGCATGCACATCCATCCATCTATGCATGCACATCCATCCATCTATGCATGCACATCCATCCATCTATGCATGCACATCCATCCATCTATGCATGCACATCCATCCATCTATGCATGCACATCCATCCGTCTATGCATGCACATCCATCCATCTATGCATGCACATCCATCCATTCATTGGTTCATTGATTCATTGATTCATTCATTCATTCATCCATCCATGCATTCATCCATCCATCCATGCATTCATCCATCCATCCATGCATTCATCCATCCATCCATGCATTCATCCATCCATCCATGCATTCATCCATCCATCCATGCATTCATCCATCCATCCATGCATTCATTCATTCATTCATTCAGCCATCCATCCATGCATGCATGCATGCATTCATTCATTCATTCATTCATTCATTCAGCCATCCATCCATCCATGCATTCATCCAGCCATCCATCCATTAGGATTGATAGGTGGCCATGCATGTACAACATTGCCCCATTCATTGTCTCTTGGTCTGTCAGGGGTAACTCGTCCTTGGCATCAGTCCCATTGACAGTGAATGCAGCACTTTTATAATGGATCTTTTTGGACCCCAATTCTCAGGATCATGGGGGTCCCGGTGTTCAAACCCCACAGACATCAGCAGGAGGTCACCTCATCTATAGACATTGCAGCCAGCTATACATTTTGCTGCAGGTGAAAAATGGTAGTACACAGAGCCGATTAAATGCAAAATGGACCAGGACGGTCATAGTGGCAGCTGCTGTTGCTTTATGGGGTCTCCCCCTTTGACATCCATACACCTAAATAGGATAAATAGAAATCGATGTGTACAATTTTTTTTTCTTATAAAGTTTGTTATTAATGGGAAGTTGTCTCATCAAAAACCATCCCTTTCACGTTTGATCCACTTAGATCATCTAATCACCGTGGATCTGGTTCCTTCCTTGCTGATTCCTTTATTAAACCCATTGATGGCCAGGTGCCAGGCGATATGGCATAGCTGTTGAACAGTGACGTTGGGCCCTGGTGCAAAATTTGGACCTGGGGCCCCCTATCCCCGCATATTGGTCAGATGTATGTAAATGTATACACTTAGCATTCTAAATCCTAGGAAGACATACCAGTTGCCCTCCCCCCAATATGTAGTACTGTCCCCCATCCTGCTCTAATGTACCACATCCTATGCTCCTTCTTGGTAAATATGGCCCCCATCCTGGTAAATGTTCCCGATCTTGGTAAATGTCCCCCATCCTGGACTACTTTCTGGTAAATATGTTCCCCATCCTGGTATGGCTTCCATCCTAGTAAATATGACATCTATCCTGGTATATACTGTCCCCCTCCTGGTATATCCTCTGGGCCTGGGCCTCTCCTGGTATATATGTTCCTCTCTTTCACCTCTCCTGGTATATTCTGTCCCCCTCCTGATAAATACACTGTACTCGCCCTCCCCGGGTCTCACGTAGTTTGGCGTCCTCCTCTATAGTCGGCCCACAGTGACAAGCAGCTTTCATTGGCGTCAGTGCTATGGCAACTCATGATGTCATTGTCATGTGCCGCCGTCAGTCATGTGGACGTCTCTGAAAGCTGCTGGCTTCTGTTTGGCCGCCAGTGTGTATCGCAGTGCAGGGACCCGACTGGTCTCTACACCGCAATGCTTTTGAGCTGAATCTCTGCTCTCGGTGGCACATCTAGCCAAAGCAGGTGCTTGGGCCAGGAGGCCCCCTGCAACCCTGGGCCCGATTGCAGTGGCAATCTCTGCGACCGCTATCATTCTGCCCTTGCTGTTGGGTCCTTTTCCACCACACAGTGTTTTGCATGTAGGCCAAAAAGTTCTACTTTGGTCTCATCTGACCAAAGCACTTTCTTCCACATGCTAGGAGTGTGTTACGGTTCAGAGTTCTCCTGAGCCTCAAACCGCTCCTGCCCCGTTCTCATCCCCTGCAGTGGTGTCGGCTGACTCTCCTGCGCCACCTGTCTACCGCTACAGGCACTTGCCTGCTAGGTGTCAGGTGTCCAGGGTCTTTGTTCGTTCTGAGACTAAGTCCTTGTTATGCCCTACCGCACATGCGCGGGTTCCAACTGCCTCTCTAGGCTCTAAGTGCGGGATTCCCACTACTGCGCATGCACGTGACATCACCAGTGACGCGGCAGCTCCTGCTTGGCCGTCGCTGACATCACCGATGACACGGCAGCCGCTGATTGGCCATTGATGATGTTATTGGTGACGTGGCGGTCCCTGAGTGGCTGTGGCCAGCACCATTGCCGTCTGGTGCTGGCTTGGGGCAGGGCTTAGTCTATAAAAGACCCTGGACGATGTCCATGGCTGCGCGAGCGTCATTATAGCTCTGGTGTTAAGTAGAGCAGTGCAGCTTTTGTGTGGCCTCGGCGCCAAGGCAGGGTTGTGTGTGACTGGAGGCAGTAGGCAGGGTTAGGCGTCCGGTGCCCGTCGCGCCACGATTCGCGGCAAGGGACAGTCAGGGCCAGTTACCCCGCTCCAGTCCTACTACTCCAGTTATATTGTGGCATTTCAGTGATGCTAACTGGGCTGCCTCTATTGTCCCGATGTGCCCCCTACGCACATGGTCAGTGTTCCTTCAGACTCCCAATGCCGTAAACAGGTGAGGTCCGCTACTCGGTGGTGTGCTGTGAACACATCCAATTGTGTTTTTTATTTTTGTGTCCCTCTGAGGTTGTGCTGTCCGGCCGCCTGTTCATCTGTGGCTTTGTCATCTCTCCGGAGGACCTCGGGAGACGATAGCGCTGTTATTAGTTTTTCTCTAATCGTCCTCCTGTGTAACTGTGTGTCCCCTACATGGCTTTTTTTCAAACAGGACTTCTTATGACTTGCTTTCCAAAATGACTTTCTTCTCGCCACTCTTCCATAAAGACCAGATTTGTAGCAGATATGACGAATGGTTGTCCTGTGGACCTCTGCAAACCTCACCTTGGGCCTTTTGGCTGCTTCTATAATTTGTGCGCTCTTTGCTTAGAATGTCAGTTCAGGTGGACAGCCATGTCTTCGTAGGTTTCTGGTTGTGCCAAATTCCTTCTTCTATTTTTGGATGATGGATCGAATTCTACTGCTGACCCTTTGATGAATGGAGTGTGTAGTCAGGAATTAAATTCTGCAAAACCTATTTTGGCCGCCCAACTAATACAAAAGTTAAAGAGGTTATCAACGATTAGAGAAACATGGCTTCTTTTTTTCAGAAACCTCTGCAACTGACTGGTTATCTCTGCTGTTGTAGCTCTACCCCAAAAGGAGCTGAAAGAAAGTAGCCATGTCTTTCTAATTCTGGACAACCCCAATAGCACAAAAATGCCTAGAACTGCATATCTGGGTCTAAAACACTAGTTATTTAAAGGGAATTGGTTACCAGGTTTTTGCCACCTAATCTGAAAGAAGCATATTTTGGGGCAGAGACCCTGATTCCAATGATGTCACTTACTGGGCTGTTTTCTGTAGTTTTGATTAAAATAAATGTTTTATCATCAGGACATTATCACTGTAGGATAAGTAAACCTGCTGCCAGGTAGTCCAGCATATTCATGAGCTCTGAATAACTCCGCCTACACCACTGATTGGCCATTTTCTGCCTATGCAAAGTGTACACAGAAAGCTGGCATGGGTGGGGTTTAGCATTCAAAGAAATGGCAGATCTGCAGCAAATAAAACAGGAATGAAGCAGTCCAGTAAGTGACACATCCCTGGATTCAGGATCTCTGCCCCTATGTTATGCTGATCTCATATGGGGGAGCAAAAACCTGGTGACAGTATTTCGTAGTGTAAGCTGGTTTTACAGCGCTGCCCCGAGTGTGCGTTTCCCCTGTACTTCGTATGCAGCGAGTTACGAATGAAGCTGCCAATTAAGAATTAGAGAAGTGATTGTAATTATTGCTTGGCTTCTGTAGGTGGAGGGCAAACTCTCCTCTGTGCACCCAATTATTACATAATCCATGGCACTTCTGGGACTACAAGCAGTCTTCATTCATATTAATGCACAACACGGAAGGAAAGGAATAAAACAAGCGCTCCGTCCTGATCAATAACACACGGAGCGGGGCGCGGGATCACATTTACAAAGTCAATATATCTTGAGAGGTGTAGAAGCAATACATTAACCTCCTGCCTCGTGTAACATTTCTCTGCACTTTGTTTCTGCGGCTTTTATGGTTCAGATCATTTGAATCCTGTTTTTTGGTTTTTTTTTTTATTTTATTTTTATTCTCTGTTCACATCCAAAGCACAAAATGAGCATATACCATACAGAATAGTAAGTAAATAGTATCAGTGTATGTAAATCATATAGGATACTTGGTTAACACTATTTGATCAAATAGTGTACAAGGTGTACCCAGTCGGACGGCCCTACCCCAGTACTAAAGTCCCTACCTTTTGACCTCAATGTGAATAAGGACAGATAAGGAAGTGGGCATAACTGCAGCCCCCTGTCCATAGGAAACTATATGGATGAAATGCCTAGCTCGGAGAGAGGGACCACATCCCCATTTGTACAGACCACAAAAAAATACAAAAGAAAGGAAAACAAATGAGTCGGCACATAAGTTGGTATACATGCAATAGTAAGCACACGTTTACACCATGGCCATTTCACAGACCAGCCCCAAGAGAAAACTGCAAAATGAGCATATACCCTATAGTTAGTAAATAGTAGTAGTACATGTAAATAACATTGGGTAGTTGGTTAACACTATTTGATCAAAAAGCATACAGGTGTGCCCAGTCAGGACAGTAGTATTCTAGTTTTAAAAACCTTACCCTGTGTCAGTGATCTCAATGTGAAAAAGGACAATGAAGGACGGGGCCCAAGTGCAGCCACCTGGCCATGGGAAGCAATATAGATGAATTGCCTAGCTCAGAGGGAGAGACCACGCCTTTATTTTAAATACAGAAAAAAGGAAAACAAATGACTCGGCGCATAAATTAGTATTGGTGCAATAGTAAGAGCACATTCACATTGTGGCCATTTTACAGACAAAACCCAAATGAAAAAAAAACAAAACGCAAAATGAGCATATACCCTATAGAAAGTAAATGACTAAATCGTAATAATACATGTAAATAACATAGT
The DNA here is from genome assembly GCF_048569485.1 of Anomaloglossus baeobatrachus. Lineage (NCBI taxonomy): Eukaryota > Metazoa > Chordata > Amphibia > Anura > Aromobatidae > Anomaloglossus > Anomaloglossus baeobatrachus. The sequence goes on along the minus strand of NW_027441779.1, from coordinate 1,776,387 downwards.
GTACTTGGTTAGCACTATTTGATCAAAGGTGTACACAGTCGGGTTGGTCCTACTCTAGTATTAAAAACCTTACCCTGTGTCAGTAACCTCAATGTGAGAAAGGACAGAGAAGGACGGGGGCCCAACTGCAGCCCTGGTGCATGGGCAGCTATATAGATGAAATGCCTAGCTCAGAGAGAGGGACCACATCCCCATTTGTACAGAGCGTAAAAAAAAATACAGAAAAATGGAAAATCAATGAGCCGGAGCACAAGGTGGTATACGTGCTATAGGAGCATCTTCACACTGTGGCCATTTCAGACAAAACCCATGAGAAAAACCAAAATGACCATATACTCTATAGAAAATAAATAGGTAGTACATGTAAATAACATGGGGTATTTGGTCAAAGGAGTCGCATCAGTGCTGCTCTACTATTAAAAACCTTACCCTGTGTCAGGGACCTCAAAAAGTACAGAGAAGGGCTACAGCCTCTTGTCCATGGGAAGCTATATAGATGATATGCCTAGCTCAGAAAGAGGGACCACGCCCCCATTTGTATAGAGCACAAAAAAATACAGAAAAAAGGAAAACAAATGAGCCGGAGCACAAGTTGGTATACGTGCAGTAGGAGCATGTTTACACTGGCCATTTCAAAGAAACTCAATAAAAAAAAAACGCAAAATGAGCGTATACCCTATAGAAAGTAAATAGCAGTACTACATGTAAATAAAATAAGGTACTTGATCAAAGGTGTACCCAGTCAGGTCGGTCCTGGTCTAGTATTAAATACCTTACGCTGTGTCAGGAACCCCAATAAGGACAGAGAAGGACCTAGCTCAGAAAGAGGGACCACACCCCCATTTGTATAGAGCACAAAAAATAACAGAAGAAAGGGGAAAAAAAATGAGCCGGAGCACAAGTTGGAATATGTGCACTAGTAAGAGCACTTTCACACCACGGCCATTTCACAGACAAAACCTGCAATTATCCAGGTATGCAGGGTTGCTCTTTAATGTAAGGTCTTATCTACGTACCTATAGCGTTATAACGTGTATGCCGACACATACCGGCCCAACAGAGGCCATAATACACATGTAAGTATAAAAGCACATAGAGAAGAAAATAGCATCAATCCTGAAGAAGGCAGAAACTGATACGAGGAACATGGCATCTGCTCCTATTCCCTCCCGACTCTAAATATAACAATCAGAATTAGTCTCTGGATCTTCGATAATCTGATTTCAATTCTGTGTTCCACAATGATATTTTGGGATCTTCATTAAAATGGGGGTTTTCTACTAATCTTGTAAAAACAACAAAATTGAGCAGTGATTCTCCAAATCCTCCACCCCAAAAAAACTGAAAATGCCTAGGTTATTAGCCACCTCTGTAGTCTGTCAGAGGTGGCCGGTTTCCTAAATAAGTTGAGCTTCGCTATAGAGCAGTATCGGAGCGCACTAGTCGTCCAGGGCGGTCACCCATGCTGCCAGCCAGAATGGTCAGTCCTCAGGAGCATGCAGGGAGGCAGAGGAGCGGTGCGCTCCTGCAGAGGAATAATGAGAGTAAGCCTTTAATGAAGAGACACACGGTAGCCGTTATTGCACGTTCTCCATCTATAACAGCTGCTTTTCTATAGTCTCTTTTTGTGCAATAATATAGGAAACGTGCAGAAAATAAGCCTCAACTTTTGTATCAACCAGCAACTGTGTCTCCCAGAAGGTCCATGTATTGGTCATGGTCAGATGCCTTTCTCTCAAGGGGGAACCCTGAGGTTTTCTGTACCACTTACTGGGAAATGCCATGGCTGTCAGGCATGTCTTCTCTCGAAAAAGATGTGGCTCACAGGCTTCTTTTACTTGTAGGTGTGGGGATTGTCTTGTCAAACCTTGACGTACAGACAGTTGAGTTTAGGGCTTAAGGGTCAAACACATTGTGAATTCATAGACGCATACTTAAATGCAAGGTTAGACTGAAGAAAATGAGGTAAAATAGGTTTAGGATTTCCCTGGTGGGCTAGGGTAGTGGAGAGGTTAATACCAGCTTTTCTGAGTAGTAGCCTAGAGCAGAAACTTATTTTTGCCAGCTTCATTAGTGGAATAGTTTAGTAAATGAGTTAAAGCTGGCTTCTCTGCTGGTCTAGAGTAATAGTGGGTAATAATGTCTACTTGTATTATGAACGTCTGGGGTCTTAATGTCTGATTCCCTGGTGCTTTATTGTATTGGATGAGTTATTACCTGGTGGACGGAGCCAGTGAACTCCGCTTACTGGGCTATTACTTGGTGTACGGAACCAGTGAGCTCTGCTTATTGGGTTACCTGGTGGACTGAGCCAGTGAACTCGGCTTAGGCTAATTTCACACATCAGTTTTTTGCAATCAGGCACAATCCGGTTTGTGCCTGATGCAACGGATCCGTGTTAGAGTGTGTTAAACTGATGCGACGGATCCGGTAAAAAAACGGATCCGTTTTTTTTTGTTTTCATTTTACAAAGCTGAGAGAGAGGGAGAGACCCCGTCATCACCGCACACACCCCAGCACTCCCGCACGCACCATCACCGCACACACCCCGGCATTCCCGCACGCATCATCCCCGCATACACCCCGACACTCCCGCACGCATCATCCCCGCACACACCCCGCACTCCCGCACGCATCATCCCCGCACTCCCGCACGCATCATCCCCGCACACACCCCGACACTCCCGCACGCATCATCATCACCGCACACCCCGACACTACCTCAGTGACGTCACCGCTGACAGCACGACTCCCTCAGTTGCTGCATGGAACTGATAGAGAGCAGCGTTGTTCGACGGCCGCTCCTGTCAGCTTCATGTAGCAGAGCTGAAAGCGTCGCGGGACCTCTGTGGTTTACGTCGGACCAGGAGGGGTATTTGGGGATTTTAATAAAATGGTGAAAGAGGGTGTTTTTTTTTTTTGTCCTTTATTCCAAATAAAGTATTTTTTTGGGTGTATGTGTTTTATTTACTTTCACTTACAGGTTAATCATTGGGGGTATCTCATAGATGCCTCCCATGATTAACCCCTTATTACCCCGATTGCCACCGCACCAGGGTAATTCAGGATGAGCTGGGTAGAGTCCAAGGACTGTCGCATCTAATGCATGCGGCAATTCCGGGCGGCTGCTGGCTGATATTGTTAGGCTGGGGGGCTCCCCATAACGTGGAGATTCCCATCCTGAGAATACCAGCCTTCAGCCGTGTGGCTTTACCCTGGCGGGTATCAAAATTGGGGTAACCGCACGCCATTTTTTTTTAATTATTTATTTATTTTACTGCAAGATATAGACCCGCCCACTGGCGGCTGTGATTGGTTGCAGGGAGACAGCTGTCACTCAGCGTGGGGGCGTGTCTGACTGCAACCAATCATAGGCATCGGTGGGTGGGGAAAGCAGTGTATACGAGATTGAATAATTGGCGGCAGCCATTTTCAAATCAGGAGAAGCCGCCACAGCAGTGTGACAGCCGTGCAGCACCGCGCCCGTGATCGGTGGGTGAGAGTGAGTGAATGAGTCAGTCAGTGAGTGTGAGTGTGTGTGTGTGAGAGAGAGAGAGGCTGGGGCCACACAGGGCACTACTGCGATGCTCGCATGACACTCTGCTTGTGCTGGCAGCATAGCAGGAGCCGAGTGTCATGTTAGTGTCCCTGCGTCTGCGGTCCGACCGTGCGAGCGAACCTCAGCTGCGGGGGGGCGGGCCGTCTCTCAGCAGGGGTGGCGGGCTGGCACGGAGGAGGGGAAGGTGGGATTTATCTCCCTCTCTCCTCCGTAGCCGGCTATTGCGACTCTCGCTCTGCATGCATGGTACACCGGTGTACCGCGAGTGCAGTGCGATTTTTCACTTGCCCCATTCACTTGAATGGGTGCGAGAGAAAAGAGTCTCGCATTACAGGTGCAGCATGCTGCGATTGTTTTCTCGGTCTGATTAGGGCTGAGAAAATAATCGCTCATGTGTGCTGATACATAGGCTAGAATTGGTCCGAGTGGAATGCGATGTTTTATCGCACTCCACTCGCACCGATTTTCTTAGGCCAGAGAATCACTTCTTGGCATGCTCAGAAGTAAAAACCGAATCTGGTACATACTTCCGGCATTTGATGCATGCCACCGGATTCGGCGTGCATAGACTTTCATTATGCACCATGCCGCACCCGGCGCTGTGCGTTTTTTTTATGAGACAAAAAAACGTTGCGTGAAACGTTCCGTGCGGCTGCCGCATTCATTAATTAAGCCGCATCCGGAAAAAGCCGGATGCAACGCAAGGTCATCAGGCACAATCCGGCGACAATACAAATCAATGGGGATAAAATGGATGCCGGTACCCGATCCATTTTAACCATTTTTTTCCGGATTGTGCCTGATGGGAAAAACCTGATGTGTGAAAGTAGCCTTACTGGGTTATTACTTGGTGGATGTAGCCGGTGAGCTCTGCTAACTGGGTTATTACCTGGTGGACAGAACCAGTGAGCTCTGCGCACTGGGTTATTATTGAGAAAAATTAAGTGATCCAGCTTCCACGATACTTAAATAAAACTCCAATTTTAATGAAAAATTCTTTAAAAAACCAACATCCAAATAGAAATGAAATATAATACAGCAGGACCGATAATTGCACGACCACCACCAGATGCGTTTCAAGTCACTTGCTCTTAAACTTGGTGAGTTTACTGGTGGTCGTGCAATTATCGGACCTGCTGTATCACATTTCATTTCTATTTGGATGTTGTTTTTTTTTTAAAGAATTTTTCATTAAAATTGGAGTTTTATTCAAGTATCGTGGAAGCTGGATCACTTCATTTTTCTCATCTGTGCCTGACGCTGAGCAGAAGCGGGATCTCGTGCTTCTTACTGCCGACAATTGGAGCGGTCTTTGGGATGAGCTGGACTTTTTTTTTCTACCAGTACTGGGTTATTACCTGGTGTATGTAGCAGGTGAGCTCTGCTTACTGGGCTATTACCTGGTGGGCAGAGCCGGTGAGCTCTGCTTACTGGGCTATTACCTGATGGACGGAGACGGTGAGCTCTGCTTACTGGGCTTTTACCTGGTGGACGGAGTCGGTGAGCTCTGCTTACTGGGCTATTACCTGGCAGATGGAGCCGGTGAGCTCTGCTTACTGGGCTATTTCCTGGTGGACGGAGCCTGTGAGCTCTGCTTACTGGACTATTACCTGGTGGACAGAGCCAGTGAGATCTGCTTACTGGGTTATTACCTCGTGGACAGAGCCAGTGAGATCTGCTTACTGGGTTATTACCTCATGGATGGAAGCGGTGAGCTCTGCTTACTGGGCTATTACCTGGTGGACGGAGCCGGTGAGCTCTGCTTACTGGGCTATTACCTGGTGGATGGAGTCGGTGAGCTCTGCTTACTGGGCTATTACCTGGTGCACGGAGCCGGTGAGCTCTGCTTACTGGGCTATTACCTGATGGACGGAGACGGTGAGCTCTGCTTACTGGGCTTTTACCTGGTGGACGGAGCCGGTGAGCTCTGCTTACTGGTCTATTACCTGGTGGATGGAGTCGGTGAGCTCTGCTTACTGGGCTATTACCTGGTGCACGGAGCCGGTGAGCTCTGCTTACTGGGCTATTACCTGATGGACGGAGCCAGTGAGCTCTGCTTACTGGGTTATTACCTGGTGTATGTAGCAGGTGAGCTCTGCTTACTGGGCTATTACCTGGTGGGCAGAGCCGGTGAGCTCTGCTTACTGGGCTATTACCTGATGGACGGAGACGGTGAGCTCTGCTTACTGGGCTTTTACCTGGTGGACGGAGTCGGTGAGCTCTGCTTACTGGGCTATTACCTGGCAGATGGAGCCGGTGAGCTCTGCTTACTGGGCTATTTCCTGGTGGACGGAGCCTGTGAGCTCTGCTTACTGGACTATTACCTGGTGGACAGAGCCAGTGAGATCTGCTTACTGGGTTATTACCTCGTGGACAGAGCCAGTGAGATCTGCTTACTGGGTTATTACCTCATGGATGGAAGCGGTGAGCTCTGCTTACTGGGCTATTACCTGGTGGACGGAGCCGGTGAGCTCTGCTTACTGGGCTATTACCTGGTGGATGGAGTCGGTGAGCTCTGCTTACTGGGCTATTACCTGGTGCACGGAGCCGGTGAGCTCTGCTTACTGGGCTATTACCTCATGGACGGAGACGGTGAGCTCTGCTTACTGGGCTTTTACCTGGTGGACGGAGCCGGTGAGCTCTGCTTACTGGTCTATTACCTGGTGGATGGAGTCGGTGAGCTCTGCTTACTGGGCTATTACCTGGTGCACGGAGCCGGTGAGCTCTGCTTACTGGGCTATTACCTGATGGACGGAGCCAGTGAGCTCTGCTTACTGGGCTTTTACCTGGTGGACGGAGCCGGTGAGCTCTGCTTACTGGGTTATTACCTGGTGGATGAAGCCGGTGAGCTCTGCTTACTGGGATATTTCCTGGTGAATGGAGCCGGTGAGCTCTGCTTACTGGGTTATTACCTGGTGAATGGAGCCGGTGAACTCTGCTTACTTCCACATAAATCTGTATATCCAGAATAAGGTACCTGTGGCTTATTTATTTGATGAAAACTGAGTTCTTTAATAAAATAAATATGATCCTAACACATGTGATTATCTGGAACATAATCGTTACGAATTCTACTTGGAGATCTAATGTTGCCGGTTCACACCTTGATTGAAAATATTCACAGCTTCAAAGGAAAAAATTATTTCAGCTTTGTGGAACTAAATTGTTGGAGATTTTTGTTTTCACAGCTCAGAGAGAAGACTGACCAGGATTACTACACCCTGGATGACATGTTTGTCTCAAAAGCAGCAAAGAAGGAGCGAGCAAACGAGGAAGAGGAGAGAGAAAGGCAACAAGCCATTGCCGAGCACCGGAGACTGGCCGCCAGAATGGAGAAATGCCCTTTCTGCTTTGATAACGCTGAACTGCCGAAGCATCTGATCATTGCTATAGGCGTGAAGGTGAGAGGTGATGATTTACCCCCAGTCGCAGGTATCACAAATGGGACTTCTAGCAGTGTTTCCTTAGGGGCGTATGCACACCGGCTTTCCATTTTTTTTTTTTTTAATTTTGCGGTAATATATCAATATTTGTTAGTGTAGCAGCATGGCAGATGACATTTTGAAAAAAAACTCATACACGCTGCGGAGAAACACCTCAGCGCCAATTAACCAGCACTGTAGATGTTTAATTCACTGCAGGACAGTGTAAAATCCCCTATAGAAATTGACACATAATGTCACAGGAAGTAATGTGCTACAAATCCTCAGCATCTCCATCAAGAAATCCGCACCGAATTTTGACACTGTTTTTCTGGAGCCAATAATTCCCATGGGAACGTACTCTACATGCCGAGAAAAGGCACATGGTTGTGTAGGGCATTGTGTTATTCTTCAGCACCACATATCTGATTTGACAGCAGGATTATTGCACAGGTGTGCCTTAGGCTGGCCAAATAAAAGGCCACTCTATAATGTGCAGTTTTATAGTTTTAAGGGGGTCAGAAAACCAGTCAGTATCTGTGGCGACCACCATTTGCCTTAAGTAGTGCAACACATCTCCTTCGCATAGAGTCGATCAGGTTGTTGATTGTGGCCTGTGGGATGTTGGTCCTCTCCTCTTCAGTAGCTGTGAAGTTGCTGGATATTGGCAGGAACTTGAACACACTGTCGTATACTCCGATCCAGAGCATCCCAAACATGCTCAATGAGTGACCTGTCCGGTGAGTATGCGGCCATCCAAGAACTGGGTTGTTTGTAGCTTTGTGGAATTATGCAAAGATCCTTGTAACATGGCGCCGTGCATCATACTGCAATATGAGGTGATGGTCGTGGATGAGGCACAACAATCTCATCACGATATCTCTGTGGATCCAAAGTGGCATCAATAAAATGCACCTGTGTTCATTGTCCATAACATACCCCTGCCCAAACCATAACCCCACAGCCAATGGATTCACAATGTTGACATCATCAAACTGCTCACCCACAGAAAGCCATACACTCAGTCTGCCCTCTGCCCTGTACAGTGAAAACCAGGATTCATCTGTGAAGAGAAAACCTCTCCAACGTGCCAGACAACATCGAATGTGAGCATTTACCCACTCAAGTCGGGTAGGACGATGACCTACAGTCAGGTGGAGACCCCCGCTGAGGATGAGGAGCAGCAGAGGAGCTTCCCCAAGACAGTTCTGACAGTTTGTGTAGAAATTCTCTGGTTTTGCACCGATTGTTGCAGCCGCTGTCCGGGAGGCCGGTCTCAGATGATCTTGGAGGTGAAGATGCTGGATGTGGAGGTCCTGGGCTGGTGCGGTTACACGTGGTCTGCGGTTGTGAGGCCGGTTGGATGTTCTGCTACACTCTCTAAAATGTCTTTGGAGACAACTTATAGTAGACAAACGTTCAATTCATGGACAACAGCTCTGGTGGACATTCCTGCAGTCAGCAGCCAAATTGCACGCTCCCTCAAAACCTGTGATATCTGTGGCATTGTGCTGTGTGATCAAACTGCACATTTAATTGTGGCCAGCCTAAGGCACACCTGTGTAATAATCACGCTGCCTAATCAGCATCTTGATATGTCGCACCTGTGAGGTGGATGGATTATCTCGGCAAAAGAGAAGAGCTCAATAACAGATTTAGACAAATTTGTGAACAATATTTGAGAGATAGAAAAAGTCTTAGATCTTTAAGTTCAGCTTATGAAACATGGGAGCAAAACCCAAAACTGTTGTGTTTTATATTTTTGCTCTATGTATATGTAATATATTATATTATTTTTTCTGGGCTAGTTTGAGCAAGAGAAGTTTTGCAGACTTAGCCTGGGAACCTAGCGAGGCTGCCAACCGGCAAAAAGACAATACACAGGAACAGATGAGTCAGAGAAAAGACATCTTAATGTAATCTATTCTTCTCCAGTGTAAATATCAGGACACCAGGGGATTGTCTCACCACATTTGCTAAACAAGCCCCGTTTGCCGGAGCACATAACATGGATTTCTCTGTTTAGCATATGAAAACAATCTCTCCTATAAGCAGGGGGCCGGCGGAGAGGATATGAGGAGTCATGTTCATTTTGGACCAGTGTTTTGGAATAATGACCTTTTACTGACAAGGATAAATATTAGAGCGGCTCTTGTAAACTGATCAAATACTGGTCATATATTAAGTAGCATCTGTCGCTAGGACCTGGAGGCTGTTGCAACTGAAGTTGTAGACTGCAATTTTCAGGAAAGTTAGGCCTAAGACACACGGCATAAAAACCAGAGCAAGTGGAATGTGATGAAACATCGCATTCCACTCGGACCAATATTACTCTGTGTCAGTACCCATGAGCAATTATTTTCTCGGCCCCAATCGGACCGAGAAAATAGTCGCAGCATGCTGTGGGTGCAATGCGATCATTATTTCTCTCGCACCCATTCAAGTGTATGGGGCGAGAGAAAGATCCCACTGCACTCGCGGTACACCGGTGTACCGTGAGAATGGCAATAGCCGACAACGGAGGAGAGAGGGAGAGAAATCCCTCCCTCCCCTCTATAGCACCGGCCCTCCCCTCCTCTTCACCGACCCTCCCCTCCTCAGCGCTGGCCCGAGTGTCATGCAAGGATCGCATTAGTCCCTGTGTGGCCCCGGGCTTAAAGGGTACGAGCAAAAGAGGGAGGATGCACAGCCGCAATAGTAGTGATAATGGATATAAGGGTGCACAGTTGCCAAGCAATGACAACAGACAAGGGAGAAAAAGTGCTTGACAATATATGGCACTCAATGAATAAAAATTATAAAATTTTATTAGTGCATAATTAAAACCATACAGTATTACATAAAAATTTACACCACCATATAAACCAAGGGCCCCTTAGGCACCTAAATTCCTTAACTATATAATAGTATAAATCTTGCCAAAACCAAATAGCAGAGAAATCTCCTAATAGAGCACAAGAAAATATAGAGGAATATCTCAATACTATCAGAAAATGCAAGATAGGACAAGGTAGGACAAAGGGTGTCTCCCCTTTAGGCTCGGTTCATCTTTGCCTTACTGTCAGTTTTTTAGCATGAATAGTTCTCAATTAGTCACTTTTTGATTTGCGACAAATTAATCAATGGATTTGCCCCTCTTAGTGTTTTATCTTGTTTTGTTAGTTTTCTGATTTTTACATGAAAGCTTCTTAAAGGGAATCTGTCACTGGGTTTTTGCTACGTCATCTGAGCGCACCATAATGTAGAAAGAAACCCTGATTCCAGTCATGTATCACTTAGATTACTGGCTGCAGCAGTTGTGACACAATCAGAGTTTTAGGTGTAGCATGTAGCAGAGCTGAAAAAGCTAACTCCGCCCACACCACAGTTGTGTACAGTGACAGTGAGCTGGGGTGGTGGTCGGTCTAGTAGGCACGTGAGCTGTAGTCCAGCAGTGATAATTTCCTGCTGATTAAACACTTATTGAATTGAAGAAGCAGCGCACAGCCTAATAAGTGACACATCCCTGAAATCTGTGTCTCAGCACTACCTCATACTGTCCTCAGATTACATAGCAAAAGCCTGCGAACAGATTCCCGTCAAGCCAATGTATCTTTTAGATATATTTAGGCAGTTTAGATACAATTGACCTTTTGCGCTAAAAATCATAAAACAGGTCAAAAACGAAAAAAAATGTTTTGTTTTCCACAAAATTTATGAAACGTGCATAAAATGGAAACCAAAACCACAAGGAAAAATTGGCACAGGCGCAGGTTCGGAGTATGGAGAATGTTGGTCTAAGATCATTAGCGGACCAGAGGGCATAGGTAGGGTAGGTTGCGGTCTGACGAGGGGTAGATGTCTAACGTGACGACGCGTTTTGGCTTTCTGAAAGCCTTCTTCAAGGTCACAACATTTTTGATTAGAACAGCTGCACCTCTTGTCAGACCGCTAATGCTGCACATATACAATTTTTGTATGAATTTTTAATGAAGATTTGAAAATTAAGTATTTTTATATACTAAACCATTTTGCCTGCTCGCTGGATTTGCTCTCCATTCTTCCAAAATTCAAAAAATGCGTTTTCCCTTCCGAGCCCTGCCGTGCATCCAAACAGTAGTTTTCCACCACATATGGGGTATTGGTGTGCTCAGGAGAAATTGCACAACAAATTATTTGTGGTCCATTTTGTAATGTTACAATTATAAAAATGAAAACATTTGGGGTTGAAGCAAAATGTATTTTTTTATTTTTAGTGCTCAACATTATAAAATTCTGTTAAGCACCTGTGGGTTCAAGATGCTCACCACATATCTAATTAAATTCATTGAGGAGTGCAGTTTCCAAAATGGGATGACGTATGGTAGGTTTCAAGTGGTTAGGGTCGTCGAGGGGCAGCGAGCGTCCAGGAGTGGGACCCACTGGGCTGTACACCGAACTCCCCTTGGTAGTAGCTAACCTGGAGCTAACCCCTATACAGGGATTGTTGGGTGCAGCCCCAGGGGGCCTAAATGCACTGCAGCCAGTGCCAGTGTAGTAAGCTTTGACGGACTGGTGAGTCACTGATGTCCAATACAAGTGTGCTCAGATGTGGCAGCACGGAGGTGCAGGCTTGGACGTGACAGCACGGCGATAGTAGCTTAGATGTGGCAGTATGGGGATAGTAGCTCAAACATGGCAGCATGGAGGTAGAGATGGTAACAGGTGCTGGAAAGAGACACAAGTTAGCAATAACGAGTCACTGGTACAAAATACAAGGGCGCAGGGTCAGACACAGTAACACGTATGGGACCTGAGAGCTAGCAAAACACTAATGATAGGCAACGTTGCTCAGGTGCCTAAATAGAAGGCTTAAATACCTTCAGAGTAATAGCTAACCTCAAGGATCACTTCCATGTAATGGAACGCCGGCCCCTTTAAGAAAGGGGGTGGGGCCATGCACACACCTTACGTTCACTCCCAGATGGCCTGCGTGCGCCCTGGAAGCAAGAGGAATTCGAGGCAAGAACTGGACGCATGGAACTGGCAGGCGGGTGAGGAGAGCGGCGCTCCCGCCGCAGCCTGGGAGCAGGAGTTTGTGGGGTTGCCTGACCGGGCTCTACATTAGGCACATCAGAGGCTTTCCAATTGTGACACTGTGTCTATCGATTCCAGCCAATTTTGCTTTCCAAAAGTCAAGTTGTGCTCCTTCCCTTTCAAGTTCTGCTGTCCTCCCAAACAGTAGGTTTTCACGACATATGGGGTTCCAGCGTACTATTCCTGCCCTTGTCTGTCTGACTGCACCGGAATTAACATCTATAATGGCGACAGGCAGGCAGACAAGCGCGGGAATAGATAACTTGACCCACATATTCCCTTCCTGTTGCACCTGTCAATCAAATAGCAGTGCATTGCTGGAACTTGCACATATTTCTGAAATAAAACATCCAATCTCAGAACAAAAGCTCTGCTTACATTCAGCCTCCTAGAGCCTGTATAGAACTGGCTTTACTTTATATATGAAAATCCTGCTGGTTGGTTCCCTTTAAGCACAGCGCCCCCTCAATTTTTTAACCCCTCCCGCAGTGATGTGCTAGACCTCCAGTGCAGATCTGTTCAGCATTCAGGAGTGAAACTTTGCATAGGAAAAATTTGATACAGAGCTTGATTCTAAGGGGTACTTTGCACACTACGACATCGCAGCTGCGATGTCGGTGGGGTCAAATCGAAAGTGACGCACATCCGGCGTCGTTGTCGATATCTGAGTATGTGAATCCTTTTTACTACAATTAACGAGCGCAAAAGTGTCGAAATTGTGTGATCGGTGTAGTGCCGGTCATTTCCATAATTTCGCTACAGCGACAGGTACGATGTTGTTCCTCGTTCCTGCGGCAGCACACATTGCTGTGTATGAAGCCGCAGGAGCGAGGAACATCGCCTCACTTGCATCCCGGCTGCTATGAGAAGGAAGGAGATGGGCGGGATGTTTACGTCCCACTCATTTTCGCCCCTCTGCTTCTATTGGCCGCCTGCCGTGTGACGTTGCTGTGACGCCGCACGACCCGCCCCCTTAGGAAGGAGGTGGGTCGCCGGCCAGAGTGACGTCGCAGGGCAGGTAAGTGCGAGTGACGCTGCCGTAGTGATAATGTTCGCTACGCCAGGAATTACATGATATCGCAGCTGCGACGGGGGGGGGGGGGGACTATCGCGCTCGGCATCGCTACCATTGGCTTGCGATGTCGTAGTGTGCAAAGTACCCCTAACAGCTGGTGATGGCTCCAACAGCCTGATCCTAACCGATTACATATGTTACAGCTTGGGGTCATCAAACCCATTTTAATCTCACAATTATAAGTCATTATTATTATTATATAAACATGTCCAAAACCGCACGTTTTGTAACCAGTGTGTTTTTTTTCGGCCAGCACTGTTGTTTTTGGTGCAGACAAAAAAAAAAGAAGCTGCAATTATGCTCCATGTAGGATATTTAATTTTCCAGGTTTAGAGTTGAATTCCTTGAATTCCTATTAGAACCAAGCGTTCAATCTGATTTTTTGTGCCGTGTGATCCTGAGATGTGGACGCAGGTGTCGTCATGCCCTGAGGATCTTGCATGGCTGCTGTCCTGTCTTCTGATAATGTAATTATATTGCCAGGTTACGTCTGGTGAAATGTCACTTCTCGCCCGACGCCAGTGCTGAAATCATACAGACATCCATGTTTTGTCACCGGTCACATGGATTGTGGTACAATATGTGCAGTATTAGAGCTGTCTCTTTGACAGGTGCGCTGGCACCAGCTTTCCATGACTTGTGCTACGGAGACAGCGGGGGTCCCCACATCCCGTATAACGTAATTAATCCTGCAGATACTTTGAATATTGTCGCTGTACTGATTGCTCTTTTTAATTATTTTTTGGCAAATCCATAATCGGAGTCACCAATTTTATTAAGTTCTAATTTGCGCATCATCATATTACTCGTTAATGGGGATCTCAAGATATGAGGATTAAAAAAAATAAAAAAATAATAATTCTGAACATTTTGCATTTGCAAAGCTACAATTTCTAGCATGTCCTTGTATAAACAAGAGAGAATAAAGAATAGTTATCAGAACTGGTGCTAAAGATATGGGAGTAGTTGTCCAGTTATTAGATGTTAAAGGGATTTTGTCTGCAGGTTTTCGCTATATATTCTGAGATAGGAGTTGAGACACTGATTTCAGGGATTTGTCACTTGTTAGGCTGTGTGCTGTTGTCTCAGTACAATGATTATTTTATCAGCTGGAGATTATCACTGCCCAGACTAGCTTCCTGCTTGACACCTAGTCCAACCACACCCCCAGCACTGATAAGCAGCTCACTCTCAATAGAGCTGTGGTGTGGGGTTTGACTAGCTTTCTGAGCGCTGTTACATCTAGAAATTTTAATATCTGCTGCACCCAGTAATCTAAGTGACACATCGCTGGAATCAGGGTAACTTTTCCTATATAATGCTGCTCTCAGATGAGGTAATAACATTTTTGTGACAAATGCCCTTTAAACTGCATATGTGTGTGATGTATGATCTATAGAGAAGTATTATGTCGAAACCATCCTCTTCCAATGTCTTGTGTATTTCATCCAATGATGTTGCTATCAAGTCTGCTGAGACCAGTAGTTCCACAATTGATTACCGCCAACCATACTGTCACGACTTTCTGTCTGTCCTCTCTATGAAGAACACTCATGGTTCCACAGCAATAAATTGACAGGACAGGAAGCCGCTCCGCAGGTCAGTTTATATTGCTGGAAAACAAGCACAGTGGGCATGGGATTTCTAGAAATCCTTCCATTGTGCTTATACTGTACAACTTAGCATTTTGGATGTATCGAAAATATGCTGCGTCCAAAACGCTGTGAACCCTGATAGTGGGCACGCAGCCTTAAAGTGTACCTGTCACCAGGATTTACCTATATAACCTAAAGTAGGGGTCTCAAACTCGGCTGGGTGTATGGCCGCACTGAGGAAAAAAAGACTATATTACGTACCGGTAATGGGATTTTCCTGAATCCACGACAGCACCCACGAGAGAGGGATCCGCCCCCTTCAGGACAGGAAACCTACAGATAAAAAGGGGCGGTCCCCCTCCCTCATCAGTTGGTTGCAGAGACCGGGAGAGGAACCGCCAAAGAATTAGTAAATAACACAGACCAATCCCAGGACACCGAAGCGTGAGAAAAAACAAACAAAGAAAGGGCAGGGGTGTAAAGGGTGTTGTCGTGGACTCAGGAAAATCCCATTACCGGTACGTAATATAGTCTTTTCCTTTCGTCACGACAGCACCCACGAGAGACTTAGAGAGAAGACACTGAGGGCGGGGATAACCACGTGAAGAGCCAAGCTGCCAAATGGAAGGTCAGTGGAAGAACCAAAGGCCAGCCGGCAGAGCCCGGAAAAGTGGAAGGAGAAGACCAGGTCACAGCCTTACAAAACCGTCGAGGAGACATCCGCCACAGCCACCAAGTAGGAGGCCACCTCCCAGGAGAACGATCCGTCACCGAGGATGACAGGAGAACAGGCTGCACCACAGACGCGAGGGAAACAGTAGCCCACAGCCATCGGGGCAAGAGACGGCACGACACCAGAGGAGCACAGCCGGAACCCTGAAAGACAAAAAAAAGACCCATCCAGCCGCCAAGGGGCCGCCGAGCGACCCAGGGGGGGGGACACAGCGCCCCCCCAATCAAGGACGCGAAAGTAAGGAAGGGAGAAAGAGCACATGACAGAGAGGGGCTCGAAGGGCGCAAAGGGTAGGGCGCCCAACCCTAGAGCAAGACCCCAGGGAGGAGAGCCGGTATACGGACCGGCTGGCAGCGGCCCCCAGCCGGAAGGAAGCGCACAACTCCTCAGAACCCGCAAGACGGGATTTAAACAGGCGCCCAGGGCAGAAACAGGCACCCGGAGGGGACCGACCGAGAGACCCATAACCCTTCCCGACAGGAGAACGGCAGAACAGAGGACAACGGAATACAGCAGATGAGGAGGTAGGAAGGGAGGGCAGGAAGAGCATCCACAGCCGACCACAAGGTTGGGTGCGGGACTGGCGGCCTACAGCGCAGCAAGGACGGGAAGGCAGCAACGCCCCGACAAAAAACACACCGGCAAGGGGAGTTCCGTGACGCGGGGGGAAGGAAGGGACTCCGTGACAGGAGGGCTGGCCGGGACGGAAGAACCTTGGGGCGCTCGAACAAGCACGGCACCCAGGAGAGAGAACCAGGGACGGCAGGGCCAGAAGGGAGCAGCAAGGAACACCAGAAGCGAAGCATGAAGCCCGAGGCGCCAGGCCCGGCGCAAGGCCAGGGAGGCGCAAGGCGGCAGAGGCGGAAGACCAGAACACAGGCCCCCGCGGTCCAAAGGCCAAGAGTCACAGAGGCCCCGAGGCCAAGAGGCACAGGGGCCAAGAGGCACAGAGGCCAAGAGGTACAGACGCACAGAGGGCCAGACGCACAGAGGGCCAGACGCACAGAGGGCCAGACGCACAGAGGGCCAGACGCACAGAGGGCCAGACGCACAGAGGGCCAGACGCACAGAGGGCCAGACGCACAGAGGGCCAGACGCACAGAGGGCCAGACGCACAGAGGGCCAGACGCACAGAGGGCCAGACGCACAGAGGGCCAGACGCACAGAGGGCCAGAGGCACAGAGGGCCAGAGGCACAGAGGGCCAGAGGCACAGAGGGCCAGAGGCACAGAGGGCCAGAGGCCCAGACTGCCAGAGGCCAAGAGGCACAGAGGCCAAGAGGCACAGAGGCACAGAGGCCAAGAGGCACAGAGGCCAAGAGGCACAGAGGCCAAGAGCCACAGAGGGCAGAAGGCACAGAGGGCAGGAGGCCAGGAAACACAGAGGGCAGGAGGCACAGAGGCCCGAGGCCAGGAGGTACAGAAGCAGGAGGCACAGAGGCACAGGGTCCGGAGGCCCAAGGCCGGGAGGTCCAGAGGCCAGGAAGCCACAGAGGTCAAGAAGCCACAGAGGCCACAAAGGCCAGGAGGCCCAGAGACCAGGAAGGCCGGAGGTCAGGAGGCAAGGAAGCACAGAGGCCAGGAGGCCCGGAAGCACAGAGGCCAGGAAGCACAAGACCTGGAAGCACAGAGGCCGGAGACACGAGACCAGGAGGCAACAAAGGCACGTGGCCAGGAAGCACAAGGCACAGAGGCCCGAGGCCAGGAGGCACCTAGGCAGGAGGCACCGAGGCCAGGAGGCACCAAGGCCAGGAGGGAGAGAAGCCAGAGGCCAGGAGGCAGAGAGGCCCGAGGCCAGGAGGCACAGAGGCCCGAGGCCCGGAAGCACAGAGGCCAGGAAGCACGAGACCTGGAAGCACAGAGGCCGGAGACACGAGACCAGGAGGCAACAGAGGCACGTGGCCAGGAAGCACAAGGCACAGAGGCCCGAGGCCAGGAGGCACCGAGGCCAGGAGGCACCAAGGCCAGGAGGGAGAGAAGCCCGAGGCCAGGAGGCAGAGAGGCCCGAGGCCAGGAGGCACAGAGGCCCGAGGCCAGGAGGCACAGAGGCCCGAGGCCAGGAGGCACAGAGGCCCGAGGCCAGGAGGCGCAGAGGCCCGAGGCCAGGAGGCACAGAGGCCCGAGGCCAGGAGGAACAGAGGGATAGAGGCACGAGGCCAGGAAGCACA
Organism: Anomaloglossus baeobatrachus; assembly: GCF_048569485.1. NCBI lineage: Eukaryota > Metazoa > Chordata > Amphibia > Anura > Aromobatidae > Anomaloglossus > Anomaloglossus baeobatrachus. The sequence continues at coordinate 1,758,782 of NW_027441779.1, read as the reverse complement.
AGGCCAGGAATCACGAGGCCCGGAGCACGAGGCCAGGAAGCACGAGGCCAAGAAGCACGAGGCCAGGAAGCACGAGGCCAGGAAGCACGAGGCCAAGAAGCACGAGGCCAGGAGGCACAGAGGACCGGGGCCCCGAAGCACAGAAGCCCGGAGGCACCGAGGCCAAGCGGCACAGAGGCCAAGCGGCACCGAGGCCAACAGGCCCAGAGGCCAACAGGCCCAGAGGCCACAGAAGCCAGGAGGCCCAGAGGCCACAGAAGCCAGGAGGCCCAGAGGCCACAGAAGCCAGGAGGCCCAGAGGCCACAGAAGCCAGGAGGCCCAGAGGCCACAGAAGCCAGGAGGCCACAGAAGCCAGGAGGCGAGAGGCCACAGAAGCCCAGAGGCCACAGAAGCCAAGAGGCCCAGGGGCCACAGAAGCCAAGAGGCCCAGAAGCCACAGAAGCCCAAAGGCCACAGAAGCCAAGAGGCCCGGAGGCCACAGAAGCCAGGAGGCCCAGAGGCCACAGAGGCCACAGAAGCCAGGAGGCCCAGAGGCCACAGAAGCCAGGAGGCCCAGAGGCCACAGAAGCCAGGAGGCCCAGAGGCCACAGAAGCCAGGAGGCCACAGAAGCCAGGAGGCGAGAGGCCACAGAAGCCCAGAGGCCACAGAAGCCAAGAGGCCCAGGGGCCACAGAAGCCAAGAGGCCCAGAAGCCACAGAAGCCCAAAGGCCACAGAAGCCAAGAGGCCCGGAGGCCACAGAAGCCAAGAGGCCCGGAGGCCACAGAAGCCAAGAGGCCCGGAGGCCACAGAAGCCAAGAGGCCCGGAGGCCACAGAAGCCAAGAGGCCCGGAGGCCACAGAAGCCAAGAGGCCCGGAGGCCACAGAGGCCAGGAGTCCACAGGGGCCAGGAGTCCACAGGGGCCAGGAGTCCACAGGGGCCAGGAGGCCACAGAAGGCCACAGGAGGCCACAGAAGGCCACAGGAGGCCACAGAAGGCCACAGGAGGCCACAGAGGCCAGGAGGCCACAGAAGGCCACAGGAGGCCACAGAAGGCCACAGGAGTCCACAGGGGCCAGGAGTCCACAGGGGCCAGGAGTCCACAGGGGCCAGGAGTCCACCGAGGCCAGGAGGCCACCGAGGCCAGGAGTCCACAGGGGCCCAGAAGCTCACAGAGGCCAGGAGGGCACAGAGGCCACCGAGCGCAGACCAAGAGGGCACCCCAGCGCACACCCCAGTGCAGACACCACCAGGACGCCTTCCACAGAGAACAGAGGCGGCCAGGAATTCCACAGCATGTGGGACGCTGACGGCAGAGGGGCCGTCCCAGAAAGGGACCGACCCCGGACAGAAGGGCAGGGGGAAGAGGGCTGGCAGAGATCCACAGCCGAGCCCCCCCGATCCGCAGAAGCAGGAGCACTGCCGGGCTACCGTCGAGAAGACAGAACGCGGACGCGGCAGGCCCAGGACACCCCCTCCCGCGTGCACACGCCGTGCAGCTGTGAAGACGCAGGCACGCGTCAGGGAGAGGCTCCGGCCCAACCGCCATAGCAACTCACCATCACCGCCGCGTCCGGCCAGGATGGAGGGGACCACGGGCTTCACCAGGAACCTTCCCGGCCGCTCCCCCGGAAGCGCTCTCGTATACACTTCCGGGTCACTGCAGCAGGGAGCGTGCGCCGACGCGGCAGGGCCCCCCCCCGCCGCGCACACGTTCCGGTAGAAGCACGCTCTGCTGCAGGCGTCATATCCCTGGAGGCAAAGCCGGACCAGGAGAAAGAGGACGAGGTGCACCGGAGGACAGAGTCCACGAGGGGAGCTCCACCGACCGTGCTTCTGGATCCTGAGCTCCGCCGTTCCCTTGGAGACCGCACGGACTCAACTGGACCCAGGTACTGTAGGTTCCGATCCCTGCAGGACAGGAAACCAACTGATGAGGGAGGGGGACCGCCCCTTTTTATCTGTAGGTTTCCTGTCCTGAAGGGGGCGGATCCCTCTCTCGTGGGTGCTGTCGTGACGAAAGGAAAAATAATAATTTGGGGAGCCGCATTCTTTGCAGGACAAAGTGACATTTTTAGTGGTACCATAGTTTGTTTGTTTTTTTACACACCTTTGGATCACTGATTTTGAACATTTTTCACTTGTTTATTATAGCAAACAAGTACATTCTTTGTTTAAATATATAAAAAACAAAAACAAATGTTTTTGATGCTAAAAAAAAAAGTCATGCCTTATTTTTAATTGTTTTATTTTTTTTAAACATTTTATCCCTTTCTTTATAACTAATAGTGTTACAATTAGCACCATATAGTAATTTTGGCCAACATCTTTTAGTAATGTTCCCTATCTTGTTGTCATGTGCCCATCCTTTTCCCCTTGTAGTATTGTGCCCCATCCTTGTCCCCATCTTGTAGTAATGTGCCCAACCTTGTCCCCATCCTATAGTAATGTCCCCATCTTTGTCCCCATACTATAGTAATGTGCCCATCCTGTAGTAATGTTTCCATCCTTGTCCCCATCTTATAGTAATGTTCCCCATACTTGTCCCCTTGTAGTAATGTCCCTATCCTGTAGTACTGTGCCCATCCTATAGTAATGTCCCCATCCTATAATAATGTGCCCATGTTTGTCCGCATCCTGTAGTAATGTCCCCATTCTATAGTAAAGAGCACATCCTATAGTAATGTCCCCATTCTATAGTAATGTGCCCACCTTGTCCCCATCCTATAGTAATGTTCCCCATCCTTGTCCCCTTGTAGTAATGTCCCTATCCTGTAGTACCGTGCCCATCCTAGTCCCCATCCTATAGTAATGTCTCCATCCTATAGTAATGTGCCCATCTTTGTCCCCATCTTGTAATAATGTGCCCATTTTTGTCCCCATCCTGTAGTAATGTTCCCATCTAATAGTAAGGTGCCAATCCTATAGTAATGTCCCCATCCTATAGTAATGTGCCCACCTTGTCCCCATCCTATAGTAATGTGCCCACCTTGTCTCTCCATCCTATAGTAATGTCCCCAGCCTTGTCCCCATCCTATAGTAATGTGCTCACCTTGTCCCCATCCTATAGTAATGTGCTCACCTTGTCCCCATCCTATAGTAATGTGCCCACCTTGTCCCTATCCTATAGTAATGTGCCCATCCTGTAGTATTGTGTCCCATCACTGTCTCCTTTTACTAATCTGCCTATGCAGGTCCTCTTCTTGTAGTAATGTGCCCTTTCCTGGTCCGCTGCTTGTAGTTATATCCCCCTGGGCATTTTGCATTTTTCCGTTTTGTTTTTTTTTTCTCTTTCTTACAAGAGCCGTAACTTTTTTATTTTTCTTCAATTTTGCCATTTAAGGGCTTGTTTTTTTTGTGGGACGAGTTGTAGTTTTAAATGAAACCATACATTTTACCATACAGTGTACTGGTAAATGGCAAAAAAAAATTTCAAGTGTGGAAAAACTGCAAAAAAAGTGTGATCGCACAATAGTTTTTGGGATATTTTATTCCTTTTGTTCACTATATGGTAAAACTGATGTGTCGCTGTGATGTCTGAGGTCAGTGCGAGTTTGTAGACATCAAACATGAATAGCTTTACTTGTATCTAAGGGGTTAAAAAATCACAAGTTTGTCCAAAAAAAGTGGCGCACGTTTTGCGCCATTTTCCGAAACCCGTAGCGTTCTCATTTTTCTGGATCTATGGCTCAGTGATGGCTTATTTTTTGCATCTTGAGCTGATATTTTTAATGGTACCATTTTGAGCAGATGCTACACTTTGATCGCCAGTTATTGCATTTTGCGCAAAATTTGTGTCGACGAAAAAACTTAATTTTGGCATTTGGAATTTTTTTGCCGCTACGCCATTTACCGATCAGATTAATTGATTTTATATTTTAATCGAGCGTTTCTGAACGCGGCGATACCAAATGTGTGTATATTTTTTATTTTTTCACCCTTTAATTTTCAATGGGCTGAAAATTGAATTTGAACTTTAAGGTTTTTTTTTTAATTTTTTTAATTTTTTAAAACTTTTTTAATTTTTTTTTTATTTTACTAGGTCTCTTACGGGACCATAAGGATCAGCAATCTGATTGCTCTTCCATATCTCCAGATCACAGCTACACAGCCGAGATCTGCAGATACGCTGCTTTACGCTCAGTGCTGGCACTATGGCGACACTGAGAGAAAGTAACTCATGTTAGCTACAGGCGTCATCACATGACCCTGTGCTACCATGGCAACCACCGGAAGTCACGTGAGAACGCCACGTGACTTCCGATGTGGGCGGGGTAGGTCGTCATATTGGCTGCGCGCATATACATTTCGCTGCCAGGTTTTGGCAGCGAGATGTAAGGGATTAATAGTCGCAGGTGGAAGTGATTCCACTTGCAACTAGCAGACACACATGTCAGCTGTTGAGATCAGCTGATATGTGCGCGGATCGCCGCGGCCTGCCCACGGCAGGGGGCGGGGATTAACCTCACATGATCCATGACGTACCCAGTACGTCATGAGTCACTAAAGGATTAATGTGCTGTTCTTCACATACCCACACAAAAAAACAAAAAACATTCTTCTCACCTCTCCTGCGTTCCCGCGGCTGCCTCATCTCTGCTTCTTGCTGTCTGTGGGCCCGTGCCCCCCGTTGACTATCACGGCCGCTGCACAGGCAGTATCCACTGTTAGCGATTTATCTCAGATGAATGTTTTGCCGGCGCTGCGCGCGCAGAGTCGAGCGCTCTGTGCACAACGTTTCCAATGCAGCTTTAGCCGTCCGCCAATCAGAGGTAAGCAGATGAGGTCAGGCAGTTTCCATTGGAGGAATAGTTGTGCACAGAGCGCTGGACTCTGAGAGCGCAGCGGCGGCAAAACATCCATCTGACATAAAGCGCAGACAGTGGCTGTGGCCCCTGCACCGGCCGCGATAGTCAACAGGGGCACGTGCCAGGGGGCCGCACGAAGCAGCCTGAGGGGCCGCGTGTTTGAGACCTCTGACCTAAAGCCAGTGCTATACTGGCAGTAGACCGAAAACTGATTACTCTAAAAATAATTTTTATTTATAAACATTAAAATTATAAGTTCAAGCTATATCTCATTGTATGTAGCTATATCGGTCAGTGAACACACATCCAGTCGTGCAGAGCTAGATATACTCTAAGGGGATATCAGACTAGGGAGATTAAGGATAGCCCAGTGAGGTTCTTTTTGATAGAAATCGTAATATCAACTAAGATGTTAAAAAATGGCCAGGTCATAGATCCCTAGTCCTTCACCTTCCTGGCCGCGGAGGTAAACACCATAATGTTTCGGGCGCCCCCGCTCCTCGTCGGCTATCCCTAGTAGGCCCTAGAACTGCCTGTGTGTCAATAATTGACCTAAAGCCCAGAAAGTGTGGTTAGTGCTGAAGTCAGGATTATTCAATCACACTAGGTGCATAGTCAATATGCTAATTAGTATTAAATATATTAGTTGGTCATAGGGGAAATCCCCATACAGAGTAGTTGTAAAAAATGCTCCCCTCAGATGCACTCTAATGGGTGAGAAGGGAGTACACAGGTAGCTGTCAAAAATCCGTTACCCAGTGCAGATGACCAACTGCATTAAAGTGGACCTGTAAGAATTAAATCCCAGTAGGGTAATACATATTGTAGAAAAAATGCCACAAAAGGCAAACATACAAAATCATAATATCCTCTTCATCGGGGCTACACCGGACGAAGGTTGCGACGTGTTGGAAACTGACTCTGACCTTAATGATGTGTATTTAGCTTTATATAAAGCTAGTGAAACTCAATATCTCATTTAGGCGTTTGGGATTGACCGTGTTTAGGAGAAAGGTCCATCTTGCCTCCCTTTGTAAGATTTTCTGGTCCCAGTTACCCCTCCTAAACTGGCTTGGGCACTACTTCAATCACCTGAAATCTAATTGAATTAAGATTACCTTGATGTTGTTCGACTACATGCCTAGCTATCGGTGTATCGCGTTCGTGGGAGATGTTCCCCCAGATGTTCTCCTATTCGTACCCGTAGCTGTCGCTTCGTCTTGCCTATGTAGCTGAGAGGGGGCATGTACAGGTACATCTATACACAACTCCTTCCGTACGACAATTCGCAAAGTCCCTAATTTGAAAAATTCTTCCTGTGTGTAAATTGGCAAAAGTCTTGTTTTGATCAATATAGGGACAAAAGCTACATGAGCCGCATTTAAAAGTGCCCACAGGTTTACGATCCAACCATGTACCACTGGATTTTTTTGGAAGGAAATGGCTATGGACCACATGGTCCTTGATAGTTCTCCCTCTCCGATAAGTGATACTCGGATGTGGTGTGACAAAGTCTCTGATATCCGGATCTGCCCTCAGGATATCCCAGTGATGTCTGAATATATTCATAATTTGGTCGTTCTGATCGTCAAAATGATCCATTGAGCCTAGTGATTGAATCAGACGTCATCCTGGTTCGGGGTACCAGTAGATCCGTCCTATTGGTGTCATGTGCGGCTTCAAATGCTGTCTCTAGGACAACATTGGGGTATCCCCTGTCTCTAAATCTACCCTTGAGTTGTTCGGCCTGATGATGAAAATCACGTAGGGAGGAACAGTTCCTTCTTAACCGAAGGAACTGTCCCTTCGGTATACCTCTACGTAGTGCCTTGGGTGGTGGTGGCTCTCCCATCTGAGGAGGCTATTCGTGGCCGTTGGTTTACGAAATATCGTCCCAAGTGAGCCATCCTCATTTATATTGATGGATAATATCAAGGAAGTTCAGCCTCTTACCCCCTATTTCAAAGGTAAATTTGAGGCCCAGGGTGTTGTTATTCAAATGTGTCACAAAGTTTTCAAAGGACTTATCATCCCCCGTCCAGAAGACGAGGATGTCATCTATGTATCGCCCCCAATAGGTGATATGGGGGCTCCAGATGACATCCCCGTCCCCAAAGACCACCTTATCCTCCCACCAGCCCAGGAACGCATTAGCATACGTGGGGGCACATGGGCTCCCGATTGCTGTGCCCCTGAGCTGGTGGTAGAACTTGTTGTTAAAGGTGAAGTAATTATGGGTCAGAACAAACGTTAGTAATTTGATGATAAACTGGTTATGTTCCCCTGAATTGTATACCCCTGGTGTCCAAATAGTAGCGCACTGCTTCCAGTCCCTTCTCATGCGGAATACAGCTATAAAGCTGCTCCACGTCGATAGAGGCCAAAATTGTACCTGGTCCAAGGTGTATGCCTTCCAGTTTACACAGCAAATCCATTGTATCCCTCATATGGGATGGTTGTGCAATAACGAAGGATCGTAACACCTGGTTGAGGTAGATCCCTAGTCCTTCACCTTCCTGGCCGCGGAGGTAAACACCATAATGTATCGGGCGCCCCCGCTCCTCGTCGGCTATCCCTAGTAGGCCCTAGAACTGCCTGTGTGTCAATAATTGACCTAAAGCCCAGAAAGTGTGGTTAGTGCTGAAGTCAGGATTATTCAATCACACTAGGTGCATAGTCAATATGCTAATTAGTATTAAATATATTAGTTGGTCATAGGGGAAATCCCCATACAGAGTAGTTGTAAAAAATGCTCCCCTCAGATGCACTTTAATGGGTGAGAGGGAGTACACAGGTAGCTGTCAAAAATCCGTTACCCAGTGCAGATGACCAACTGCATTAAAGTGGACCTGTAAGAATTAAATCCCAGTAGGGTAATACATGTTGTGGAAAAAATGCCACAAAGGCAATTATTAATGAGGCCTTTGACAACTCTTTGATATCTAAGGATGAAATGGACTTTCTATACCCTAAATTTCCAGTGATTGCAACGTTTTATTCTGTACCAAAGATCCACAAGGGGCTATATCCCCTGAGGGGACGCCCAATAGTCGCCGGGATTGATGCCCTAGGACAAAATCCAAGCATCTACCTCGACCAGGTGTTACGATCCTTCGTTATTGCACAACCATCCCATATTAGGGATACAATGGATTTGCTGTGTAAACTGGAAGGCATACACCTTGGACCAGGTACAATTTTGGCCTCTATCGACGTGGAGCAGCTTTATAGCTGTATTCCGCATGAGAAGGGACTGGAAGCAGTGTGCTACTATTTGGACACCAGGGGTATACAATTCAGGGGACATAACCAGTTTATCATCAAATTACTAACGTTTGTTCTGACCCATAATTACTTCACCTTTAACAACAAGTTCTACCACCAGCTCAGGGGCACAGCAATGGGGAGCCCATGTGCCCCCACGTATGCTAATGCATTCCTGGGCTGGTGGGAGGATAAGGTGGTCTTTGGGGACGGGGATGTCATCTGGAGCCCCCATATCACCTATTGGGGGCGATACATAGATGACATCCTCGTCCTCTGGACGGGGGATGATAAGTCCTTTGAAAACTTTGTGACACATTTGAATAACAACACCCTGGGCCTCAAATTTACCTTTGAAATAGGGGGTAAGAGGCTGAACTTCCTTGATATATCCATCAATATAAATGAGGATGGCTCACTTGGGACGATATTTCGTAAACCAACGGCCACGAATAGCCTCCTCAGATGGGAGAGCCACCACCCCAAGGCACTACGTAGAGGTATACCGAAGGGACAGTTCCTTCAGTTAAGAAGGAACTGTTCCTCCCTACGTGATTTTCATCATCAGGCCGAACAACTCAAGGGTAGGTTTAGAGACAGGGGATACCCCAATGTTGTCCTAGAGACAGCATTTGAAGCCGCACATGACACCAATAGGACGGATCTACTGGTACCCCGAACCAGGATGACGTCTGATTCAATCACTAGGCTCATTGGATCATTTGACGATCAGAACGACCAAATTATGAATATATTCAGGCGTCACTGGGATATCCTGAGGGCAGATCCGGATATCAGAGACTTTGTCACACCACATCCGAGTATCACTTATCGGAGAGGGAGAACTATCAAGGACCATGTGGTCCATAGCCATTTCCTTCCAAAAAAATCCAGTGGTACATGGTTGGATCGTAAACCTGTGGGCACTTTTAAATGCGGCTCATGTAGCTTTTGTCCCTATATTGATCAAAACAAGACCTTTGCCAATTTACACACAGGAAGAATTTTTCAAATTAGGGACTTTGCGAATTGTCGTACGGAAGAAGTTGTGTATAGATGTACCTGTACATGCCCCCTCAGCTACATAGGCAAGACGAAGCGACAGCTACGGGTACGAATAGGAGAACATCTGGGGGACATCTCCCACAAACGCGATACACCGATAGCTAGGCATGTAGTCGAACAACATCAAGGTAATCTTAATTCAATTAGATTTCAGGTGATTGAAGTAGTGCCCAAGCCGGTTAGGAGGGGTAACTGGGACCGGAAAATCTTACAAAGGGAGGCAAGATGGACCTTTCTCCTAGACACGGTCAATCCCAAAGGCCTAAATGAGATATTGAGTTTCACTAGCTTTATATAAAGCTAAATACACATCATTAAGGTCAGAGTCAGTTTCCAACACGTCGCAACCTTCGTCCGGTGTAGCCCCGATGAAGAGGATATTATGATTTTGTATGTTTGCCTTTTGTGGCATTTTTTCCACAACATGTATTACCCTACTGGGATTTAATTCTTACAGGTCCACTTTAATGCAGTTGGTCATCTGCACTGGGTAACGGATTTTTGACAGCTACCTGTGTACTCCCTCTCACCCATTAGAGTGCATCTGAGGGGAGCATTTTTTACAACTACTCTGTATGGGGATTTCCCCTATGACCAACTAATATATTTAATACTAATTAGCATATTGACTATGCACCTAGTGTGATTGAATAATCCTGACTTCAGCACTAACCACACTTTCTGGGCTTTAGGTCAATTATTGACACACAGGCAGTTCTAGGGCCTACTAGGGATAGCCGACGAGGAGCGGGGGCGCCTGAAACATTATGGTGTTTACCTCCGCGGCCAGGAAGGTGAAGGACTAGGGATCTATGACCTGGCCATTTTTTAACATCTTAGTTGATATTACGATTTCTATCAAAAAGAACCTCACTGGGCTATCCTAAATCTCCCTAGTCTGATATCCCCTTAGAGTATATCTAGCTCTGCACGACTGGATGTGTGTTCACTGACCGATATAGCTACATACAATGAGATATAGCTTGAACTTATAATTTTAATGTTTATAAATAAAAATTGTTTTTAGAGTAATCAGTTTTCGGTCTATTAACAGTTGAATTCTCTAATTCTTATTAAAATTGGTGTGTACTATACTGGCAGTATCATGCTGATTCTATACATACCTTTAGTTGTCAGCTCGGATGTATAGGTTTTGAAACACGAGCAAGTAAAGTTTGTAAAATGAGCAGCTTTTTGATCGGCAGCTGCTGCCAATCAACTGATAGCTGGCGTGGATATTCAGCGCTTTAAAGAACAACCAAATGTAGAGCAGCATTGAAGAACAAGGGAAGGATTTTTTCCCTAATATGAGACAATTAGCATGTGCCTCTTGATTTTTTTTTTTTTCCTTACTCTGAACCAACATGTTAACTAATTGATTGAATTCAATTGACTTATGTCTACCTTCAGCCTAAAAAAACTTCTGAAACCTAATTTGAGAGCAGTATGATGTAGAGACAGAGACCCCGATTCCATCAATATATCACTTACTGAGCTGCTTTCTGTAGTTTTGATAAAATCACTGTATAACCATGCCCCCACCACTGATTGGCATCTTTCTGCCTATGCAGAGTGTATAAACAAACCTGCCAATCAGTGGTGTGGGCAGGGTTATACAGAGCTCAGTGTTCAGAGAACTGAAAGATCAGCAGAGGAAATGGAGATTTTATCAAAACTCTATAGCAAGCAGCCCAGTAAGCGACATATCGTTGGAATTGGGGTCTCGGCCTTTGATGTGATTGTAAAAGTCTTTCGACAAATTATCTTTAAAGCAAATCCAATAAATATAAAATCTACAATGAGAAAATAAAGGATTAGAAAGAAATGTATTTCACGATCTATGTTTCATCAGGAACACAATATGGGTATATTGTATTGAGATGGTTTATAGACGGAGAAGTTAAGCGAGCAGGAAAAAGTCGGAGAATCCTAATCGGAACACTTATGAAAACCATGAGGCCATATTTAGTTATCCTAAAATCAATTTTACTAATAAGTTTTTCCTAAAACCCATGTAGCTTCTTCTCGATAAACCTTAAAAAGGCTCATTGATGACTGTGAAATGCGTTGTGCACCAGTTTTTCCCCAGAGAAATGAAAGGTTATTTACAAAGTAGTAAAGTCAAAGGATGACGCTTCTTCTTTCCATCAGATTACAGCGAGATTAGTTTGTAGCTGAGAGCCTAGGAGTGAATCAGGTTAGCATGAAATTGCTGTACAATGAAATTCAGAACTAGCAATCTAACCAGCATGGAGCGTCGGGAGGATGAAAACTGACGTGGTGTTCAAAGGCCTTGCACGATAATGACTGTGTCTGCAGCGATGGTGGCACGGAAATAGTCACATCCTGGGAAAAGTCCCCCTTTTTTAGAGTGGAGATAACTATATACTGTATGTCAGAACCCAAAAATTCAGGAATCCGGCACAGAATCTTCATAAAAAAACGAATTCTATTGATCCATTAAAATCCAATAAAATGGACAAGACGCGTTTCGGGGACACCCTTGTTCACAGTCCGTCTCAATCACAATACAATTCCCCGTTTAAAAGCAGTTGGACTGGCTATTGCCATTCTTACTCTGCACTCACGTTACACCGGTGTACTGCGAGTGCAGTGCGATATTTCTCTCTCCCCATAGACTTGAATGGGTCCGAGAGAAACAAGGATCGCATTCCCCCCTCAGCATGCTGCGATTGTTTTCTCAGTCCGATTAGGGCTGAGAAAATAATCGCTCATGGGTGCTGGCACATAGGGTAATATTGGTCCGAGTCGAATGCAATGTTTTATCGCACTCCACTCACTCCGATTTTCATGCCGTGTGGCTTAGGCCTAAGGCAAAGAATCTGGCAGAAGCGTTATACTTGCCGACCTTCTGCGCAGCTGTAGCACTACTTCCGGGTCTGATCATTAACTCTCATATATATTTACTGCATCCCCCACCCACCGTCAGCCCCGACGACTCTGATTTGCGTCTCCACCTTGTGTAAGCGTATGTGATTGGATGGAATCACACACACTGTATTCATTCCTATAGTGGGGTTAAAAGAAATAAATAAAATAGCGTAGGGTCCTCCCATATTGTGATACACCGCACAGATAAAACATACGGCTACAGGCTGCAGCCCCCCAGCTTTCTGCTTATTTTGGTTGTGAATCAAAATAAGAGGGACCCTATATGGAGCTTTTTGAATTCATTTCATTTTTTTTTGTTTTTATTTATTTTAACGGTGTGTGGTTTGCACCCCCCCCAATTTTGATACCCAGCCATGATAAAGCTGACAGCTGGAGGCTGGTATTCTCAGGCTGGGTAGGCCCATGGTTATTGAGACCCCCCAGCCTAAAAATAGCAGCCTTCAGCTGCCCAGAATTATCGCATCCATTAGATGCGAAAATCCCGACACTTTACTCTGCTTATCCCGATTGCCCTCCTGCGTTGGCATTCAGGGTAATATAAAGGGTTAATGACAGTCACAGCTGCCACTAAGCCCTAGATAAGTAATGGGAGGCATCTTTGGGACCCCCCCAATTACTAATCCTGTTAAGTATAAAGTAATAAACACACACAAAAAAATCCTATATTTTATATAAAATACAAAAAAACACCCTCTTTCTCCAATTTATTATCCCACCAAACACCCAGGTCCGACGTAATCCACATGAGGTCCCACAATGATTCCGACTCTGCTACGTACTGAAATCGCAGCGCGCAGGTATATTGCAGAACATGACCGCTCGCTGTGCTTCAGGCACACACACACACTGAGCCACAGCTGTCAGTGGTGACATCACTGAGTTTATCTGGGGTCACAGCTGGAGGTTTCCACAGTACTGCACCTGTGACCGCAGGTAAACTCACCTCAGGTGAACTCATTCAGTTCAATGAGACCTTTATCTCGTGACAGAAAACCGCGTGTTTTTTGCCAAGAGATACAGATTTGGTGCTGAAATTTATACACCAAATTCCTGCACCAATACTGCATCTCCTGTAAAAAAAACAAACACATCGAAATGCGATTGCACGTCCATTTCTTTTCTTAATCACAGGCGTTTTCCTTTTTTGTTGCCTACTATATTTTCTTTTTTCATTATTTGCATTTCAATTTCAGATAGTATTTTATGTAAATAGTAGTTGGGTCTATAAAGCGTATTTATTAACTGGGGTGCTGAAATAGAAATAGGTTAATTATTGAAATGCCCTCCTCTCTCCTTGGGTCTTAAGGTAAGCTAACTCTTTGAAGTATAATCTCAAACAGTGGGCCATAAAACATATTAAAATACTGGGCTGGACAGATATGAGTCTACAGCTCATAGCTTATGAGGTGGGACAGATGTCCACATAGGAGTCGTCAGGATTTATGAAGCTCAGACAACCAAAGTAAAACATAATAAATCACAAAAAGAGCTAACAAGAACTTGGCCTGTAAACTGCAATTTGGGTTAACCACTTGTGTGTGACTCATGCGACGATCGAGTTGCATCACCCGGCACGGCATGAGTGTATATATTTCTGTGCAGCTGCTTACTCACGTCCAGAGAGCGGCAGGCTGTGCCTGGTGATGCGACTCGATTGTCGAGCTAGTCACATGCAAGTGTGATTCCGGCCTTAAAGGGTATCTGTCAGTAGGTTTTTTCTACCTCATCTGAGAGCAGCATGATGTAGTCAAAGAGACCATGAATCCAAAGATGTATCACTTAGATTGCTGGGTGCAGCTATTTGGACACAATCAAAGATTTTAGTTTTAGCAAAGCAGCAGATCTTAAAAAGCTGCCACCCCCCACACCAGGCTTTTGGTATACATTTCTATAGACAGAAGCTGCTGATCCAAAAGGGGTCGGAGTCGGACTTGAGCTCACGTGCTCCTCAGTCCATAAAGCTACTGAAGCTTAAACTAAAATTGCAAGTAAACAAAAACACACTTTGTGATAAGAGGCACACAGCTGAAATCACTGTGTTAACCCGTACAGCATGCAGTGTTCAGATTACATAGCAAAAACCTGCTGACTGAATCCCTTTAATCCTGCGCTTGGAGCCGAGTGTGGATTGCTATGGCACATCATGGGTTTGGGCAGGATTGCACAGTGCACTCCTGGCTGGGCCAGTGCTGGTGTGGTTCATTGTGACTCTACAAGATTTTACAAGACCCATAAAAGCTTTTGTGAATTGATTTGTCATGTTTCTTTTTTACTTTAAACCTTTTATGCATATCACGGCACTTGGTGGACCTATAAAATGACATTTCATCTGTGTACGTTCTCTTAAGACCCATTGCGCCATGATTTTTCTTATATTTTTGGTTATTTCTTTTAGGTATATTTGTGTCTTCCCAACCACCTTTCGCTCACAGAGGGACATTGTCTGATCGTTCCCTTACAGCACTACACTGCAACGACGCTGCTGGATGAAGACATATGGAATGAAATCCAGGTGATGTAGTCTGTATTATCATAGATTTAGTTGACAAGCGTGAGAAAAACCCGACAAGTCTATAAAGTATCCATAATCCTAACATTGATCCAATTAAAGGACACACAGCCTGATGAGGACACCCATTGTTATACATTCATATCCTCTTCTGTGTCGTCTGGATTATTTTTGGAATATGCTACATGTAATTTTTAGGCATCCAGAATGTTCATGATTTAGTAACTTCATCTCTAGTGTGCTCTGTATATGCTTTCTATATGTTTTATATCTAGGTTATTGTTATGGTTCAGTATGTACAAACAACACTTAGACCACTTCTTTGCAAAACTGGAGGCCCAGGCAGCGTTGAGGTGTGGCAAATGTGGAAATTTGCCCATAACCTCAGTTATATTTGAGCACTGGATAGGAGTATTGCGTGCTAAATATATGCCAATGCTGCTGTATCTGTGCACTACTTGGTAGTATTTATATTTATGGAAAAGATAAAGCAGATCTTGCTGGAAGCACACCGTCTGATGCACCCATGTCCTTTTTGTCACTATGCATTAATTCAGCTGTAGTTTTCATACCCATAGTAATCCCTAGCTCATTCCGTATGTCCCTCACTATTGATATATAACTCCTACCTTAAAGGGTATTTGTCAGCAGGTTTTTGCTCCATAAGCTGAGAGCAGTATGAAGTAGTGGCATAGATACTGATTACAATAAGGTGTCATTTACTTGACTGTGTCTTGCTATTTCAACTAAATCAGTGTTTTATCAGCAGGAGAGTCTCACAACAGGCCTTCTAGTCAACTCGTTCTAGAAACCTCCCCTTCCCGGGAGCTGATTCCAGGGATGAGTCACTTGTTAGGCTGCTTGCTGTCATTTTGATACAATCCCTGTTTTCTCTGTGGCAGAACTACCAGTTCTCTGGTTGCTGATTGCTGTACAACCCTGCCCCCACCAGTGATTGGCAGCTTTCTGTGTACAAATATACATTGACAGAAAGCTGCCAATCAGTGGTGGGGGCGGGGTTGTACAGTGATCAGCAACCAGAGAATTGGTAGTTCTGCCACAGAGAAAACATTGATTGTATCAAAATTACAGCAAGCAGCCCTGCAAGTGACTCATCCCTAGAATCAGCTTCTCAGCCCCTACATCATGCTGCTCTGATTGTATAGAAAAAAAACTATTGACAGATTCCCTTTAAATCCTGTTTTTTTTAAATGTTGTCTCTCTCCAGTAGAGGACTTTACTAATGTTTATTTGACCTTATCGTTCTAGATGTTCCGTAAAACATTGGTCAAGCTGTTTGCCGATAAAGGACTGGATTGTGTCTTTCTTGAAACAAACATAAACCTGAAAAAACGCTTTCATCTGGTCTATGAATGTATCCCCCTGCCGAAGGAAATTGGAGACATGGCACCCATTTATTTCAAGGTGGGTAAACCTCAAATATTTCATTACTTTAGAACCATGCAAACTTATGGTAACTATGAGCTGATTATATTGGGGAGAAAAGACTATCTCAGTACAGTGTCCCCCAGTGTTATGATCCTCTGTGATCACATCCACCAAGGTGTACTACCCATATGTATTGCATAGCTATCATTTAATTTTCACATATTGATCTCCTTTATGTTCTATGACTCTTGGAATATATGGGAAAGTCAGTAAAAATGCTATTTCTCTGTCCCTTTATTGGGGGACACAAAACCATGGGATAGTCTGCCTCCACCTGTAGGCTGACACTAGTATGACCCAGAATAAATTGTCTCCTTCCCAACAGGCTATGCCTTGTCTGCTAGCCACCGGCCTCCTCCGTTTTTTCTAGTGTCATTTGGAGGAAAGGTTTGCTGTTGATACTAGGTTAGGTGTTACCCGTTTTGGGTATCAGATTGTAACCATACGATCTGTTTCACACACTTAGCAACAGAGAGTACAGTCTGTGTCCTCTTGTGTAGGTTTTGGCATGACTGAAGTACTTGACATGAAGTTAGGTATAGGGTGGAGGTCTATATGCCAGCTGGCTCCTGCCCACTCGACCTTCAGGACAGGTAAAGTATTACCCTGTCGTGTCTCGTTCCTTCCTTCCCTTTGATGTCCAGAGTACCACCGCTGTCTGTTAGCGGGGCGTTCTGGTGGGGAGCCCCAGGAGTGAAGGAGAGGGTTGCGCAGTAGTCAGCATTACCGCGGTTTCTCTCTTGCCAGTTTGGGTGATCACTTTCCCAGGCTGGGGGTGTGGTTTTCGTCCATCAGTCACCTCGGCGCTTCTGTCCAATCAGAGCACCGCTTGGTCACCTGATGTAGCTGGGCATTCCGGGGCAGGCTCCTATCTGAGTTGCTCCTCCTAAGGCCCCGTTACACGCAACGACGTATCTAACGATATATCGCCGGGGTCACGGATTCCGTGACGCATATCCGGCATCGTTAGCGACGTCGTTGCGTGTGACAGCAAGGTGCGACTGTTAACGATGGTAAATACTCACCTTATCGTCCATCGTTGACACGTCGTTCCTTTTCAAAAAATCATTGTTGAGCTCGCAGGTTGTTCGTCGTTCCCGAGGCAGCACACATCGCTACGTGTGACACCTCGGGAACGACGAAGTACAGTTTACCTGCGGCCGCCCACAATGAGGAAGGAAGGAGGTGGGCAGGATGTTGCGTCCCGCTCTTCTCCGCCCCTCCACTTCTATTGGGCGGCCGCTTAGTGACGCCGCTGTGGCGCCGAACGAAACGCCCCTTTAGAAAGGAGGCGGTTCGCCGGGAAACAGCGATGTCGCTAAGCAGGTAAGTCCGTGTGACGGGTCCAGACGATTTTGTGCGCCACAGGCAGCGATATGCCCGTGACGCACAAGCGACAGGGGCGGGTGCTTTCACCAGCGATATCGCTGCATGTAACATCCCCTTTAGTCCGCTCTTCCGCTGCGCATCTTTCTCTTACAAGTTTTTGGGCGTGGACGCTGGCAACACTCGGGTACATTCCTCTCATCTGCAGGAGACCTCAGGGTGGATTTAGCGGCTGGCTCTGACACATCATTAGAGTGCTTTCTCATCGTACCTCGAACCGTGTAGGCTGTTCCCATCTGGGAGGTGACTTTTTGGGCCTCCAATGGCGTTTCTTTCTGCTCTCCGGTCTTGTGTGTTTTCCACTTATGTCGCTCCTTCTGTTTTTCAGACGTCAGAGTGAAGAGAGGACACCCTCCAGCCCAACCCGCACTGCTTACTATTAGGCTTGTGCTGTGTGTAGGACGGCAGCAAGTTTGCTACCAGCCAATCTATACTTTATTGTGCTGTCTGTACACCTCCCCCTCCCTTTCAGATGTCGATTTGGGTCCTCTATTTTCTGAGCAGAATGTCACCTCCTGTCTGGGCTCGTGATCTGACTCAGGAGGTCACTGTACTAACCAGGGTGTCAAAGACACTGGTTACCATTATGCCACGTTTTCCGATGACGTCGGCAGTCCCAGGAGTTCTGGCCGCTTCTGCTAGTGAATCAGACCCTCCAGTGATTTCTCATCTGTTCGGTAGGTCCTGGCTGCGATCTAAGTGTCAGTGGGTTACTTCCTCTTATCCTTCTCTGTATATACTATCAGTGGCTTTTCCTTTTCGTTTGGAGGGCCTTCCGCAGTGCGATCATACTCTGGCTACAGTGCGGAATCAGTGTTATGCCCTTATCAGGTTGAAAAGTTGAGGGATATGATGGGAGTTTATTTACAGCAGTCTAAACCCTAGGAAAGACTCGACCACTGTAATTTCTCCCAAGTGAGAAGAGACTAGCTCATCAGTCCTCCACCTGGATCTTGCGGTGTCTAGGCACATGTTCTCTCTGGCTTTGCATGACGGTCTTGGGACAAATGGTGGTGGCCTTCGAGGCTGTCCCATTCGGTCAGTTTCATTCAACCCCTCAGGTGGTGGTTAACCGCTTCCCTTCTTATTTGGGATTGCTTCTTCTGA
This sequence comes from Anomaloglossus baeobatrachus, assembly GCF_048569485.1. Lineage (NCBI taxonomy): Eukaryota > Metazoa > Chordata > Amphibia > Anura > Aromobatidae > Anomaloglossus > Anomaloglossus baeobatrachus. The sequence continues at coordinate 1,740,302 of NW_027441779.1, read as the reverse complement.
GCCATTCAGTGCCAGGTTCTGACTTTGGTTGCCAGTCTCACAGAATAAGGGACAGTATTTCATCGTTTTTCAGCCCAGGGAACATGGAACAGTCAGGAGAGACTTCTCCCAATAAACATTCTGGAGCTCCAAGGGATTCATCGAGCTGTTCTCTATTGGCAACAGCTACTTCTAGGATTTCCAATCAGGGTCCAGTCAGACACTGCCACAGCGGTGGCCTATATTAACCGTCAGAGTGGAACAAGGAGTGAGTTAGTCATGATGCAGGTAGCAAGGAACCTAGATTGGACAGAAAGTAAGATTCCTCTGATCTCAGCGGTTCACATTTCCTATGTAGACAATTGGGTGGCAGACTTTCTATGTCACAGCGAATAGATCCAGGAGAATGAGTTCTTCATCAGGCGGTGTTTGATCAAATCTTTTAGCGTTGGGGCATTCTAGACACCAATCTAATGGCATCCAAGCTAAACCGCAAGGTTCCGAAATTTGATGCAAGAACTCCGATCCCTCAGGCGGTCGGGGCTGACGCTCTAGTGATTCCCTGGTCCCAGTTGTTGCTGCCATATGTCTTTCCACCACAACCTCTTCTTCCCAGGTTTCTCAAGAAGGTTAGAGGAGAGGAGATTCCAGTCATTTTAGTAGCCCCAGATTGACCTCGAAGGGCTTGGTATTTGGATGTCCTCAATCTTCTGGGCTGTGTTCCATAGCCCCTTCTGGCATGCCCAGACCTTTTATCCCAGGGTCCATTCTTAGGAACTTAGGAACTTAGCAGTGAATCCACAGATCAAGACTTTTCTCCAGGGTGTGACACATATTAAGCCTCCTTATTTTGCCACCTTTTGAGTCCTGGGATCTTAACCTGGTTTTGGAGGCTCTTCAGTTTCCCCCTTTTTGAGCCCATCAAGGAGATTTTGGTGCTTCTACTGTTCTAAAAGTTAGCTTTCTTTATAGTCATTACTTCCATCAGAAGGGTTTCAGAACTGGCAGCCTTTTCTTGCCATGCTTCTTACCTCATTCTTTCCAATAATAAAGTAGTGCTGAGGTCGCGTCCGATTTACCTTCCAAAGGTTCTTTTTGCTTTTCATCTTAATGAAGTCATTGTCTTGCCTTCCCTGCTCCGTCTCACCCAGTGGAAAAAAGACTGCACAGTCTGGATGTGGTCTGGGCCGTACGGTGCTACTAATTGTCCACCTCCCCATTTAGGTGAACTGTTTTTTTATTTGGCCTGCTCAATGATCCTATTGGGGGACAAACCACCTCAAAAGCGGCTATTGCATGTTGGATTAGGACAGCCATTTTTCGGTCTTATAATTCAAAGAATAGGGCGCCCCCCTTTCTCATCAGGGCATATTCTACGTGTGCTGTGGGAGCTTCCTGGGCATCAGTTCAAACATTTTCAGAATTTCACATGATCCACATCTTTGCTTCGGGAGATGCAAGTTTGGGCAGGAAGGTTTTGGTAGGCAGGTGTGGCTCAGGTGTCCGCTTGAGTTCTTCCTGTAAGTTCTGTGGTGCTAACAGAATGTTTACTTTATTTTTTCCACCCTAGGTACAGATTTGGGATGTCCCATGGTTCTCTGTCTCCCAATGAAGCAACCGAGAATTGTACTTTTTCGATACTCACCTTAAAATCTTTTTTTCGTTAATCTTCATTGGGGGACAGAGCTCCCTCCCTTGATTGCCGGTATAGCGTGTATTTATGTTGTTCTTTCCTTAACAAATTACTATAATTTTTTTATTTTCTTTTTCTCTTCCTCTTCATACAAGGTATAGTCTGCTGGGGAGGAAACAATTTTTTTATGTAATATTTAGTGTCAGCCTCCAGGTGGCTGCAGACTAGCCCAAGGTTCTGTGTCCCCCAATGAAGACTAAAGAGAAACAGATTTTACAGTTAGTACCAAAAATCTACATTATTCAAAATGAAGTAAAATCGTGAAAATAATTTGAACTTTGTTCTTCCTTTTTTCTTCTGCATTCTTCTGGTTCTATCATCTTTTTCATGATGCTTCTTCTTGTTTCATCCTCCTCCTCCCCTTCCTCCTTCTTCTTCCTTCTTCTTCCTTCTTCTTCCTTTTTCTTCCTTCTTCTTCCTCCTTCTTCCTCCTTCTTCTTCTTTCTTCCTCTTTCTTCCTCTTTCTTCCTCTTTCTTCCTCTTTCTTCCTCTTTCTTCCTCTTTCTTCCTCTTTCTTCCTCTTTCTTCCTCTTTCTTCCTCCTTCTTCCTCCTTCTTCCTCCTCCTTCTTCCTCCTCCTTCTTCCTCCTCCTTCTTCCTCCTCCTTCTTCCTCCTCCTTCTTCCTCCTCCTTCTTCCTCCTCCTTCTTCCTCCTCCTTCTTCCTCCTCCTCCTTCTTCCTCCTTCTTCCTCCTTCTTCCTCCTTCTTCCTCCTTTCTCCTTTCTTCTTCTTATTCTTCTTCTTCCTCTTCTTCCTCTTCTTCTTTCTTCTTCCTTTTCCTCTTCTTCTTTCTACTTCTTTCTTCTTCTTCTCTCTTCTTCTTCCTCTTCTTCTTTCTTTTTCCTCTTCTTCTTCCTTTTCCTCTTCTTCTTTCTACTTCTTTCTTCTTCTTCTTCTTCTTCTTCTTCTTCTTCTACTTCTTTCTATTTTCTTCTTCTTCTTCTTCTTCTTCTTCTTCTTCTTTCTACTTCTTCTTCTTCTTTCTTCTTCTTTCTTCTTCTTCTTCTTCTTTCTTCTTCTTCTTTCTTCTTCTTCTTTCTTCTTTCTTCTTCTTTCTTCTTTCTTCTTCTTCTTTCTTCTTCTTTCTCTTTCTTCTTCCCCCTCCTCCTTCTTCTTTCTCTTTCTTCTTCCCCCTCCTCCTTCTTCTTTCTCTTTCTTCTTCCCCCTCCTCCTTCTTCTTTCTCTTTCTTCTTCCCCCTCCTCCTTCTTCTTTCTCTTTCTTCTTCTTTCTTCTTCTTTCTTCTTCTTTCTTCTTCTTTCTCTTTCTTCTTCCCCCTCCTCCTTCTTTCTCTTTCTTCTTCCCCCTCCTCCTTCTTTCTGTTTCTTCTTCCCCCTCCTCCTTCTTCTTTCTCTTTCTTCTTCCCCCTCCTCCTTCTTCTTTCTCTTTCTTCTTCCCCCTCCTCCTTCTTCTTTCTCTTTCTTCTTTCTTTCTTTCTTTTTTCTTCTTCCTTCACTCTCCTATATTACTTACTGGACTTACTTGTGTCAGGCGTAATATTATTCAAGACAGATCTCAACCTTAAATTAATTGGGCATCAGGTTTTTTGTTTTTGTTTTTTTTTTTTTGCTAGACCAGATTAATGTAAACTGACCACTCAACTATAATTTCTCTGTGAACGATGCCTCCTCTCCAGTCTGCCATTCCCAGATTTGTTTTAACAAGTTTTTGTATTAGTTTTCTACAGTTTTATAGAAATATGTAAAAAAATAAAACCAAAACAATAATCGAAAATTTTCTGTTCCATATATGAATATTGAATTTTCCAGTCTTCAGCATAAAAAATTAAACTTTAGCCCATACGAAATCCTGAAGTAATATGAAGTCTTGTAACGAGCGGCGTAAAGATCACATCTTTTCATTCAGTCAACAGCTCGGCATATGGAGGGATTTCCTGCACACCTAGTAGAAACTCATTATCCCAGATTTATAGGAGGTTATTGCAGACATAAATCACACCTCGATATGTTCTGCCGCAGAGGTGAAGTACATTGCAAATGGAACTCGGAATAAGCAATTGTCACCGAGTGTCCAGAAACACATTCACTGAAATGACACCGAGCCCGGGGGAGATTTCATTAGGCAAAAAACAGCCGACACAACATTTACTCTTGACACTTGCTGGCCTTCGTGCCTGCTCCTTTACCGCCACTCGTGTTATTCCGTAGACTTCATGTGAGATGATGTTCTTTTATATCTGGCTGGTGACATGAGCAGTACTTGCTATTTAAAGTTCTTGGTATCAGATGGTGATACATAGATCTTGTCTTTCGATGGAATACGAAAAGTATAAAGCATAAAAATGATAAAAGTAATATATATCTAGTATAACCTCATCACAAACCTCATCCTACATGTTCCTTTGTGCAAAAGGAAATCTAATTAAAATTGAAGAAAATCTGTATACTCCCCAGCTTTTTGCATTTTGTGTCTTAATGCTTCGTGTTAAGGCCCTGTTACATGCAACGACGTATCTAACGATATATCGCCGGGGTCACAGATTCCATGACCACATCCGGCATCGTTAGCGACGTCATTGTGTGTGACACCAACGAGCGGCCGTTAACGATAGAAAATATTCACCAAATGGGCCATTGTTGACACGTTGTTCAATTTCAAAAAATCGTTCATTGTTTAGGACGCAGGTTGTTCGTCATTCCCGTGGCAGCACATATTGCTATGTGTGACACCTCGGGAACGACAAAATACAGCTTACCTGCGGCCGCCGGCAATGAGGAAGGAAGGAGGTGGGCGGGATGTTACTGCCGCTCATCTCCACCCCTCCGCTTCTATTGGGCGGCCGCTTAGTGACACCGCTGTGACGCCGCACAAACCGCCCCCTTAGAAAGGAGGCGGTTTGCCGGCCACAGCGACGTTGCTAGGCAGGTAAGTCCGTGTGACGGCTCCTAACGATATTGTGCGTCACGGGCAGCGATTTGCCCATGACACACAAATGACGAGGGCGGGTACGCTCGCTAGCGATATCGCTGCGTGTGAAGCCCCCTTTAGTATTAACTTTTTAGCGGTTTTTAGTTTTTTGGGTTTTTTTTCCCCACCTTCGAAGGAGCTGCTAATAAACTCCTGATTCGGTTAACATGTCTAATGGTGACAATCATAGCCATAAGCTGCTAAAATGTAGAAACCATGCTGTAACATCGAAAGTAGGGGGTACAAAGCTTTGTTCTGAACACTTTGGGAGTTTGTTTTTGCCATTTTCTTTTAAGTCAATGCATTCCACATTGATGACCAAGGTTTCTGTTTTTGGTACAGAAAGCAATTCTGGAATCAGATGAGGAATGGTCCATGAATAAGAAGCTTATAGACCTGTCTATGAAGGATGTTCGACGATCAGTAAGTAGCTCGCGAGTCTTATTAATCTCTCATCAGTCAGTAGTGTCCACCATGACCCTATTTGTAGGGTCCACAATGTCAACTATCATCATCTGAGGCAGTGCACACATGGAGGGTGGAGGTGCTACACTGAACTGATGACACAAAGTCACAACCTGCTTCCAGAATGAATCTAGTGTTGGCGGGTTAGATTTGACTCTGGAACAGAAGTAGTTATGTACCTCTTGAAGAAGTCATGTATGGTCCAGTTGGTGATTGAATGGTATACCAAGTAAGTTTGGGGCCCCAAATAAAGAGCTGAAACCCACTCTACAAAAATCGCATCCAGGAAACCAACACAATGACTATGGTATAGTGAGAAACTGAGGCTCGAAACTTGTCCCTCAAGCTTAAGGGACCCTATGATATCCCTGTCCTCAGGAGTGTGATGAAACCTCACAGATAAAGACAGACCAGAGAAAGCCAAAACTCTGTCACACCGCACGCACACAAAAAGGTAAAGAGAATAAGAGGTTCAGGAGGAAAAATGAGATCAGGAAGGCAGCTACAAAATAACAGGGGGTAAACTACACAACCGCACCAAGCATTGAGAACAACTTTCACCACGAAGTCTGTGACACCACACCTCACAGACCAACTTACAATAAACTATAGCTGGAATGAGTGTGAGGTTTCAACCAGCATAAATAGGAGGGGGGCATATATGATAGGTCTCCCCACAACATGTGACCAAAGGAGCTTGCATACCAGCAGAGATTAACTCTTGCTTGCCTGCCTTTAAATCGGCACACATCACGTCGACGCCTGAGTCTGCTTGTGTTGATCCCAGACACCAGAGAAACCATTGGGTGGAGTGTCAGAATCTGCAATCTGAACTGAGCCCAATGCCGCCATGACAGTTGACGACGTTTGTGTAAAATTTAATGTGACAGAAACATAATGTGTGACCAATGTACAATTATTTTGATCTCCACTCATCTAAACTTTCCTTGTTCTCCCATTCAGTTCTTTGCTCCTTCCCTGTTCCCATCAATCCCAGTTAATATGCACAAATCTCTCCTTTGAGTTGAGCTAGGCCTGTAGGAACCCATAGTCTCGTATTTCCAGATACCCTATTAATGAAACCTCAGCAGCTTCTCCGATGCTTTGAACGGTTGTGCTTGGCTCAAGCCTGTAGGGATTAGGCTGGTGATGGTGACACTTTTCTCAGTTTGGCACAAGTGGGCTGGTATCTTTTACGTAATTGTCATCACCTTTCTTCAAATTGACAACCAAAGACTCTGTGACTTCATTTGAGAAAAAATGTACTACTCCATGCTTGCGTAGTCTAAGGTTATGATGCATTATGTAGCCAATTTCAGTTCAACATTGCTTAAAGGGGTAATTAGACTCTAATTACCTACACATCGATGGTGCACAGGGTTGGGGACGCAAAGTGTGCGTAAGTCTGGTGCTTTTGATACGTCGCGCTTGTGCAGTGAGTCAGCAGATACCTGTACATGTGGCATCACCGGCCACATGCTCCTCCTATATGGAAACAAGCAGAATGAGTAGCATAGGTGCATGATACCGGTCACGGGCACACAATATCTGGAGCCGTGGTGGCATCAAACCCCATTGATATCAAGTACAGATTACCCCTTTAATAAAACCATTCAATCCACGATCCAAAGTCTCTAAAGCCATGACTATTTCTAAGCTAAGCAGCATTACAACTGTGGAGCACATGAGATATTCCCTGCATAGACTCCCTCATCTTTTATCTGAAAAAGCAGACTGAACTCTCCCGAACCGCTCTGCTGATCCTAGGGACTTCTGCTGCCATAAAGTGATTCCGACATGTTCCTTTCTATCCCACATATCACTACAATGAGTGGAAGACTGAAGCGGGAAGATGAAACCTTAACGCTTTGTCTACTGTTACACTCAGATCTGTAGTTTTAACCTTAACACTTCTCTCCACTAAGGATCCTAAAATTAAGTCTCTGGGTACCCAAGTCCACCAAGAATACAGACCGTATGTGAGCTAGAAAGTTGAGATACCAATCCCAGATGCTGTCATTCAGTTTGGCAGGTTGCTTCATGGCCCGGTGCACCCAGCTATTTTTCAGATTATTAGGGTGCTCTACGCTAACATTTATTTATTTGCTGTTCTATATTACCCGACTTCAAGGTCCTGTGGCCCAGGTGGCTCAATAACCACGAATACTGAGCAGGAACATTGTCCCAGGATCTCCCACATGATAGTAGAAGACAGTCTAAAAGTGACCTTTCCATGTGCCGTCCGGGGGGACGTCTTTTCCTTGGTGTGCTGGTATTTCATGATCTGAATACCAGGAGGTCGGGGAATAGATCTGCTACATCTACTTATGCGCCTAGCGTTGTAATTTATGCACAGCATTAATAAATATGCACAGCATGCTCTCATTTTTATCACATTAATTATGCCGGGAGCGAAAATCATTTCAGTGAAATTTTTTTTCCATCCCAAGAGTGAATGAAAAGCTTCTCGAACATTGACGGAATGTCTCCAAGTGCGTGAAGAACGAATATGCTGCTCCCATGTCATATCTGTGTGTGCAAGTGTATTTCTATCATATAGGTTATGTCTGTACAGTGCACACGTATTTAATGTCTTTATATACTCCTATCTATCTGTCTATCCAGTAATTGAAGCAGCAAAAAAAATACAGTAAATGGAAACAAACTAATGGTGCAAACCTCCTGGACTACTAATCCCATAATCCATCCGATATATAAAAATATAGAGAGCCAGCACTCCATTAGTAGATAAAGTGTGGGCTTCATTAGCACATGTGGCTTTTCTGCCCTCCTGTCCTACCGTGTTTCGTCGAAAATAAACCCTACCCTAAACATAAGCCCTAGTAGGAATTTTCTGTCTTCTCAGAGTAAAGCTTAAATATAAGCCCTACCTCGAAAATAAGCCCTAGTTATGATTCAATAATGAAATGTCCATGCAGCTAAAATAGTTAAAGAATCCAGCAGGCCTCTTCATTAAAGAAAGCAGACACGCCCAAAAGAAAGAAGACAGAAGACCTTGCAATCTTACTCACTAGACCCTCGAACGGGACGCTGTTGAACACACAAAGGACCTGCGGTGGAATGCATACACACACACTCCCCGAATGATACCATACTGCTTCGGGTATCTGGGATGCAGTGGAACGCATCGAGGACCTGTGTTCCACCACAGGTCCTCCATGTGTTCCATCGAAGGTCCTCATGTTCCACAGTGCTGCTGGCCGGAATCAGCACAGTATCACCGGATGGTTCTGTGTGTTTGTGTATATATATGATATTCCTGCGATCTGACGTGTGTGTGTGTGTGTGTGTGTGTACCGGCCGGAAGCAGGGGAGTACCACTGTGTAGCACACAAGGACCTGTTGGGGGTGCACGCTGTGGATCGCAGGAGGATCTGCGAGCGACGCAGGGGTCCGGTGTCTGGTAAGTATTAGTGATGAGCGAGTACTAAAATGCTCGGGAGCTCGAGGCTCGGGCCGAGCATCTCAAAATACTCGTGTACTCGGCCCGAGCACCGAGCCCAATGTTATCCTATGGGAGACCCGAGTATTATTCTGAAATGACCCCCGGCAGCATGTAGAAACCATAAAACTGTAAATTAAAAAAAAAAACGTGCGTGTGTGTGTAAGCGTGCATATATATATACACGCGGAGTGGAGTGCGGGAGGGGCCGTAGCCGAGCGGGGAAGTGTCGGGCTAAAGGCACGGTCACGCTGTGCGGGCTGGCCAATCACTGCAATTCCACAACAGGGCTGTGGCATTGCAGTGGTCTGCCAGCCAATCCCTGCATAAGGGATGGCTGTAAAAAGAGCGCCAACATGAAGACCACGAGTACAGCACGAGTATCGCGAGATTACTCGGTCCCCGCCGAGTAGCCCGAGTACATTGATACTCGTGCGAGTACCGAGTAGTAACAAGCATACTCGCTCATCACTAGTAAGTATGATTCTCCTAGGGGGTGTCTTCCATTTTTTAGGGGTAAACTTACCCCATCCCGTGTTTCCCCAAAAATAAGCCTTAGGGCATTTTTCAGGGCAAAAAATAATATAAGACAGTGTCTTTATTTTTGGAGAAACACAATACATCCATAGGCATTAATATGGCGTTGCATCTCACTTTGCAGCTATAACGGGTCCCACGCTTCTGGGAAGGATTACTACAAGATTTTTACCCCATCGTCCTGAATAGAATTTGTGAGGTCAGACACTAGTGCTGAGGAGAGGCCGAGCTCACAATCTCCGTTCTAGTTCATCCCGAAGAGGTTGAGGTCCTGGACCCTTCCTCACCAAATTCACCCAACAATTTAATTATGACCTTGTGCCGGAAGACTCTTTCCTCATCTATGACATCTATAAGCCTTAAAATAATTGTGTTGTAGAAAAGAACTTCAGTAAGTTTTTATTCCATTTTTCTATGATCGACCTACAGCTGTAGCAGAGTTACTTTGTACATTCATGCTGTGCTGTTCATGACTGCACAGAAATGCTCATTTACGCCTTATTGTGTCAGCCACTGTGAATGCTCTCCTCTCCTAACCAATGCACATGGACCTTCAAGTATCTGTATCTAGAAAAGGAAATCTTGCCGTTTCCACATGGAGCCTCAGTATAGCCTTAAACTTTTTGTTCTGTAGAGATCATGTCTCCGCAGATTCATTGTCATCACAGGCAGGATTACAATGAAAGATATCACCTATATAAAGATAGCAAAGGATCCACCTTTTAGGGTCCCGTTACACGTAGCTACATTCCAGCGATCCTAACAACAATACGACCTGGTCAGGATCGCTGGTACGTCGCTACCTGGTGGCGAGTGAGCTGGCAAACAGGTAGATCTAATTAACGACACAGCAACTATAAGGCGATCCGTACAACGACCTCGGCGGTCGTTGGGACTCTGTCACCAACTATTCTGATGACTCAGACCTCAATAGAGGCGTAGTGTTTCCACCCAGGCGTGCCAACGAGGTTTCTCGTCGTTGTTATGTCGTCAAACACAGCGATGCATGCTGCCCAGCAGGACACGAACGATCAGAAAATGAACCAGGATGTTCAGGTCCAATCTGCGATATCACAGCGGGGGACCGGTCGCTGCTATGTGTCGCACATAGCGAGATCGCCAGTGAGGTTGCTGTTGCGTCACAAAACCTGGGATGTTCCAGCTATCTCGCTAACGGCATCGCTATGTGTAACGGGGCCTTTAGAATATATCATGGTCACAGCTCCCCTCGCCTCCTCCCCCCTCCCTGCACCATGATCTCTACACAGCTCGCAGAGTATGTCAGTGGCCCATCTCCAGACTACAGGTTTCATTTGGTCCCCTTGACTGCAGAGCTACAGAAAATACAAAGAAATTACAGTCAGACAATATGAAAAAGAGATTAGAAAGAAACTGTGGGTTCAATCACTAATGCAGAATATAGGTGTTTGTAATACTGTTGAGCGGGTTTATGGGCAGAGGTTGCCCAGTCTCGGGCCGCTCCATGAATACATTTTGGAAATGATTCCACTATAATTAGATTAGATAATAATCCTGTCCGAGTGATGACTTTTTCCTTAAAAATAATTTCCATCAAAAGAATACAGCCATGCGGAAAGAGCGGATAAGCTGATTACTGCAGGTCGCTTCCAAGGTGGGGGAGACGAGAGGGGTCAGATCACGGTTAATTTAGAGTATGAAGACACCAGGATCAGTGAAATGGTGTCAAGCAGAAGCACGGTAAGGCCTGATTAAATGTATTAAGAGTCAGAAGAAGGATGATAGATGGTAAGCGAGCAGGAGAAAGTCAGAGAATCCTCTCCATAACACTTATGAAAACCGTGAGACCTCATTCAGTCATTCCCACATGATATATCGTCCTATATCATAAAATGTATCTTACTAATACGTTTTTCAAAACTCTACATGGCTTCTTCTCTTGAGGGAAGAAGTGTCATGACTTGTTACACCGGTGGTTCCTATTTCAGGACCACGCTGGTATCGGTGAGCTCCGCACCACTACCCATTCTGTCACAAGTTAGTAAAGGCAGACGACAAGGTGTGTGTGTGTGGGGGGGGGGGCTGGATGTTATACACCAGGGGCGATGGCAATCAATGGAAATCCTGAAATCAATGATTAGGATGTTGGAGCCATATCTATCTATCTACTGCTCTTTGATATAGTATTCATACCCTGTGAAATTTTCCACATTTCTTTTCACGTTACACACACAAACTTAGATGTCTTTTATTGGGATTTTATCTGATATACTAACACTAAGTAACAAGTATTCAAGAAGAGTAAAGGAAATGATACGGGGTTTTCTAAATATTTTAAAACCAGAAATTTGGATATTGTGATGTGCATTTATATTCAGCCCCCCCAAGTCAATACTTTTTGGGACCACCTTTTGCTGTAATTACTGCTGCAAGTCTTTTAAGGATGTCTCTACCAGCTTTTCACAACTAGAGGCTGTAATTTTTGCCCATTCTTTTCAAAAATGGCTCTAGCTCAGCGAGATTGGACGTCTGTGAACAAGCAATTTTCAAGTCTTTTCATAGATTCTCAATGGGATTTCCATCTGGACTGTGATAGGGGTCATTTACACACAGGAATATTCTTTGATCAAAAGCAGTGTTCCTCAACTCCAGAACTCAAAAGTTACCAACAGTGCATGTTGTCAGGATTTCCTTACTATTGCACAGGTGCTAATTTAATCACAGGTGATGATTCCAAATCCTGGCAATACTAAGGAAATCCTGAAAATATGCACTGTTGGTGGCTCCTGAGATCTGCAGTTGGGGAACACTGATCTAAACTATTCATTGTGGCTTTGGCAGTATGGCTAAAGCCAGCTTTACACGTTGCAATTTGTTGTGCAATCACGTTTGCGATGTGACACGCCCAGATCGCATATGTGATCTAATGAGATCGCACGTAGGTCGTTTATTTGCTGTCACACATGCGTTAGTAGTCTATGTTAAATTGATCAATTTTGTGTGCGAGCCTTTAGATCATGTGTTCTGTGACGTATGCATTGGGCACCCTTTTTTTTTTTTAATTTATTGACTTGCCAAGCGTGTGTAATGTGTAGGGATGTGTTTTTACTATGTCATCTGCCATTCAGCTCTGCTACATGGCCGCTGACAGCAGACACAGACAGCCATGTAGCAGAGCTTAATGGCAACAGACACAGCCACACGATCAGAATGAACTCGGGTGAACTTCACCCGACTTCATTGTCATGCTGCGGCTCTGTCTGTGTCGCATCCTGATTAACGGTCACCCGTGAAGGACTCACCGGTGACCGCTAAACTCCTGAGTAACTTAATTGAGCAGCCCTCTCTCATATACTCACCGATCCCCGATCTCCGGCGCGGTGCTGCACGGCATTCACACTGCTCCGGCGGCTTTTACTATTTTGAAAAAGCCGGCCGGTCATTAAACAATCTCGTATTCCCTGCTTTCCCCACCCACCGGCGCCTATGATTGGTTGCAGTGAGACACGCCCCCACGCTGAGTGACAGGTGTCTCACTGCACCCAATCACAGCAGCGAGTGGGCGTGTCTATACTGTGTAGTGAAATAAATAATTAAATAATTAAAAAAAACGGCGAGCGGTCCCCCCCAATTTTAAAACCAGCCAGATAAAGCCATACAGCTGAAGGCTGGTATTCTGAGGATGGGGAGCTCCACGTTATGGGGAGCCCCCCAGCCTAACAATATCAGTCAGCAGCTGCCCAGAATTGCCGCATACATTAGATGCGACAGTTCTGGGACTGTACCCGGCTCTTCCCGATTTGCCCTGGTGCGTTGGCGGGGTAATAAGGAGTTATTGGCAGCCCATAGCTGCCAATAACTCCTAGATTAATCATGTCAGGCGTCTCCACGAGATACTTTCCATGATTAATCTGTAAGTGACAGTAAATAAACACACACACACCTGAAAAATCCTTTATTAGAAATAAAAAAACACAAACATATACCCTGGTTCACCACTTTAATAAGCCCGAAAAAGCCCTCCATGTCCGGCGTAATCCAGGATGGTCCGGCGTCGCATCCAGCTCTGCTGCATGGAGGTGACTGGAGCTGCAGAAGACACCGCCGCTCCTGTCAGCTCCACACAGCAACTGAGGTGAGTAGCTGAGCGGTCACTGAGGTTACCCGCTGACACTGGATCCAGCGGTGGCCGCGGGTAACCTCAGTGACAGCTCAGCTGATCGCGCTATTCCCTTCATTAGCTGCGTGGAGCTGACAGGAGCGGAGGTGTATGCGGCAATTCTGGGCGGCTGCTGGCTGATATTGTTAGGCTGGGGGGCTCCCCATAACGTGGAGCTCCCCATCCTGAGAATACCAGCCTTCAGCCGTATGGCTTTATCTGACTGGTTTTAAAATTGGGGGGGACCGCACGCCGTTTTTTTCAATTATTTAATTATTTATTTCACTGCACAGTATAGACACACCCACCGGCTGCTGTGATTGGGTGCAGTGAGACATCGGTCACTCAGCGTGGGGGCGTGTCTCACTGCAACCAATCATAGGCGCCGGTGGGCGGGGAAAGCAGGGAATACGAGATTGTTTAATGAGCGGCTGGCTTTTTCAAAATAGTAAAAGCCGCCGGAGCAGTGTGAATGCCGTGCAGCGCCGGGGATCGGTGAGTATGAGAGAAGGGGGTAAGAGGGATAGACTGACATGGACAGAAAGAGAGGGCCAGAGATAGTGACCGACTGACAGAGATTAGTGAATGACAGACATTGTGAGGCGCTTTAGAACGCAGCTTTTCAGCTGCGCTCTGAAGCGGACCTTTTATAAGCTGCGGTGCAGAGCGCACACCTGCGCACATAGCCTCAGACATCAAAATCGTATGAGGGATGTCACACGTTTCAATTGACTAGGTTCGTACAACGAAACGTCCAATGTATGAGGAATAAACGACGTGTATGCGATCACCGTATTTGCGTTCAATCTTGATCGCACGTAGGTGTCACACGCAAATACGTCACGAACGATGCCGGATGTGCGTCACTTACAACTTGACCCCAACGACGGATTGTGAGATATATTGAAGCGTGTAAAGCGGGCTTTAGGGTCGTTGTCCTGCTAGAAAGTTAACCTGGGGTCCAAGCTCATGTCTTTTGTAGCCTCTAAAAGGCATTCTTCCAGGATTACCCTGTATTTAGCACCATCCATGTCCCCATTAACTCTAACCAGCTTCCCTGCCCCTGCTGAAGAAAAGCCTCTCCACAGAATGATGCTGCTACCACCACGTGTGACTGTGGAGATGGTGTTTTCAGGATAATGTGCAGTATTAGTTTTCCATTACACATAACATTTTTTTATTTAGACCAAAAGTAATAGTCTCATCTGAACAGAGCACCTTCTTACACATGCCATGTAGGGGACACAGCATGTTGAAAAAGGTGCTCTGGTCCGATAAGGCCAATGTTGAACTCATACAAATGCAAAATGGAAAATAATGGAAAACTAACACTGCATATTAGCATGAAAACACCATCCCCACCATCACACATGACTGTGGCAGCATCATGCTGTGGGGAGACTTTTCTTCAGCAGGGGCAGGGAAGCTGATCAGAGTTGTTGGAAAGATGTATGGAGCTAAATACAGGGCAGTCCTGGAAGAAATCCTGTTAGAGCCTGCAAAAGTGTTGAGACTGGAGTGTAGGTTAACCTCCCAGCAGGTCAATGACCCTAGATGTACCCCCAAAGCTACAATGGGATGGTTTAGATCAAAGCATATTCAAGTGTGTGAATGACACAGTCAAAGTCAAGACCTAAATCCCATTAAGAATCTGTGACGAGACTGTTAACAGTTTCCATCCAATCTTACTGAGCTAGAGCTATTTAGCAACGAAGAATGGGCAAAAATATTAGCCTCTAGATGTGCAAAGCTGGTAGAGACATTTCTCAAGACTTATTGCAGCAAAAGGTGGTCCTGCAAAATAACTACGGTACTCAAGAAAGGCTAAACAGAAATGCACATCACAATTTTCAGATTTATATTTTTCAAATATCTAGAAAACCGTGTATAATTTAATTTACACTTCACAAATACCTGCTACTTAGTGTTAGTATATCACATAAAATCCTAATTATATAAATTTCAATTTGTGTTTAAGTGAAAAAGTCCACTGGGTGGGAATACGTTTTTAACGCCACTTTGTCTATCTGTCTACCTGCACTCTGTTTTCCCCCATTTTAATGCTATATTTTGTATTACTTCTCAGTCCTCTTGCTTTGCTGTATTTTCCTCTGATGATCGTTATCCTACTTTTGAGATTACCTCTAATTCCAATTTGTATGAAATTTTCAGAGCAAAGAGTAATTCTCTCCCTTTTTTTCTCTGACGAGATTATACGAGATCTGATGATTTCTGAGGATAGATTACAGTGTTTTTCAGTAATGCCATCCATCATCTACATAGGCCGTGGAGCGATCCGCCGGTAATGCCGCGACATTCATCTGCCGTAGACGTCCAGCCTGGCTTTATCCACTCATGCCCATTAGACGCCTTTTCTGTGGAGGTCGAGCTGTCTGCAGATGTAGCTTTTCATATAATGACAAATCTCACACTATGTCTGGAGCAGCCCATGGGCTCTCGGTGACATTTTGAATGTCAGATTTAATGTCAGCGTCTCACAAAGACAAAGTTTTATACTTTAATCTATTTCTTTCATATTTCTTGTATAATACTTTATAGGTTAATCACTCATATCTCCATGACAAATCAATAAATCACTGGACATTTTATGTATTATTTGCTTATAGTCATGTTTTTTTGTATTAATTTCTGGGACCTTCCAAGGCCATGTGCCCACGGGACGCTCGTACCTGCGGATATATTTGCAGGTACGGCCGCATGTTTCCCGCAGCTGCCCGCCGGCATCCGCAGCTATTTTTAGTTGCGAGTTTCCAGCGGAATAGCTGCGGGAAACATGCGGAGTTTCACGCGATTTACCTGCGGACGTCCCGGCCTCTATCTCCATAGCGGAGGGCCGGGATCTCCGCAAGTAAATCCGCATGAATAATTGACATGCAGTTAGGTGAGGCTGAGGGATCTCCGCAGGAGATTCCGCAGCCGCACTTTCCGCAGCGTGGACACAGACACTCCCCATGTCCCATAGGGTAACATGGGGAGTGCCTGTACATGCTAGAACCTGCGGATTTATCTGGAAAATCCAGATAAATCCGCAGGTTTTCCGCGGCAAACTCCGCAGCATAAAGCTCCCGTGGGCACATGGCCTAAGGGTTTGTTTTTGGTTTGTGTTTTTTTGTCGTTGTGTTTTTTGTTGTTTTTGTTGTCAAATTTTGCAGGCATAATATGTCCCTGCTCAGGGCTCTATGTTGGGTTGGGGCTCTGCATTGCTTTTTTAAAAATTTTGTGAAACATTCATAATGGGTACCTGCAGGCACCACCAGGGGGAGCTCAACACATACAGATGTATATAGTTAATATGGGAATCTATACTGGCTGCATATTTATGTTTGCCGTTATCTCCCGGTAGTGGTTGTTGCTTGCAGCCAGAATAAAATTATGTAGCAAGTCCATTAATGATTTGACAACTAGGCCATTAAACCGTGACACAAAACTCTTAGTGTTAAGTCTCAGCCTCCAGTAGCCAACAGCCTATCACATTCACATTGCTGGAATCTGTTCCCAATGGCAGCCTCCTATGCTACAAGGAGGAAGACGCCAAAGTGCTTTTGTGTCCCACACCATCTACAAACTGATGCACCGTAAGGAGGAAGGGGTGGAGAAAGAGGGGCATAAAACCAGCGTGCAGAGACACCGCCGGTGATTAGAAGAAAAAAATGGCCACATTGATAGGTCAGGAGTAACATGGCTGCTGACTGCCTGGAAATATCCTGCCCGATGATTGACTGGAAATAATCAGCTCACCGATTTTCTGACTGCTCCAAATGGCCAAATACATTTTTGGTTAGTCTGCCCTTCTACCATCTGGCCCTCATAGAGAATGAGAGAGACTTCCATGGATACATAATATGCCACATGGCACAGTCCCACTCCAGCCCACCGATCTGACCAACCCCAACCATCTCAGGCTAAGGGGGAGTTCAGATGGGTAAGTAGAACAGCCTTCATCAGCAACCAGCCCACAGAGAGAAAGAGAGAGACATCCACGGTTGCACTGGATGCCGTATGGCATGGTCCCAATCCAGCTCACCGACCTTACCAACTCCAACCATCTCATGCCAAGGGGAGTTCAGATGGATAAGTAGAACAGCCATAATTAGCAACTGGCCCGGAGAGAGAGAGTGCGAGATATCCAAGGATACACAGGATGCTGCATGGCATGTTCCCACTCTAGCCCCCTGACCTGACCAACGCTAACCATCTTAGGCCAAGGGGAGTTCAGATGGGCAAGTAGAACAGCCATGAGCAGCAACTGGCCCCTACACAATAATCGTCCCCCTTTCCCCTGGAGCCATTCACTGGCAACCACCACCCCCAGGAAAGCAGTATAGGTGGAGTGTTGGGAGAACTGGTACATGACATGGTTATACTTATCTGTCCTGAAGATACGTATCCTTTTAACATCTGCTCCATGCACCCAGACGTCATGCGGGGCGGCGGGCAAGAGCTAGATGGCTTATGGACTTCCGCCCTAGTACCTAACTACCGTCAGTGTCAAGGTACATTAGTCCGGTCACACAAACATGAGAGGATACGGGCTGAATAACAACAGCCTATACTCGCCATCGCTACATGGGTGACACAGGGTGCACAATTACACTCTATTACACAGAGACATCAATCTGAAAAAACCAAATCAAAAAGCTCCTTAAGACATATAGGCCCTGCCTCCAACAGACACTACGAAAACGGAGGCGATCTGACTCCGGCAGGTGAAATACAGTGGTTAGAAAACATTTTTTGCCCCCTTCCTGATTTTTTATTCTTTTGCATGTTTGTCACACTTAATTGTTTCAGATCACCAAGCAAAATTAAATCTATGACAAGGATAACACAAGTAAACACAAAATACAGTGTATAAATAAAGGTCTTTATTATTATTAAGGGAAAAATAAATTCAAACCTACAGGGCCCTGTGTGAAAAAGCCCTAAAACTGGGCAAAGAGTCTTTTACAATGTTCTTGAGGAATTTTGGCCCACTCATCTTTGCAGAATTGTTGTAATTCAGCCACATTAGAGGGTTTCTGAGCATTACCCTTTTAAGGTCATGCTATAGCATCTCAAATGGATCAAGGTCAGGACTTTGACTAGGCCACTCCAAAGTCTTAATTTTGTTTTTCTTAAGCCATTCAGAGGTGGACTTACTGGTGTGTTTTGGATCATTGTCCTGCTTCATAACTCAAGTGCGCTCCAGCCTAAGGTCATTAACAGATGGCCGGACATTCTCCTTCAGAATTTTTTGGTAGACTGCAAAATTCATGGTTCAATTTTACACACAGTCTTCCAGGTCCTGAAGCAACAAAACAGCCCCAGACCATCACACTACCACCAGCATATTTCACTATCGGTATGAAGTTCCTTTTCTCAAATGCTGTGTAACTTCTACGCCAGTTGTAATAGGGCATACACATTCAAAAAAGTTCAACTTTTGTCTCATTAGTCCACAGAGTATTCTTCCAAAAGTCTTGGGGATCATCAAGATGTTTTCTGGTAACATTGAGATGAGCTTTTATGTTCTTTTTGCTCAGTGGTTTTCGTCTTGGAACTCAAGACATTTTTACCCAGTCTCTTTCTTATGGTGGAGTCATGAACTCAGGCAAATGAGACTGGCAGTTCTTTGGATATTGTTGTGGGGTCTTTTGTGAACTCTGAGTCATCGCTGCTCTCTTATGGTAATTTTGGTCAGCTGGCCACTCTTGGGAAGGTTTGCCACTTGTGGATAATGGCTCTCCTTGTGGTTTGCTGGAGTCCCAAAGCTTTAGAAATGGCTTTATAACCTTTTCCAAACTGATAGATCTCAATAACATTTTTTTTTTCATTTGTTCCCAAATTCCTTTGAATGCTGGCATGATGTCAAGAGTTTTGAGGATCTTTTGGTCTACTTCACTTTCTCAGGCAGTTCCTATTTAAGTGATTTCTTTATTGAGAACAGGTGAGGCAGTAATCGGGCTGGTGTGGCTAGGGAACTTGAGGCCGGCTTCCCAAGATGTGATAAACCACAATTAATTTATGTTTTAAAAGGGAGTGCAATCACTTTTTCCCAAAGATCCCTGTTGGTTTGGATTTATTTTGAACTTCATTTATAAACTGCATTTTGTGATTACTTGTGTTATCTTTGTCTAATATCTAAATTTGTTTAGTGATCTGAAACATTTAAGTGTGACAAACATTAAAAAGAAAAAGAAATCAGGAAGGGGGCAATCACTTTTTCACACCACTGCTATAGTCTGTAGTCTGCCATAAAGAACATTTTACAAATGTGGGGAAATAAACTATTTTTATGGATCTCGTTTTGAGGTACAATTGTCATTTTGATAACTTTTTTTTTCATTTGCATTTTATTGTAGGATGTCCTGGCAGCAATTTTAGAATTTCAATTTCTTATTCTGGCATTTAATATATTGTTTATTAATTTTATATTTTGATAGATCAGCGGGTCTAACCGGGTTAGTAAAAAACCCGGTTAGGCCCAGAACTGTTCCAGGGTATCTGACCGGCACTTAAATGGTGCTGGGGATAGGGGGATTTACAAATTTAGGGCCGTATCAACATCACTCCCACAATTCCCTGTACCTCTGCCTCTCATCGGTGGGTGCCCCCATGTGCTTGTTTTTTTTTCCCATGCAGGCGCTCTGACTGAGCGTCGGATTTTGTTTAGACATTATCATCACTATCACTTGGTGTTATCTTGACGACCGGTTCTGTGCAGTATCCCATCGTGCGTGCTAATCTACTCACGAAGGGGAAAGTCAATATTACTCCCACAATTCCCTACACCTCTGTTAGCCTCAGTGAGTGTTCCTATGTGGTCATTTTCCCCACGCAGGCGCTCTGATGGAGAGTCGGATGTTGTCTAGACCTTTGCATATCTTCACTTTGTCAGCATGGAGAGGCGCTTCATTAATCATGTGCTCTCCTGGCTCCATCTCCATCAGCAGCTGCTCACAGGTGATGTATATACCTTTTAATCATGATTATTTAATGGCACCCACATGTGTTTTGTTGCCACTACTCTCTGCCCTTGAGAAAGCCACCACAGGTGGCGATACGCGTGGGGCTGTGACTCACTCCAGGTCCATCCATCCTACCCTGTCCTGCCTTGGATAGCACATGTCTGATCCGTCCGATTGCACTCAGACTCGGGAGGTTTTCTTTAATTGTGGAGAATTCCTTCTCCTTCTTGCCTCCTTTTCCCCTTCCCCCCCACTCCTTTCCCTTCCTCCCTCCTTCCCCTCCCCTTCCCCTCTCCTTCCCCTCTCCTTCCCCTTCCCCTCTCCTTCCCCTTCCCCTCTCCTTCCCTTCCCCCCTCCTTCCCCTCTCTTTCCCCTCTCCTTCCCCTTCACCCCCTCTTTCCTCTCTCCTTCCCCTTCCCCCCCCTCCTTCCCCTTCCCCTCCCCCCCCTCCTTCCCCTTCCCCCCCTCTCCTTCCCCTTCCCCCCTCCTTCCCCTTCCCCCCTCCTTCCCCTTCCCCCCTCTCCTTCCCCTTCCCCCCCTTCCTTCTCCTTCCCCTTCCCCCCTCCTTCCCCTTCCCCCTCCTTCCCCTTCCCCCTCCTTCCCCTTCCCCCTCCTTCCCCTTCCCCCTCCTTCCCCTTCCCCCTCCTTCCCCTTCCCCCCTCTTTCCCCTCTCCTTCCCCTCCCCCCCTCCTTCCCCTTCCCCCCTCTTTCCCCTCTCCTTCCCCTTCACCCCCTCTTTCCCCTCTCCTTCCCCTTCCCCCCCTCCTTCCCCTTCCCCCCCTCCTTCCCCTTCCCCCCCTCCTTCCCCTTCCCCCCCCTCTCCTTCCCCTTCCCCCCCTTCCTTCTCCTTCCCCTTCCCCTTCCCCCCTCCTTCCCCTTCCCTTTCCAGGATCCCTACAGGGTCAGGTGAGAGAGAGGAAGGCCAGGTTATCTTGCTATATGGTTGCATCATAGTGCCTGGCACACTTTGAACCACACCAATTTGTTGTTGATTTTTTGGGGGGTTTTTTTGTGTGATGATCAGCTCAACCAAGTGATTTCTCTAGCAAGTGTTGGCATTTCTTGCATTCAGTGTATATTTCAATCATTAGTTTTTGGCACTATTTTCTATATGCCTTTCAGGGATATGTGACTGGACCCTCTTTTATATATTCAGGGACTAAGGGTGACATTATCATGCATGGACTGAGTTTCTAATCATTGAATTTTTCTATTTATTGCATACTGAGTAAGTCCCTTTGTTTCATTTTTTGTCATTGGTTTTAAAGGTTTTTAGAGGTGTTACTGTGCATTGTGTTTTGTATTGTGTTTATTATGTGTGGTTTACTTTGCATCAATAAAATATCAGGTTGTATTTATATTCTGTGGTGATCCCAATTTTTTAGGTACACTCTTCTTTCTTTTTTGTTCCCACATGTTGTTTTGTACCTAGGAGATCCCACTTAGGGGTGGTGCCCTCCCGTTTCATTTTCTTGTTCGGGGATTGGCGCAAGCGTGGTATCTTTTTTTTTTAAACTCGTTTTATTGAAAGTTAAGTAAAACATTACATTAAAGAATAAATCAGCAAGTTGTACAGTAAGACAGAGAGTACATGTAAACTGGTTAGTCATCAGGATAATAAAGTATCAACAATCAAATCAGCATCCATTACTCTCAGCATATCCATAGAGCATCAAACTTAGCAAAGGTGTTAGCTCGCGAGGCACATCCAACTCAAGGCAGCGTATCATGAATCACATGTGTCTCCTCTTTGTCTACCGGAGCACTACTGGCTGCGATAATACTGATTGTAGGTTATCAGCAAGAGAACCAGGAGATCCGCCAGTCAAGGGCGACCTCATCCATCTACCCCAAATTTTGTCAAATTTAATTGAAGAGCCTCTTGTCTTATAAACAAATTGTTCAGACGGGATTATAGCATTTACCAATGCAATCCAAGAGGCTCTAGTTGGAGGATGAGTGCTCATCCAATTTAGTATAATGCCCTTCCGGGCCAGAAAAAGAACCTTCTTAATTAATAGATTCTCATCATGGGACCAGGAGTGTACATCTACCACCCCAAATAGACACAGGACTGGGCACATAGCAACCGCTTTTTGAAATATGGCGGAAAGAGTCGTTACAATCTCCCTCCAATAGGAGAGAATGACCCGGCAATCCCATATCATGTGCCAGAAATCAGCACCGTCTCTCCCGCATCTCGGACAGCCCATCCCCACCGAGTTATTCAGTTTTTTCATTTTGTTCAGTCTCTGGGGAGTAATATAACTTTGGTGTATTATATATAATTGGATCAGTCTATTGTTAACAGCAGGAGAGACCAACGTGTGGGACTCAACAATGTCGTCCCATACTACATCATCAATGTCAGGGATCCTGGCACTCCACCTCTCACGGACAGAAAGAGGATTATTCATGGCCTTGGCCCGAATGAGGGAGGAGTATAATTTGGAAACAAGACCACCAGGGCCTTGTGATCTAATAATTCCAATGACTGGGAAGGAAGAGAATCTAACCCCACGGCCAGAGAACTGAGCTCGAAAGGCGTGCCTAATCTGGAGATACTGAAACCCATGAGCTTCCGGCAAGTCGAATTCTGTCCGCAGTTGCGCAAAGGGGCGGAGTTCACCATCCCGGACCAGTGATCCCAGGGAGATTATTCCGCGATTCCTCCATTCACCAAACCCCGGCAACCCACAAAAATGTGGAAGGTCCAAGTTATCCCATAAGGGCGTCTCAGTTGGTACATCACAAAATTCAAATACGGCTTTAGCCTCTTTCCAGATCCTGGCCCCCAATTTGTGTATCGGGAGGACACGACCCTCAGGGGCCCTCCTGTGATCCATCAGTAACGGCCAGAGGAGGTCCACACCTGTGAACTCTGCCAGGAGTCCCTCCGGAGAACCCCCAACCCGGGGAAGTGTCCATGGCCCCAAGTATTTCATTTGTCCGGCCAGATAATACATATAAAGGTCAGGGAGGGCCATACCCCCCATATCCTTGGGTCTTTGTAATTTGGCCAATTGGACCCTTGATCTGGACGAGCCCCAGACAAAGGTAATCATTAAAGATTCCAGGGACCGGAAGAAAGAGCGAGGAATCTGTACAAATACATGCTGGGTAATATAAAGACACTTTGGTTGCACTATCATTTTAAGGAGATTAATCCTTCCCGCCACTGATAGTGGGAGTTGGCTCCATCTATTAAATTTCTCCCCGAAGTACGCTAGTAAGGGGGCTATATTTCTCGCTATCATCTCCGCAGGACTTCCTGTCAGTATAATTCCAAGATATTTGAAATGATCCACCACCGGGACCCTGCATATGTGTTCGTGCGCCAGCTCCTCTCTGTTCCGAGACAGAAAGAGAAGGTACGATTTTGACCAGTTTATTGACAGACCGGAGAACTCCCCAAATCGATCAATCAATTGCACGGCTCTAGGAATGGAGGAATCCGGATCAGATGCAAACAGTAACAAGTCGTCTGCGTAAAAAGATAACCGTTCATCTCCCTTACTACGTCTCACCCCCCGGTAGACTGGGTCCGCCCGAATGCGCACCGCCAGCGGTTCCATGGCAAGAGCGAACAGAAGAGGGGATAGGGGACATCCCTGTCTGGTTCCCCTCCCCAAAGGGAAAGTTTGCGACACACCACCACCCACCTGAATATTAGCAGATGGAGCTTTATATATGATCTCTATCCATCTGATAAATTCGTTGCCGAAACCAAATGCCCGCAGCACCTCCAGTAGGTATGGCCATTCTATAGAGTCGAAGGCTTTGGCTGCATCCAGGGAGACCAGAGCCCAATCCTCCTCTAACTTGGTGCCCATCTGTAAGATCACCTGCGCCCTCCTCAGATTATCCGAGGTACTCCTACCCGGGATGAATCCAGACTGATCCTCATGTACTATAGAGGAGACCACTTTATTGAGTCTAGTTGCTAGAATTTTGGTAAGAATTTTGTAATCAGAGTTCAGCAAAGAGATCGGTCTGTACGAGCCACAATCCAATGGGTCCTTATCTGGTTTCAATAGCAGGACAATGGTTGCCTCATAAAAGGAATCAGGCAACCGACCCTTGCGGAACGAGGCTTCAATCGTTTCCAGGAGGGCTGGGGTCAGCTCCCCCTGATATTTGTCAAAGATCTCAATCGGGAGTCCGTCTGGCCCAGACGCCTTACCCTTATTGAGGGTCTTTATCGCCTCCACCATCTCTTCCATACTAATGGGCTCATCCAAGGCCGATCTCTGAGCCAAAGTCAACCTGGGAAACTCCAGATCTCGTAAGTACTCAGCAATCTCCTCCATTGACACGGTCAGCCTGGACTCATACAGGTTCCTGTAGAAGTCCAAAAATACCTCCAATATACCATTAACGGAAGTAACTGTTCCTCCACGAGGGTCTCTGATCTTGAGGACAGCAGGTGAGCTTATTGGATTGACGCACCAGGAACGCCAGTAAGCTACTGGATTGGTTCCCTTGCTCAAAATACCTCTGGCTCGTGAAGAATACATGCCTCTTAGCCTTGTCTTGCAGATACAATAGATATTTCCTCCCAGCCTGAAGCCACTGAGATCTGTTTTCCTCAGAGGGGTCCGAGGTGAATCTATGTTCAAGCACTCTATTTTGGGTGGCCAGATCCTCCTCCTCCCTGGCCGCCTGTTTCTTGATATAGGAAATAGAGGAGTGACAGCATCCCCTCAGATACGCCTTAAACGCGTCCCAATAAGCCGAGTGATTCTCTTCCACGGAGTTCATTTCCGTATATGCCCCAAGCTGATCAGGAATCCTGTCATTGGCACCAAAGAGTGACAGCCACCAAGGGTTAATTTTCCTTGACAATTTATGAGATTTACATCCTTCCCATTTAATGCCTACAAATACCGGAGAGTGATCTGATACTGATCTAGGCAAATGACAGACCGATTGTACATGGGCGCAGACTCTTTCATTTCCACAGATGTAATCAATTCGAGATAATGAGTTTTTCCCTGGAGTATAACATGTATATTCTCTCAGTACTGGGTTAAAAAAACGCCACATATCGTACCATCCCACTTCCTGTAAGAACATACTCAATCTAGTCTGTATCGTGGGGGAGATCGGGACCTGTCGGGTGTTAAATCTATCCAGTCCCGTGTTATTAATCAGATTAAAGTCCCCCATGCAGAGCACTAAGGCTTGTGGGAATTGTGAGGCAAACTTAGCCGCCTCATATAGAATCGAGATTCCCATTGCAGGGGGGATGTATATGGCTAAGACCACTATCATGACCCCATCGATGTGAGCCTGGATAAACACATACCTCCCATCAGTATCCTTTAAAATTTTACCCGGATCCCACCGCAATGCTTTGTGGACCAGTACCGATACTCCCCTAGAATATGATGAATGAACAGAGTGAGCTGACCATTGAACCCAAGGCTTTTGAAGCACTCTAGTGGTATCCAACAATAAATGGGTCTCTTGTAAACACACAATCTGAGCTTTGGATTTTTTGATATGAGCAAATACTGCCGCCCGTTTCCTGGACGTGCCCAGTCCTCTAACATTCCATGTCATCAAGCTTAAAGCCATGGAGAGATGCCACTTGCTGAATTGCTAGAAAGATATCAAAAACTTAACCTACAGTAGAACTTGGGTAACCGTACCCTTAAATACAAATTGTCGGTTGCGCACACACAACCGACAAAACTAGTCCAGTAGTGCGACCAGGAGAAATTTTCCCTAGCAACGACTAGGGTGAACCAACGTGGCTAGATGGTGTACTTGGTATGGGGGTGTCCTCAAACAAGGACTTGAGCTTCTCCTCCTGCAGTCCAATAGATGAATTACCCTGCAGCTTAAGCCTTTAATCACGCATAAGTGAAGGGACCAAGAATAAATGGAAAAGAAGTAAGAGAGAAAGAGAGAGAAGAGGATAGAGAACAAGGAGAAGAGGAGGAAAAGAGAAGAAGAGAAAAAGAGAAGAAGAGAAAAAAAAAAAAAAGAGGTAAAGAGAAAGAAAGAGAGATAGGGTAGAAGAAAAGAGAGAAAAGGGGAGAGATTAGCATAGGAAATAAAGCGGGGCAAGAGGAGGAATATAGAGATATGAGAAGGAGAGAGAGTGGGGGGGGCTGAGGAAAGGGGGGGAAAAAGAACAATGAGGAGGTAGGGGGGCGATATGAAAGGGAATGAGGAATAAACTGATAGAGGGTTAGAGGGGAAGAAGAGGTGGGAGTGTGAAGCAGATGAGGAGGATTGGCAGGTAATCTTAGACTTAGGATATTATAACACATGGTAACCTCATAAACTTAATATAGCAGTAATAGAGCAGAATTCAACATTATGAACTGGAGTGCGTTGCCAAATACTGCGAACCCAAAGTACAGTTCCAATTTGGATCCAAAAAGGTATAGGATAAAACAAGATCGCATGGAGGAGTTCAGAGCGTCGCAACAGCGGTCTAACCTATGTCCCGTCCGGTGTCACCTCGGTCCGGCCCCATCAGCGACGAGTAATCCGGAGCACAGACCGGGCTAAGCAACGATCCCGGAGAACGCAGCAGCCGTCCCATACGAAGGCGCGGCCCCAAGCCATCCGCCTCCGACGAGGGCCAAACCCGGAGGCTGGTTCAATGGGGAACCAATAATGGACACATCCGGAAAACTCTCATGCCTCTGGGAAGACCACAGGCGCACCTGCGCCTCCGGATAAGATCATTAGCTTCTCAACCAACAGGGAACATAAGATCAAGACGTGAACGCAATTGCGGTCCCGCTCCACTCGCATGCCAGGAGGGATAAAACAAACAGGAATCTTTCGCGCCTTCAGAATCGAGGGACGCAGAGTACCTACGTAGGATGATCCTGAAGCGATCTCAACAGTGATTTCAAACACAACGTCCCAAGGATTGGAGTTGCATCACCGACCTTGCTCCGGATAGGATGAAATAAGTGAATCAGAACCGCGACGCCATCACAACCGCGACCCATCAGGCAGCGCCCGTGACCATGACGCATCAGCGTTTTCTCTTCAATGTATTGATCCAGTCATCCGCTTCCACAGGAGAAGTGAAAAACAGGGATCGCTCTTGATGGACCACTCTGAGACGGGCTGGAAAGATCATGGGAGTAAGCAATATGATGCTCTCTGAGGCGTTTTTTCACCTGGATGAAGGATGCCCTCGTTTTCTGGAGCGACGCCGAGAAATCAGGGAAGATCAATATGGTGGCGTTGTTGTGTAAAATCGGGCCCTTGCGCCGCGCCGCACCGAGGATCGCATCTCTATCTCTGCTGCTCAAAAGTCGGGCCAGGAGAGGTCTAGGCTGCGCTCCCGGAGGAGGAGGTCTGGCCGGTACCCGGTGAGCTCTTTCTATAGCGAATGCCGCCGACAGCGTCGCATCAGGGAGAGTTTCGGAGAGCCACTTTTCCATGAACTTACATGGGTCGCTCCCTTCTGCCCTCTCCGGCATCCCCAGAATTCTGAAATTATTGCGACGCAGGCGATTTTCCAGATCATCAGCCCTCTGCGCCCAGTTATTTGCCGCGCTTTCCAGAGAGGACAGTCTGCCCGGCGTCGCTCTTGCGTTGTCTTCCAGCGTGGAGATTCGCTGCTCGGTCTCCTTTACCCGCTCTCTCAGGTTTTGCAAGTCCAGCCAGAGGAGACCCACATCAACCTTAACCTCCTCGATCTTGCCTGTCAGAGACACTTTTGAATCCTGGATCGCTGCAAGTAACTGCGACGTAACCTGCTGTAAGGTTAGCTCCTGGGATTCCTTGGATCCGGCCTCCATGCTCTCCTCCCTCTCCGCCTCACTGAATTCCCGCTCTGCCTGCTTGCCGGCGCCATCTTGCTGGGAGTCCCGAGCAAACTTCTTCAGCTTCTCAGCCGCCGTTGCGCTGCAACCTCTGCTCATGATACCGATCTGGATGCTCACTGCACCACAGGTAATCCGGAGGTGTATTTAGGCACCAATTTCGGCAGGATTAATAGTATATATCAGCATTGGACTGCGGAGCTGCTCTCAAATGCGACCGCTCATGCTGCCTGCTGGCCACGCCCCCCCCAAGCGTGGTATCTTTACCGAATCACTGGCGCGGCTGTACGCTCCACAGCTCCTCCAGCTCCCCGCTCATTACATATGTACTGCTTTCATCTGTGATTGGTTGCAGTCAGACACGCCCCCAGCATCTGACTGCAACCAATCACAGACTTAGTTTGCGGGTCTAGCGTAGAGAATGAGTGAGCCGCTCATTCAGCGGCGACCTCACTCAGGCTATTTATGGCCACAGGTATCGCCAGTTGTGACCGGGAATCAGCTGAGTGAGGTGACCGCTGATCTTGCGGCTCATTTATTCTTTGGAGCTCACAGCGGGCTGTCCTTTTCTATGGCCGCTCGCTGTGATCTTCAGATGTAGCAGAGCTGAATCGTCGTGGGACCTCGTGTGGATTACGTCGGACCTGCAGGGTGTTGGGGGTTAATAAAGTGGTGAAAGAGGGGGCTTTTTGTATTTTATTTCAAATAAATGATTTTTTTGGTGTTTGTGTTTTTCTTGTCACTTATTACAGATTGGTGATGGGTGGTGTCTCATAGACGCCTGCCATTACCAATCTAGGGCTTAGACGCAGCTATAAGCTGCAATTAACCCCTTATTCCCTCGATTGCCACCGCACCAGGGCAATTCGGGAAGAGCCGGGTAAAGTGCTGTGATTGTCGCATCTAATGGAGGGGTGACTTTAAAGCTAGTTTAGCTAAATGTCTCACTACCTCAGCAGGGAAAAAGTAAAGGGAATCAGTTAGGGTAAGAACGCACATTGCTTTTTACCTGCTTTTTCAACTGCAGCGTTTAATGCCAAAATGGATGTGTTCTGCTTTTCAAGCAAAGCCTATGGGAATTTGGTTTTCTAAACCGCACTATGCTGTTCAAACTGCAGCCTTTTGACATGTCAATTGTTTTTGCCATTTGGGTTTTGCACTGCAAAGCTGAGTTTTTGACCAAAGTTCTGCAACAAAAAGGCTGCAGTTTGAACTGCATAGTGGGGTTTAGAAAACCAAATTCCCATAGACTTTGCTTGAAAAGCAGAACACATCCATTTTGGCATTAAACGCTGCAGTTGAAAAAGCAGCAAAAAAGCAGGTAAAAAGCAAAGTGCGTTCTTACCCTAATACAAGTTTTCCCCAAATCTGCCACATAATCATATATATCAAAAAGTCTGACCCACACATCCAAAAGGTGTGAACAGGTGCCAGGTGCAAGCACAATATAACTACAAAAATACATTCAGCTGCACTCTAAAATGCTAACAGTGAATAAGGGAACTCTGACATTGCATTTCTGCTACAGGAATATGCTAAAAAGAGATATTTAGCTTATGTATTTGCCAATGCAAACCCAGTAACCACAACACGGTCATCTTTTATTTATATATCTACAGTACAGACCAAAAGTTTGGACACACCTTCTCATTCAAAGAGTTTTCTTTATTTTCGTGACTCTAAAAATTGTAGATTCA
This sequence comes from Anomaloglossus baeobatrachus, assembly GCF_048569485.1. NCBI lineage: Eukaryota > Metazoa > Chordata > Amphibia > Anura > Aromobatidae > Anomaloglossus > Anomaloglossus baeobatrachus. Next base: position 1,710,635 of record NW_027441779.1, on the reverse strand, counting down.
CATTGAAGGCATCAAAACTATGAATTAAAACATGTGGAATGAAATACTTAACAAAAAAGTGTGAAACAACTGAAAATATGTCTTATATTCTAGGTTCTTCAAAGTAGCCACCTTTTGCTTTGATTACTCTTTTGCACACTTTTGAATGAGAAGGTGTGTCGAAACGTTTGGTCTGTACTGTGTTCCTTTAGCAGCATTTAAAAGGCTCTCTGAAGGCACAGATTAATTGAGAGGGATCAAACTTTGTGTACCGCTACCGTACTTACTGAAATGATGGCTGCCCATGCAGGAAGCCAGGTTGATGCTAATCATCTTTAACACACTCACAGCTTGCAAGACACTTCTATATCCAGTAAAGCAATGTAAGACATTAAACTGTAAGTCAGGCTTTAGCTTGTTTTTAAAGTAATAGAAGAAAAAGTGAAAAATTTTAAATGATCAAATGATCAAAAGGATGTATTTATAATTCTTACTAGTAAATGTCGTAGGTTTCAAAGGTCTTTTCTCAGGTCTCTACTTTGATCTCTTTTTCCGACTATAAATAACATAAAAGGGATAGATCTGATGTGGCTTATTAAAGAAGAAGAATATTCCCCAGCTCCGGATTGAATTGAGCCTTCTTATTTATTTATTCCTAATCTGCCCGAGTTCAGAGACCTCTTCACCTTTTAGATGACACCATATGGAGTTTTTTGTTCCCTGTTCACATGTCATCAGCCATTCGTTCCATAGTCTCGCTGAAATAAAAGAAGTATTTATAGATGTGAGGGACGGTATGATGGCTCACAATGTGTTATGGGATTTAACACTGCTAGATTTATTTTTTGCCCTACTATATTTTAAGGAGAACCTGTCACTAGATTTGCCTACATATATATATATATATATATATATATATATATATATATATATATAGCATATTATATATATATATATATATATATATATATATATAGCATATTATATATATATATATATATATATATATATATATATATATATATATATAGCATATTATATATATATATATATGTATGTATATATATATATATATATATATATATATATATATATAATATGCTATGTGTGTATATATATATATATATATATATATATATATAGACACAGACACACACACAGTGTCCACCAGGGCCGGGCTGGGACTAAAATTCAGCCCTGGCATTTGGCGGTGCACAGGCCACTTTTCGCGTGGTGAATGTGTAACATCTTTGTGCACTTATAGATTGTGTAACACGACCATATAACATGCAGTCACGGCTGTGTCCAGTATTACAGCTCAGGCCTATTTATTGCTCTTAGTTGCAGAATCTGGTGAAGCCGCTATTTTCCTACAGAGCTGGGTCTCGCAGATAATGAAGAGGATGCTGCTCTCCAAATAATGCTGTGGCCTCGTCATATAGCTGATGGGCAGGGATACAAAATCAGAACCCCTGAACTAATATTGATAACCTATTCTACAGATAGGTGATCAGGGAAGCTGTAACTTTCACTGGTGATAATTTTGGGTGCATACCACTTAGGGAATGTGCAATGACATTTTTTGGGGGCATATCCCACCATGGAAACCACTATGAAAAAAAAACACTCGAATGACCATATCCATCTACTCGCTGTTCCCAGGTTCAGGCTTATGAGCATCTTTTACTCACTTCAGGTTTCTAAAACCACCAAGTGATTAAAAAAGTGACCGCTCCATTCTTCTGGTGTTTTCCACTCGGAAAATATTCTGTATTTTACAATGCAGATCAATGGGAAGGCTCGGAATATGCCGCAATCTACAACTCCCAGCTTGTCCTTAACAATGGTAAGGAGATGCTAGGAGTTGTTGTTATCAGACTGCAGACCATACAGGAATCACAATACTGATAAGACGCAGGCAGTATCACAAATAATCATTTATACCCAGGTACCTTTATAGGTGACATCTTCTGAGTCGTTCCCATCCTTTTTGTATCCACGCAGTAGACGCCATGATGAGGTTTTGTGCCCACCGCTCGTCTCTGAAGCCCTCCCTCTTTATTCTTCAGCAGCTCTTCCCCACACAGCACCTTTAAAAATAAAAGTATCATTATACTGCCCCATAAATATAAATATCTCCCATGCTGTGCCCCTGAATAAATAATTGCTGTGCTTCCTTCACAAAATATCCCCCCCCACTGCCCTTTTCCAAACTACCTCCCACACTGCCTCTCTCCTTAATATACCCCCACGCTGCCTCCTTCCATAATGATCCCATACACAGCTTCTCTCCATTATGTCCCCTCCACACTGTTCTCTTTTTAATATACCCCCACACTGCCCCTCTCCATAATATTCCCCCATATTGCCTATTTTTTTTATTAATATTTATTTATATATCTGCTCTTTTGTATCCCCCCCAACACACACACACACACTACAATGCACCCTCATTCCCCCTACACACACACACACACACACACACACACACACAATACAATGCACACCCATTACTCCTACACAAACACACACACACACACAATACAATGCACCCTCCATTACCCCTCTCCCCCACAGACACAATACAATGCACCCTCCATTACCACCTACACATACACACAAATACAATGCACCCCCCATCACCCTCTACACGCACACAGAAATACAATGCACCCCCCATTATCCCCTCCCCCCACACACAATACAATGCACCCTCCATTACCCCCTCCCCAGACATAATACAATGCACCCCCCATCACCCACTACACACACAAATGACACTACCCCATCACTACACACTCCTGCCTCCCCCTCCCTCGGAATACAGTACTCTCCCTCTGCTAAGCTGTGTTCCTTCACAAATGTTCCTCGTTATGTGTCCTCAGCCCCGCCCAACTCATCCCCATTAATTAAAGCTTTCATCTTCCGCTCCTCCATGGAGCGCTTACCGCTGCCTGATGTATCCAGTGTGGCGCCCGCAGCACTGTGATGAACTCAGCAAGGCGCTGATCTGATCACTTTGCTGCACGTCGGGGGCGGGGCTCAGTCCCGGCGCACTGTTCAAATGTATTTACGTCTGAAAGACGCAAATACATTTGAATAGGAAGAAGGAGGAAGCTGTGGTTACCAGTACCGCCACCGCCGCGCTCCTCAGCAGTGTGTGCATGTTGGGCACACTATCACACAGCAGGGCTGGCACAGCGCACTGCCTCCTGGTCCTGCTGCAGCTAGTGTGCCCGGCATGCACACACTGCTGAGAAGCGCGGCGGCAACTGCAGATACAGCGGCCCACTACAGGCACCGGCCCATCTGGCATTTGCTAGAATTGCCCTATGGTCAGTCCGGGCTTGGTGTCCACCCATATCCTGTCCACCGCCATTAACTTGAGAACGGCGGCAGCTATAGGCAAAGAAGTGGTGTCTAGGTATAGTAAAGTAGCCATGCACTATGCAATGAAGCCACCTTTAGTGCCACCTGGTGGAAAACAATGGAGTTAGCATTTTTATCTCAAACGGAACGAGATAAAGAAAAAAAAGTGAATTACAAAGTTGTAGGGCATCATCAATTCAATACAAATCGACACCTTGCATACAGAAATGCTATGATTAGAACGTGTAAAACTCACAAGGCTGCGGATGTGAAGCAATACCTCATGGAGACCTTCCTACAAGTCATTGGGTATGGTGGCTGTGTGGACTGGCCTCCATGCTCACCTGACCAGACCCCATTGGACTTCTTTCTGTGAGGTCACATCAAACAACTGGTGTATGCGACCCCTCCACCAGCATTGCAGGACCTACGACGACGTATCACAGATGCTTGTGCAAACGTGTCACCCACCATATTGCACAGTGTGCAGCAAGATACAGTATGCTGTCCAGAGTCCAGATGTGCATTGCAGCTGACGGGGGCCACTTTGAGCATCAAGTTAAATGAGCGCCATATGCGTGACCAGCATGCAATGTTTTTGGGGGAGGGGTCATGGGTTTCATATCATAGCATTTCTGTATGCGAGGTGTCGATTCGTATTGAATTGATGATGCCCTGCAACTTTGTAATTCACTTTTTTTTCTATCTTGTTCCGTTTTCGAGATAAAAATGCTAACTCCGTTGTTTTCCACCAGGTGGCGCTATAGGTGGTTTCATTGCGTAGCACATGGATACTTTACTATACCTAGACACCACTTCTATTCCTATAGCTGCCGCCGCTCTCAAGTTAATGTCGGTGGACAGGATATGGGTGGACACACTGTATATTTGTGTATGTATATGTATATATATATATATATATATATATATATATATATATATATACATATATATATATATATATATATATATATATATATATATATATATTGTGTGTGTGTGTGTGTGTAAATATATCATTATCAACTGTCTACTTTAATACCAATTATTAAATAAAATATCACTCTTAAATCTTTTTCTCTCAGCAATCATATAAGGCCTTTGTAGCCCTGCATCTAAGATCATCACACAACTGTTTTTTTTTATAATTTTTTTTTTAAGGTTCCAAAAGGTTTGCCGTATTTCTCAGTGGATTTCGGACTACAAGGAGGCTTTGCACACATCATTGAAGATCATAACAAGTTCCCACATTACTTTGGCAAGGTATCTATGTCTTCATGACCACAGAACATTTCTCAGGCTTTCATATTCTATTGGTTGTGAACATTTAGCAAGAGTTTATAGTCTTGGTAACAACCACAAGCGACTAACTGTCACTATATGAGTGGACATAACCATAGAGAGGTTAACTGCAATGCCCTGCACATGAGGTAAGAGACATGGCTATATCAGGAGAACTATACTACATATCTAATTGGAGGTATTTGCTAATATTATTATTACTTTTCCTATTACATATTAGGATAGGATCTTGGAGATGGGAATACCTCTTTAAATGTATTAGAAAATAGCTTAGATTACGGAACTAAATGGATAGGGATTTAAGAGGAGAATTACTTTGGACCACCCCTTTAATGTTTTCTAATGGCTGATCAGTGAGTGATCGCACCGCTAGATCTCCCGCTTGTCTAACGATGGCTGTTCTTGTTGAAGTTGGATGTCAACAGCTTAGCGGTTTATGATAACATGTTTGTGTCTTGTAGGAAATCATCGGTGGCATGTTGGATCTGGAGCCCAGAGTCTGGAGGAAGGCTGTGCGGGAGAACTTTGATGATCAGAGGAAGAAGGTGTTACAGTTTGCACAGTGGTGGAAGCCCTTTGATTTCACAAAAACAAAGGAGTAGCATCTGTGCAATAAATAAATGTATTATATCGATGTTTTGGTAGGTGTGTTTGTTGCTCAGTATATACACTGGGCACATTTTATTTTAAGTGTGATCTGAAAACTGAAGGGGGAAAAAAAAAGTGTAAAATTATTTTAATAAATTTGTAAATAAAAGTTTGTAGCATCATTTTAATAATCACAAATATTTAAAATTCTTGCTTTTTTTTTCTTGTTCTAATGATAATATAGGTATAAAGGAAATAGATCAGCAAATTTTTTATGTTGAACTATACACATACCGTATTTTTCGTTTTATAAGGCGCACCAGATTAAAAAAGGTAAAAAAAAATTAGTTCCGTTTCATAATACGGCGATGCTGCGGGCAGTGCTAAGGGGGCCCTGATACTCACTGCGTGCAGCGGCGCTGTGCTCTGTGCCAGGACTGTGCGGCGCTGCTCTGTACGGGGACTGCTCTGTACGGGGGCTGCTCTGTGCCGGCGCTGTGCGGAGTGGCTCTGCTTTGTGCGGGGCTGCTCTGCTTTGTGCGGGGCTGCTCTGTATAAGCAGGGGTGTGCTCTGTATAAGCAGGGGTGTGTTATAAGACGCCGAATATTATGGAAGAGGTAGAGAATCTCCTCATAAAGCAAATTGATAAAGCAGCGAGTCTCGGAGAGGTAATTATTATGGGGGACTTTAACTATCCTGATATAAATTGGGGAACAGAAACTTGCAGTTCCAGCAAAGGAAATAGATTTTTGATAACAATGAAAGATAATTACCTTTCACAAATGGTACAGGACCCCACAAGAGGGGGAGCACTACTAGACCTTGTACTAACCAATAGGCCAGACCGCATATCAAATATACAAGTTGGGGGTTACTTGGGGAATAGTGATCACAAAATAATAAGTTTTCATGTATTCTTTAGTAAGATGTATAGTAGAGGGGCTACAAGGACACTTAACTTCAGGAAAGCAAATTTTAAACGGTTGAGAGATGATCTTAGTGCAATAAACTGGGATGATGTACTAAGTAATAAAAGTACACAAAGCAAATGGGAGACTTTTATGAGCATCCTGAATAGGGCTTGTGCAGAAAATATACCCTATGGGAACAAACATGCTAGAACTAGAAGGAAACCCCTATGGCTAAATAGAGCTGTAAGGGAAGCAATAAAAGAAAAACAGAAAGCCTTAAAAGAATTAAAGAGGGTAGGTAGTGATGAGGCATTATATAATTATAGAAAATTAAATAAAATATGTAAAAAGCAAATTAAGTTAGCTAAGTTTGAGACAGAGAGACTCATTGCGAGAGAAAGTAAAAATAATCCTAAAATATTCTTTAACTACATAAACAGTAAAAAACTGAAAAGCGATAGTGTTGGCCCCCTTAAAAATAGTCTTGGTGAAATGGTGGAAGGGGATGAGGGTAAAGCCAACCTGCTGAATGACTTTTTTTCTACGGTTTTTATACAAGAAAATGCCATGGAAGATGACATGACCAGTGATACCATAAATTCACCCTTGAATATTACCTGCTTAACCCAGCAGGAAGTACGCCGCCGCCTCGAAATCACTAAGGTTGACAAATCTCCGGGCCCGGATGGCATACACCCCAGAGTACTACAGGAATTGAGTTCTGTGATAGATAGACCATTATTTTTAATCTTCTCAGATTCCTTAATAACAGGGTCGGTACCGCAGGACTGGCGCATAGCAAATGTGGTGCCAATATTCAAAAAGGGGACAAAAACTGAGCCGGGAAATTATAGGCCGGTAAGTTTAACCTCTACGGTTAGTAAAATCCTTGAGGGTTTCTTGAGAGATGCTATACTGGAGTATCTCAAGAAAAATAACCTTATGACCGAGTATCAACATGGATTTATGAGGGATCGATCCTGTCAAGCTAATTTGATCAGCTTCTATGAAGAGGTAAGTTCAAGCCTGGACCAGGGAAATGCAGTGGATGTTGTGTATATGGACTTTTCAAAAGCTTTTGATACGGTGCCACACAAAAGGTTGGTACATAAAATGAGAATAATGGGGATAGGGGAAAATATGTGTAACTGGGTTAAAAACTGGCTCAGTGATAGGAAACAAAGGGTGGTCATTAATGGTACGTACTCGGACTGGGTCTCAGTTCATAGTGGGGTACCACAGGGGTCAGTATTGGGCCCGCTTCTTTTCAACATATTTATAAATGACCTTGTTGGGGGCATGCGGAGTAGAATTTCAATATTTGCAGATGATACTAAACTCTGCAGGGTAATCAATACAGAGGAGGATAATTTTATATTACAGGGAGATTTATGTAAATTGGAGGATTGGGCTGAGAAGTGGCAATTGAAGTTTAATGTAGATAAATGTAAGGTCATGCACTTGGGTAGAGGAAATAACATTTATGATTATGTACTTAATTGTAGAACACTGGGTAAAACAGACACAGAAAAAGACTTGGGTGTATGGGTGGATGGTAAACTTCACTTTAGTGGACAGTGTCAGGCAGCTGCTGCCAGGGCTAATAAAATAATGGGATGTATTAAAAGAGGTATGTGTTCATGAAAAAAATATATAGTTCTACCTCTGTACAAGTCACTAGTGCGACCGCACTTAGAATACTGTGTACAATTCTGGTCACCGATATATAAGAAGGACATAGCTGAACTGGAGAGGGTGCAGAGAAGAGCGACCAAGATTATTAGAGGAATGGGTGGGCTGCAATACCAAGACAGGTTATCAAACTTGGGGTTATTTAGTTTGGAAAAACGAAGGCTTAGGGGGGATCTAATCACAATGTATAAATATATGAGGGGACAGTACAGAGACCTTTCCAAAGATCTTTTTACACCTAGGCCTGCGACTGGAACACGGGGGCATCCGCTACGTCTTGAGGAAAGAAGGTTTAATCACAATCACAGACGAGGATTCTTTACTGTACGAGCAGTGAGACTATGGAACTCTCTGCCGCATGATGTTGTAATGAGTGATTCACTACTAACATTTAAGCAGAGCCTGGACGCCTTTCTTGAAAAATTTAATATTACCAGTTATGTATATTAGATTTTATGACAGGGTATTGATCCAGGGAACTAGTCTGATTGCCGGATGTGGAGTCAGGAAGGAAATTTTTTCCCCATTGGAACTTGTTTGCCACATTGGGGTTTTTTTGCCTTCCTCTGGATCAACATGTTAGGCTACGGGTTGAACTAGATGGACTTAGAGTCTCCCTTCAACCTTAAAAACTATGATACTATGTACTGGGGCTGCTCTGTACTGGGGCTGCTCTGTACTGGGGCTGCTCTGTACTGGGGCTGCTCTGTACGGGGGCTGCTCTGTGCCGGCGCTGTGCGGCGGGGCTCTGCTCTGTGCGGGGGCTGCTCTGTACGGGGGCTGCTCTGTGCGGGGGCTGCTCTGTGCCGGCACAGTGCGGCGTGGCTCTGCTTTGTGCGGTGCTGCTCTGTACCAAGGTGCTCTGTGCAGCAGGCGATTAGGCACGGGCCATTCTGAAGATGTCGGCGGTGCAGGCTTCAAAGAAATGGTGGCCATTGTCAACGTGTGCGCAGATGAGAGTTTGAGTCAAGAGCTCTATCTGTGCACGTGCCGACTCAAGCCACCATTATTTGAAGCCCTCACTGCCGACATCTTCAGAATGGTCGTGCCTCAGCACCCTCCGCACAGAGCAGCACTGCACAGAGCCACACAGCATTGCACCTGCCTCCTGTGACCTCTCTTCACCATCCCCTGGTAAGCTACATTCGGATTTTAAAAGGAACCTGTCACCACTTTTTCGGCCTATAAGCTGCGGCCACCACCACTGGGCTCTTATATACAGCATTCTAATATGCTGTATGTAAGAGCACATGCCTCTGTGTAGAACATAAAAAAACACTTTATAATACTCACGCGGTGCATAACACGTCTACATCATACACACTCGCCGGTCCTGCGCAGGTGCACTACGATACTCAAAGTGTGCCTGCGCAGGACCTCAATGCCGTCCTGTGTGTATGATGTAGACGCATCATGCAACTCTGCTTCAGAATAAGGACAACCAAGATGGCCAAAAGGGGAGACGTTGGTCCTGGAGAACGGCCATCCTGGATATTAGCCTAGGCCCTGTGGTGGTATATATGGGCTCCCAGCCTGGACCCCATGCTGGTATATATGGGCCCACATCCTTGGTATATATGTCCCCCGTTCTGCATTAAAAAAAAAAAATCATATACTCATCTGCTCCAGCTGGTCTTGAGCAGTGCAGTGCGAGCAGGACAATGCGCGCCCAAGACATAAGAGTCTCAGTGCTTTGCGATGACGTCACTACGCTGGGACGCTGAAGTACTGCATGTGGGCTGTCATCAGTAGCAGTGCAGGGAAATTGTGCCTCCTCAGCACTGCCGCAGAGGTTAACTATGTCGACGCAATGTGCTTGCCGATATAGTTAACGGTAGCGCTCTTCCGGCTGCTGGGCGGCACCCTCTGCCCCCCCCCGGGAGCTACACTATTTGATGTGTCCAAATTAGGCAAGTCATAGCTTGGTGATCCTTACTTCGAGTCACATGTCTGGCTTGATTTTGTTCTATAATTGCTTTGTTTTTGGTTTTTTTGCCATCCATGGTATTGATAACATCCTTCTCCAGCACAACATGTCATAGGTGTACATGCTTCTTCTGTCTTGTTTCTTTATCGTCCAGGTTTCGCATCCATATGTTACTGTGGAAAAGGCCAGACTGTACAAACTGTGTCTTTGTCACCAGTGAAATATTCCTCGATTTGAACACCTTGTGGTCACATGTGACAGTCATGTGGGTTTTGGCCATAGAAGATCACAGAATTTGGCTGCGCAGGATGCTCCCTGACTTTCCATTGTTCCTGCTGTCAGTATTCATTGGTATAGATAGCTTTCCTGCTGGATTCATCACTCCCCCATTTGGACTTAGCAGGAGCTCGCCTTTCACCCAGCGGCTTACCATCAGCATTCTCTTGCTATTTAAATACCCCTTCCTTCCTTTGGACTAGTGCTGGTGATATTTTTCAGTCCCTACAACCCTTGGTTACAAGCAGGTGGCTTGTACTCCTTTGTGGTATTCTGGCTGAAAACTTTGCTGAACTTCTACCTGTGTCATCTGTGGATAAGTAGTTCATGCCTTTTCTCCCCTGTGTGTGCTCTTTATGTCTTCTAGTGTGTTTGCAGTTGGGATACCTAGGGTCAGGTATAAGGTTCCACACCTATGCGCTGAGCCGATCTAGGGTGGTGAAGGACCCCAGGGACCAGCGGTAGGTTTGATCAGGGATCACCACCTTCCCTTTCACACTTTGCTTGGTACTTCCCCTTACCTAGAGTGACACTTGTCCAGTGACTTTATTGTTGATTTTCTCATAACTATTCTTCTGTTGACTTCCAGTGTCGTCGCTGCATCTTGAGTGATTATCGATCACATAACCATTTTTGATGTATTCCATCATATAAATAATTACCAACAACCAACTCCACATGGTATATGATATACTCCTACCCGGTACATAAAGGTACATAGGATTAGTAGATATATATACAACAAACTACCATTGTGCAGATTAGGACTAATAAGGGCTAGTCGCAAATTATTAACAGAGTACATAGAGAGGACAAACGACCATACGCCCGGATAATTTCATGGAAATTTTATTTTTTGAAATATGCACATGTAAGGGTGAAACAGAAACAATATACTATATAGACTGCTATATATAATATAGACTGCTTTTTCAGAAATGATGAATGGAGTCATACAATTTTGTCTCAAAAAAACCCATAAACCGCTCTATTATTCTGTATGAACGGTGTCTGGCATTGTAGTTCACCTGAACAGGGCTGCAATATGAGACTCAGGCTATTGATAAGGGTGGCGCTGTTTCTGAGAGGCAGGATATATGATATATCCTCTTATCATGTATGAAAGCAAAAAAAATCAACATCAACGCAAAGGGACATTTGGCTTCTGTCGGAGTGGTGGTGACTGATCCACTGTGTGGTGCTTGAATCAACGTCCTCACCATAGAAGAACCACCAGATGAAAAACTTTGGGTCTTCCCGGATCTATTTTCTATTTCAAAACCTCTGTTGCAGACTCATTTTGAATGGCTGGAGATCAAAACATAGGCATGACAAGGCAAAAACCTGTTTTTGTCAGGCTGGTCTGTTAAAGGGAACCTGTCACCAGGTTTTTTCCTTATAAGCTGTGGCCACCACCAGTGAGCTCTTATATACGCCATTCCAGAATACTGTATATAAGAGCCCAGGCCGCTGTGTATAACGTAAAAAACACCTTTTTAATACTCACCCAGGGAGTGATCTGATGGGTGTCACTGATCTCCAATCTGGCGCCTCCTCTCTGCTGAGTTCGCCGTCCCCCTTCTTCTCAGCCCAGTGTGGATGAGGTATCCTACGTCACCCACACAGGCCGGCATTGTGGTCCTGCACAGGCGCACTTTGATCTGTCTGCTGAGGGCAGATCAAAGTACTATAATGCGCAGGCGTGAGGAAAGGTCAAAGTCTGCCTGCACTTTGCCACTACAATACATTGATCTGCCCTCAGCAGGAAGATCAAAGTGCACATGCGCAGGAGAGCAATGCCGGCCTGTGTGGATGACGTAGGACTCGTTATCCCCACTGGGCTGAAAAGGAGGACATTCGATGGAAGTAAGATAGGAGGTGCCAGACCAAGAGCAGCGACATCCATTGGACCGCCCTCCTAGATGAGTATAATAAAGGTGGTTTTTTACGTTTTACAGAGCAACCTGGGCTCTTATATACAGTATTCTGGAATGCTGTATATAGGGGCTCACTGGTGGTGATCGCAGCTCATAAGGGAAAAACCTGGGGACAGGTTCCCTTTAAGCACCACTGGTCTCTTTTGCATTACTGATCCAGGAGAGCGTTATGTTGCTTCCATTATAGACTGATGTCCCAAAGTAGATGTGAGATCGCAGTCATGATCACTGCAGGTACAACAGGATTTGCGCCCTATTTTTCAGCTCAGCGCCATTCACCTCCATAGAGCAATACCACACACCATGAAGGACAGGTGTGAGTCCATATTGGAGTTACCAGTTCAGTTATTTATCACTATATTCCTGCTCAACAGTAAAACATTTACAGATAACTCTTTTTCTATTACACCTAGGAAATGAAGATTCTTAATCTCCTCTGCCCCCAATGCAAAAAATGAGATTAGAAACGGGAATTCTCTTTTTAGAATGAGACGTGTTCAGAAATTCCATCTCCACGGATGATTAGACTTCTGCTCTGCAGACTAAAACCTATTGCCGAGATTCCAGAACCTGTCCTAGTTATATTTATCGCACTGTGCAAGCGGGAGATTCTTAGTGCATAGATGTTTCCTTTGACTACATAATATCATTTCTGAAATTGATATTTATAGACTCAACTTTTTATTTTTTCACTTTATTTATAAACTCCTATTCAGCTTCCTAGGATGGAGTAGACTGCTCTGGATATATTAAATTATAGAGTTAGGCAATTAAAAACATAACCTAACATTCAACGTCTTCCTGACAGTTTTTTCATCTTTCTCACTAGGCCAAATTTTTCAATTTTGACCAGTATCATTTTATGTATGGTAGTAATAATTCTGCAATGCTTCATCATATTGCCTTGATTCAGAGACTGTTTTTGTTTTATGAGACGTACTTTGTTTTTCTGAAATGTAGGGTGTTAAAATGTGTTTTTATTTGTGAAAAGATTGGAAATTTAGCAAAAATTTTGAAAGATTGGCAATTTTCAAACAGTCCTTGTTTCAGTACATCAGCATCACCTTGAGAATGTGTTATTTCTCTGATTCCTTTTGCAAAAGCACCACAGGAGGTTGCCTCCCCATCCTAATTAGGATAGGAAACACAAAGAGGTTATATAGTCACTCCATTCTCAGTATTTTTTTTTCCCTAAGGCTATGTGCCCACGGGACAATGTACTCGTGGATATATCCGCAGGTATGTCCGCAAATTTCCCGCAGCAGCTCCCCAGAATCTGCAGCTATACATAGCTGCAGGATTCCAGCGAAATATCTGCGGTAAACCTGCGGACATTCGTGCGACTTACCTGCGGAAGTCTCGACCTCTATTTCCAGAGTGGAGGGCCAGGAATTCCCAGATATTTCCTTTCCGCAGGAATAATTGACCAGCAGTTACGTGTGGCTGCGGGACATCCGCAGCCGTACATACCGCAGCATGGACACAGCACTCCCCATGTCCCATAGGATAACATGGGGAGTGTTTAATTGTGGAACACCTGTCCTGCATCTAGACACTAAATCACAATGAGACCCATGCATATGGAGGAGATCTCTGGACTATAGCTGACCCTGACTGAAGACCCCTTTAGGTAGGACTGAGGTTCTAATATTTAAAGTGTATCTTTCCTTAGAGCTGCATCTTCAGAGCCCAGCGCGAACCCATGCCCGGTAGGTAATGATGGTATTGGCAGGTTCCACTTAGGTACAGGATGCGGTCTCATGTCATCTCCCACTTCCTTATAGGACAATTACCCTGCTCGAAAGGTTAATGATAAGACTGCAAATTGCAAATGTGCCATTTGTAATAAAAAGCTCTTCTTATGAAAAGCCTTTGTCAGCAGTGTACGGAAAAATTGTTAGAGGAGCATCCCTCCCTTATTCAAGATGTTAGAGGAATGGTGCATCATGAGGTTCAATCTTCCCTAGCTTCCTTCTCTCAATCCTTTACTGTGGCACCATGAGGAGCAAAAAGCAGGGTATCCATCCCTGAGGAATGCCTGGAAGAAGGGGAACTTGCACCGATTGTGAGTTTATACCAAGATGATAAATTCTATTATTCTACAGAAAACATGGAGGAGCGCTTATCAGCGGTGAGAGATACAATGGATGTAGAAGAGGAAAAAGTGACTCGTACAATCCAGGATGAAATGTTCGGAGGTCAAGAAGAAAGATGATTTTTCCTCTTCATTATAATATACAAAGTTCAATTCTGGATGAGTAGGAGTTCCCAGAGAAACATCCAAACATCCCAGGAAAACTAAAGGATAGATTCCCATTAGATGGGGATATAGTCAAATGTTGGACAGATATTCCTAAAGGAGATATACAGGTGGCTAAAGTACCAAAGAAAACTAAGAAAACTACCGTTTGAATATTTCTCTAAACTCAAGGACCCGCTTGATCGAAAGATGGATTGTTTGTTGACGTTTTGGGGACCTCTGCGGCCTTTCTGAAAAAAAAAAAAATTGTTTCCCCCTATAACCATGTTCCATTGGTTGCAGTAGCTGGAACATCATATCAGTGGTGGCACCCCTAGAGAAGTCCTGCTAGCCTCAGTGCCTCTTCCTTTCCGAAGGCAACTAGATTGCTAGCAGATGCTTCAGCAGAATTGGTGAGGATTGCATCAAGATCTTCAGTCTTATCAAATACCACAAGGAGATCCTTGGTTGAAAGGTGTAGTGGAGAAATTGTATCGAAGTCTAAACTTTGCTCTATCTGGTTCAATGGAGAACGTGTTTGGTTCAGCTCTAGATGTTCTGTTGGTGAAAGCAGGAGTTGGTTCCTGAACCAAAAATCTTCAAGAGAAGATTGCTTTGGTTGTCACAGGCTCAGACCCCGCAGTACAGAGGAAAAGGCAAGTCAGGTTACTGGCCTAACCCCAAAGAGGAAAGACATATTTTTCAGAATCAAAAACCTAAAATTACTCCAAATAAGTAGGAGGCAGAATTCATTGGCAGAATATATCTTCAAATCAGAGAATTCTAAAATCTGTCAGAGAGGGGTCAAAAATTGAGTTCTCCTCCAATCCCCTTTAAGTATCATCCCTGCTGTCTCTAAGACTACAGAAGATCTTAATCCCAGGGCTCCAAGACCAGCAGGCACCAGGAGTAATTTTTTCGTTTCCAAAAATAGAACAGAGCAAGAGCCATTATTCTACCTATTTTTGATATATAAAAAAAGTTGGACCTTAGGAATCATCATAAACTTAAAACGCCTAAATCATCGTATCAGAAGGTTTAAAATGGAATCTATAAGATCCACAGTCCTGCTAATAGGCAGAGATTTTGTCATGGCAACCATCAACCTATAGGATGCCTATTATCACATGCCCATACATCCAGCATATTGGAAACTCCTAAGAGTTGTGGTAACCCAAGGACAAGAAATTGTTTATTTTCAATTCATTCAATTCAATTTGACTTGTCAAAGCGCTATCCACAGCGCGAAACAGGCTGTCGTCCGCTCCGCGTCCCTGCACCCCTCTTCTCCCCACTGTTCCTGAGCTTGTCTGCGACCGCAGAATAAAGTTGTTTGGCCACTTACCTCGTGAGCTGCCGCTTTTCTCTTTTGGACCATTGGAATTTGTTCACACTGTCTGCTGAGCACCACTTGGTTTGGCTTCATTAGCTCAGGAAATCATGAAGTCCAGAAAAACAGCTGAACACTCCTGAACCGTGAGTACGGCTCCACTGCATGGAAGCATAGCGGCAGTGCCCGACTTTCCTTCTCTACATTACCATTGACTTAAGTGAGGTACCCAAAGGTCTGTGTAGACCTCATGGCATACTCACTTGTTAAGTAGTAGGGAGAGGTTGTGATGGTGGAATATGGGGGGTTGTGTAGGTTTGTATTTTAGGCGTGGTTCACTGTCCATTTTCTGTATTGCTTGTGTGTATATTTTATTGTCTGTAGGTAATCGCCCCCTGTAGTGTTCCTGTCCCTAGGTCTACGGAAAGCTGGGGCCTGGGATCCGCCTAAACTCTCTGCTTACCTGAAGAATTGGTCAGTCAGCCTGGGTAGGAGAAGAGAGAAGGATTAATCCTCTGGGGGGAGAAGGTAGCACCCCAGAGAGCCGTTGAGAAATCCCCATTTGCCTGGAAAAGGACTGCTGGAGGATTGTGACTCATCCCCGTGGACATTTATGCCATTACTGGACAACTTTACCCTCTGTGTGGTGGATTATTTGATGGCCATTCTGTATTGCATGGAATAAATATGCTTTGGATTGTTCATCCATCTCTCGCTCTGTTGATTGTGTTGATATGGGAGAAGGAACCCGTCACACATCACAATGTACCTTGAGTAGAAGGAAGCAGTAGACAGTGTAACGGGCAATGTACTGATTGGAAACCTTGGGTCTTGACATGCATGTGGATGTGACACAGGGGCAGACATATCATTGGGGCAAACTGCAGCCACAAAGGGGCCCAGGAGGTAAGGGGGCCAATTGCCACCTCTAAATGATGGATTAATTGTGACACATACCACCTACCTAAATATTGCACACAACTTTGTGGCAGAGGTATTCTCTAAGGCCTAGAAAACATGGCGAGAAAAATGGTGTTCGTTGAATGCGATAAAAAATCGCGTACTACTCGGACCAATATTACTCTCTGGGCCTGCTCCCAGAAGCGATTATTTTCTCAGTCCTAGTTGGACCGAGAACACAATCTCAGCATCCTGCAAGTGGAATGCGATCCTGTTCCACTCGCACCCATGCAAGTCTATGGGGCGAGAGAAATATCACTGCTCTCGCGTTATAACGGTGTACCGCGAGAGCAGTGCGATTCTCGCATCAGCCGACAACGGAGGAGATAGAGAGATAAATCCCTCCCTCTCTTCCGCAGCGTCAGCCCTCCCCTCTGCAGCTGTGGTCTGATCGCACAATCTGACCACAGTCACATGACCTTCGGCTCCCGCTGTGCTGCGATCGTGTGCCTAGTGTCATGCGAGGACACGCAGTAGTCACCGTTTGACCTCAGCCTAATGGCACTGCCCTCTTCAAGCAAGAGAATGCGGAGAAAATTCTCACCACATTTTTTTCCTTGTGGTATCTGACACATTATTTTATGTTTTAGTTTTTCTGTCCTTCACTGACAATTGTATTTCTCTCTGCAGAACTATTCCCTGAAGCTGTTACACTTTTCAAAGCATAAACAATATAAAAATGTTTAATTTGCCCAAAACCAAAGAATCGCTTTTATATCTGTGTGTTCAATGTCGCTAAGAGTTGCATTCCAGAATGTGTTCTTCTGGCCTGAAAGATTACTTTGATGATTGTATCCCATGAAACCGACTCTAGTTGGATGTGTGAAGTTTTAAATACCAGAATATACAGCGAATAAAAGAAAACAAACCCCCAAATGGCAGCTTAATGAGGATAGAAATGCAGCATATGTGTTTATAGCAGGTCACCGAACGTTAAAGGAGAATTGCCAGAAAATGTGTTATTTGTGATCCCTACCATGAGAAACGAAAAAAAAAACCATCAGTCCACTAAATGTGACAATATTGTCACAGATCCAACATCTGCTAAAGCACCAGATTTTCGTGGAAGGTATCCCGGAGTGAATGAATAGGAAAAAAAAGAAAGAATCGCCCGAATCAATAAAAAGTTGACCTTTTTTTTTTTTTTTAAGAACATTAAAAAAACAAAGGGAAAAAAATGACAATGTCTTGCATTACCACCCACCTTTTTTTCCCTACCCAGAGACCCTCACCAAATACCAGAATAAGGAGAACCAATTCAAATTAGTGCTAAAAAATAATAGATTTCATAGTTTTCTCTTTTTTTTTTTATCATAAAAAATGCAATCTAAATCAATATTTGGGGTGATATCCAATTTGCCTTCAAAATAGGTATATCAGTTCTTCTATATTTATTTACACTTGTACACAGAGTTTTTGAAGGAAGTCAGCAGGGAGGTTATTCCAGACTTCTTGAAGACCTAACCACAGATCTTCCGTGGATGTAGACTTTTGAAAAAACTTCAGTCTCTTAATGTAATCTGAGACAGACTGGATGATGTTCAGATAAAGGCTATACAGTGGCCATATCATCATTTCTAGGTCTCTGTAGCTAATCCTGCTTGTTTGCACCTGGGTCCAGTCCTGTTCCTGTTTGCACCTGGGTCCAATTCTGCACCTGCCTGTACCTGGTCCCAGCCTGTCCTAAATGTTGGCACATGGTTCCAGTCCTGTCCTGACCTTTAGTTGGTCCCAGCCCGTCCTGCCTGTTGGCACCTGGTTCTAGTCCTGTCCTGCGTGTATCTGCTCCCAGTCCGGCCTGCCTTGTTTATAATATTGACTGTGTCCGCCCTGGCCATGCCATCTGCCTTGTTCATGACTCTGCCTGTCCATCCTGGCTGTGCCATCTGCCTTGCTAGTGACTCTGCCTGTCTGTCCTGCCCTCTTGATGCTAGAGACTGCCTGTCTGTCCTGCCTGTGCTGTCTAATTTGAGCCACCCTGGTGGTCCCTGTCTGCACTTGAGACCCAGTCCTATCTGCTCCTGTGTCCACACCTGTCCTGGGGGTCAGCTGTCACATTCTCGGTCCTCTACTCCACGTTAGGGTAGGCCCAGGGTCTTCCTGTGGTCCAGTGGGTCCACTTCAGCTTGCTGCTTCACCATCTCCAACTGCGAGCTTTAGTCTCCTTGTTCTTCTGTACACTGACGATAGTTCACAATGACATTGGCTGTAGGGTATTTATAAAACTCGTGTAAAACACGTATAGGAGACTCATTCAATTGTAAAATTATTAAATTTTATTATAAATCAACCATAAAGGATAAAATTCATTTTCCATATAATATAGATATGAGGTAAGGTGGATTCTTTACACACCCACCCATCAAAGAACCACACAAATTTAACCCATCATGATCCCAAGTAATGAGTAATAAAGAGTATATAAACAGCCAGTGCAGTATAATGGGAGAGCACCATGTGGTTAAACAGTCATGCTATAGAACAACAGTTTTCAGGCTTACCCATAGTGTACAAGCTAAGGGCCTATCAGTGGCAGTTCAGAGGTGGGTAGGTGAGTATCCTTCAACCCGGGTTGATTTATAATAAAATTTAATATTTTTACAATTGAATGAGTCTCCTATACGTGTTTTACACAAGTTTTATAGTTTAACTTTGGAGTATATTCCATAACATCCGTCTATATGGGAATTGTGATATAATCTATTAGGATGAAACTACAATATGGTATCTTCCCCTTTTGTCTGTGCTATATGATGGCTGTAGGGTATTTGTTGTATAAGCTCATAGTTGTACGGAGATTTGTACCACCATGGCCTCTGTAAAATACACCTGATGGTGGCAAACACTTAAGGCTTGTGACCATCCACAGAAAAATTCTTGACGAGGCATATTTGTTCATTCAAAGCCATTCCAGGTGATGACCTGAGGAGAACTGCATGAGAGACTAACAATGACATCTAAAGTTATCATCAGACTACAAGGAGAACTTTGAGGAATCTAAGGTTTCACACATATTCTTGTTTGATCAAAAAGCCATCCCACCGCAACAAGGTGTATACAGCTGGGACTGTCCTAATGTCATGCCGGAACACTCAGCGTGCAGCGCAATAAAAGCTAAAAATGTGAACAGTATAGAAGAAAGGCCCTTGTGGACCACCTCCAACTCACCTGAGTCTAAAGCCTGCTCTCCCGAACATCCCTATATGAGTTCTTTTCCCTCCTACCCCCCGTCACCGTGATGTGCCTAGGCCCTTGCTTGCCCTGAATTCACCCTGTGTAGTGAAAAGGCTGGTGAGAACACTAGTCTAACCACTGCAATAGTACAACACAAGGGTAAGGGAGACAATGAGAGGGAAGAGAGACACAAAATGGAAAACACTCCAAGCTCCTCCAGTGCAGCTAAACACAACAGCTGCAACTGTCACAACTCCTCAGCTATTTCCAAAGTGGTTAGCATAAGAATGAGATTCTATAACAGGCGTCAGATGGTAAGACACGTGACTTTTTATAGCAAAAGTGAATGGTCATAAAGCTGCACCTGAGATGAAGGCTACAAAGGACAGTCAAATAAAAAACAGTCCTTAACCCCTGCAGCGCTTAAAGAATTGAATTCACTCAAATTCAAGTTATAAACCTGCGCCTAATAAGGCGTTGTGACCTTATGGTCCCAGACTCGCTATAGGTGTCCCCAGAGCGGGACACACTCATGACACCTATCCTATCTTAAATATTAAAACCCTACCTTGTGTCAGTGACATCAATGTGAACAAGGGCAGTGCATGACGGGGGCCCAACTGAAGCCACTTATCCATAGGAATCTAAATTTCTAGCTCAGAGAGGGGGACTGTGCTCCTATTTTAACAAAGTACAAAAGATGCTAAATAAGAATGAGCCGGAGCATAAATTAGTATACATGCTTTAATAAGATCACATTTACACTGTGACCATTTCACAAAAAAACATATTCTTGTCTGTTTCAAGATCGTTTCATTACTTCTTGTTTTTATGTGAGTTCTTTTGTGGTTTTGCTACTTTCAGTCTGACTCTACATTTGCACGTTCCATAAAAGAACAAGGAAAATCATTGCATTAACAATTACACTACCAGTGCTGTATATAAAAGACACATACAGTATAATATGCACAGCAGCAATGGGGTTTATTTCATTGTTAATGACCAAACTGTCAGGACACACAACTTCTAAAGGTCAGCAAATGCCTGTAATGTAGGGAATGAAAAATTCTTAAAACTTGTTTCCCACAGGCAGCAGCTAATAGATTATTTAGTCCAATTAATAATTTATCGACTAGACTTTCTAGGACATCTGAACCTACAGTTTACGGTTTATACAAATTCAGATTATGGAAATATCTACTTAGATCGTTCACATGTAAATCTTTTCAACATTGAGGATACAGAAGTTAAAGGGGTTATCCAAGACTTTGTTTTCCTAGGGGCCTAAGAACTTACTGGCAGGTGGTTGATAACATTTTTATACACAGACTTCAAAAATGTTATAACAAGGCAGTATATCAATATTTACTCACAGAATTTACCTTGCTTTAAATTTTTAAAACAATTCTTTATTCTTCGTACCTTAAGGCCCCTTTACACACTGAGACCTTCTAGCGATCCCACCAGCGATCTCGACCTGGCCGGGATCGCTGGAAAGTCTCTAAGGTTGGAATCACACTTGCGAGTGTAAAATCGGACCGAGTCTCATGCTAGAAAGTAGCATGAGCTCTGTCCGAGTGTTGATCCGTGTGCAATGCAACAGCAATGCGATTCTGTGATTTTTCTCATGATTGTAGTCCATGTGCAATCCATGTGTGATCCGTATGGGATTCGTTTTTATTCTCAGCAACTATGTCATCTGCCATTCAGCTCTGCTACATGCCCGCTGACAGCAGACACAGACAGAGCCATGTAGCAGAGCTGAATAGCCGCTGACAGCAGACACAGACAGAGCCATGTAGCAGAGCTGAATGGCCGCTGACAGCAGACACAGACAGACCCGCGGGATCAGAATGAAGTCGGATGAACTTCACCAGACTTCATTGTCATCCCGCAGCTCTGTCTGTGTGTCATGGCCTGATTTTCAGTCACCGGTGAAGGACTCACCGGTGACCGCAAATCCCCTGAGTGACAGAAGTGATCTGCGCGATCAGCAGTGCCGTCACTGAGGTTACCCACGGCCACAGCAGAAGTCCCCCCGCTGAGATCTGTGGCCACGGGTACCCTGAGTGACGTCCTCACTGATAGCGCGACTCACTTCAGTCGCTGCGGGGAGCTCACAGAGAGCGGTCGTGGTCTGTGGCCGATCTCTGTCAGCTTCTGATGTAGCAGAGCTAAGAGCGTCGTGGGACCTCTGTGGATTACGTCGGACCTGGAGTGGTATTTGGGGACTTGAATAAAGTGGTGAAAGAGGGTGGGGGTTTTTTTGTCATTTATTTCAAATAAAGGATTTTCGGGTGTTTTTGGACTCTTTTTGGATAGTGTCTATGGAAGGCCTGGGTATAACTGTATACCAATATACCAATGAAATCAGTGTGGAGAGGCTGCCGTGAATACATCTAAGATAAGTGACTATTATTGTGAACTATTATTTATACCTATTGATCTCATCTACCCAAATCTAAAATAGTGAGGGAGATTAGGGGCAGCTTCCGAGGGATAGCCATCATGGAATGGGGGCACCAGTTGAACCCAAGGGTGCGTGTAACGTAAGTTATATCTCCATTGACAAGTAGTGGATAGAACTGGTTTAGGGTGCATGTAGTATTTTTGCCCCATAATAGACAGTCGCCACAATAATTTTCCATATGACTCTTGAAAAAACGAGTTCATTAATTGTGGCGTCATAGAGTCCATTGCTATTTTTTGTTTGTGTTTATTTGCTTATGGTGTGGGATAGGGTTTTTTTGGTGTTTTTAAGGTATATAGAATAAAGAATTGTTTTAAAAATTTAAATTAAGGTAGATTCTGTGAGTAAATAGTTGATAACATTTGCTTGTTCTGCCCTGCGACATCTTTCCCAACTTAGGCGGCAATTCTCCTGGTTCCTTTGACCTCACGTCTACATAGCAGATCTTTCTCTTCTACTCTGCTCTGTGGATAAGGCATCATTGCTCATGTTATAGTGATTGAGTTGGCTTCCAGCAGTTAGGCAGGTCACAGCTGACAGTCAATCAGTATGACATCGGCGGAGACGCCCTGTCAGTAGAGCAGAGCAGAAGAGAAGGAACTGCTCTGTTGACGTGAGGTCAAAGGAAGCAGGAGAATCATCCACATGAGCGGTCCGTGACTGCTCTGACCTCGAAAAGATTATCACATTAGCAACTATCTGCCGGTATGTTCTTAGCCCCATAGGGAAAATAAAGTCCCAGAAAATCCCTTTAAAGTAGAGAAATTGGGGGCAGGGAGGTTTCTGAAATAGGAATGAAAACAGTTTACAGTAAATGATATATTCTTAGCTTGAACAGAGTTTTCTCTATAAAAGAAGTATCTTACATTTCAGTTTACCTTTTCCAGCTACTTTATTTGATTTTACTTTTATACACTTTCTTTTAAATACCATGGACAGGTGGAAACGTTTCCTTCTCTATCACCTATGTCCCCTCACCTCAATATTGTGCTTGTTACACGAGCAAAAATCTTTTCTGAAATATCCAAAGAAGTCGTGAGAGTGCAGTTGTTTTCCTCTGCCGCTATAGTATGAGTGCACACTGCACCAATATTCTTCACTGCTTTTAAGATGAGTTTTATCTGGACTTCTTTTAATATCAGGATTATACAGCCAGTCTGACCTGGATTTTCAAAGTAAGTACATCAGCCTCATCAGGTCTAAAATATTTAAGCAGTTTGTATTGTGAATACTGGTGACTTATTTACTTTAAATAGGTTTTTGCCATCAGTTCCTATTTTACAGATTGTTTTGAGTAAATTATATCTGGCAATGTGTATTATTTATTTGTAAGCCTTCAGCCATACATTAGCGTTATCATTAAAGCTTTACCTCTAATATTAGTGAGATGACTCTGCATCATTCTACACACAAAATGTCACACTAGGTACGGTGAAGTACCAAGGGAAGGGAAACCCTGTGTCTAGTGAAGGGGGAGATGGTGACCCCTGGCCAAGCCTACTGCTGGTCCCTGGCTTCCCTCACCACCCTAGATAGGTTCCACACCTATACGCCAAGCCGGATATCTGACCCTGGCTGACCCTGAAATAGGCCCCAGGTAGGGAATGGATGGGATGAGTGCTTAGTCAATCCCACTAAGGTCTAAAGGACATATTAGGAATAACATGGGGGAAATTAACCAATAATTTATCTACAGATTACTCAAGGGAGAGATGAATACAAGTCGACTGCTTGCACTGGAGACTTGTTAAGGGTGTTAGACCTATCACCGGCACAGAGTAAGGGCACTGTCTAACTAAACAAAGTACCAGCTATTCCAACCACGATACGACGCTACAGGGTCGCTAGTGAGCTGTCAAACAGTCAGATCTTCCCAACAACACAGCAACGATACGGTGGTCGCTGGGACCCTGTCACATAACACGATTCAAATCTTGATTAGTAACATAGGCATGCATCTACATTGCCTTTTCCGCGCCCCCTCTGCTCCAATTGGTGATCGTAAGTGCGTTGTGACTGGGCGGCCTTGTCTTTAGAGAAGGCAACATGATAGTGCTTCCATCCTTCTCCATCCTTGTCCATCCTATAGTCCCGGTGATTCTGGTGATTCGAGCCCAAAACATAATAATATTATAATAATATTTATTCATTTATACCTCACCCACCTGAACGAAACCCGCCCATTCTACATTTTAATTGGCCAGTTACAGGTGGACGGGGTTTTGATTGTGCTAACATCACCTGGAGTGAACTCAAATTTAATAGAGATCCATTTAGGTTCCGAAAGAGCTGGTTCTTTTTGGTGAACGGAGCCATGTGAGCTGGATCACCAAAAAGAGCCAGATTGCCCATCACTATTCTATAGCCGAAAACGGCAAACTGTCTATCAAGCGGGACACAAAAGCACACAAGCTGTAGAAAACAGGAATTACTTGTGTATTGTGACTCGTTAACCTTTTGCGAGTTTTTATATTTTTCTACAAATTGTTTCTTCAGGGAGAAAGTAGACAAACCGAACACCAGCTATTGGAAGTAGCAATCCTAAAAGTCAAAAGTGACCCTTTAACAAGGCTTGTCATATGACTTAGGATTTCTACAAGATCGGAGCCTCAATTTGCAGACACATTTCGGGGTGATTGCTCCTCGTCAGTGCAGAGAATGAGATCTGATCTGGCTTTATGTGAAGCTATAGTGGGCTCTAAAGGGAAAACTTTTTTCCTTGTAGAGACTGATACACCAATCCGGCATGACTAATTCCTGTTTTTAAAATTTGGGTAAAGTGTAGTCAAAGGGGTGTGGGCGTGTACAGCTAACAAAAGTGTTCTCCAGTTCTTGATTTGAGTACAATTCTTACAGTTGAAAGATGCACAAAATTAAGAGTTGCATCCTTCATGAAGACTTAGGAGCACTTTGCATACTACGACATCGCAAGCCGATGCTTGCGATGCCGAGCGCGACAGTCCCCGCCCCCGTCGCAGCTGCGATATCATGGTGATAGTTGGCGTAGCGAACAGTATCGCTACGCCAGCTTCACATGCACTCACCTGCCCTGCGACGTCGCGCTGGCTGGCGACCCGCCTCCTTATTAAGGGGCGGGTCATGCGGCGTAATAGCGACGTCACACGGCAGGCGGCCACTAGAAGCGGAGGGGCGGAGATGAGCGGGACGTAAACATCCCGCCCACCACCTTCCTTCCGCATAGCTGGTGTGAGCCGCAGGACGCAGGTAGGAGATATTCCTCGCTCCTGCGGCTTCACACACACAGCGATGTGTGATGCCGCTGGAACGAGGAACAACATCGTAACATCGGTCATTTCCAAATTATGGAAATGACCAACGCTACACCGATGATACGATTACGACGATTTTGCGCTCGTTAATCTTATCAAAAAGGCTTTACACACTACAATATCGCGTGCGACGCCGGATGTGCGTCAATTTCAATTTGACCCCACCGACATCGCAGCTGCGATGTCGTATTGTGCAAAGTGCCCTTAGGTGCAAAATCCCAGTCTTGATGAATCAGGGCCAATGTATATTAGTGGTTACTGTGAGATTTATTTTCTTCAATAGTCTAAAAAATAAAGCCACAAAATTTACTAATTTAACATTTACAAACTAAAATAGATTCCAAAATGTTTTTCGGGACCAAAGCAGTGAATAAAGTGTAGAAGATTGACATCATTATACGGAGAAAGTCGAAACTGTTATCCTAACATATGGAGCCCTGAAGTTCTGACATTGTGACGTTTCTTCATCACATCACGTCTTATCACCGGGAGATCTGCAGCTTTTCCTCTGAATGAATAAAACATTAGAACTTCATTAATCTCTGCCATGTGGTGAAAATAGGCCATCGTATCAGTTAAGAGCTCCGTTTTGCTGTCATGTTGAGGTAATCTTAAATAATCAGCCCTGAGATACATTGAGATTAATTGCATTTTTAACTGATAACATTTTGTATGAAAATATTATAATTACTGCTAATTGCTATTAATTATTTATAAACTAATAATGTCATCTAATCTTCTTGGCTAACGCATATTCGTTCTTAAGAACTGAAGAGGAGTAAATATTTGTATACACGAGCACTGCTTAGATGTATGGATATAAAAACCACATGGTGTATCTTTGGACTTTACCGATGTAGAGGGTAAAGTTTACATTCTGGACATCTGCAGCCACCACTAGGGGGAGCTTTTAAGGGGTTCAACTTTTTATTTTCCGTATAATTAACATATTCTTAAAATTTGCGATTTATTCTAAATTTTATTAAATGTTTAGGTCAAATCCGGCAAAAGGAATCTGAATCAAATTTTGATTCACTCTGTACTGGGTAGTGTGGACTGTAAATACATTTTTCTTAACTCTACACTTAATAATTCATTGTAATACTGAATTCTAATAATTCCCTTATTCTCATATTAGAAAAAAGGGTTTTTTTTCCAGTTATGGGATTTTCTTTGGCAGGGTCTCCAATGTGGAAACAGATATTTATATGGACCTACTGCCACTCACTATGCGCTGACCTACTGCCACTCACTATGCACTGACTTACTGCCACTCACTATGCGCTGACCTATTGCCACTCACTATGCGCTGACCTACTGCCACTCACTATGCCTGACCTACTGCCACTCACTATGCGCTGACCTATTGCCACTCACTATGCGCTGACCTACTGCCACTCACTATGCCTGACCTACTGCCACTCACTATGCGCTGACCTACTGCCACTCACTATGCCTGACCTACTGCCACTCACTATGCGCTGACCTATTGCCACTCACTATGCGCTGACCTACTGCCACTCACTATGCGCTGACCTACTGCCACTCACTATGCTCTGACCTACTGCCACTCACTATGCTCTGACCTACTGCCACTCACTATGCTCTGACCTACTGCCACTCACTATGCTCTGACCTACTGCACTCACTATGCTCTGACCTACTGCCACTCACTATGCACTGACCTACTACTACTCACTATGCGCTGACCTACTGCCACTCACTATGCTCTGACCTACTGCCACTCACTATGCACTGACCTACTGCCACTCACTATGCGCTGACCTACTGCCACTCACTATGCGCTGACCTATTGCCACTCACTATGCGCTGACCTATTGCCACTCACTATGCGCTGACCTACTGCCACTCACTATGCGCTGACCTACTGCCACTCACTATGCACTGACCTACTGCCACTCACTATGCGCTGATCTACTGCCACTCACTATGCGCTGACCTACTGCCACTCACTATGACTGAAAGCCTGAATGCATTAATTAATTTCATTTCCTCCCGGCAGTGGGGCTCTCAATGCAGTGGCCGTACAGCGTCCGAGTTCTATTAACCAGATAAACCACATATCTGCACGTTAATAGTATTTAGGGTTCTGACAGGTTCCTTATAAATCCATTAACCAAAAAGCTTTGCAGCCCTGGCCAGGGCATTTTCCTTGCGAATCCTGTGGTTTATTCCTGTATTTCAACAATACGGTAAGCTGGGTTTTTCTTGCTTTTTGTCTCATATTAACCAGGCCATAATATTCTGTTTAAAAATTCAATGCATTTCTCTTAGTTTGAGAGTCTTTAGCTTGTAGGGATTTGACGTCAGGGTTTGGTCAATTGGAACAACAGGAAAGCCAGAAAATTGGGAGTTTTGCCAGCAGGCTGCATGTCTGGATATATTTTGTAAAATAAATCCTTTTTTATCATTTGACCACTGTTTATATAGTCTTGTTGTGCAGTCCACATATTCTAAGCCACACATTTTACTTTGAACTAATAGATTAAACTGTTCAACCATTCTGAATGTATTTTTGGATAAGTCTGATACAATGCACTTTAACAAAGGATGGGTTTGAAGAATATGCTAATGTAGGTGCATGATTTTACTTTTTGCATTAAAGGCAGGCTGGATTGAAGGTAGTATTAAGCGAAACTGTGCACGTCTAGTCGGATTGTGGCCGAGAGTATGCATATCGCATACCTGCGGTCACATGACTGCCTGGTTTTGCCACTGGCACCAAGAATACTGACAGCATGCGCTGTGCACAATGTGAGGATTTAAAAGTCTGCAGTCAAATTGAGTGACTGCGAACTTTTGTGTCAAAAATGCATACCCCATCATTCATCTGGGTTGCTAGATTTTCAATAAATCAAACATGACACCACCCTATTTAAGAAAGTTTGTATCTGATGTACAATTATATCTAAAGGCCCCGTTGCACGCTACGATTTATCTAATGATATGTCGTCGGGGTCACGGTTTTCGTGACGCACTTCCGTCGTCGTTAGCGACGTCGTTGCGTGTGACACATACGAGCGACTCCGAACGATCTTAAAAATAGGGAAAATCGTTGACACGTTCAGTTTCAAAATATTGTTCGGCGTTTCGAACGCAGCAGACATATTGCTACGTTTGACACCCTGCCAACGACGAACAACATTGTTAGTGCGTCCGTCATCAGCGACGCGGGCGTGTCATTACCAGCAATTCTCCACACCTCCTCCGTCCAGGGTGTATGCTATGGACAATTATACGCCTCTGTCGTTGCCGGAAACGTGAGGAGGAATGCTGTGTTACAGTGTTCACACGACCGCCTTGGTCAAACAATATATCACTGAACGATGTAGCGTCGTTTGTGAGATGGGTACGTGTAACTGCTACAAAATGACCTATGAGCAATTTCGTCAAATCGTAGCAACAATCTGGGCATGTCACATCGCTAATGAGATCGCTAGCGATATCGATGTGTGTAAAGCGGCCTTTGAGCTTTTAAATTGATAAAAAAGAATGTTCCCATAATTTCCAAACAATGTGAGCTATTGAAATTAGGTAGCTCTTTTGAGCCTTATCTTTATTATTACTATCAGCCTCCTTCCTATTGAAAAATTCTTGGCATCGGAGAGCTGTTTTTCTTTTTAATTGGAGGATGATGTTAGACAGCTCTGGTCATAAGCTGCCCCATCACCTGACATTCTGGCAACAGTCATAGTTGTTTAGTTGTTAAAGGAGAGTAGTAGAGTCGGGTGTCCTAGCCGCGCCAAATGACCATTCGATCATGGAAGTAGGAGATAATTGTAACTTTAATTGAGCATAAGTCAACGCGTTTCAGAAGCCACCGCTTCCTTCCTCAGGACAAAGATAGCAAAAGTACAACAAATCAGATTTGTTGTACTTTTGCTATCTTTGTCCTGAGGAAGGAAGCGGTGGCTTCTGAAACGCGTTGACTTATGCTCAATTAAAGTTACAATTATCTCCTACTTCCATGATCGAATGGTCATTTGGCGCGGCTAGGACACCCGACTCTACTACTCTCCTTTATCTGCCATACCCGGGGACCGCTGCCGTGACTGTGGAGTGACATATATGCGATTATAGGCGTTGTGACTGTCACAACCCCTATAGGTGAGTACCACCTTTCCTCTTGATACCCCCCCAATCTACCGGGGTAAGACCCTATTGCGCTTCTCTTTTCCACAGTTTTTTTCAGTTGTTTAGTTGTAGCATTCCGCTGGCAGTTTTGTCAGCTTCACATCCTTCACTTAAGCACAATTTTCGTACCTCACACAATGCAGCATGGCAGACAGACTCAGCACTTGTCAGAGAACTGTAGCTTTGTTTATGAATTAGTGTATACTTGCTGCCTATTTAGTTACTGCTTCACAGTCCCTCAAACCCAGTCACCAGTTTCTTATTATCTCCATTGTGACAATTATCTTCACAATCAGGCTTCAGCACTTAAGGGTTCTTTACACGCTGCGATACCAATATTGCTAGCGAGTGTACCCGCCCCCATCGGTTGTGCGACATTGGCAAATCGCTGCTTGTGCCGCACAACCTCGCTTACACCCATCACACGGACTTACCTGCCCTGCGACGTCGCTCTGGCCGGTGACCCGCCTCCTTTCTAAGGGGGCGGTTCGTGTGGCATCACAGCGGCGTCACACGGCAGCCGTCCAATAGAAGCGGAGAGGCGGAGATGATCAGGACGTAAAATCCCGCCCACCTCCTTCCTTCCGCATTGCCGGTGGACGCATGTAAGGAGATGTTTGTCGCTCCTGCGGTGTCACACACAGCGATGTGTGCTGCCGCAGGAGCGACGAACAACATCGTACCTGCAGCAGCAACGACATTAAGGAAATGAGCGACGTGTCAACGAGCAACGATTTTTCACGTTTTTGTGCTCGTTGATCGTCGCTCATTGGTGTTACACGCTGGGATATCGGTAACAGCGCCGGATGTGCATCACTACCGACGTGACCCCGACGATATATCGTTACCGATATCGCAGCTTGTAAAGTACCCTTTAGTCTCCTCTGGTGTGGCAATTCTCACAGTCAGCTGGTCTCCACCTCAGGGGAAAAACCTCCAAAAAGCATGTATGAGATCTTTACATATTTTTCAGTGATCCTTCCAAAAATCCTTAGCCAGCGCACCATAATAGTTAGCACTACTCACCCCTACTTGCTAGCTTGCTTAAGACACTTATCTTTCTGCTGGGCTCTGAAGCTTTATCCTTCTGTCAGACTGTCTACATGTGTCTGATCCTTACTGGTGAGAAACAGGAACCTTTTATGGCTTTTATACACTCCCATCGGCATGGACACACCTACTATCATTAGGTGTGTCATCACTTCAGACTCTAGCCCCACTGCCTAGTGGCATCACACCTAGGCATTTTTAGACCTTTGATGTCTCACATCAGTAATTTGGTGTATCCCTAAATCTGTTGTATTTTTCACATAAGACAATAGGAATGATAAACATTAATATAAATTTGCTGAAACTAAGTAAAATTAGAAGAATAATAATTGGCAAGAACACATATTGCTGGAGGTACTAAGTAGGTATAGCATAACATCATATGGCACAAAATGGAAAGGTTCAATTTCCACCTCAAGGGAGTCATTGCAGCAATTTCTCGTAAACCCAGAAAATATCTTTAATATTTGTAGGAGGTCCGCATACCCAATTAAAACCCTCTTACAAGTACTTTCAAGCAATAATGGACAAATGACCCTAATGAGAATATAGGACTATTCCTTTGCCGTACATAATTGCCTAGTTTTGCTATAGATTTAGTAAAATATTGTTTATACAAAAACTGGTCAAATATTGTCTTTTTATGTCAAATGTAATTACACTGTAAAAACATGTTCAATTTTGATTCATCCAAGTAGAATTAATGTTGTTATTAACTTTGTATTACATTGAGCAGAATATTATGGTTTACTATGAAAGGCAAAATACTGCGGTATGTATACCCAGGGAACCATTATATCTGCCCAACAGAGGAAATGTGAAAAACCTATTAAACATAGGGAATCTATTAAAACTGTAATACTACTGAGGATTGTGCCAGGAAAAATCCTCAGGCATCTGAATACTTATATGCTTATAGGTGAAAAAAGGAAGCCAAACCTAATGCTAATGTCGTGGTGGTGAGCAAAGCCAATCCAGTGGTACGCAGAATATAGAGAGGATTGATCTGTTATTCTGACATGTTGGATTAAAGGGGTTTTTCCCATCTCCAAGATCCTATCCCAATATGTAGTAGTTATAATAATAGCAAATACCTCCAATTAGAAATGTAGTATAGTTCTCCTGATTAGCTATGTCACTTCATGTGCAGGGTATTGTAGAGAAGCACACCGTGCAGTGTGCGAGTGGAGGAAGGTGGGTAGAATGTTTTTTGTTGTTTTTTCTCGGAGGCAGAACGAGGAACATATATAACAGGAAGGGGCCCAGGTTGGGGATTTATATACCAGGAAGGGACTCAGGATGGGGACATATTTACCTAGAAGGGACTCAGGATGATGACATTTATAATAGGAAGGGGCCCAGGATGGGGGACATATATACCAGGATGGAAGACATATATATATGAGAAAGGGGTCCATTCTGGGAGACAAATATACCAAAATGGGGAACTTATATACCAGGATAGGAGACATACTTACCAGGAATGGGCCCAGGATGGGGGGACATATTTACCAGAAAAAGGCCTAAGATGGGGACATATAACCAGGAAAGGACTCAGAATGGGGAAATATTTACCAGAAAGGCACCCAGGAAAGAGTACATAATTACCAGGAATGTGCCCAGGATGGGGGACATATTTACCAGGAATGGGCCCAGGATGGGTGACATATATATCAGAAGTGGACCCAGGATAGGAGATCTATATACCAGAAAGGGGCCCAGGATGGGAGACCTATATACTAGAAAGAGTCCCAGGATGGGAGATCTATATACCAGATAGGGGCCCAGGATATGAGACCTATATATTAGGATGGGGGATATATTTACCAAGAATGGGCCCAGAATGGGGGACATATTTACCAGGAAGGCACTCAGGAAAGGGGACATAATTACCAGGAATGTGCCAAGGATGGGGGACATATTTACCAGGAATGGGCCCAGGATGGGGGACATATTTACCAGGAATGGGCCCAGGAAGAGGACATGTTTACCAAGAATGGGCCCATGATGGGGGGCATATTTACCAGGAATGGGCCCAGGAAGGTGGGACATTAGTACAGAATGGGGGACATTACTACATAATGAAGGGAGAGAGGGAACAACACTTATGTCTTTATAGGATTTAGAACACCACAATTGCCCATTTATCCAACCAAGATCCTGGGGGAGGATGGCCAGGTCCAAATTTTGCACCAGGGCCCATCGAACTCTAGTTATGCCACTGGCCGTGAATTAATATTGTCTGCATTTTCCTGTTATTCTGCACATACAGTATCACTGAATCCTCTGGATTAGGTCCAATTTCATCACACAGAAAAAACCATTGCAGTATTTAGCCACAAACAAAGCTCTGACTCTGCAGAAGGCAGATTGCCTATAAAACAACAAGCATTCCCAGGATCTGCAATATTTGCTGGCAGCCGGTACCTGCGACAATCATCTGTATTCCTGCTGCCATCTGCATTGTAAACAGTGGAAGAAAACAGACACAATCTTGAGCTTTTCAGATATTACAATCTATGTAAAGCGCATGGAAAACATTTCATAAATGTACAGGCTCAGGAATACAAATGAACCTGACACTTCCAAAACTGGAGATGATACTACCATGTTTGCCCGAAAAGAAGACAATATCTTATATTATTTTTTGCCCCGAAAAATGCGCTAGGGCTTATTTTCGGGGTATGGCTTGTTCTCAGGGAAACACGGTCGGGGGTAAGTTCACCTTCCCAAAAAAGCAGACCCCCTTTCCTAGGAGAAGCATACTTACCAGACCCCTGATGTTTGCGTCACTCCTAGTTCCTCCTGCGGTCTTCGTCAGGTGGTACCAGCAGGTATGCTCCATGCGGTCCTCCCTTGCTTCTGGCTGACACTCATATACATCAGATTGGACACCCATACACATCAGATTGCACACCCAATCACACATGAGATTGCACACCCACACACACATCAGATCAGACACCCACACACATCAGATCACACACATCAGATCACACACCCACACACATCAGATCACACACCCACACACATCAGATCACACACCCACACACTCATACACACTCATATCAGGGCCAGCAGGGGAACCTGTTATGCAGTGCTGTGGAGAGTGAGGGTCTGTGGTGTAGCACATCGATGCAAGAAGCCGGATGTGGTGAGTGTGTGTCCGATCTGATGTGTGTGAGTGTCCGATCTGATGTGTGTGTTTGATCTGAAGTATGTGGGTGTCTGATCTGAAGTATGTGGGTGTCTGATCTGAAGTGTGTGCGTGTCTGATCTGAACTGTGTGGGTGTCTGATCTGAACTGTGTGGGTGTCTGATCTGAACTGTGTGGGTGTGCATTCCACCGCAGGTCCTTGATGCATTTCACTGCAGGTCCTCCTGTTCGGTGTCTGGTGAGTATGATTGCAGGGTCTTCTGTCTTCTTTCTTTTGGCGGCATCTGCTTTCTATAATGAAGTGTGCTGCAGTGTTCTTTAACTTTTTTTAGCTGCATGAACAGTTCATTATTGGACCTCAACTAGGGCTTATTTTCAGGGTAGAGATTATTTATAAGCCTTATGCTAAAATTCCTGCTAGGGCTTATTTTCGGGGTAGGGCTTATTTTGGGGAACCACAGTACTAGTCTACATGTAAAACACATAAACACCAATAGTTAGAGAGAAATACCCATATCACATCACAAAGTAATCAATCTTTCAAACAGTCTTGTATAGAGATCATACTATATGTGGGGGTATATTGGATCAATAGGACCATTCGGATTCATATAAATCACCAAAGAAGATTAACCGAACAATAGGTCATAAAATCAATTTTTATTCATGTATTATAAACTTTTTAACATTACATATATGTTTAAAAGGCACACTGTGACTGAAAAAAGGGGGCGTCACACAATTACATAAACACAAAATCACACATATAGTCATGTAATACCATGTAAAAACCATATAATGGTGGGGGTGAACAAACAGGAGATGTTACTATAGCATATATGATATAAATACAGGTATGCACATATTAATCAAATCATACATACACACATGCTAAGATTAGAGACAAAGAGCTCTAAACTGCAGCTGGAAACAGGCTATAGAAGCACAAATACCTATCTCCGTAATAGCCAGTGCAGTTCACCCAGACCACCGCAATGGAATTCATTAAATGTAGGAGGCAGTAGTAATTGGAGCAAAATACCTCAGAAAAGTCAAAATACAATTCAAGGTATACATAATAGCGAGGTATTTACCAAACCAATGATTTAATGCTGCCTCCTGGTAACGACAAAGGACGCCCACACCCCGACGCGCGCACGTTTCTTTGCCGTCTTCCTCAGGGGGTGGGTGCAGTTTAGAGCTCTTTGTCTCTAATCTTAGCATGTGTGTATGTATGATTTGATTAATATGTGCATACCTGTATTTATATCATATATGCTATAGTAACATCTCCTGTTTGTTCACCCCCACCATTATATGGTTTTTACATGGTATTACACGACTATATGTGTGATTTTGTGATTATGTAATTGTGTGACGCCCCCTTTTTTCAGTCACAGTGTGCCTTTTAAACATATATGTAATGTTAAAAAGTTTATAATACATGAATAAAAATTGATTTTATGACCTATTGTTCGGTTAATCTTCTTTGGTGATTTATGTAAAACACATGCAGATAGGCTGAAAAAGTAAGTTTTTCAACAGCATCCTGGTGCCTAAAAGATTTGATGTATTTTATGGAACATTTCTCGAATGACTTGTTAGGGGAAAATGCAATTTTTTCATTTGCTTTCTCTTTTAACAACACATTCCAAGTAGTGATGGGCGGATTCGCAGATACCTGGGATCGGCGGGTCCAACCGGGTTTTAAAAAAACAAACAAACCCGGTTGGGGCCTGAAATTGATCCCGGATAGCTGGTTGGACGCTGATCCCCATATAAGTCCTTGGGGAACAGAATCCAGCTGTTTAAAATGGTGTTAGAAGGAATAGGGGAATTGGAGCGAGCACGTTATACTTAGTCTCCCGTGCCGCTCATTAACCTCATACATATTCACTGCTTCCCTCGCCCACTGGCAGTCCCCACGTCTTTTGTTGTAGCCAGATGTGCCCCCACCCTGTGTGACGGCGTATCTGACTGCTTTCAATCAGAGATGCTGTGTACTCTGGAATGCTCTGCCACAAAATATCAGACTCTCGCCTACCAGGACATGCTTCAAAGGGAACCTGATGACCCACCTCTTCCGAAAAGCCTACAACCTGCAGTAACCCTCAGTCTGATATACCGCTGCCCGACCAGTTCTACCCTACCCTACTGTATCCTCGCCCATCCCTTGTAGACTGTGAGCCCTCGCGGGCAGGGACCTCTCTCCTTCTGTACCAGTCTGTGCCTTGTATTGTTTATGATTATTGTACTTATCCCTATTATGTACACCCCTTTCACATGTAAAGCGCCATGGAATAAATGGCGCTATAATAATAAATAATAATAATTAATACTAATTTTTGCGTAAATAAATAAAAAGATTTGGTGTAGGGTCCTCCCATATTATGATACCCAGCACAGATAAAGCATACGGCTGCATACGGCTGCAGCCCCCAGTTGTGTGCTTATTTTGTCTGTGTATCAAAATAAGAGGGACCGCATGCAGGGTTGTTGTTTTTTTCTAATTATTTAAATAAAAAATTTAAAAAACTTGTGTGGTCCCCCCCAATTTTGATATCCAGCCATGATAAAGCTGGGAGCTGGTAGTCTCAGACTGGGGAAACCCATGCTTATTGGCCCCCAGACTAAAAATAGCAGCCTGCAGCCACCCAAGATTGTCGCATCCATTAGATGTGACAATCCCGGCACTATACCTACCTTATCTCGAATGTCCTGGTGCGGTGACAATTGGGGTAATAAGGGATTAATAACAGCTCACAGTTGCCACTGAGCCCTAGATTACTAATGGCAGGCGTCTATGAGACTCCTTCATTACTAATCTGCAAGTGAAAAGAAATAAACACAAACACCAAAATAATCCTTTGAAATAAAACACAAAAAAACCCCTTTATTAACAAAAACACATAGGTCCGACATAATCCACATGACGTCCCATGACGATTCCAGCTCTGCTATATCTGAAGTGACAGCGTGTGGGCATAGAATATGACTGCCAGCTGTGAGCTTCAGGCAGAGAGTGAACCCCGCAATGAGCGGTCATGACAGTTTATTTGCGGTCCCAGGTGACGGTTCCCATGGTCCTCCACCTGTGATCGCAGGTAACCTGACCTCAGGTGACCTCACTGAATTGAGTGACCTCACGTGAGGGCTCATACGGTATATAGGGAGGCTATGTGTGGGATCACACTATTTATAGGGGACAATATGAGGGTTTATACTGTGTATAGAGGGCTGTATGTAGGCTTATACGGTATATACAGATATTTGAGGGCTCATACTAAATATAAGGACCTATGTAAAGACTCCAATAGTAAACATAAACCAAAAATAAGTGTAATGTCCATACAGATATACAGCAGTGCTGCTAATTAAAACCTACATTAAGGAGGTGCAAAGACATATGAGGACAGTGAGGCCACCACCAGACTCCTTGGTAAACACTAATAATTTAAATAAAATGAATAAAATAACAAGATTGTCCAGATAAGTAAATATAAAGTATAACCTTTATTGATAGACTCAAATGGAGTAGAAAGTGTGGATGATACAATCAGATAACAAAAAACATATCCAGTAATTGCAATAGTTAATAAAAACCACAGACGAATTACAAAAGTGCAATTATACTCTGGTGATTATATAGAACAGAGACATGGTTGGTACACAAAGGAAAGAAATAATGAAAATCAATGATGCATATCAATAAGTATATATAAATATCTATGTGCAAAAACACTAGAAAATCCACCTACAAGTATAGCCATCAAGGAAATGTAATGAAAAGAGAATATATATATATATATATATATATATATATATATATAGAACAGACCAAAAGTTTGGACACACCTCATCTCTAGAACAACTATTAAGAGGAGACTTTGTGCAGCAGGCCTTCATGGTAAAATAGCTGCTAGGAAACCACTGCTAAGGACAGGCAACAAGCAGAAGAGACTTGTTTGGGCTAAAGAACACAAGGAATGGGCATTAGACCAGTGGAAATCTGTGCTTTGGTCTGATGAGTCCAAATTTGAGATCTTTGGATCCAACCACCGTGTCTTTGTAGAAAAGGTGAACGGATGGACTCTACATGCCTGGTTCCCACCATGAAGCATGGAGGAGGAGGTGTGATGGTGTGAGGGTGCTTTGCTGGTGACACTGTTTGGGATTTATTCAAAATTGAAGGCATACAGAACCAGCATGCCTACCACAGCATCTTGCAGCGGCATGCTATTTCATCCGGTTTGCGTTTAGTTGGACCATCATGTATTTCTCAGCCGGACAATGACCCCAAACACACCTCCAGGCTGTGTAAGGGCTATTTGACTAAGAAGGAGCGTGATGGGAGGCTACGCCAGATGACCTGGCCTCCACAGTCACCAGACCTGAACCCAATCAAGATGGTTTGGGGTGAGCTGGACCACAGAGTGAAGGCAAAAGGGCCAACAAGTGCTAAGCATCTCTGGGAACTCCTTCAAGACTGTTGGAAAATCATTTCCGGTGACTACCTCTTGAAACTGATGGTCCCAACCCCATTTATAAGGCAAGAAATCCCACTTATTAAACCTGACAGGGCACACCTGTGAAGTGAAAACCATTCCCGGTGACTACCTCTTGAAGCTCATCAAGAGAATGCCAAGAGTGTGCAAAGCAGTAATCAAAGCAAAAGGTGGCTACTTTGAAGAACCTAGAATATAAGACATATTTTCAGTTGTTTTACACTGTTTTTAAGTATTTCATTCCACATGTTTTCATTCATAGTTTTGATGTCTTCAATGTGAATCTACAAGTTTTAGAGTCATGCAAATAAAGAAAACTCTTTGAATGAGAAGCTGAATTTCTTTTATTTTTAATTTTGTTGTGCCTAAGCGGCTGGAGAAATTCGATAAATGGCAATATTCTGTACTGTTTCTACCTCTTGTTGCAGAGTCCTTAGCCAAAAAGGATCGGATGCTGTGCCAAAGACTGCTAAAACCTTGAAGAATGTATCCAGACGTCACAAGTCGGAAAATTGATAGACATTTACAGTGGGGAAAAATAAGTATTTAGTCAGCCACCAATTGTGCAAATTCAAAGAGATGAGAGTGGCCTGTAATTGACTTCATAGGTAGACCACAACTATGAGAGACAAAATGAGAAAACAAATCCAGAAAATCACCTTGTCTGATTTGGCAAGATTTTTTTTTGCATATTAATGGTGGAAAAAAAGTATTTAGTCATCTAAAACATGTAATTTCTGGCTCTCACAGACCTGTAACTTCTTCTTAAAGAGGCTCCTATGTCCTCCACTCATTACCTGTAGTAATGGCACCTGTTTTAACTTGTTATCAGTATAAAAGACACCTGTCCACAACCTCAAACAGTCACACTCCAAACTCCACTATGGTGAAGACCAAAGAGCTGTTGGAGGACACCAGAAACAAAATTGTAGCCCTGCACCAAAACTGAATATGCAATAGGCAAGCAGCTTGGTGTGATGAAATCAACTTTGGGAGCAATAATAAGAAAATGGAAGACATACAAGACCACTGGTAATCTCCCTCGATCTGGGGCTCCACGCAAGATCTCACCCGGTGGGGTCAAAATGATCACGAGAACGGTGAGCAAAAATCCAAGAGCCACACTGGGGGACCTAGTGAATGACCTGAATAGAGCTGAGACTGAGACCACCGAAACAAAGGCTACCATCAATAACACACTACACTGCCAGGGACTCAGATCCTGAAGTGCCAGACGTGTTCCCCTGCTTAAGCCAGTACATGTCCGGGCCCATCTGAAGTTTGCTAGAGAGCATTTGGATTATCCAGAAGAGTATTGGTAGAATTTCATATGGTCTGATGAAACCAAAGTAGAACTGTTTGGTAGAAACACAACTCGTGTTTGGAGGAGACAGAATGCTGAGTTCCATCCAAAGAACACCATACCTTCGTATAAAGCATATGAAGGTCCTGGAGTGGCCTAGCCAGTCTCCAGATCTCAACCCCATAGAAAACCTTTGGAGGGAGTTGAAAGTTCGTGTTGCCCAGCGACAGGCCCAAAACATCACTGTTCTAGAGGAGATCTGCATGGAGGAATGGGCCAACATACCACCAACAGTGTGTGCCAACCTTGTGAAGAAAATTTCTCACGAAAAAGCTAATACAAGGAGAGCTCAAAACTGGTTCACAGACTAAAAACTCCTTAATGTATAAAATATTAATTTTATTAACAGAAGCAATTAATTAAAAAAAACACTTCCACATTGTATAGAAAATGTCCATATAGTGCCCTACAACAATTCAAAACATATATCCCCCTTATTATTGAAGTCCTATGTGTTTCCCCTATTTAGGAGCAAGAACAAATGTCAGTAAGGCATAGTACAGAAATATATCCCTGAACAGTCCAGTAGTCAAGGGTTCCTACAGTCAAGTTCCCTAAAGGCAGCACTTTAAGTTAGTTGGTTCTGTATTGATATATAGTTCTGTATATACTGCCACTTCCTATATTAGTGAGGAGGTTGTCAACCCTCTACCCCTAATTGACCCGACGCGTTTCCCCTTCCAACAGAAAGTTCCTCAGGGGTCATCAAAAAGTAGTATAGAGAAATAATACAAATACTTTATACATTATCCTCCAATCATATAGTGAAGACTTACAGGAATCATTTGACCTTTGTCATTGCCAACAAAGGATATATAAAACAAAATATTCAGATGAACATTTGTTATTGACCAAATCCTTGTTTTCCAACATAATTTGTAAAAAGAAAAATGCCAAATCAGACAAGGTGTTTTTCTCATTTTTTTTTCTCATTTTGTCTCTCATAGTTGGAGTCTACCTATGATGTCAATTACAGGCCTTTCTCATCTTTTTAAGTGGGAGAACATGCACAATTGGTGGCTGACTAAATACTTTTTTCCCCCACTGTATATATTGCTTGAGTGTCGCCCTGGGCAAGCCAGGGGACACAGGTCACACACCACCACACCCTACATCCCAGGTAGGAACATCTAAGCTAACCAAAAATCCTTGTTGCCTTCCTCCAGAGGCTGATGATTCACACCAGGGGGTGGGCCAGGCGGTTGGCTCCGCCCACCGAGGAGTTCACAGCTCTGGAGGCGGGAAAAAACCAGGCAGTCAGCTCAGGGGAGAGCTTGAGTGAAGAGCAGATAAGCTAAGTGAAAGTGAAGGAAGAAAAGTAGTAAAGGAGGAAAGCAGGAGTGGTGACAGAACAGAAAGAGTGTGCAAAGCCTGAAGAGTCCAGCTGAGTGCAGGGCAGGTCAGCAAGGTCAGCAACGGCGGTGACTGTCTGGAGGGGGACCGTTTGGAAGTTCCTGGAAGGACCCCGTAGGCTGTGTGCCCGGCGGTCTGGAGCAGTGTTCCGAAGGACAGTCAGCACCAGGGCAGGGGCCTCTCGGACCCCGGCAAGGCTTGGAGTCGCCATAATTTGCCGAATCCGTCAGTGAAGGGGACGTAGATCCCCCAACAACCAAGTCCCGATTGAAGGCAACAGCACAGCCAGTGTAAGAGAGACACCGCCACCGCCAAGGCACCAGTTTCTTAGGGCCAGCGCCTGCGGGCAAAGAGTAGAGCTCCCCCGGTCCAGCTTGAAGCCGGGGAGCGGGTTACCGGTGGGGACCCATCGCA
Organism: Anomaloglossus baeobatrachus; assembly: GCF_048569485.1. Classification (NCBI taxonomy): domain Eukaryota; kingdom Metazoa; phylum Chordata; class Amphibia; order Anura; family Aromobatidae; genus Anomaloglossus; species Anomaloglossus baeobatrachus. The sequence goes on along the minus strand of NW_027441779.1, from coordinate 1,669,193 downwards.
ACCAGCAAGTACACAAAGGTGCTAGGAAGAGTGACATCACCGTCACCTACTGGGAGAGCAATTGCAGCCGTCCGTGGGACCGTCTTACCAGCCGTTTGGTTCACCGTAAAAACTGTGTCAACGTCTCAGGCTGAGTGAGTACCACAGTGCCGCAAGGCACAGCGCTGCCCCCGCGTCCCTGTGCCCACCAGGCCCTGCACCCCCCAAGCCATCACCGGGCCCCGGGATCACCAACCCCTACCCACGGAGGGGCAACACAACACCTGGCTGCTCCGCATCACCATCCCCGGGATCCCCGTATTGAGCAGCGGTGGTAAAATCACCACAACCGTGGGTGGCGTCACGGACAATAAACTATCCCCACACCCAACAACCCCCTTTCACTCACGGGCGAGGAGTGCCGCTCGAGAAACCCCCGGGATCCGGCCCACAGCTCGAGCCACCACTGAGCAGCAACCGCCGGACCCGAGCAGAAGGGGTGAGCGTAGTGTGCTGACACCCTCCTCCCCGCCCGCGACAACTTGGCGTCACGAACAGGATCTTACCGCTCTGCCGTCTGGTAGAGGTGCGCCTTGTTACCGCCGGAGGTGTCCGGCAGAAAAATTTCAGAAGCCGCCATCTTTGGCGCGAAAAGTTCCCGCTCGAGCGTCTTCTCGAGTAGTAGAGGCGCGAAGGCCAAAACTCCGCCCCGAGAGAGGAGGGGCCGAAAAGAGCTAAGGGGGACGAAATGGCGGCTGGCCGCATGTGAGCGCAGCTGTGGAAGCAGGGACGCCAGGACCCTGCGGCCATTTATTGGTTCCTGGAAGAGGCCGCTGCTAAAGATGCTGAGTCCGACCAACAACACCGTGGTCCCCGCGCCCGGCATGGCGGCGTGGGTGGAAGTCCGGACCGCCCAACTAAGCAGCCGTCTGCAGGTCCGCATGCAGCTCCTCCTGGAGGAGTGGGAGGCCGACATGGTGGAAGTGGTGGCTGCTATGTGGAGATGCGAGGTGGAGGAAGATTTGGAGGAACGGGTAAGAGACCCACGTCCCTGTATTCCCGAGGGATCGGCCGCTGCGGCTGAGGGGCCCGGCCTACACCCGTTCACCCTGCTGCCTCTCTCGCTACCCGCGTTAGCTGCTGCTGCCCCGCCACTAGGCCCGCTACCACCACCACCGGTAGCGGTACCCTGCCGATCCGCCCCGGCGGACCGACTTGCAGCAGAAGCTCGTGACCGCCCTGATCCGCTTCCATGGAAGAAGCCGAAGGCTGAAGCCGTCAGCAAAGATGCACCGGAGGCACGGCGGGGATGCGGCTGCCAGGAGGCAGAGCAGGCCATGTCACAGCGGGGTCCCTCATTACTGAAGGTGCCGGTCGTAGCCGACACGGAGGGACTCTGGCTGGGCCCGTCCCCCGCACACGCTGAACCGGAGCAAACAGAAAGTGCTCCCGGCTGGGAGCGACGGCAACAGCAGCTGCGCAGGGAGATCGATGCCCGAGAGGGGTGTAGAGCGGATGTGCATGCCCGCATGTATATGGAAGAAGATCGCCTGCAGCGAGCTACCATTGGGGTCCAGAGCGGTGCACCATGTGAAGGTGGCACTAGAGCCCCACGAGTGGGAATGGACTATTGAGCCGCAAAGGGCAGCGGATGCCCGCAGCACCGTCCCCGTTGGGACCACCACTTTGTTTGTTTGAAAGTTTGAAAGTTCTGCTAATGATGAAAATGATTACCGAGTACCTAACCTGATTGTTTGTGATTTGCAACCGGCCGGAGCCGGCACCGTTGTCCCCGTGGGGACCGTTTAAAAAGTTTTGCATGGGAACTATCCATGGACAAGCCCGTGAACTTGCAGGGCACCCACAAACGTTTAGTGGCTTGTAAATATGTTGTTTACCGTTACCGTTTCCGCAATGCCGCCTCCGGAGAGGCAGGTTGGAGGGAGGGCCCTGAGCAGAGCAGGCTGGGGCCCAGCCACCAAAGGAACCGGTGGCTACCCTCTGGAGGGAAGGACAGATCCCGCTCGGGTACCGTGTGCTGGACTGTGGGTCAAGGGGTGCTGCCTGGGCTTTAGGGGCAGCATCAGGGCCAGGTTGCTTGGGTGGGAGAGAGCGGAAACCGTAACCGTAAACCGTTATGCAACGTTAAAGAAATGTGCCTCCCGTTTTGGGAAGAGTTATTAAAAATGTACATATGTTTGAATTACCATGTTATCTTTTACAGAAAAATAAAACCGGTGTTGGACGGCAGCCCGCGGACGGTCTGCATTTTGCTAAGGGGGAATGTGTCGCCCTGGGCAAGCCAGGGGACACAGGTCACACACCACCACACCCTACATCCCAGGTAGGAACATCTAAGCTAACCAAAAATCCTTGTTGCCTTCCTTCAGAGGCTGATGATTCACACCAGGGGGTGGGCCAGGCGGTTGGCTCCGCCCACCGAGGAGTTCACAGCTCTGGAGGCGGGAAGAAACCAGGCAGTCAGCTCAGGGGAGAGCTTGAGTGAAGAGCAGATAAGCTAAGTGAAAGTGAAGGAAGAAAAGTAGTAAAGGAGGAAAGCAGGAGTGGTGACAGAACAGAAAGAGTGTGCAAAGCCTGAAGAGTCCAGCTGAGTGCAGGGCAGGTCAGCAAGGTCAGCAACGGCGGTGACTGTCTGGAGGGGGACCGTTTGGAAGTTCCTGGAAGGACCCCGTAGGCTGTGTGCCCGGCGGTCTGGAGCAGTGTTCCGAAGGACAGTCAGCACCAGGGCAGGGGCCTCTCGGACCCCGGCAAGGCTTGGAGTCGCCATAATTTGCCGAATCCGTCAGTGAAGGGGACGTAGATCCCCCAACAACCAAGTCCCGATTGAAGGCAACAGCCCAGCCAGTGTAAGAGAGACACCGCCACCGCCAAGGCACCAGTTTCTTAGGGCCAGCGCCTGTGGGCAAAGAGTAGAGCTCCCCCGGTCCAGCTTGAAGCCGGGGAGCGGGTTACCGGTGGGGACCCATCGCAATCAGCAAGTACACAAAGGTGCTAGGAAGAGGGACATCACCGTCACCTACTGGGAGAGCAATTGCAGCCGTCCGTGGGACCGTCTTACCAGCCGTTTGGTTCACCATAAAAACTGTGTCAACGTCTCAGGCTGAGTGAGTACCACAGTGCCGCAAGGCACAGCGCTGCCCCCGCGTCCCTGCGCCCACCAGGCCCTGCACCCCCCAAGCCATCACCGGGCCCCGGGATCACCAACCCCTACCCACGGAGGGGCAACACAACACCTGGCTGCTCCGCATCACCATCCCCGGGATCCCCGTATTGAGCAGCGGTGGTGAAATCACCACAACCGTGGGTGGCGTCACGGACAATAAACTATCCCCACACCCAACAACCCCCTTTCACTCACGGGCGAGGAGTGCCGCTCGAGAAACCCCCGGGATCCGGCCCACAGCTCGAGCCACCACTGAGCAGCAACCACCGGACCCGAGCAGAAGGGGTGAGCGTAGTGTGCTGACACCCTCCTCCCCGCCCGCGACACTTGTCTACTTTCATTTTTTCAGGTCCTGGATTGTTATGGATGGTAATCACTAAAGAGGGGGGGGGGATATAAAGGACAGGAAGAGCTATCCGCACCCCTACTAAAAAAAAATACTTGAATGTAAATGATTTGACCTGTTTTATATGTGGGTTTATATAATCGGTGTTGCAAAAGGTAGTTAGCTTGGTACGGGCATGGGTAACTAGTAGTGGCCAGCTCATGGTTTGGGAGGACTTAAGTTGACATTAAGAACAAAATTCCTGATTTGTTTTTTTTATAGTTGGTGATTTGCATGGAGCTGGGAAGGGGCTTCTCAAGGAGTAGAAAGCAGTGTTGATAAAGAAAAGACCACAAATGGTGAGTGTGTTTAGCGACAGAATAATCTAAGTTCTGCACCCAATCCAGCGCTGGATTTACTTTCCCCGCCTTCGAATGAACTGACCATTAAGAGGATGTCAGAGCTGCGGCTGGTTACTCTCTTCCTCATGCCGTTCGATACATCTGAAGGCGGGAAGAGGGAAGCCAATGCTGATGGGGTGCAGTTTCCTTGCGAGACGTAACAACTTCACGTGAGCCCTTGGAGAGCAAGTGCCATCACCGCTAGATGGGTGCTGGCACTGGAGGTGGGTATAACTGTTTTTATTTTATTGGCGGCAAACACTGTGCTTGAGAAAGGGTTGTCCATATAGTAGACAACCCCTTTAATTATGTATTTATTTTCTAATTTACATAACTAAGAAGAAAAATGCCATGTCTCAACCATTTTTGTAGCTCCTCTCTATAATTATTCCCTTAATACAAAACATCCAGGATTCTCACATCATGACCAATATAAGCTAATTTTGTTTTCCGACCTCTCTCCAGCTAATAAGTCATGAGCAGCTTCAGGGCATCCTGGTGCTAATAAAGCAGTTCTCTTCTTACATGAAAATAGCAATAAATGGGATCCAAAAATTAGTAATTGTGAATATAATACTGCTTGTCCCTGACATCTACAGCCCATTATAAATCATATGAAGAAGGGACCAAGTTTACACAGTTATTGAGCAATCTAAGAATACCCGTCTACATTTTACCTTTAGTACTGATTATCTTTGGGATGTGTTCCTGATATAGAGAAGTGGCGTATCTTGCAAAATTCTAATTTGCCTGTTCACGCAGTTTTTCTTGGGAAATTTGATTTGCGTAGAAATTATTCCCTGCAAATTTAATGTTCCATATTTTGCTCTGGGGCCTATAGTCACCTCACCGCTCATCTCTCCAGCCCTTATGCTACTCAACACCACCCATCCAGTTCTTGTAGCATCTTCTGATTCCCCACCACTTGCGCTGTAATCCCCCTGACCTGTTATGCTGAGCCATGACTTTTGGCTTTCATGAGGCACCTTGAGGGTTCTGGCATGCTACCAGAAGGTGATGATGACGTTAAGAAGTGTGCCGTGATCTGCTGTGTGAGCAGTGGAAGATCAGAAGATGTGGTGAGGACCGGTATGGTGGCAGTCACTAGCAGATGAATCATAGAGGTAAGCAGTAAGATGAGTATGAGGATTTTTTAACATTTTGATGGCCAGTTATGGCAATGAATAATGGTGGCCAACGGCTGCCAAGTTGTTGAACGCAGGAGTGAATTACAAAAAAATCTGCATTTTAACAAGTGCAAATTTGTTAGCATTTGAGTAGAAATCAATGTCACTCAAATGTATTCTGTCATATCTCTCCGCTATCCAAATATGTCATACAAATGTTTATTATTAAAGGGAACCTGCCAAGTGGAAAAACAGTATTCACTGGCAGATATGGAGTTAATGAGCTAGTACATAGTGTTTGGAAGTTGCCCAGTGCCTGCAAAATGATCCCCGGTGCAGGGAGGAAATGAACTTTATTCCTCTCGGCAGCATTCAGGTTTTCACTTCCTGGGGTGGCACCGGGACTGGATCAATCACCACTCTGTGTATGGAGAGTGGCAGCTATAACTGCGCACCCTGCACTGACTGATAGCCTCCTGTAATGCTGAACGGTTTTCAGTCAGTGCAGGGTGAGGAGGAGCGGTTACAGCCCCAGTCTTGACACACAGAGCAGTGATTGAACCCACACGATCTACGCCCCATTGACTGAACTCCGAACGCTGCAATGAGGAGTAAAGTTAATCTACTCCCAGCAGCAAGGTTCAATGTGACCACACAGTTCTTGCCACCTTCTCAATTTTTAATATTTTAGCATTTGCTACATTGGAATGTTTCATTATCATCATCAATCCTCTGGTAATAAAATGTCGAAGAATAAAAAGACATTATTCTGAATAAATAAGACAGTACAAAGTATAATAAGACAAAACAAAGGGCATTAAATAGGCCGAGAATACAGAAATAGCATTTCAGGAGTATAAAGATCTTAAGAATTGTAAAAAAAAAGAAATTAAGCTAGCAAAAGTTAACTACTGAAACACAAATAGCCGACATTAAAATAAATCCCACAATATGTTAAAAATACATCAATGCCAAAAGAAAAACAAAGGATGGTTTTGGCAATTTAAAAAATAATAACAGAACAATAATAGAGGTCAGAGAAAAGGCGGAGATATTAAACAGGAACTTTTCATCCATGTTCACTAAGGAGCTGACTGTTCCAGGAATCATTCAACAATGCAAAAATGAAAGTTCACCACCTGATATTACTAATTTAACACAAAAAGAAGAACACTTATGTCTGAGTAAATTAAACATTGACAAATCCCCTGGGCTAGATGGCATTCATCCTTATAGTTACATAGGTTGAAAAAATACCTAAGTCCATCTAGATCAACCTTCCTCCACCAATTCTACATTTTGTCCTCTTTTAATACAAGACAAATATAAGCCAAGTAAAAACAAAATACTCTTGTTAAAATTATATCAATTATGAAAGAAAAAATGCTGTTCAGCCCTGCCCAGCCCTATGTCAACAAGCAATCACCCCCATAACTACTAAATTAACCAGTTAGGCCTCATGCAGTGACTCACATACGTGTCCCACTTATGCTTTGCAAGGATAACATATGCACCAAGGATAATTGTGGAGCTGTTCACGTTTGTGCTTTTTTTATGGACCATGTGTTTGCTAAGAAATCATGTGAAAATTTCCAGTTTTGATCAATATCTTAAGCGGGCTTTACACGCTACAATATATCTTACAATGTGTCGGCGGGGTCACGTCGTAAGTGACGCACATCCGGCATCGTAAGTTATATTGTAACGCGTGACAGCTACGTGCGATTACGATTGAACGTTAAAACGTTCATCGCACGCACGTCGTTCAATTCCTAAAAATTGGTTGTTCAATGTTCCTGAGATAGCACATATCGCAGTGTGTAACACCCCGGGAACGATGAACAGCAGCTTACCTGCGTCCTGCGGCTCCCGCCGGCAATGCGGAAGGAAGGAGGTGGGCGGGATGTTTATGTCCCGCTCATCTCTGCCCCTCCGCTTCTATTGGCCGGCTGCCGCGTGACGTCGATGTGACGTTCGCCGCCCACATCGAGGTCGTATGGAAGGGTAAGTACGTGTTACAGCAAATAATCGTTTGTGCAACATGTTCAACAAATTGAACGTGCCGCACATACGATGGGGGCGCTTACGATCGCATCCGATATCGTATGCTTAATCGTAACGTGTAAAGCAGGCTTTAGATGAAAATCACTCATACAAGTCTATAGGTCCATGGAAAATCACAGATAACACACAATGCAATCCTTGTGCTGTCTGTGATTAACACTGGAGGTGATTAGGGCAGAAAAATACCGCAATAGGGTTTGATAAATAAGCCATACAGTATTCTTTTTTTTTAATCCAATCAATTTTTTTTTATTGTAGGAAGTTACATTACAAAAAGGAGAAATTCAGGTATCATTGTCAATAATACACAAAGAGGACAACGCTGTAACACGTGGTAGTATCACCTTTGATTATGATTCACATTTCCTGTCACACCACCACCAATCATGTCTGATGCAAGTTGCAACTTTTTTAGGTTAATCAATACCCAATACGTATAGAGTCAACCTACCAATTTACTCTTTAATCCTCAAAACGAGGGATCCAAACAACCAGAACCAGAGAGTAAGAAAGGAAGATAAGAAAGGGGAGGGGAGAGAGAGGTGGGGGAGAGGGGGAGAACCATGGATGGTTGCAAAGAAGCAACCAGGGAGGGGGAGGGGGGAGGGAGGGAATTGGATGGCGTTTCGGGGTAGCCCGAGCAGTAACAACAACAGAGATTTAAACACCTTGACTATTGACATGTGGTATGGGTGAACTCCCTGCGTAACACTCTCTTTGACCCTATTTGACCCATTTTTAATTATCAACAGTTTGCCCTGGAAACAGATGCCTGACAGGGGATGCATATACAGAGTTTAGCCACGTGTCCCAAATCTGAAGTAATTTGTTTTTGGCGCGGATGGAGTGAGCCAGACAGAACTCGTATTGGCATTGGAGATTAATTCGGTTATATAGTTCAACTAATGTAGGCGTCTTTGGGGATTTCCAGTGCAAACTTATGCAATATCTGGCAGCTACTAGAATGTGAACTAATAAACCCCTGGATTCCCAGGAGAACTCCTCTATACCCACATTTAGCACTGCCAGACCTGGATTTGGATTAATAGGATAGCCTGTCAGCTCACCCATCAGGCCAAACACCTCCAACCAGAACGAGAAAACCTTGGGACAAGCCCACCAGCAGTGACCAAGAGTACCCCTTTGGAGGCAGCCCTTCCAACAATGTGGCGAATAATTTGGGAGGAACTGTGCTAAGTTGGCTGGGGACCGATACCATCGCAGGTGTACTTTTTTCAGTTGCTCCAGATGATTTATACACTTGGAATATTTTTGGATATTTGCTGATGCCGAGTGCCAGTTTGAAGGAGAGGTAGAGACACTCAACTCCACGTCCCATTTATTCATATAAGGAGATTTTTGCTCTTCGGGGGTGTTATTGAGCCATTTGTATGTCGAGGAGATACCTTTGGATTTAATTATCTTTTTAAATACCAAAGCCTTTGTTGTAGGTAACAGAGGATTCGACTTTGGAGGAAATTTAGAGGCCAGAAAATGACTAATTTGGATGTGTTGATAGAAACAGCCCTTTAAAGAGGGGTGTTCCCGTACTATTTCATTAAAGGGGTTAACACCCATATCAGAGTATAGATCCGCCAGCACTGTAATGCTCGATCCCTCCCACCTGGCCAGATTCAAAAAGGGGATTTGAGATTCCAACGACTTGAGGGAAATCTCTGAAAGAGGAATCTGAATCTTATGAATCAAGTCATTTCGCCAGACCTCCAGGGAGGCTGACATGGTGGGAACACACGGGGAGAACCGTGAACGGCTCAAATATTCTGCTTCCATCATTCTTCTGACCGAGCCCTGGCGGGACAGGAAATTTTCAATCTGAGCCCATCTATGTGAATTACCTGGACGCCACCATTCCTTTAGTGATTCAATTAGTAAGGCTTTATAATATGCCGTTATGTTTGGGGTGCCCAATCCCCCTAAGTCATATGGGGGGTATAACACTTTACCTGCGACCCTAGCCCTTTTATTACCCCAGACAAATTTGTTAGTCAATGATTGAAGTTTCATCAGGGTTTTGTGAGAAATTTTGATGGGAAGGCATCTGAGCACATACAATATTTTGGGTAAGAAAACCATTTTAAAGGACTGTATCCTGGCCATCCAGGACAATGATATTTTTTCATACCTTCCCAATTCCTTTTCTAAATTTTGGATCAGAGGTTCCAAATTTTCTTTAATTAACATCTGCGATGGTGTCAGCTTAATACCCAAATAAGGTATCCCCCTGTCGCACCATTTGAATTGAAAGGCCCCCTCCAGCGCACTCCTGGCCTCCACCGGTACATTAAACGGCAGTATCAAAGACTTTGCCGCATTAAGCTTATAATACGACACTTTAGAAAAGTTTGATAATGTGTTCACCACTGCTGGAATCGACACTGCAAGGTTAGAACAGGAAATTATCACATCGTCTGCGTATAAACCAAGTTTATGTTCAAATTCCCCAACTCTTATACCAGAAGCCATACAGTATTTTGAAGATTTATTGGACTCATAAACTCAGGTTATTGACATCAGCGCAGAAGAACCACATAGTACTCCATTCATAGTGATTAACACTGTAATAAATATGAGATGATTTACAATTTATTTATTTTTTTCATACGTGAAAACCACTGATCAAATATTGATGGTAAAAACTGACATTGACCAAACACTGATAACCAATGGATTATACCTTGATATCTGCATTCCAATATCTTATTCCAAGGAAATCCATGTTGTTCTTACATGTAAAGGAGCTTTTCCAGGCTATGGCTCGAACATTGATCTCCTCGAGAATCTGTCTCCAGAGGTTATGTAAGAGGGTAAGCTAAGATCGTATGTTCCTGCACCAGAAGCGACCAATCGCATTGTTGTGTCTTGATGTGAACTGTGTTATGTGTTTATGTAGATGGTGTAGTGTGTCATAAGATGAAGCAGTGCTGATAATGTCAGTACCAGGTAATGTGTTGCATAGCAATAAGTGTACAGTCATGGCCAAAAATTTTGAGAATGCTACAAATATTAATTTTTACAAAGTCTACTGCTTAAGTTTTTCTAATGGCAATTTGCATATACTCCAGAATGTCATAAAGAGTGATCAGCTTAACAGCAATTACTTGCAAAGTCAATATTGGCTAAGAAAATGAACTTCAACCCCCAAAACACATTTCAACATCATTGCATTCTTGCCTTAAAAGGAGCAGCTAACATTGTTTTAGTGATTGTTCCAATAACACAGATGTGGGTGTTGATGAGGACAGGGCTGGCGATCAATCAGTCATGATTAAGAAAGAATGACACCACTGGACACTTTAAAAGGAGGCTGGTGCTTGGTATCATTGTTTCTCTTCAGTTAACCATGGTTATCTCTAAAGAAACACGTGCAGCCATCATTGCTCTGCACAAAAATGACCTAACAGGGAAGAGTATCACAGCTACAAAGATTGCACCTCAGTCAACAATCTATCGCATCATCAAAAACTTCAAGGAGAGAGCTTCCATTGTTGCCAAAAAGGCTCCAGGGCGCCCAAGAAGGACCAGCAAACGCCAGGACCGTATCTTAAAACTGTTTCAGCTGCGGGATCGGGCTACCAGCAGTGCCGAGCTAGCTCAGCAATGGCAGCAGGCTGGTGTGAGTGCTTCTGCACGCACTGTGAGGTGGAGACTGCTTGAGCAAGGCCTGGTTTCAAGGAGGGCAGCAAAGAAGCCACTTCTCTCCAGAAAAAACATCAGGGACCGACTGATATTCTGCAAAAGGTACAGGGAGTGGACTGCTGAGGACTGGGGTAAAGTCATTTTCTCAGATGAATCCCCTTTTCGATTGGGACATCTGGAAAATAGCTTATTAGGAGAAGAAGAGGTGAGCGCTACCACCAGTCTTGTCTCATGCCAACTGTTAAGCATCCTGAAACGATTCATGTGTGGGGTTGCTTCTCAGCCAAGGGAATTGGCTCACTCACAGTCTTGCCTAAAAACACAGCCATGAATAAAGAATGGTACCAGAATGTCCTCCAAGAGCAACTTCTCCCAACTGTCCAAGAGCAGTTTTACGCCCAACAATGCCTTTTCCAGCATGATGGAGCTCCTTGCCATGAAGCAAAGGTGATCACTAAATGGCTCATGGAACAAAACATAGAGATTTTGGGTCCATGGCCTGGAAACTCCCCATATCTTAATCCCATTGAGAACTTGTGGGCAATCATCAAGAGACGGGTGGACAAACAAAAACCAACAAATTCTGGCAAAATGCAAGCTTTGCTTATGCAAGAATGGACAGCTATCAGTCAGGATTTGGTCCAGAAGTTGATTGAGAGCATGCCAGGGAGAATTGCAGAGGTCCTGAAGAAGAAGGGTCAACACTGCAAATATTGACTTGCTGCATTAACTCATTCTAACTGTCAATATAACCTTTTGGTACTCATAATATGATTGCAATTATATTTCTGTATGTGATGTAAACATCAGACAAACACAATTAAAAACCAGAGGGCAACAGATCATGTGAAAATATAATTTTGGTGTAATTCTCAAAACTTTTGGCCATAACTGTACATGAGGTGTAGGAATGTTATGAAGGGAATAGTAGTGAATGAAATACGTACGGTGAGTGCCAGTGTAAGCTGAAGTATTTAGTGGGACAGGAATAGCCCAACAGGGGAGGAGCCAGTTTCTAGGAAAAGAGGACATACTCCATCTTAGCTCTAAGCAAAGTAGTGTCTGACAAGTCCAGACATGCAGGTCGACAGGCTATCTCCAATTAGAAATATAGTATAGTTCTTCTGATATAGCTATGTCTCTTATCTCATGTGCAGGGCATTGAGGCTTAGGCACTCATGGCTACGACCACGTGAAACTAACTACCTGTGACTATATGACGTTTGCTGGATGTTATAATTGAACTTCCAATCTTTTTTACGACTTCATAGGAGTCTTGTCACTTGGCCAGAAATGTGCTTTCTACTGTGCGTATAAGCACCAGTATCTGATGTCCAGGGCTGAATTGTCTCACCATTGCTGACCAGTTATACAGCCTCGACTGTGCCTCTTGCGCCTGGAGGAGGTGCTCTCTCACATTATGCAATTCTGTCTTGCATTTGGGCCACATCTTCAATTATACTTCTGTAGGGTGTAGTCTCCATTTCACAGGTCTGCTTTGCTATATCTAGGAGTCTATGGGTGTGTTAGTCTTATAACAGTTCAAAACAGGAGAAAACAGTAAAGGCCTGTGGGACTTCACTGATTTATGACAGTAGGCAGCCGTCCTTCTCTACAACCTTCTTTACCTTGGCCTTCAAAGTTTTTTTTAAAAAATCTTTAGACTAGAGAGCACCAATATACAGATGATATACCAAGGTCCTGAGTTGTGTGATCTGCATGGCCTTGCACGTTCCCTCATGATCTTCTACATGAATGGAGTTCCTTGCTAGGTCAGGATTTCTTTTGGTAGTCCTGTTTGAGAAAAGATATGGACCAGTTCTCTGTCTATGCTCACAGCAGAGGGATTTCTTAATAATACTGCCACGGGGTACCATGTAACATAATCCGTGACCACTAGAATATACTGATACCCTCTGGACTTTATCAGGGGTCCCACTAAAACCATTGCTGTGTGATCAAACAGGACCTCAATGATGGGTAACAGCCCAAGGTACTATGGAAATGAGTTACCGGAGCAGTTAGCTTGCAGGTGGGACAGGACATGCAATAATTTAAAACCTCTTAGTGACAGCCGAGCCAGTAGAACCTCTGTAGTATACATTCCTGGGTTTTATCTACCCCCAGATCACCATCTAAGACATGAGTATGGGACATGTCTAATACCCTTCGTCTGTAGTGTTTTGGTATCAAGAAATGCTCTATGACTTCACCTGGGGTGATTCCTGCTCTTCTGAGTGTTTCTCGAGATATTCAGCTCCTTGGCTCATTTTCCTAGATCTAAAAATTTTCAGGCTGATTTTTTTGTCTCACAACATTGTCTGAGAATTGAGGAACAAACAAGCAGTCAGCTTTTTCGGAGAAGGAGTGGTACTGGTGCTCAAACGTAGATCTCAGATAGCACAATCAAGATGCTCAGGACAGTGTGCCAAAAGATTTACCTATAAACAAACTGTATGTACCTCTCTGTTTGACAGTAGATTTGGTTAAAGAGATACATGGTTCCATGTTAGCAAAGCATCCAGGTTTTTCTACCATTTGGAGGTCTCTTTCTAAAGCTTTTTGGTAGCAGATACTGAAGAGTATGTCCATAATTGCAGTCTAATAACTGTGGAAGGAGAGAGCGCAATAGGGTCATTCTTACCAGATAAACACAAATTGGTGACAAGCAGAATCACACTCACCTACTAGGTTTGTGAAAGTCACAACTCCTAGTGCAGCTTATGAAGAAATAACAATAGCCGCAGCCCCGTAGTAGCCACGTGTAATCAGGAGGGAGATGGGTAATGTGCCGCGCTATCACCAGATGACAAATGTTGATTATTCCATTTTTTTTATTTGTAATACAGGTCAGGTCAATGTGTTTCAGGGACCATCTATCCCCTTCATCAGGACATCAAGGAACCATCAAACTGTCTCATAATTGCAGTCTGTGATATGCCTATGACCTCACTTCGGGTCCTAGTGGGTTTACTCTAGCCTAGAGAGGTTCCGTCGCTACCCAGTACTCACGTGACCAGTGACCAGGCCAAAAAAGGTGACAACTGCAGAAATAAGAAGGCCCCTGTTGTTAGACTGGGGGAGTTTGTGTAGTTGTCCTCATAGAATTTACATCTTAAAGCGGCATCTAATAAATTTGCTCCCAGATTTGTAGGTCCTAATATTATTGATGTTTTGAATCCTTTGACAGTTAACCTTCAACACCGTATGACTTGAAAAATAAAAAACTCCTTTTATTTTTCCACTTTAAAAAATAATTGGAGGGACACCTGGTCCTCAAGACTTAATTAAAGTCAATTTGGAGGAATATTGGGAGTATAAGGTTGAACGAATTCTGGGATCCAGGCATATCAGATGTCAGTTGCAGTATCTCGTTAAATGGAAGGATTATTGTCCGGAAGATAACTCCTGGGTTAACGAAGAGGATCTTCATGTGGATCATCTGGTGAGAGAGTTCCATGAGAGATGTCAAACGGATTGGGATCCCTGAGGGTTCCAGTGGCCTTTCGTAGAAGGGGGCTATTGTCATACTTTGTGTTCAGGACTTAATCCGGTGACCTTGTGCTGAGCGCTCAGTTTCCTTCCCTACTGAGCCACAACCTCAGTTGTCAGTCCTTCTACATATGCTAATAGTCTTTTACCTTTGCTTCTATCCTTTTGTTTTGCAGTTATCAGGTGTTTCACTTGCTCATTTTCTCTGTCCTATCACATCCTGGGTGGGGCTCTTAATACTCTCCTAATACTCGCTTTCTCTGCTGGCTATATTGCGATATGAATTACTGCTAAGGAGTTCCAGCCCTGCAGCTAAGGTATTTAGGCAGAGACTAGTGTGTTGTGAATACATTTTCCAGTTTGGGGCTCTCTTTTGTGGTCAGTGCTGGCAATTCCGTTGATGTGTGGAATGAAAGCCACACACCTGTGGAGGACTGGCAATCAGGGTCAGATTGGGCTATTTAACGGAGTAGTTTTCTTTTGTTACTTGCCGGTGCTCAATGGTCTCCTGTGTGTTAAGGACATTCTGTAACCAGCTCTGCTCACTTCCAGAACTCCTCTCAGATAAGTGGTCTTTGTACCTCTGCTGTTTGTTTTAGTTTTTCTTGTTGTTTTTTTTCTTTGATACTATGCTTGATTCCTATTTTATTTGTGTGGAGTTCTTGGTGGAATGGTATTATTCTCTACTGGGAGTGTCTGTATACTTAGCTCCATGATTCTGCAAGGTATTGTGTTTGTCATGCTTGGTATTAATTCAGTTCCTCATCTGTATTAGTGTTTTTGGATCCCAGTAACATCAGAGTGCTGATACAGTGGGGGAGAGGTTGTATGACCTCAGGATTTTTCCATATCAGAAATGCTGTTATATATTAGATTTTTTTTATGGCTGCAGACAGTTGCTCCTTCCTATCCTTTCCTATAAAGATAGCTTGGGCCTCACCTTTGCTGAATCTGTCTTTTCTAGCTTTGTATTGTATTTTTCTATATCACAGTAGCCTTTACACGGGGGGGCTATATATCTATCTTTAGGGACTGCTCCGAGGCAGATTAGCTATCCTATATCTCTATCTGTGAGAATAATTAGTTCTCCGGCTGTGTCGAGACGCCTAGGTCATCGTAGGCTAATCCCACGGCTACTTCTAGTTGTGTGTCAGGATTAGGTCTGCAATCCATTAAGGTTCCATCCACTCTGTTACCATTTGGGATTCCGCATTTTTTGATCCTCCTCGGTCCCTGTATCATAACACCAGTGTTGTTTTCTCTGTGTTTTCTCATTTGCACTTTTGCAGCTGTAGTGAGAAAGGCTATATTACCTTTACCTATGTTGGAATGCTTATTTGCATAACAGCTTATTTGTTATCACTTTTTATGCCCGCTCCCACCAGCAACTATGGAGAATTCTGATCTTGTGCAGTGTGCACACTGTAAGGATTCAGAAGTCTGCAGTCACACAGAGTGACTTGAGACTTTTATGTAAAGACCGGGCAACCCCTTTAAATGTCCAAGATTGTTGGGAGACCTGTTGGTCATATTCATTCAGGGTCAAAAACCTTTAACTTTACGCCACTAGTGTTAGATACCATAAAAACAGTGTAATTTACTTACTCCTACTGAAAAAGATCTAAAAAGAAAAAATGGTGAGGACTTGGAACACCCTGGAGGAGATTTATTAGTATGGACGTAACCTTAGAAAAGATAAAATCCATCTGGACAGTTGAATACCGTGCCAAATGTAGCACAATGGTGCAATGCTTTCATTAAACTCTATAGCTGTGTCGCTGCTTCCCCTGAAGACGAGGGATATAAGTATTTATAAACCTTCCCTGGAGCATTTCAGGTAAAAGGGGCATGCAACCAGACCACATCATATCACAAGGTATAAAGGAGCCCCTAAGGCATTCTCTATTTTCGTCCTGAGCTGGGCAGCATTCTCCATGTTCACCCCTATAACAATTTTACATTACGACAGTAAAAACAACACATACAATTATCCATCAAGCAGCCTGGGAATATAAAATAATAGGATGATACGATTGCTACAGCTTTTCCTTTACATGATATACCTTGGGGGAATTTAAGGTTCTTATTGTGTCTGCTTGAAACAAAAAAGTGGAAGCTTTGAAAGTTCTTCGGTAAATCTAGGTCACCCCGATGTGATGGTTATTATTTTCGATATTGTTTTATACCTTATTCTGACATTCCTTTTAGGGTTTCCAATTAATAAAAGGATTTTTGCTGAATCTGTGTCTAACAATCCACATGTTTGCTATTGGTACGAGTTATAAATATGGATGTGATCTAAATGTATCTCACTCACACCGTCAGGAAGGGAAAAGGCCAATGATATGGCTACGGTGTTCTATTTTAGAAGCAATGGAACGTAGTCAACTCAACTAATTACTTGGTCACAAAACACTGGTCGCTATTTTAGCAATAATGACTACTGTGCCTTGAAAAAAGTATATGGATGTTATCAGAGTTTTCACTGAACCTTTCCATATTTTCCATATTTATTTTCATATTATACCCATAAACAAATGTAATTTATTGGGATTTTATGTGCTATACCAACACTAAGTAGAAACTGAAGTGTAAAAGAAATAATAATACATGGTTTTCAAAATATTTTAAAACTATAAATCTGAAAATTGTGACTTGCCTTGACTTGACGTACCTCTAGTCGGATTCTGGCAGGGAGTATGCATATCACATACTTGTGACCACGTAACTACCCCGTAACTATCCCGGTTCTGACACTGGAAAATTCTCATACCGTACAGTGCCTGCAATGTGAGTGTCACGCTCCATGTGGATGATGTCCAAATAGACATGCAAGACTTGTGCATTCAGACCAAGGGGTGTCTGATGTACGACATAAAACACCACAAAGAAAGGGGGGCAACGGGGACATTATAACAATGGTGGGCCCTGGCGCTAATGAGAGGGGTAGAGGGGACACCTCCTGCGCTCACCTGCAGCTGTCCGTACTCTCCTAGCCAGTCCCTATACAGGTTCTCTCAACCTGTCACCAAGCCATATACCTGTGGCCCTAAGGGACCCTGTAGACACTCTGGTCAGTGACCTGGCGGCGAGGATCGCTAGTTTCACTGCTGCACTAATACAACACAAGGGTAGGTAAGAGAAACGGGAGACAGCAACAAAAAGGATAAAGTCCAACTTTGGGTCAATTCCTGAGCAGAACATTCCACCGAGGCAGCCGGAATACAAATGGATTGTATCATCAGCAAGGATTGCTGGGAAACCCTACTACTTAAACCTAAAGTGGCGTGGCTACAAAGCAGCTGACATGCACTGCTACGAGCTGCTAGCAACAAAATTAACATTAACTGAATAAGCACCAAAAGAAAGTAAACTTTGTTTAAATGTAGAGTACCAAATGGAAATGAGAGGCTCCAGTGCTAAACCTGTCACTAGTCTCTAAAAAACAGGGAAACGACTGTGACAGTGAGGATTCATAAGTCTGAAGTCACATCGAATGACAGAGCGATTGCAGACGTATAGATTAAGACCGAACAGCCCCTTTATTAACAGCATTTCTTTCCTCACAAAATGTAAATAAGGAGGTCAATTTGAATGGATATTCCTATCACCAAGATCCTATACCAATATGTAGTAGGTGTAATAATAAAAATATTAGCAAATACTTCCAATTAGAAATGTAGTATAATTCTCCTGATTCGCTATATCACTTACCTCATGTGCAGGGCATTATAGTAATGTAGCATTTGACCACTAGCAGCTAACGTACCATGAATACCTAAGCTGCAATGCCCTGCACATGAGTTAAGAGACATAGTGAATCAGGAGAATTATACTACATTTCTAATTGTAGATATTTACTATTATTATTATTATTATTATTATTATTACACCTTCTACATACTGGAATAAGATCTTGGAGCTGGGAAACCACTTTAATGCCCCTTTGTGTTAATTTTACTACTGGCGAAAAACCCTGAAACCAAGTTGGGTGTAACAGAAAAAATATGCTTCCTGGTTGTGAAATAAACCATAAAGCTAAATATTTAGGTATTTCTTTTGGCTTATTGTTGTAATTTATTTTTTTAAAGACAAATGAAAAATCTCAATATTTCATAAACGTAAATGCAATTGTCTACCTAAAAAAAATGTGTGTTGTAAAATAAAAAAATTGAACTCTTTTTTGCTGTCCAATATAAGACCTGTACCTGCCACCAGAATATTGTACCCTGATAGGCGCTTGCTTTTTGGGACGCAAAGTGCAAAAGTGTTATTTATTTTTTATTTTTTAAAAAAGGACACATTTATTTTTTGACTACCTGTTTTAAGTGCAATTTAGCAATCATACATCTCATGACCATATGGCATGTAATTGACGTGGTACTTTCTGGGCATGGACCAATGTGTAGCAACATTTAGCAACATAGCAGTTTTGGTGCAAGGTCGGGACATATATGTAGGAATGGCCCAGGAAACAAAAAGGGTTTTTTTGCATTTAAGGAACAAATTAAGAAAAAGAATAAACACTAATTCAGTTTCTGTCATGAAGTGTTCGGCTTTGCACTTGTTGGGTGTCATGGCAGCGTCAGACGCTGTTCACATCGCAGAGTCTGACAAGCAGCCTGAGATCTCTTAACAGCCTGACCCGGGGGTCGGCTGTTTTAGCTTCACTTCTATATAGTTCAGCAGGAGTTAATTCTTGCTGGTGTGGGAGTGGTTGTTGGGAGCTCAGGCTGCTAATGACCACGCACAGCCGCCTTAACTCTTATAAGATTCTGGATCCGGTTGCTGGTCGCCAAATATAGCCTCAGCGTTGCTCCTGCGTTATCAGTCCTTATTGTTCTGATCCAGAGCCTGGTGATCTGTCTTGTGCTTTCCTGTGTGGTGTGGAAATATTTCCATTTTAGTTTATTTCCTCCGTGTTTATTTTCTCCTGGGTTTGTGTTGTCTCTCCCTTGTGTCTGATTGCAGTGTGCATGCGTTTTGGTTCTTTCCCCTATCTGTGTTATTTGTGAGGCTTTGCTTCTCCAGTCCCAGTCCTCTCCTGGGTTGTGGGAGGGGGTGTAAGATCAGGGCTTAAACAAACTTAGGCCTCTCTCACACGTTCGTGCCTCCGGTACGTGTTTGGCATTTTTTTCATGTACCGGAGGCTTGTACACACGTGGACATATGATTTCATAATTGTTTGGACACACGTAAGTATTTTGGAACGGAACGTGTGTCTGTTCCGTACTTACGTGTGTCCGTGTGTTTCACACGCTGACATGTCCACATGTTCTCCGGCAGCATGGGTGTCACATGGCCCGCACCCGTACCACACGGATGTAGTGTGGATGCAAAAAAGAGAGATAAGACCTAGCGTCACCTAGGGTAGGTGCTCTGGAGTAATAGAGACAGTACAAATGAAAGAGAGAACTCCGGCACACTTCTAACTTCCCAAAAAAAGTTTCACACTGATTCATGTAATTCTTTATCTGCTTTTCTTTATTAAATGGTGAAGGTGATGCTTTACAAATAGAAAGTCCGCCACGACGTTTCGGCCTTAGGCCTTCATCAGGTCGGACGATCTGACTGGAGTATATTTACATGTGAAAAAAATGACAAAAAGACAGATATCAACAAGTATGTATATACAACAATGATACAGACAAATTACAACAAACTTGTACAGTTGGAGGAGCACCACATAGAAATCAAGATCACAGTCATGTTATACGGTACTGTAGGGCAATATAGTAATACAGTACAACTATAATAGCGAAGTGCTATCACTTTTAGCGTAGAGAAATAGCCATTACTGTTAGTGTGATATATATGGAGGGAAGGAGGATAAGTGGCTCACCCATATCAAGCATAAATCCAAACGTTAGAGAGAGTGTAAGCAGTCATCTATTGTCTGTATAATAGCGGATACAGACACACGTGTCCATCTATATAAGATCCAATACGTGGGTAACTCCTAAGAGAGGTAGCAAGAAAAAGTCAGAGAAGACCATATAAAAAGGAAAAAAGGAAAAAAGGAAAAAAAAGGAAAAAAAATTAGAATACATATGAGTGCATACCTGTGTGGGAACAAGGTATTGAGGTAGTGTCAGAGAGGGACTATGCAGACTAATGTAATTAGCCTAAATGGGAGTAAGAACAACATTGTCAAGCGGATAATTGATTTTTCAAAAAAGTGTAAGCCAAACAAAATTGGTAAATACCTAGATTGGTGCAGATGGACTTATTCTTGTCGGACAAAGTCCCTATGGTATAGTATAAATAGGGAGAGTCGATACGTTAAGCAGCACTGTTGTTACTGGTACTGGTTTATGTCTGTGAACAGTAAGGGACCAGTGTGATGTCATATCTTATAAACACCAGGGAATAAAGTATAGTGTAAAGGGTATATTACCAATGGATTATCACCACAATCCACATGTTCTCCTTGTATACAGGAAGCATATGTATGCTGCTGGCGGTAATTAATATAAAAAGAATACATAGCATATAAGCACCATGTTTTACAGTATAAATCAATAGCGTAGTGAGACAAATGCATATTACCGGTAACAGCAGGAGGTTAGAACAGGTCCTGCTAGAGGAATTTCTAATGTGTCTGGCAAATTAAGGAAGAACCAGTGGAATTGGCTGACAACAGGGAACAAAAGAGAAAAACAGGGGATTAATAACAGGAATATACTGTCATGTGAGGGGATGTACAGGAAGAAATGTAATGATAGTATATTACCCAAAGGAGGGCTTCCAGTCCAATTAGATATAAAGATAAGCGCAGACTAATGCTGGTGACAGCAATATGTCTGTAAAGGAAATGATATTATTATACATGTGCTGAATGAAAGTTACTAAGCTGGTGAAAACAGAAAGAATAGGGACACAATGTATTTACCCATAGGGGCAGGAGGCTGGATGAAGACCTGAGGTAGGCTAATGTGTCCAGGAATTAAGGAACCTCTAGTATGGGCTGGCTGATAGCAGAGAAACGGAAGAGAAGGAAACATTATGAAAAGAACGGAGAGATTACATACAGATCAGAGGAGGATGCCAGGCTACTGGGCGAGTCACTTACCCTCCATGTGCGGTGGTGGCTGTGCGTGCTGCGCGTCCTGTGTGTGATGAGGCTGCGGACGCTGGTATAAATGGAGCCGGAGACTATACGTCATATCCGGTTTACGAAACCCGGAAGTGAGGTGAGCCAGCGTGAAACGCACGCCGCGCATGCGTACTTCGTTGTGAGTTACTCTGAGCAGTGAGTCACATGTAAGATGTGTCATATCCGGTAGTTGACACGCGGAAGTGGGGATATTCAGAGTGAAACGCACATTGCGCATGGGCAGTAAGGCTTAGGTGCAGGGAGAGCTTTGTGGGATCCACGGATTCGTTAATCTGGTGCCATTAAACTCGTTAGAAAGTTATACGTGCAGTGTATCACTGGTGGGTGATTCTAGATGGTGCCCAGGGACGAGATATCTAATTCTGTAGGAAGAGAAAGAGAGTTAGGGGAATATATGCAAAATATGATATAATATAATATAACATGGCACAATAATGAACTACATTACTTCACACAGAACCTGTGAGTGAAAAAGACATGCACAAAAATCGTGTATTAACATACTCCCTTATATATTACATATAGACAACATAGGCATGTTGTACGCCTATAGACACCCTATATTTAGCAACTAGATACCACGGGTACTACCCGTAACATCAAAAAACCAGGCTAAAAAAGGAAAGAAACTAATGACTACCCATCTCATATTTCCGGTTGAGTCCATGGGGTTCTATAGTGTCTAATGTGTGAATCCACCTGGCTTCAACCTCAAGGAGGCGCTTGACCCTATCACCCCCTCTACGATTAATACAGACCTGGTCAATGACCTGAAATCGTAATTGAGACACATTATGTCCGGCTGTAAGAAAATGATGTGGAATAGGTAACAAGGTGCGTCCGCACCGAATATCAGATTTGTGTTTGTTAATGCGGTCTCGGACATGCTGGGTAGTCTCCCCAACATATCCGAGACCGCACGGACATTTAATGTAGTAGACGACATATGAGCTGTCACAAGTGAAAAATCCCTTGATTTGAAATACTTTCCCTGTCCTAGGATGTGTAAATGTACTGCCCTTACTAATATTGGAGCACTGGGCACAATTTAAACAAGGAAACGTTCCAAATTGGGGATTACTGATGAACCGTTGTCTGGAGGTGATTACGGAGGAACCTATATCTGCCCGAATAAGTTTGTTTTTAAGGTTAGGTGATCTTTTATAGCAGACCAATGGTGGGCTCTGAAATTCCTTGATACCTGGATATGCACGTCCCAGGAGAGGCCAATGTCGTAGGATGATATTCTTAAGTAGGGACGAGAAGGGATGATAAGAATTAATAAAGTGTATTCTTTCATGTGAATCCCGTGGCTTCACAGATGTGGTTGTAGTCCTTGTGGCTATCTCATGTGGGTATCCTCTTTGGGTAAATTTATTGCTCATCTCCTGATGTCTACAGGCTTTGGTTTCACTATTACTCACAAGTCTATTGACACGTGTATGCTGGGAGATGGGCAGGGACTGTTTCGTATGCCTAGGATGATTGCTAGAGAAATGTAATAAACTGTTCCTATCCGTAGGCTTGGTATAAATGTCGGTGGTGAGTATACCTATGTTGTCCTTGATGACAAGACAGTCCAAAAAATTAATCTGTTCCACATTATGGTGTAAAGAGAAGGAGAGACCGGGCAGTAAGGTGTTGATATTATTGTGAAAACTAAGGAGAGAGTCCAAGTCACCATTCCAGATCATAAATACATCGTCGATGTATCGACGCCACAGTAGAGCATGTTGGATAATCAGGGGATGGCAATGTATGAATTTGTCCTCAAAGTGTGTCATGAAAATGTTAGCGTAGGGGGGCGCGACGTTGGATCCCATCGCGGTCCCCCTACGCTGAACATAAAATTGGTCCTGGAAGAGAAAGAAATTTTGCTCCAAAATGATCTCAAGCATCTCGGTGCAAAATGATCTATGATCAGCCGGAAATGTAGTATATTGTTCTAGAAACCAGTTGACTGCCTGCAGTCCTTCTTTATGATTTATACTTGTATATAAGCTGTTCACATCCAGTGTGACTAAAAGAGACGATGGTGGGACATGATGCAGATCAGTCAATATTTCCAGGAAATGTGAAGTATCTTTAATATACGATGGGGTCAGAGGAATGAAAGGTGAAAGGATTTTTTCTATGGTCCTAGCTATCGGAGAGAGAACGGAATTGGTTGAGGCGACAATTGGTCTTCCAGGTGGACGGGTAAGATGTTTATGGATTTTGGGAAGGGTATAAAAAACGGGAATAACAGGATGTGGATTGTGAAGGAAGTCCCTAAGTTTTTGATCAATAATGCCAAGATCAAAGTATCTTTTAGATACTGATTGAATGAGAGAAGAGATACGGGAGGTGGGATCGGTGGAAATGGGTTCATAAGTCAGGGTGTCAAGTTGACCAAGGATCTCAGTGATGTAATATGAGCGGTCCAGGACCACTGTGGCTCCGCCTTTATCGGCCGGTTTGATAATAATAGATGGGTTGTTTCTTAGAGTATTAAGGGCCCTGGATTCCTCAACTGTGAGATTATTTTTTAGACGAAATTCGCCTGTATTAATCCTTCTATTGAGTATGTTGACATCATTAGAGACAAGCGAGACAAATGTCTCAACCGGATGGTAAGATCTGGGAGGCATAAACGAACTAGCAGACTGTAGATTAAGTCCCTTTAGAGAAAAAGATAAATCATTAGTGCAGGACAACGTGTTAGGAACATCAACATCACCTTTCTTATCAAAATGGGCTTTCAAGCGTATAGACCTAAACAGACGGTTGAGTTCTTGTTCAACCTGAAAAGTGTCATAGGGGGGGGTAGGACTGAATGTCAGACCTTTCTGTAAAACTAAGTGTTCGGCGGGGGACAAGGTGTAGGATGAAATGTTGTAAACAAGGTCGGGGTTACCTGAGACCTTGTCCACACCGGCTCTTCCCGTCGATAACGAGTGATGTCTGCGCCCCCTCCTCGTCTTCTTCCGGGTTGACGTCGTTGTCCTAAAAAATGTGGTTGTTGTCGTGGAGGTCGGAAGTCGTTGTCCGAGCTGCCTGATGACGTATACCCTGTGTATCTTGAAGGGCGTCTTGCATTGTATGAGTCGCCAGATCGCCATCTGTAGACTGTGCCTTTTGTATAGTCTTCCTGATCCCTCAGAAATTTTTGCCGTTTTCTGTTCTCCAGTGTTCTCCTGAACTCGTTAATAAACTCTTGGGTTTTATTCCTTAGTTGGTCAAATTCCGTAGTGGAGAGAACTTGTTTAAGTTGGGTTTCAGTAGTTTTAAGGTTAGTGGATATCTGCTCAATTTCTTTGTGAAGATGATGAATGGTCAAGGTAATAATGTCCATGGAGCACTTGTTGATTATGGCTTCAAATTTGTCACAATATTCATTATTATCTGAGAATAGAGTGGGTCTTAATGAAACGCGTAGACCTCGTGGTATCCGTTTCATGCGATGATATTCTGCTAAAGTTCCTAAATGAAGATCAAGGGCGGCGTGTCTTTGTAATTCTTTTTCATAGTCTCTTCTGCGTATCTCGTCTGTGGGTACACTGAGAAAAGTACTAGATGTTGTGACCTTGGAGACTATGTCGTTGGTCTCCTCGTCATTATATGAAAAAACTGAAAAACTTGATTGTGACATATAGAAAAATTGTTTCAGTTTGTCGTAGCAGGGAAGCTAGGGAGCTTAGGTCAAAATAATTGTCCGCAAAAAAGAGAGATAAGACCTAGCGTCACCTAGGGTAGGTGCTCTGGAGTAATAGAGACAGTACAAATGAAAGAGAGAACTCCGGCACACTTCTAACTTCCCAAAAAAAGTTTCACACTGATTCATGTAATTCTTTATCTGCTTTTCTTTATTAAATGGTGAAGGTGATGCTTTACAAATAGAAAGTCCGCCACGACGTTTCGGCCTTAGGCCTTCATCAGGTCGGACGATCTGTGGAGTATATTTACATGTGAAAAAAATGACAAAAAGACAGATATCAACAAGTATGTATATACAACAATGATACAGACAAATTACAACAAACTTGTACAGTTGGAGGAGCACCACATAGAAATCAAGATCACAGTCATGTTATACGGTACTGTAGGGCAATATAGTAATACAGTACAACTATAATAGCGAAGTGCTATCACTTTTAGCGTAGAGAAATAGCCATTACTGTTAGTGTGATATATATGGAGGGAAGGAGGATAAGTGGCTCACCCATATCAAGCATAAATCCAAACGTTAGAGAGAGTGTAAGCAGTCATCTATTGTCTGTATAATAGCGGATACAGACACACGTGTCCATCTATATAAGATCCAATACGTGGGTAACTCCTAAGAGAGGTAGCAAGAAAAAGTCAGAGAAGACCATATAAAAAGGAAAAAAGGAAAAAAGGAAAAAAAAAGGAAAAAAAATTAGAATACATATGAGTGCATACCTGTGTGGGAACAAGGTATTGAGGTAGTGTCAGAGAGGGACTATGCAGACTAATGTAATTAGCCTAAATGGGAGTAAGAACAACATTGTCAAGCGGATAATTGATTTTTCAAAAAAGTGTAAGCCAAACAAAATTGGTAAATACCTAGATTGGTGCAGATGGACTTATTCTTGTCGGACAAAGTCCCTATGGTATAGTATAAATAGGGAGAGTCGATACGTTAAGCAGCACTGTTGTTACTGGTACTGGTTTATGTCTGTGAACAGTAAGGGACCAGTGTGATGTCATATCTTATAAACACCAGGGAATAAAGTATAGTGTAAAGGGTATATTACCAATGGATTATCACCACAATCCACATGTTCTCCTTGTATACAGGAAGCATATGTATGCTGCTGGCGGTAATTAATATAAAAAGAATACATAGGCATATAAGCACCATGTTTTACAGTATAAATCAATAGCGTAGTGAGACAAATGCATATGTATTTCATTATTGTGCCATGTTATATTATATTATATCATATTTTGCATATATTCCCCTAACTCTCTTTCTCTTCCTACAGAATTAGATATCTCGTCCCTGGGCACCATCTAGAATCACCCACCAGTGATACACTGCACGTATAACTTTCTAACGAGTTTAATGGCACCAGATTAACGAATCCGTGGATCCCACAAAGCTCTCCCTGCACCTAAGCCTTACTGCCCATGCGCAATGTGCGTTTCACTCTGAATATCCCCACTTCCGCGTGTCAACTACCGGATATGACACATCTTACATGTGACTCACTGCTCAGAGTAACTCACAACGAAGTACGCATGCGCGGCGTGCGTTTCACGCTGGCTCACCTCACTTCCGGGTTTCGTAAACCGGATATGACGTATAGTCTCCGGCTCCATTTATACCAGCGTCCGCAGCCTCATCACACACAGGACGCGCAGCACGCACAGCCACCACCGCACATGGAGGGTAAGTGACTCGCCCAGTAGCCTGGCATCCTCCTCTGATCTGTATGTAATCTCTCCGTTCTTTTCATAATGTTTCCTTCTCTTCCGTTTCTCTGCTATCAGCCAGCCCATACTAGAGGTTCCTTAATTCCTGGACACATTAGCCTACCTCAGGTCTTCATCCAGCCTCCTGCCCCTATGGGTAAATACATTGTGTCCCTATTCTTTCTGTTTTCACCAGCTTAGTAACTTTCATTCAGCACATGTATAATAATATCATTTCCTTTACAGACATATTGCTGTCACCAGCATTAGTCTGCGCTTATCTTTATATCTAATTGGACTGGAAGCCCTCCTTTGGGTAATATACTATCATTACATTTCTTCCTGTACATCCCCTCACATGACAGTATATTCCTGTTATTAATCCCCTGTTTTTCTCTTTTGTTCCCTGTTGTCAGCCAATTCCACTGGTTCTTCCTTAATTTGCCAGACACATTAGAAATTCCTCTAGCAGGACCTGTTCTAACCTCCTGCTGTTACCGGTAATATGCATTTGTCTCACTACGCTATTGATTTATACTGTAAAACATGGTGCTTATATGCTATGTATTCTTTTTATATTAATTACCGCCAGCAGCATACATATGCTTCCTGTATACAAGGAGAACATGTGGATTGTGGTGATAATCCATTGGTAATATACCCTTTACACTATACTTTATTCCCTGGTGTTTATAAGATATGACATCACACTGGTCCCTTACTGTTCACAGACATAAACCAGTACCAGTAACAACAGTGCTGCTTAACGTATCGACTCTCCCTATTTATACTATACCATAGGGACTTTGTCCGACAAGAATAAGTCCATCTGCACCAATCTAGGTATTTACCAATTTTGTTTGGCTTACACTTTTTTGAAAAATCAATTATCCGCTTGACAATGTTGTTCTTACTCCCATTTAGGCTAATTACATTAGTCTGCATAGTCCCTCTCTGACACTACCTCAATACCTTGTTCCCACACAGGTATGCACTCATATGTATTCTAATTTTTTTTCCTTTTTTTTCCTTTTTTCCTTTTTTCCTTTTTATATGGTCTTCTCTGACTTTTTCTTGCTACCTCTCTTAGGAGTTACCCACGTATTGGATCTTATATAGATGGACACGTGTGTCTGTATCCGCTATTATACAGACAATAGATGACTGCTTACACTCTCTCTAACGTTTGGATTTATGCTTGATATGGGTGAGCCACTTATCCTCCTTCCCTCCATATATATCACACTAACAGTAATGGCTATTTCTCTACGCTAAAAGTGATAGCACTTCGCTATTATAGTTGTACTGTATTACTATATTGCCCTACAGTACCGTATAACATGACTGTGATCTTGATTTCTATGTGGTGCTCCTCCAACTGTACAAGTTTGTTGTAATTTGTCTGTATCATTGTTGTATATACATACTTGTTGATATCTGTCTTTTTGTCATTTTTTTCACATGTAAATATACTCCAGTCAGATCGTCCGACCTGATGAAGGCCTAAGGCCGAAACGTCGTGGCGGACTTTCTATTTGTAAAGCATCACCTTCACCATTTAATAAAGAAAAGCAGATAAAGAATTACATGAATCAGTGTGAAACTTTTTTTGGGAAGTTAGAAGTGTGCCGGAGTTCTCTCTTTCATTTGTACTGTCTCTATTACTCCAGAGCACCTACCCTAGGTGACGCTAGGTCTTATCTCTCTTTTTTGCGGACAATTATTTTGACCTAAGCTCCCTAGCTTCCCTGCTACGACAAACTGAAACAATTTTTCTATATGTCACAATCAAGTTTTTCAGTTTTTTCATATAATGACGAGGAGACCAACGACATAGTCTCCAAGGTCACAACATCTAGTACTTTTCTCAGTGTACCCACAGACGAGATACGCAGAAGAGACTATGAAAAAGAATTACAAAGACACGCCGCCCTTGATCTTCATTTAGGAACTTTAGCAGAATATCATCGCATGAAACGGATACCACGAGGTCTACGCGTTTCATTAAGACCCACTCTATTCTCAGATAATAATGAATATTGTGACAAATTTGAAGCCATAATCAACAAGTGCTCCATGGACATTATTACCTTGACCATTCATCATCTTCACAAAGAAATTGAGCAGATATCCACTAACCTTAAAACTACTGAAACCCAACTTAAACAAGTTCTCTCCACTACGGAATTTGACCAACTAAGGAATAAAACCCAAGAGTTTATTAACGAGTTCAGGAGAACACTGGAGAACAGAAAACGGCAAAAATTTCTGAGGGATCAGGAAGACTATACAAAAGGCACAGTCTACAGATGGCGATCTGGCGACTCATACAATGCAAGACGCCCTTCAAGATACACAGGGTATACGTCATCAGGCAGCTCGGACAACGACTTCCGACCTCCACGACAACAACCACATTTTTTAGGACAACGACGTCAACCCGGAAGAAGACGAGGAGGGGGCGCAGACATCACTCGTTATCGACGGGAAGAGCCGGTGTGGACAAGGTCTCAGGTAACCCCGACCTTGTTTACAACATTTCATCCTACACCTTGTCCCCCGCCGAACACTTAGTTTTACAGAAAGGTCTGACATTCAGTCCTACCCCCCCCTATGACACTTTTCAGGTTGAACAAGAACTCAACCGTCTGTTTAGGTCTATACGCTTGAAAGCCCATTTTGATAAGAAAGGTGATGTTGATGTTCCTAACACGTTGTCCTGCACTAATGATTTATCTTTTTCTCTAAAGGGACTTAATCTACAGTCTGCTAGTTCGTTTATGCCTCCCAGATCTTACCATCCGGTTGAGACATTTGTCTCTCTTGTCTCTAATGATGTCAACATACTCAATAGAAGGATTAATACAGGCGAATTTCGTCTAAAAAATAATCTCACAGTTGAGGAATCCAGGGCCCTTAATACTCTAAGAAACAACCCATCTATTATTATCAAACCGGCCGATAAAGGCGGAGCCACAGTGGTCCTGGACCGCTCATATTACATCACTGAGATCCTTGGTCAACTTTCTGACACCCTGACTTATGAACCCATTTCCACCGATCCCACCTCCCGTATCTCTTCTCTCATTCAATCAGTATCTAAAAGATACTTTGATCTTGGCATTATTGATCAAAAACTTAGGGACTTCCTTCACAATCCACATCCTGTTATTCCCGTTTTTTATACCCTTCCCAAAATCCATAAACATCTTACCCGTCCACCTGGAAGACCAATTGTCGCCTCAACCAATTCCGTTCTCTCTCCGATAGCTAGGACCATAGAAAAAATCCTTTCACCTTTCATTCCTCTGACCCCATCGTATATTAAAGATACTTCACATTTCCTGGAAATATTGACTGATCTGCATCATGTCCCACCATCGTCTCTTTTAGTCACACTGGATGTGAACAGCTTATATACAAGTATAAATCATAAAGAAGGACTGCAGGCAGTCAACTGGTTTCTAGAACAATATACTACATTTCCGGCTGATCATAGATCATTTTGCACCGAGATGCTTGAGATCATTTTGGAGCAAAATTTCTTTCTCTTCCAGGACCAATTTTATGTTCAGCGTAGGGGGACCGCGATGGGATCCAACGTCGCGCCCCCCTACGCTAACATTTTCATGACACACTTTGAGGACAAATTCATACATTGCCATCCCCTGATTATCCAACATGCTCTACTGTGGCGTCGATACATCGACGATGTATTTATGATCTGGAATGGTGACTTGGACTCTCTCCTTAGTTTTCACAATAATATCAACACCTTACTGCCCGGTCTCTCCTTCTCTTTACACCATAATGTCGAACAGATTAATTTTTTGGACTGTCTTGTCATCAAGGACAACATAGGTATACTCACCACCGACATTTATACCAAGCCTACGGATAGGAACAGTTTATTACATTTCTCTAGCAATCATCCTAGGCATACGAAACAGTCCCTGCCCATCTCCCAGCATACACGTGTCAATAGACTTGTGAGTAATAGTGAAACCAAAGCCTGTAGACATCAGGAGATGAGCAATAAATTTACCCAAAGAGGATACCCACATGAGATAGCCACAAGGACTACAACCACATCTGTGAAGCCACGGGATTCACATGAAAGAATACACTTTATTAATTCTTATCATCCCTTCTCGTCCCTACTTAAGAATATCATCCTACGACATTGGCCTCTCCTGGGACGTGCATATCCAGGTATCAAGGAATTTCAGAGCCCACCATTGGTCTGCTATAAAAGATCACCTAACCTTAAAAACAAACTTATTCGGGCAGATATAGGTTCCTCCGTAATCACCTCCAGACAACGGTTCATCAGTAATCCCCAATTTGGAACGTTTCCTTGTTTAAATTGTGCCCAGTGCTCCAATATTAGTAAGGGCAGTACATTTACACATCCTAGGACAGGGAAAGTATTTCAAATCAAGGGATTTTTCACTTGTGACAGCTCATATGTCGTCTACTACATTAAATGTCCGTGCGGTCTCGGATATGTTGGGGAGACTACCCAGCATGTCCGAGACCGCATTAACAAACACAAATCTGATATTCGGTGCGGACGCACCTTGTTACCTATTCCACATCATTTTCTTACAGCCGGACATAATGTGTCTCAATTACGATTTCAGGTCATTGACCAGGTCTGTATTAATCGTAGAGGGGGTGATAGGGTCAAGCGCCTCCTTGAGGTTGAAGCCAGGTGGATTCACACATTAGACACTATAGAACCCCATGGACTCAACCGGAAATATGAGATGGGTAGTCATTAGTTTCTTTCCTTTTTTAGCCTGGTTTTTTGATGTTACGGGTAGTACCCGTGGTATCTAGTTGCTAAATATAGGGTGTCTATAGGCGTACAACATGCCTATGTTGTCTATATGTAATATATAAGGGAGTATGTTAATACACGATTTTTGTGCATGTCTTTTTCACTCACAGGTTCTGTGTGAAGTAATGTAGTTCATTATTGTGCCATGTTATATTATATTATATCATATTTTGCATATATTCCCCTAACTCTCTTTCTCTTCCTACAGAATTAGATATCTCGTCCCTGGGCACCATCTAGAATCACCCACCAGTGATACACTGCACGTATAACTTTCTAACGAGTTTAATGGCACCAGATTAACGAATCCGTGGATCCCACAAA
Organism: Anomaloglossus baeobatrachus; assembly: GCF_048569485.1. Taxonomy (NCBI): domain Eukaryota; kingdom Metazoa; phylum Chordata; class Amphibia; order Anura; family Aromobatidae; genus Anomaloglossus; species Anomaloglossus baeobatrachus. The sequence continues at coordinate 1,637,262 of NW_027441779.1, read as the reverse complement.
GCTCTCCCTGCACCTAAGCCTTACTGCCCATGCGCAATGTGCGTTTCACTCTGAATATCCCCACTTCCGCGTGTCAACTACCGGATATGACACATCTTACATGTGACTCACTGCTCAGAGTAACTCACAACGAAGTACGCATGCGCGGCGTGCGTTTCACGCTGGCTCACCTCACTTCCGGGTTTCGTAAACCGGATATGACGTATAGTCTCCGGCTCCATTTATACCAGCGTCCGCAGCCTCATCACACACAGGACGCGCAGCACGCACAGCCACCACCGCACATGGAGGGTAAGTGACTCGCCCAGTAGCCTGGCATCCTCCTCTGATCTGTATGTAATCTCTCCGTTCTTTTCATAATGTTTCCTTCTCTTCCGTTTCTCTGCTATCAGCCAGCCCATACTAGAGGTTCCTTAATTCCTGGACACATTAGCCTACCTCAGGTCTTCATCCAGCCTCCTGCCCCTATGGGTAAATACATTGTGTCCCTATTCTTTCTGTTTTCACCAGCTTAGTAACTTTCATTCAGCACATGTATAATAATATCATTTCCTTTACAGACATATTGCTGTCACCAGCATTAGTCTGCGCTTATCTTTATATCTAATTGGACTGGAAGCCCTCCTTTGGGTAATATACTATCATTACATTTCTTCCTGTACATCCCCTCACATGACAGTATATTCCTGTTATTAATCCCCTGTTTTTCTCTTTTGTTCCCTGTTGTCAGCCAATTCCACTGGTTCTTCCTTAATTTGCCAGACACATTAGAAATTCCTCTAGCAGGACCTGTTCTAACCTCCTGCTGTTACCGGTAATATGCATTTGTCTCACTACGCTATTGATTTATACTGTAAAACATGGTGCTTATATGCTATGTATTCTTTTTATATTAATTACCGCCAGCAGCATACATATGCTTCCTGTATACAAGGAGAACATGTGGATTGTGGTGATAATCCATTGGTAATATACCCTTTACACTATACTTTATTCCCTGGTGTTTATAAGATACTAGAAGGTGGCCCGATTCTACGCATCGGGTATTCTAGAATTTACGTATTGTGTAGTTCATGTATGATTTTTGTTATATATATGTGCGGTATGTGCGTATATTTGTGTGTGCAGCGTTGTCTGTGTGTGGGTGTCTGTGTAGGGCAGTTGTTTGTGGTTTCCAGTGTGTGTGTGTGGTGTGTTGTGCAGTGCGCGCGCGCGTGTGTGTGTGTGTTGGGGAGAGGTGTGCACTCTCCATCGTGCTCCATCCCTTATGCTGCGCACCCCCCATCGTGCTACATGTCCCATCCTGCGCACTCCCAAACGTGCTCCATCCGCCATGCTGCGCACTCCCAAACGTGCTCCATCCGCCATGCTGCGCACTCCCCATCGTGCTCCATTCCCCATGCTGCGCACTCTCCATCGTGCTCCATCCGCCACGCTGCGCACTCCCCATCGTGCTCCATCTCCCATGCTGCGCACTCCTAAACGTGCTCCATCCGCCATGCTGCGCACTCCCAAATGTGCTCCATCCACCATGCTGCGCACTCCCAAACGTGCTCCATCCGCCATACTCCACACTCCCTATCGTGCTCCATGCCCCATGCAGCGCACTCCCCATCGTGCTCTATCCCCTATGCTGCGCACCCCCCATCGTGCTCCATCATCCATGCTGCGCACTCCCAAACGTGCTCCATCCGCCATGCCGCGCACTCCCAAACGTGCTCCATCCGCCATGCTGCGCACTCCTAAACGTGCTCCATCCGCTATGCTGGGCACTCCTCATCGTGCTCCATCCCCCATGCAGTGCACTCCCTATCGTGCTCCATCCCCTATGCTGCGCACCCCCCATCGTGCTCCATCTCCCATGCTGCGCACTCTCAAACGTGCTCCATCCGCCATGCTGCGCACTCCCAAACGTGGTCCATCCGCCATGCTGCGCACTCCCAAACATGCTCCATCCGCCATACTCCGCACTCGCCATCGTGCTGCATCCGCCATGCTGCGCACTCGCCATCGTGCTGCATCCGCCATGCTGCGCACTCCCAAACGTGCTCCATCCGCCATGCTGCGCACTCCCAAACGTACTCCATCCGCCATGCTGCGCACTCCCAAACGTGCTCCATCCGCCATGCTGCGCATTACCAAACGTGCTCCATCCGCCATGCTGCGCCAGCATCAGCCTCTCTACCCGCATCATCAGCCTCTCTGCCCGCAGCATCAGCCTCTCTCCTCCCAGCATCAGCGTCTCTGTCCCTAGCATCAGGCTCTCTCCTTCCAGCCTCCCTCAGCATCAGCCTCCCTTTCCCAGCCTTCCCAAGGATCAGCCTCTCTCCTCCCAGCTTCCTTCCTCCCAGCCTCCCCCTCCCAGCCTCCCTCAGCATCAGCCTTCCTGTCCCAGTCTCCCCCAGCATCAGCCTCTCCAAGCATCAGCCTCCACCAGCATCAGCCTCTGTTCTTCCAGCCTCCTCCAGCATCAGCTTCTCTAAGCATCAGCCTCCCTCGTCCCAGCCTCCCTCAGCATCAGCCTCTCTCCTTCCAGCCTCCCTCAGCATCAGCCTCCTCTCCCCAGCCTTCCCTAGGATCAGCCTCTCTCCTCCCAGCCTCCTTCTTCCCAGCCTTCTCATCCCAGCCTCCTTCAGCATCAGCATTTCCCTCTTCCCCATGATCAGCCTCTCTGCTCCCAGCCTCCTCCAGCACGCCCTGCTCCTCTGCCGACACTCACACACCCGATCGCATGCACTCACACACACACCCGATCGCATCCACTCACACACACACCCGATCGCATCTACTCACACACACACCCGATCGCATCCACTCACACACACACCCGATCGCATCCACTCACACACACACCCGATCGCATCCACTCACACACACACCCGATCGCATCCACTCACACACACGCGATCGCATCCACTCACACACACCCGATCGCATCCACTCACACACACCCGATCGCATCCACTCACACACACCCGATCGCATCCACTCACACACACAGACACTGACGATATCGCACTTACGCGCTCATACTCACAACATCCGGGGATATCACATGCTTCTGGCCATGTGATCCTCCGTCAGGTCCTGGAAGATCACAACAGCACATTTTCGCCGCCGAGAAGCAAGCGATATCCCAGGATGTCGTGAGTATGTGGATGCGATGTGAGGTGTGTGTGAGGTGTGTATGAGAGTGAGTGTGAGTGTGATCTGATGTGTGTGTATGTTTGTGTGTGTGCGTGTGGACCTTCCGGCGCAGCAGGACCTTGATGGGCTTGTAACCATGCGAGCATGGTTACCAACGTATCCACACCACTCCCACCACTGCCGTGGGAGCGGGGGGAGGGGGAGGGAGTACAGTACTCACCTCCGTGACAGCGCTTGTAACCATGCGAGTATCCACACCACCCCTTTGGGAGCGGGGGCCGGGGGGGGGGGGGGGGTTGATGGGGGATAGGGAGTACCGTACTCACCTCCGTGACAGCCGTGTCAGTTAGAGAAATGCGCGGGGGGAGGGAGGGGGTGGGGCCAGAGCTAACGTGCATTGCGTGAGGGGGGCGGGGCGTGGCGTGGCTGAATTGCCAATGCCTGCAGGGTGCCGGGGCGAGAGGCCAATCTGTGGGGGGGGCGGAGCCTGGGCGAGCGGCTGGCCAATCCGTGTGGGGGCGCAGCCTGGGCGAGCGGCCAATCCGTGTGGGGGGGCGGGGCCATGGCGAGCCCAGCGGCCAATCAGCTTTGTGTCACCGTAAGGACACAATTTTGGAGCATGACAGACAGACAGACAGATAGACAGACAGACAGACAGACAGACAGACAGAATAAGGCAATTATATATATAGATGACATCACACTGGTCCCTTACTGTTCACAGACATAAACCAGTACCAGTAACAACAGTGCTGCTTAACGTATCGACTCTCCCTATTTATACTATACCATAGGGACTTTGTCCGACAAGAATAAGTCCATCTGCACCAATCTAGGTATTTACCAATTTTGTTTGGCTTACACTTTTTTGAAAAATCAATTATCCGCTTGACAATGTTGTTCTTACTCCCATTTAGGCTAATTACATTAGTCTGCATAGTCCCTCTCTGACACTACCTCAATACCTTGTTCCCACACAGGTATGCACTCATATGTATTCTAATTTTTTTCCTTTTTTTTCCTTTTTTCCTTTTTTCCTTTTTATATGGTCTTCTCTGACTTTTTCTTGCTACCTCTCTTAGGAGTTACCCACGTATTGGATCTTATATAGATGGACACGTGTGTCTGTATCCGCTATTATACAGACAATAGATGACTGCTTACACTCTCTCTAACGTTTGGATTTATGCTTGATATGGGTGAGCCACTTATCCTCCTTCCCTCCATATATATCACACTAACAGTAATGGCTATTTCTCTACGCTAAAAGTGATAGCACTTCGCTATTATAGTTGTACTGTATTACTATATTGCCCTACAGTACCGTATAACATGACTGTGATCTTGATTTCTATGTGGTGCTCCTCCAACTGTACAAGTTTGTTGTAATTTGTCTGTATCATTGTTGTATATACATACTTGTTGATATCTGTCTTTTTGTCATTTTTTTCACATGTAAATATACTCCAGTCAGATCGTCCGACCTGATGAAGGCCTAAGGCCGAAACGTCGTGGCGGACTTTCTATTTGTAAAGCATCACCTTCACCATTTAATAAAGAAAAGCAGATAAAGAATTACATGAATCAGTGTGAAACTTTTTTTGGGAAGTTAGAAGTGTGCCGGAGTTCTCTCTTTCATTTGTACTGTCTCTATTACTCCAGAGCACCTACCCTAGGTGACGCTAGGTCTTATCTCTCTTTTTTGCGGACAATTATTTTGACCTAAGCTCCCTAGCTTCCCTGCTACGACAAACTGAAACAATTTTTCTATATGTCACAATCAAGTTTTTCAGTTTTTTCATATAATGACGAGGAGACCAACGACATAGTCTCCAAGGTCACAACATCTAGTACTTTTCTCAGTGTACCCACAGACGAGATACGCAGAAGAGACTATGAAAAAGAATTACAAAGACACGCCGCCCTTGATCTTCATTTAGGAACTTTAGCAGAATATCATCGCATGAAACGGATACCACGAGGTCTACGCGTTTCATTAAGACCCACTCTATTCTCAGATAATAATGAATATTGTGACAAATTTGAAGCCATAATCAACAAGTGCTCCATGGACATTATTACCTTGACCATTCATCATCTTCACAAAGAAATTGAGCAGATATCCACTAACCTTAAAACTACTGAAACCCAACTTAAACAAGTTCTCTCCACTACGGAATTTGACCAACTAAGGAATAAAACCCAAGAGTTTATTAACGAGTTCAGGAGAACACTGGAGAACAGAAAACGGCAAAAATTTCTGAGGGATCAGGAAGACTATACAAAAGGCACAGTCTACAGATGGCGATCTGGCGACTCATACAATGCAAGACGCCCTTCAAGATACACAGGGTATACGTCATCAGGCAGCTCGGACAACGACTTCCGACCTCCACGACAACAACCACATTTTTTAGGACAACGACGTCAACCCGGAAGAAGACGAGGAGGGGGCGCAGACATCACTCGTTATCGACGGGAAGAGCCGGTGTGGACAAGGTCTCAGGTAACCCCGACCTTGTTTACAACATTTCATCCTACACCTTGTCCCCCGCCGAACACTTAGTTTTACAGAAAGGTCTGACATTCAGTCCTACCCCCCCCTATGACACTTTTCAGGTTGAACAAGAACTCAACCGTCTGTTTAGGTCTATACGCTTGAAAGCCCATTTTGATAAGAAAGGTGATGTTGATGTTCCTAACACGTTGTCCTGCACTAATGATTTATCTTTTTCTCTAAAGGGACTTAATCTACAGTCTGCTAGTTCGTTTATGCCTCCCAGATCTTACCATCCGGTTGAGACATTTGTCTCTCTTGTCTCTAATGATGTCAACATACTCAATAGAAGGATTAATACAGGCGAATTTCGTCTAAAAAATAATCTCACAGTTGAGGAATCCAGGGCCCTTAATACTCTAAGAAACAACCCATCTATTATTATCAAACCGGCCGATAAAGGCGGAGCCACAGTGGTCCTGGACCGCTCATATTACATCACTGAGATCCTTGGTCAACTTTCTGACACCCTGACTTATGAACCCATTTCCACCGATCCCACCTCCCGTATCTCTTCTCTCATTCAATCAGTATCTAAAAGATACTTTGATCTTGGCATTATTGATCAAAAACTTAGGGACTTCCTTCACAATCCACATCCTGTTATTCCCGTTTTTTATACCCTTCCCAAAATCCATAAACATCTTACCCGTCCACCTGGAAGACCAATTGTCGCCTCAACCAATTCCGTTCTCTCTCCGATAGCTAGGACCATAGAAAAAATCCTTTCACCTTTCATTCCTCTGACCCCATCGTATATTAAAGATACTTCACATTTCCTGGAAATATTGACTGATCTGCATCATGTCCCACCATCGTCTCTTTTAGTCACACTGGATGTGAACAGCTTATATACAAGTATAAATCATAAAGAAGGACTGCAGGCAGTCAACTGGTTTCTAGAACAATATACTACATTTCCGGCTGATCATAGATCATTTTGCACCGAGATGCTTGAGATCATTTTGGAGCAAAATTTCTTTCTCTTCCAGGACCAATTTTATGTTCAGCGTAGGGGGACCGCGATGGGATCCAACGTCGCGCCCCCCTACGCTAACATTTTCATGACACACTTTGAGGACAAATTCATACATTGCCATCCCCTGATTATCCAACATGCTCTACTGTGGCGTCGATACATCGACGATGTATTTATGATCTGGAATGGTGACTTGGACTCTCTCCTTAGTTTTCACAATAATATCAACACTTTACTGCCCGGTCTCTCCTTCTCTTTACACCATAATGTGGAACAGATTAATTTTTTGGACTGTCTTGTCATCAAGGACAACATAGGTATACTCACCACCGACATTTATACCAAGCCTACGGATAGGAACAGTTTATTACATTTCTCTAGCAATCATCCTAGGCATACGAAACAGTCCCTGCCCATCTCCCAGCATACACGTGTCAATAGACTTGTGAGTAATAGTGAAACCAAAGCCTGTAGACATCAGGAGATGAGCAATAAATTTACCCAAAGAGGATACCCACATGAGATAGCCACAAGGACTACAACCACATCTGTGAAGCCACGGGATTCACATGAAAGAATACACTTTATTAATTCTTATCATCCCTTCTCGTCCCTACTTAAGAATATCATCCTACGACATTGGCCTCTCCTGGGACGTGCATATCCAGGTATCAAGGAATTTCAGAGCCCACCATTGGTCTGCTATAAAAGATCACCTAACCTTAAAAACAAACTTATTCGGGCAGATATAGGTTCCTCCGTAATCACCTCCAGACAACGGTTCATCAGTAATCCCCAATTTGGAACGTTTCCTTGTTTAAATTGTGCCCAGTGCTCCAATATTAGTAAGGGCAGTACATTTACACATCCTAGGACAGGGAAAGTATTTCAAATCAAGGGATTTTTCACTTGTGACAGCTCATATGTCGTCTACTACATTAAATGTCCGTGCGGTCTCGGATATGTTGGGGAGACTACCCAGCATGTCCGAGACCGCATTAACAAACACAAATCTGATATTCGGTGCGGACGCACCTTGTTACCTATTCCACATCATTTTCTTACAGCCGGACATAATGTGTCTCAATTACGATTTCAGGTCATTGACCAGGTCTGTATTAATCGTAGAGGGGGTGATAGGGTCAAGCGCCTCCTTGAGGTTGAAGCCAGGTGGATTCACACATTAGACACTATAGAACCCCATGGACTCAACCGGAAATATGAGATGGGTAGTCATTAGTTTCTTTCCTTTTTTAGCCTGGTTTTTTGATGTTACGGGTAGTACCCGTGGTATCTAGTTGCTAAATATAGGGTGTCTATAGGCGTACAACATGCCTATGTTGTCTATATGTAATATATAAGGGAGTATGTTAATACACGATTTTTGTGCATGTCTTTTTCACTCACAGGTTCTGTGTGAAGTAATGTAGTTCATTATTGTGCCATGTTATATTATATTATATCATATTTTGCATATATTCCCCTAACTCTCTTTCTCTTCCTACAGAATTAGATATCTCGTCCCTGGGCACCATCTAGAATCACCCACCAGTGATACACTGCACGTATAACTTTCTAACGAGTTTAATGGCACCAGATTAACGAATCCGTGGATCCCACAAAGCTCTCCCTGCACCTAAGCCTTACTGCCCATGCGCAATGTGCGTTTCACTCTGAATATCCCCACTTCCGCGTGTCAACTACCGGATATGACACATCTTACATGTGACTCACTGCTCAGAGTAACTCACAACGAAGTACGCATGCGCGGCGTGCGTTTCACGCTGGCTCACCTCACTTCCGGGTTTCGTAAACCGGATATGACGTATAGTCTCCGGCTCCATTTATACCAGCGTCCGCAGCCTCATCACACACAGGACGCGCAGCACGCACAGCCACCACCGCACATGGAGGGTAAGTGACTCGCCCAGTAGCCTGGCATCCTCCTCTGATCTGTATGTAATCTCTCCGTTCTTTTCATAATGTTTCCTTCTCTTCCGTTTCTCTGCTATCAGCCAGCCCATACTAGAGGTTCCTTAATTCCTGGACACATTAGCCTACCTCAGGTCTTCATCCAGCCTCCTGCCCCTATGGGTAAATACATTGTGTCCCTATTCTTTCTGTTTTCACCAGCTTAGTAACTTTCATTCAGCACATGTATAATAATATCATTTCCTTTACAGACATATTGCTGTCACCAGCATTAGTCTGCGCTTATCTTTATATCTAATTGGACTGGAAGCCCTCCTTTGGGTAATATACTATCATTACATTTCTTCCTGTACATCCCCTCACATGACAGTATATTCCTGTTATTAATCCCCTGTTTTTCTCTTTTGTTCCCTGTTGTCAGCCAATTCCACTGGTTCTTCCTTAATTTGCCAGACACATTAGAAATTCCTCTAGCAGGACCTGTTCTAACCTCCTGCTGTTACCGGTAATATGCATTTGTCTCACTACGCTATTGATTTATACTGTAAAACATGGTGCTTATATGCTATGTATTCTTTTTATATTAATTACCGCCAGCAGCATACATATGCTTCCTGTATACAAGGAGAACATGTGGATTGTGGTGATAATCCATTGGTAATATACCCTTTACACTATACTTTATTCCCTGGTGTTTATAAGATATGACATCACACTGGTCCCTTACTGTTCACAGACATAAACCAGTACCAGTAACAACAGTGCTGCTTAACGTATCGACTCTCCCTATTTATACTATACCATAGGGACTTTGTCCGACAAGAATAAGTCCATCTGCACCAATCTAGGTATTTACCAATTTTGTTTGGCTTACACTTTTTTGAAAAATCAATTATCCGCTTGACAATGTTGTTCTTACTCCCATTTAGGCTAATTACATTAGTCTGCATAGTCCCTCTCTGACACTACCTCAATACCTTGTTCCCACACAGGTATGCACTCATATGTATTCTAATTTTTTTTCCTTTTTTTTCCTTTTTTCCTTTTTTCCTTTTTATATGGTCTTCTCTGACTTTTTCTTGCTACCTCTCTTAGGAGTTACCCACGTATTGGATCTTATATAGATGGACACGTGTGTCTGTATCCGCTATTATACAGACAATAGATGACTGCTTACACTCTCTCTAACGTTTGGATTTATGCTTGATATGGGTGAGCCACTTATCCTCCTTCCCTCCATATATATCACACTAACAGTAATGGCTATTTCTCTACGCTAAAAGTGATAGCACTTCGCTATTATAGTTGTACTGTATTACTATATTGCCCTACAGTACCGTATAACATGACTGTGATCTTGATTTCTATGTGGTGCTCCTCCAACTGTACAAGTTTGTTGTAATTTGTCTGTATCATTGTTGTATATACATACTTGTTGATATCTGTCTTTTTGTCATTTTTTTCACATGTAAATATACTCCAGTCAGATCGTCCGACCTGATGAAGGCCTAAGGCCGAAACGTCGTGGCGGACTTTCTATTTGTAAAGCATCACCTTCACCATTTAATAAAGAAAAGCAGATAAAGAATTACATGAATCAGTGTGAAACTTTTTTTGGGAAGTTAGAAGTGTGCCGGAGTTCTCTCTTTCATTTGTACTGTCTCTATTACTCCAGAGCACCTACCCTAGGTGACGCTAGGTCTTATCTCTCTTTTTTGCGGACAATTATTTTGACCTAAGCTCCCTAGCTTCCCTGCTACGACAAACTGAAACAATTTTTCTATATGTCACAATCAAGTTTTTCAGTTTTTTCATATAATGACGAGGAGACCAACGACATAGTCTCCAAGGTCACAACATCTAGTACTTTTCTCAGTGTACCCACAGACGAGATACGCAGAAGAGACTATGAAAAAGAATTACAAAGACACGCCGCCCTTGATCTTCATTTAGGAACTTTAGCAGAATATCATCGCATGAAACGGATACCACGAGGTCTACGCGTTTCATTAAGACCCACTCTATTCTCAGATAATAATGAATATTGTGACAAATTTGAAGCCATAATCAACAAGTGCTCCATGGACATTATTACCTTGACCATTCATCATCTTCACAAAGAAATTGAGCAGATATCCACTAACCTTAAAACTACTGAAACCCAACTTAAACAAGTTCTCTCCACTACGGAATTTGACCAACTAAGGAATAAAACCCAAGAGTTTATTAACGAGTTCAGGAGAACACTGGAGAACAGAAAACGGCAAAAATTTCTGAGGGATCAGGAAGACTATACAAAAGGCACAGTCTACAGATGGCGATCTGGCGACTCATACAATGCAAGACGCCCTTCAAGATACACAGGGTATACGTCATCAGGCAGCTCGGACAACGACTTCCGACCTCCACGACAACAACCACATTTTTTAGGACAACGACGTCAACCCGGAAGAAGACGAGGAGGGGGCGCAGACATCACTCGTTATCGACGGGAAGAGCCGGTGTGGACAAGGTCTCAGGTAACCCCGACCTTGTTTACAACATTTCATCCTACACCTTGTCCCCCGCCGAACACTTAGTTTTACAGAAAGGTCTGACATTCAGTCCTACCCCCCCCTATGACACTTTTCAGGTTGAACAAGAACTCAACCGTCTGTTTAGGTCTATACGCTTGAAAGCCCATTTTGATAAGAAAGGTGATGTTGATGTTCCTAACACGTTGTCCTGCACTAATGATTTATCTTTTTCTCTAAAGGGACTTAATCTACAGTCTGCTAGTTCGTTTATGCCTCCCAGATCTTACCATCCGGTTGAGACATTTGTCTCTCTTGTCTCTAATGATGTCAACATACTCAATAGAAGGATTAATACAGGCGAATTTCGTCTAAAAAATAATCTCACAGTTGAGGAATCCAGGGCCCTTAATACTCTAAGAAACAACCCATCTATTATTATCAAACCGGCCGATAAAGGCGGAGCCACAGTGGTCCTGGACCGCTCATATTACATCACTGAGATCCTTGGTCAACTTTCTGACACCCTGACTTATGAACCCATTTCCACCGATCCCACCTCCCGTATCTCTTCTCTCATTCAATCAGTATCTAAAAGATACTTTGATCTTGGCATTATTGATCAAAAACTTAGGGACTTCCTTCACAATCCACATCCTGTTATTCCCGTTTTTTATACCCTTCCCAAAATCCATAAACATCTTACCCGTCCACCTGGAAGACCAATTGTCGCCTCAACCAATTCCGTTCTCTCTCCGATAGCTAGGACCATAGAAAAAATCCTTTCACCTTTCATTCCTCTGACCCCATCGTATATTAAAGATACTTCACATTTCCTGGAAATATTGACTGATCTGCATCATGTCCCACCATCGTCTCTTTTAGTCACACTGGATGTGAACAGCTTATATACAAGTATAAATCATAAAGAAGGACTGCAGGCAGTCAACTGGTTTCTAGAACAATATACTACATTTCCGGCTGATCATAGATCATTTTGCACCGAGATGCTTGAGATCATTTTGGAGCAAAATTTCTTTCTCTTCCAGGACCAATTTTATGTTCAGCGTAGGGGGACCGCGATGGGATCCAACGTCGCGCCCCCCTACGCTAACATTTTCATGACACACTTTGAGGACAAATTCATACATTGCCATCCCCTGATTATCCAACATGCTCTACTGTGGCGTCGATACATCGACGATGTATTTATGATCTGGAATGGTGACTTGGACTCTCTCCTTAGTTTTCACAATAATATCAACACCTTACTGCCCGGTCTCTCCTTCTCTTTACACCATAATGTCGAACAGATTAATTTTTTGGACTGTCTTGTCATCAAGGACAACATAGGTATACTCACCACCGACATTTATACCAAGCCTACGGATAGGAACAGTTTATTACATTTCTCTAGCAATCATCCTAGGCATACGAAACAGTCCCTGCCCATCTCCCAGCATACACGTGTCAATAGACTTGTGAGTAATAGTGAAACCAAAGCCTGTAGACATCAGGAGATGAGCAATAAATTTACCCAAAGAGGATACCCACATGAGATAGCCACAAGGACTACAACCACATCTGTGAAGCCACGGGATTCACATGAAAGAATACACTTTATTAATTCTTATCATCCCTTCTCGTCCCTACTTAAGAATATCATCCTACGACATTGGCCTCTCCTGGGACGTGCATATCCAGGTATCAAGGAATTTCAGAGCCCACCATTGGTCTGCTATAAAAGATCACCTAACCTTAAAAACAAACTTATTCGGGCAGATATAGGTTCCTCCGTAATCACCTCCAGACAACGGTTCATCAGTAATTCCCAATTTGGAACGTTTCCTTGTTTAAATTGTGCCCAGTGCTCCAATATTAGTAAGGGCAGTACATTTACACATCCTAGGACAGGGAAAGTATTTCAAATCAAGGGATTTTTCACTTGTGACAGCTCATATGTCGTCTACTACATTAAATGTCCGTGCGGTCTCGGATATGTTGGGGAGACTACCCAGCATGTCCGAGACCGCATTAACAAACACAAATCTGATATTCGGTGCGGACGCACCTTGTTACCTATTCCACATCATTTTCTTACAGCCGGACATAATGTGTCTCAATTACGATTTCAGGTCATTGACCAGGTCTGTATTAATCGTAGAGGGGGTGATAGGGTCAAGCGCCTCCTTGAGGTTGAAGCCAGGTGGATTCACACATTAGACACTATAGAACCCCATGGACTCAACCGGAAATATGAGATGGGTAGTCATTAGTTTCTTTCCTTTTTTAGCCTGGTTTTTTGATGTTACGGGTAGTACCCGTGGTATCTAGTTGCTAAATATAGGGTGTCTATAGGCGTACAACATGCCTATGTTGTCTATATGTAATATATAAGGGAGTATGTTAATACACGATTTTTGTGCATGTCTTTTTCACTCACAGGTTCTGTGTGAAGTAATGTAGTTCATTATTGTGCCATGTTATATTATATTATATCATATTTTGCATATATTCCCCTAACTCTCTTTCTCTTCCTACAGAATTAGATATCTCGTCCCTGGGCACCATCTAGAATCACCCACCAGTGATACACTGCACGTATAACTTTCTAACGAGTTTAATGGCACCAGATTAACGAATCCGTGGATCCCACAAAGCTCTCCCTGCACCTAAGCCTTACTGCCCATGCGCAATGTGCGTTTCACTCTGAATATCCCCACTTCCGCGTGTCAACTACCGGATATGACACATCTTACATGTGACTCACTGCTCAGAGTAACTCACAACGAAGTACGCATGCGCGGCGTGCGTTTCACGCTGGCTCACCTCACTTCCGGGTTTCGTAAACCGGATATGACGTATAGTCTCCGGCTCCATTTATACCAGCGTCCGCAGCCTCATCACACACAGGACGCGCAGCACGCACAGCCACCACCGCACATGGAGGGTAAGTGACTCGCCCAGTAGCCTGGCATCCTCCTCTGATCTGTATGTAATCTCTCCGTTCTTTTCATAATGTTTCCTTCTCTTCCGTTTCTCTGCTATCAGCCAGCCCATACTAGAGGTTCCTTAATTCCTGGACACATTAGCCTACCTCAGGTCTTCATCCAGCCTCCTGCCCCTATGGGTAAATACATTGTGTCCCTATTCTTTCTGTTTTCACCAGCTTAGTAACTTTCATTCAGCACATGTATAATAATATCATTTCCTTTACAGACATATTGCTGTCACCAGCATTAGTCTGCGCTTATCTTTATATCTAATTGGACTGGAAGCCCTCCTTTGGGTAATATACTATCATTACATTTCTTCCTGTACATCCCCTCACATGACAGTATATTCCTGTTATTAATCCCCTGTTTTTCTCTTTTGTTCCCTGTTGTCAGCCAATTCCACTGGTTCTTCCTTAATTTGCCAGACACATTAGAAATTCCTCTAGCAGGACCTGTTCTAACCTCCTGCTGTTACCGGTAATATGCATTTGTCTCACTACGCTATTGATTTATACTGTAAAACATGGTGCTTATATGCTATGTATTCTTTTTATATTAATTACCGCCAGCAGCATACATATGCTTCCTGTATACAAGGAGAACATGTGGATTGTGGTGATAATCCATTGGTAATATACCCTTTACACTATACTTTATTCCCTGGTGTTTATAAGATATGACATCACACTGGTCCCTTACTGTTCACAGACATAAACCAGTACCAGTAACAACAGTGCTGCTTAACGTATCGACTCTCCCTATTTATACTATACCATAGGGACTTTGTCCGACAAGAATAAGTCCATCTGCACCAATCTAGGTATTTACCAATTTTGTTTGGCTTACACTTTTTTGAAAAATCAATTATCCGCTTGACAATGTTGTTCTTACTCCCATTTAGGCTAATTACATTAGTCTGCATAGTCCCTCTCTGACACTACCTCAATACCTTGTTCCCACACAGGTATGCACTCATATGTATTCTAATTTTTTTTCCTTTTTTTTCCTTTTTTCCTTTTTTCCTTTTTATATGGTCTTCTCTGACTTTTTCTTGCTACCTCTCTTAGGAGTTACCCACGTATTGGATCTTATATAGATGGACACGTGTGTCTGTATCCGCTATTATACAGACAATAGATGACTGCTTACACTCTCTCTAACGTTTGGATTTATGCTTGATATGGGTGAGCCACTTATCCTCCTTCCCTCCATATATATCACACTAACAGTAATGGCTATTTCTCTACGCTAAAAGTGATAGCACTTCGCTATTATAGTTGTACTGTATTACTATATTGCCCTACAGTACCGTATAACATGACTGTGATCTTGATTTCTATGTGGTGCTCCTCCAACTGTACAAGTTTGTTGTAATTTGTCTGTATCATTGTTGTATATACATACTTGTTGATATCTGTCTTTTTGTCATTTTTTTCACATGTAAATATACTCCAGTCAGATCGTCCGACCTGATGAAGGCCTAAGGCCGAAACGTCGTGGCGGACTTTCTATTTGTAAAGCATCACCTTCACCATTTAATAAAGAAAAGCAGATAAAGAATTACATGAATCAGTGTGAAACTTTTTTTGGGAAGTTAGAAGTGTGCCGGAGTTCTCTCTTTCATTTGTAGTGTGGATGCAGTCCCGTGTGACATGCGCCGTAGAAACACGTGTCATTATTTTAAAATAAAAAGAAACACATACTCACCTCCACCAGCCCTGCAGAATCTTCCGCTCCAAACAGTTTCTGCCGGCCGACGCTCGTTATGAGCGTGTAAAGGAGGTGGGCGTGCTGTCAACAGCTCTAATCTCCGCCCCTCTGCTCGGCCGGAAGCAACATCAGCGGGGAGTGGGCGGGGCTGGAGCCGAAGATCAGAACCCTGGATAGCAGCATCTACCACGTCAGTATGCAAATTACCGGTTCTCCGTGTGTTATCGCGGATAGCACACGGAGAACACATGTGGACCGCACGTACCGGAGACACGTACTTACCACACGCAACACGCATTGGTTTTTCCCTTAAGTACTTCTTGGTGGTCTCTGCCTGAGTTGCAATTGTCACTACACAATGGGAAATTGAAAGGGAAAAAGCAGATGAAGAAGCCAAAGAGGAACCAAAAACTTAGCTGAGCCACATTCTCTGTTGGTGTACTGATCTAGCTATGGGGCATCACATCCACATTCACTGTTTTTTTTCCCATTAGCTGCAACTGTTGGATTCTCAGACACCTTTTGAGATCTGGGACACCGGGTTACTGCATGGCCTCCACCGCAGCCAAACATTTGTGTCTTAACACGTCAACCAATGGAATAAATTATACATTTTTTAGTCAATATTAACCTGACATGAAAAGACTCAGTGGGGCTGTATATCTTGTATGAAGCCGTAAAATGGCCTTAAATTTGCAATGGGCCGAAATTTGGCTTTGTGTTTGTATTGCACCATATTATGGCAATGTGTTTGTATTTAGCCATCATTTTGCCTAGTATTATATGGTGCTATAATATGGCTTTATGTTTGTAGATACTTATAATATGAGCTTGTGTTTGTATGGAGTCACAACGGCCATATGTTTGTAGGGTTCCATAATATGGCCATGTGTTTGTAGGGTGCCATAACATGTCCATGTGTTTGTAGGATACCATAATATTGCCATGTGTTGTAGTGTGCCATAACATATCCATGTGTTTGTAGGATGCCATAATATGGCCATGTGTTTGTAGGGTGCCATAATATGTCCATGTGTTTGTAGGATACCATAATATGGCCATGTGTTGTAGTGTGCCATAATATAGCCATGTGTTTGTAGGATGCCATAACATGTCCATGTGTTTGTAGGATGCCATAATATGGCCATGTGTTTGTAGGGTGCCATAACATGTCCCTGTGTTTGTATGGTGCCATAATATGGCCATGTGTTTGTAGGATGTCATAATATGGCCATGTGTTTGTACGATGTCATAATATGGCCATGTGTTTGTAGGATGCCATCATATGTCCATATGTTTGTAGGATGCCATAACGTGTCCATATGTTTGTAGGATGCCATAATATGGCCATGGGCATTTGGAAAATGATTGTATGAATCCAATTTCGTAATCTTTACTGTAGTTACAATAACTTGCGGAGAACTCAAGAATTATATTTTTTACTAGTTTATTTAATTCTCGTTAATTATTTTTCTTGCCAGTCCCATAACCCCCATCCTGTCATGTGCACCGCATTAATAATTCCAATGATAGCGTTTTTTTACCTTTAAGGTTAATTACCCCAATAGAGATTAGAATCATATGGAAAACATAACGATTTTACTTGTACTTAAGAAAAAGAAATGGTTTCTATGATCAATGGGACTAAAAGAAAGTTCACTGCTCAAGGCCACAGGGTTGAATAAATAAAAGCAGGCAAAAGACTGCGGTGTATATGAAATTATAGCAATTACCACTGAGAGACGGTAATGTCTGACAGTGGTAAGTAGAGCTGCAATATTGGAGAAAATAAAGATATAAAAGTAATTATTTCTATTCACAAAACCAGGTCTAGGAAGATTCTAAATAATTGCTACACAAAGAACATTTTATTCTGAGATTTCAGATGAGTAATCATAAAATGATTTCTTTTTCTAATAATGTCTGCACTTTAAGATATGAAATTAAAATGTAATCCATGCGGAGATCTGAAGTAATGCATTGAGCGGGAGGCTTTTATTTTGCACTTCTTAACATTGTCCAAAAGAGAAAGGTAATTTAGGTTATTGTTATAACTCACATTACTCGGCTCAGGATTGGTATAAAATATGGTCCCAGGGAGCAGTGAGATGGTCAATTGCAGGTGTCGGGAACCTATGGCTCGCGAGGCAGATGTGGCTCTTTTGATGGCCGCATCTGGCTCACAGACAAATCTTCCGGTTTGTAAGACGCACTTTATGTCCCCCAAAACTGAGGGAAAAATGGGGGTGCGTCGTACAAACCACAAACCACATATGGCTTACTGGAGCGGCTGTAGTGGCGCAGGGTGGGTAATATTGCGGGCTGTTAACTGTGGGAGATTCAAAGCAGCATACCGACAGATCAATGTCGCCTGCCGCCGTAACACCCCACGAGCCCGCAGCTGTATCGCCGACCATCCGCACACTGACCCTCCTGAGTTGCAACACCCCCTCCTCTGTGCCCACAGAATTGCCTAACCCTGCCTCATGGGACCTTCTGATCTGCTCCACCATCGCCTCTCCCCCTTGATGAAGATGGCTGTCACGGAATCAATTTTTAAAATATGTGGCGGTGATGGTGGAATATGGGGGGTTGTGTATCATGTTGTGTAGGTTCCTATTTTAGGTTTGGTTCTCTGTCCATTATTTATATTGCTTATGTGTACATTTTATTGTCTGTAGGTAATCACCCCCTGTAGTGTTTCTGTCCCTAGGTCTGGGGGATAGGGGGCTGGGATCCACCCAAACTCTCTGCTTACCTGGGGGATTAGGCATTCTGGGTGAGACAAGAGAAATGAAGCAAGATTGAACCTCTGAGGGGGCAGATGACACCCAAGAGAGACTGTGAGAAACCTCGATTTCCCTGGAAAAGGACTACTGGAGGAGTGTGACTCATCCCCAGGACATTTATGCCATTACTGGACTATTTTACCCTCTGTGCGGTGGATTATATTATGAATCTTTTGATTTGCTTGGAATAAAGGACCATTGGATTCTTCACCCATCCCTCACTCTTTTGATTGTGTGATATCGGAGAAGGACCCATCACAATTGGGGGTAGCAGTGTGATCAACAGAGCGCAGCCCAATGGAGATCCACCCACAGAGTGAGTACAGAAACTGGACTGCATCCAGTCTACAGGAGAGAGCCAGAGATTTGGGCCTGAACTAGCAGGGACTGACTAAAGAAGCCTTAATTGATCTACTGGTGGGTGTGAGCCAGACCACCTCCTCCCAGATGTCTATTGGACAAACGCTGGAGACTGGGGCCCTCACCCCAAAAAGCCAGTGGGTGGTATGGTTCAAGGAAGAGATGGCAGCTCTGAGCCCCGGTGTTTCTCAGCAGTATAAGGAGGAGGCTGCTCACTGAGCACAACGGAGACAAGAAGCAATGGAGTCCGACAGAGGGAGTAATGTGAGTTGGAGTGTAAACCCTATCCGGGAGCCTGTACAGATCACCCGGGCAGACTTCAAGCCATTTGATGAGGCTTCCGGAGATCTGGAAGGGTTCTTCAAGGACTTTGAGCAGCAGTGTGCTGTGATTGAGGGTCCGCACTCTGGCTGGATGTGTTTGTTAGTGGGACTCCTAAAGCCTGGCAGATGCTTATCGCACCATTGACTCACAGCGGAACCAGGATTACAACATTGTAAAGCGAACTATCCTGGAATACCATGCCATCACCCCAGATTCACATAGGGCAAAGTTCCGAGACCTCCCATGCACCACGGGGGGATCGTTTAGGATGTATGCCCATAAGATGTTCCAGGCATGTCGGAGATGGCTGGAAGCGGAAAATGCCTTCACTGTGGAAGATGTTATACAGGTATTTCTTATAGAACAATTTCTTTACAAGTGTCCCTCAGAAATATGGAAATGGGTCAGAGAGCTCACACCATGCACTTTGGATAGAGCTGCAGCCCTGGCTAATGATGCCCTTACTATCCAACCGCAATGGAGGAGGCTTCTGGACAATAAGCCACAGCCTACTCCTGCACCGCGGCCCTCTCCAGTTATATCTACCCCTCCAACCAGCCACAGGCCGATGACAACCACAGCTCACAATCCTGGGCCCCAACAGTTCCGACCATGCCCTGGAGGAATCACAGAGAGGAGATATTATGGGTGCGGGCAACCTGGGCACCTGCAATCCAGTTGTCCCGCAAGGATTCGGATGGAGCCCCATGCACCTCCACCTCATCCTGTGCATTTTGTATACTCCATCCTGTCTGAGGAAGAGCTACCACTACCTCCACCAGAGTGTAACGCTGACCCCTGCACCATAAATGCCCCTGTTGGAGTGTATGTCCTCCGGCCTTTGTCACCAGGTTATTCCAGTGCCTTTTCCAGCATGCAAATGGAAAGGAGTATGATGCAGAAGAGATGCTGTGGGTGTGGGTGACCTGGGGACCTGCAATCGGGTTGTCCTGCAAGGACTCGGAGGGAGCCCCATGCACATCCACCTCATCTGGTGCATCTTGTGCAATCCATCCCGCCTGAGGAAGAGCTACCACCACCACCACCACTGGAATGTAGCACTGATCCCTGCACCACAGACGCCCCTTTTGGATCGTACTGCCTTTGGTCTTTGTCCCGTCCCCAAGCAACACAGGGCAATGGCAACGCCACCTGCATGATGTCTCAATCGATGGATACAAAGTGTCGGGATTTAGAGACACAGGGGATTTCCTGACTATCGCTGACCTTCGTGTAGTTCGATGCGAGGCAATTCACCCAGGCCTTGGAATCCCCATTGTCCTGGTGGGAGGGACTTGCAAATATATACCGCAAGGTTCTGTGCATTTGGATTATGGTTATGGGGAAAAACTGTGCTGGATTGGAGTTATGGGAGGACTGCCTGCCGATATCCTACTTGGAAACGACATTGGGGAGTTACAGTGACAATTTGTGGATGCAGAAAGCACAGTTTGAGTTAAGGAGGACACATAGGGAAGCTTGTCTTTACAACCCTATTGCTGTACAAGGGACTATTCACAGTCGAGCAACATAGAGTTAAGTGAGGTGGCCAGAGATCTGTGTAGATCTCATGGCGTACTCACTTATTAAGAAGGAGGGAGAGGTTGTGATGGTGCAATATGGGGGGTTGTGTATCATGTTGTATAGGTTCCTATTTTAGGTTTGGTTCTCTGTCCATTATTAGTATTGCTTATGTGTACATTGTATTGTCTGTAGGTTATCACCGCCTGTAGTGTTTCTGTCCCTAGATCTAGGTGAGGGGGGCCTGGGATCCACCTAAACTCTCTGCTTACCTGGGGGATTAGACATTCTGGGTGAGACGTACAAGAGAGAAGAATCAAGATTGAACCTCGGAGGGGGAAGTTGACACCCCAGAGAGACTGTGAGAAAACCCGATTTCCCTGGAGAAGGATTACTAGAGGAGTGTGACTCATCCCCGGGATATTTATGCCATTACTGGACTATTTTACCCTCTGTGCGGTGGATTATATTATGAATCTTTTGATTTGCTTGGAATAAAGGACCATTGGATTCTTCACCCATCCCTCACTCTGTTGATTGTGTGATATCGGAGAAGGACCCCGTCACAGTGGTGTTCATGGCTCTCCCAGCCAAAAAGGTTCCCTACCCCTGGTCTATTGTATGTACACCACTACATTAGAGTAATTGTCATCAGTCCCGATTTTGACAGGGTAGTCCCTGGAAAGGTAACACAAAGAGGGTAGAGGTTAGACAAACTCCACCCAAAAGTAGGCAGCCCTGACTTGATTGATGGTGGGGTTAAGTAGCTGGAAGGAATGAAACTTCCTCCCGCAATGTGAAGGAGCTCACATGCTTAATGATAGAGATTGGATCAGCTGCATATTACACACTGACGAGCAAAAGGGTAACTGTCACAGTCCTGACTTATGGTGCGTCTTCCGTGTTGCAACTTTCTGTTGCACCCTCCTGTGGAGTCGTGTCTGCCTATGCGCCACACGGAACAGCCTGCCAGTCTTTCAGGTACCTTTTCTGTGACACTGTGATGGGCTGCTTCCCTATACCAGGTCACACCAGGGTGTATTCCGGGTGATTGCCATGCTTAATTAGGTGCGGTCTCCGCCGGAGCAGCTCCAGTCGTATTTCCTGGTTAATTGTATTATGTGCCTGGCTTCTGGTTTGTTTGGTGTATTGATCTTGGTACTCGACCCTGGACTGTCGCCTGACTTCCCTCAGCCTGCTGCCCTTTTACTGCGAGACCGTCTTGCTTCTGACCTCTGTTTTCCTCCTGACTAAGTCTTTGCCTGCCCCTTGTCTCCTTTACGTGGTCTCCTGGTTACCTGACCCACGACCTGTATCCTGACCTCGTTCTTGTTTGCTCCCTGTGTTTTGTTGCATCTTCCTGGCACTGACCTTGGCTTCTCTGACTTCCCCGCTACTCTTGCAGCACGCATGTGCCTACAGCGCCACCTAGTTGCTACTCCATACTACACACTTAGTGACTAGCATTTCACTCCTCTCTGAGAGTGACGTTACAGTAACAATATTTGGAACTTTTGACTTTCAGCCTCCATATCTCACCATCTACTACATCTTGGAGCATGAGATGACCTCATTTTATAGATATAGACAATCATCTTGGCTATCTCATACATTAATTTGACTTGCAACTACATTGGCATGCAAAAGTTTGGCACCCCTGGTCAAAATTACTGTTATTGTGAACAGTTAAGCAAGTTGAAGATGAAATGATCTCTAAAAGGCATAAAGTTAAAGATGACACATTTCCTTTGTATTTTAGGCAGAAAAAATAAATATTTTCATCTATTACATTTTTAAATTAACACAAAAGGAAAATGGGCAGATGCAAAGGTTTGGGCACCCTGCATGGTTAGCACCTTGTAGCAGCCCCTTTGGCAAGTATTACAGCTTGTAAACGCTTTTTGTAGCAGTCAAGAGTCTTCAATTCTTGTTTGAGAGATTTTCATCCATTTTTCCTTCCTTTGAAAAGTCTTCCAGTTCTGTGAGATTCCTGGCTCATCTTCCAGTTCTGTGAGATTCCTGGCTCATCTTCCAGTTCTGTGAGATTCCTGGCTCATCTTCCAGTTCTGTGAGATTCCTTGCTCGTCTTCCAGTTCTGTGAGATTCCTGGCTCATCTTCAAGTTATGTGAGATTCCTAGCTCATCTTCCAGTTCTGTGAGATTCCTGGATTGTTTTCAATTCTGTGAGATTCCTGGCTCATCTTCCAGTTCTGTGAGATTTCTGGCTCATCTTCCAGTTCTGTGAGATTCCTGGATCGTTTTCAATTCTGTGAGATCCCTGGCTCGTCCTCCAATTCTGTGAGATTCCTGGCTCATCTTCCAGTTCTGTGAGATTCCTGGCTCATCTTCCAGTTCTGTGAGATTCCTGGCTCATCTTCCAGTTCTGTGAGATTCCTTGCTCGTCTTCCAGTTCTGTGAGATTCCTGGCTCATCTTCAAGTTATGTGAGATTCCTAGCTCATCTTCCAGTTCTGTGAGATTCCTGGATTGTTTTCAATTCTGTGAGATTCCTGGCTCATCTTCCAGTTCTGTGAGATTCCTGGCTCATCTTCCAGTTCTGTGAGATTCCTGGATCGTTTTCAATTCTGTGAGATCCCTGGCTCGTCCTCCAATTCTGTAAGATTCCTGGCTCATCTTGCATGTACTGTTCTTTTGTGAACCAGCCACAGTTTTTCAATTACAAAGTAAGAGTTTTTATTATACAGAGAACACTGGCGCTCCTAAATCAATTGCAGGGAATGGGAAAATTTGATTTGGGTTATACTGAGCTGCTGGTAGAAAGCTGGTTCTGTGTGTTATGGTTTAATTGGATAAAACAATGAGAATTTCAAAATATTGGTGGAATATGCCACACTATCCTGTTTCCTCGAAAATAAGACACTGTCTTATATTTTTTTTTTGCCCAAAAAAAGCACTAGGTCTTATTTTCAGGGGGTGTCTTATTCTCGACGAGACACGGTTGGGGGTAAGTTTACCTCCCACAAAAAGCAGACCCCCCCTTCCCAGGATCATCATACTTACCTGTACCGGGCATCTATGTGGCTCCCAGATCTCCCTGTGATCTCCCAGCAGGTGTGCTGCACGCCTCCCCTGTGTCTGGCCGACACACATACTTCAGATCACACACACACATTAGATAGCATACACTCACACACACACACACACACACACACACACACATCAGATAGCATATACTCATATAGCCTACTCTGCTGCAGCTCTTTCCTGCGACAGTTAATTCCCATTGTCCCTTTCCTTTCAACCCGCCACCCAAAACACCTGAACCCCTGGTGCCACCGATAGCCATGGTGTCACACCATTCCGAGTTCCTTGTAGTGTCCGTGGTGACAGGATTGAAGTCCTGATGCTTCAGGAGATGACTCTGGTAGGCACACTAAGTGCAACTATTTACAATAAGCACAAGTTCATGCTGGCTGCTGCCAGACCTGCAGCCATGGTCCATTTTTAATACTAGGGGAAGGTAAAACAGGGTCCATGCACCGGCTGCAAACATTATAAACTTCTAGAATCAGTTGAGGTATTCAGGTAATTGGCATTTTTCAAGCATTGGCAATTAATCAGCATTTTAAACATTTCACATTAACATGTAACACAACTTCATACACGATAGCCGGGTTCTGCTACCATCATTCTCTGAGGTAATCAGGGGCAGTTGCAGGAGCTGGCACTACTCTTTCGCCCTCCATGACGTGCTTCCTAACCTCTAGGGCATACCAGCCCCGCTCCCCACAAGGCCAGCAATAGGAGACCATATCCCCTAGCTTTAGGTTTCGGTCGGGGGACCCTTTTGGGAGGTGTTCTGCAACATCCCTCCTGGAGAAAAACACCCCAGCTGCACGGCCCGGCTCAGAGATAAAACCCCACCCCTTGACGGCATTGCGGCCTGCTCCTCTTCCACGGGGGCTGGAGGTTCCGCTGCCGGTGTCAGGGTTAGCAGCTCGGCTGCGAGGGTGGAGGAAGTGGCATAGCTTTTGCGGTGGCCTGGGGCCAGACCGGATACGCGGCTGGGTAGGCCGGATCAACCGGAACTGGGTTACTGCTTACCCGCTCCACACGCAGGGCATCCGCTTCACGGGCCCGCACCGCCGCAGCCACACTCCTCATCTCGATCCTCCAGTCGTCCAGCATGAACAGGAACTGCGTCTGCATCCTCCTGCAGAGCCGCTCTGGCTCAATCCACGCAACCATCCCGGGAGCAGAACGCTCAGGCGACCAGTCCCTTGGCACCGACATCCTGCTGCTCTCTCTGTTCCAGGAACATTTTCTGCAGAGTCCTAGTGTCCCTGCGATAATCTCCGCCTTTACATCCTGTCACCCCCCCCCTTGGTTCTCATCACCATCTCTCTGGACGAGGGGCGGGGCTTCAGCTTTACGCCCTTTTTCTGGGGATGATGGCGCAGTTGTTGTTTTTGGCGCCAAAGATGGTGGGCAAGACGGCGGCAAAATGGCGGCAAGGCAAATTAACAGTCACAATTCAGATTGGTTGAATAGGATAACTGAAGTGAGCACTAATATATATATATGAGTGCAAGCCAAAAATACATACTATATATAAGAATAAGGCTGCACATCAAACTTAGATAATGGTATAATGCCTCAAGCATATGGAAAAATGTTGGAATATACAATGAAAAATGCTACTTGCTAATTTGAACATGTGAATAATGAATTGCATACCTGCTATGAATATTAGGAAAAAGGAGATATTTAGCAATCGCATTTGTCATGTAGAGCTGTTGAAGGGACTTCATCCCCCTCTTCTTCACCAGCCACAGGTCGTCATGGCGATTATCTGATTGGCCTGGAAGCTTAAGGTATTTATGACTTTGGGTGATGGTAGAAGAAAAGCCAAAAGCTGCAGAGAAAGACAATTCTTTGTAATATTGGCGGGAAAACTCCCAAAGCAGGTTTTGAAGTGCGACTTTAATGCTAGAAAGATGAAAAACACATTGCCAGAATCCCTGCGTCGTGCGGAACCCAGCGCACCGTCTCACCTGACGAGGAGATCGACGGAATCACGACAAATTAGTATTGGCCAGTAAAATTGTGCTAGAGGCGTTGTGTTTGGTATCAATGTAACTGTAAAATCGAGATATTAAATATGACGCTAATATCTTTCACCTGTGTGACCCAGGGGCAAAGATATGAAAAACCCTAGAATTATGGAACTTTGTGACCATCTCAAGCCCAGCCCACAAGTGACTGTAAAATGATGTCACAGGCAAGGGGGGCTAGCAAGAGCATAAGAGACAGTTCCTGTCTTGGGGGCTCAGTCAGCACGAGGAGGGCATCATGAAGGGTGATGCTGGCCGATTCTAACATCTCTTGGAGTTCCCTCCTACTCCCTAAGCAGACGTCACTTCTATGGCACAAGCTTAGTAAGTTTCACGTTTATACCTTTTATTTTATGTAACTGTTATGCCGTAATGTGTATTGTTCCCTTTTGTAAATTCCTGTATATTCTTTAAACACTGCCTATTTTCGGATTAAATATATAAAAATTTAAGAGTTTCTTTCCTTATGCTTTATATACGAATCCAAAACCCCGAAGGGCCTTATGCTATCTGAAACGGGTTCCCAGCTACCTGTAGAAAGTCTGGGTGGTGGCAGCGTAATTGTTATTGCATAGAATTATTGGAGTGCTATCATTAAGGGTACCGAGGTATATAAATATTCCATTAGCAGGAATCAGAGATATACATTTACCCTTGCTGTGAGACCTCCAATATTTGGCATTATCAGCTCAGCAGCCTCATCTTATGCATTGTCCTGCAGTACCAAAAGTGGCCTGCAGACAAGGGGGGCGCTAGAGAGTAGTCGTGTGTAACAAATCAGTGAACAGCTGCGGATTTCTGAGGGACTTCCCCGGCTGTTCGTGACAAATTGGTGGCAAGCGGTGGGATATATAAAGCATTAGTGATCTGGTTTGAGCAATCATCCCTTTCACTAAAAACTTGCAAAAGTTTTGAGGATTGAACTCAGTGTTTAAATATACCTGGAACAATACTGTACGTGTAGCAGTTACCCCCTCCCCTTCTCTCTTGTTTTCTATCCTATCTTTTATTTGGCAATTATGGATGCTGTGTCAGAAGCCTGGTACAATCAGCAGAAGAAGGAAGTTCTTGCTGCACTCTGCAGATCCAAGTTGATTGATGGCCATGGCAAAACGAGGCAAGACCTCATTAAAGAACTTTTACAATGGGACGCAGAGCACGTTCATTCCCCCAGTGCTGGAGAAGAGGAGGCAAGCCAAGCCCAGGATAGTGCTTCTGCAGAGTCCCCACCATCAACTGCAAGCCAGAGCAGTGACCGGGGCAACATGGACTCTTTCCTGAAGATGGCTCTACAACAATTCGCTGCAGATGACCGGCAGGGACGGCTAAGCCTCATTCAGCAATATCGAGAGGCTGAGAGAGCCGAGCGAGAGGCTGAGAGAGCCGAGCGCCAGGCTCAGGCCGAGCGAGAGGCTGAGAGAGCCGAGCGAGAGCGCCAAGCCCAGAGAGACCATGAATTGAATATCCTCAAAGCCCGGCAGCAGACATCTTCCTCACTAAACGGTGAGTCCAATAATGCCAGCAGCTTTAAGCCCCGACCGGAGCACTTTCTTGTGATGGAAAAGGACGGGGATTTGGACACCTTTCTGAGGGGATTTGAAAAGACTTGCTTGCAGTACCAGTTGCCCTCAACACAATGGGCACAATACTTAACCCCAGGGCTGCGAGGCAAGGCCCTGGACGCGTTTGCCAGTCTCCCTCAAGAGCAGAGTGGAGACTATGGGGCCATAAAGCAGGCCCTAGTACGGAAGTATCAGCTGACTCCGGAGGTGTACCGAAAAAAATTCCGGACCCTCCAGCTCGGACCTCATGACAGCTACAGCGATTTGGAGGGTGGGCTCCAGCGCACCTTTGACCAGTGGATCCAAGGACTGTCCGTTACAACCTTTGAGGAGTTAAAGGACCTCATGGTGAAGGACCAACTCCTACATGTCTGTCCTGTGGAGGTTCGACAGTTTGTTATGGACCGAGAGCCCAAGGAGGCCTCAAAAGCAGCCCAGATTGCCGACGCCTATGTGGCCAACCGTGCATCGGAGGTGCGGAAGCCGTCCACCACTAGCTGGAAAGGGGGTAAGATGACAACTACAACCACCCCTGCCCCTACCAGCCGACCTCCCGTAGGTCCTGTTTCATCCACCAGTGCCCGGCCCACCTCTGACACTCGCAGGTGTTTTTCCTGCAACCTGCCTGGACACCTCAGCTCTGGTTGCCCAGAGAGGCAGAAGAGGAACCCCACATCCAAGGCCCAAGGGCCCACTGGAACTGTCCTTTTGGCAAGGAAGGCGGGTGGTAGGGCCTGCGAAAACCTACACCCCGTCACCGTAGGCGGAACCCCCACTGTGGGGCTCAAGGACACTGGGGCCGACAGAACACTGGTCCGCCCTGAACTGGTACCCCCTGAAAACTTTATCCCGGGAAAACTCCTGACTGTCGCCTTGGCGGGGGGTGTCCACCACTCCTTCCCAATGGCCCTGATTCCCCTCGACTGGGGTGCTGGGAGAGGGTGGAGGGAAGTGGGGGTGGATGAACATCTACCAACCAATGTTTTATTGGGGACTGATCTGGGGCGATTAGTTGCACAATTTCTCCCTGATGATCCTCCCGAATCCAAAAAGTCAGGTGATACAAATGTTGTTGATCAGTCATGTGATGCAAATGTTGTTAAATCATGTGATGCAAATGTTGTTGATAAGTCATGCGACCCGAATGCGGATACCCAGAACGTAATTACAAATGTTGTGCATGGTAATAATGTGGAGATTTGTACAGGGGAACTCAGCCATGCCACGCGGCAGGGTGACGTGGCTGAGGACAACCCCAAGGTAGCAAGTGTCTGTGCTGACAGAGATGGAGGCAGACATGAGAACCACGAGGACAGTGGCCAAATGCAGCTGAGCAGTGTCACAGCGGACAGTGACACAGCCAGTAGTACCTGTCAGGCTGATGGGGAAGAGTGGTTATTCCCCGGGGAGACAGCCTTCATCGGTGCTGTCACCCGCAGTCAGAGTGCCCAGAACGCAAATGAAACCCTGCCTTCTGACACCTCTTCACCCAGAGGGATAACGGAACTGGTGATGGACCCAGAGCAGGTCCCAGAGGGTCCCGGTGAGGTTGGAACCTTAACGTCACTTTTGGCTGCCTCTAGCCAAGAGTTTCAGGTGGCTCTACGAACTGATGCCAGTCTAGAGACGTTAAGGGACCTCGCAGAGAAGCCCTCCTCCGAGACCGATAAGGAGAGGGTATTCTGGGACCAGGGAAAGTTGTACCGGGAGACAATTCCCTGTAACCCCCAACAAGAGTGGCTGAAGGAAAAACAGCTGGTGGTGCCTCACCGCTTTAGGAGTGAGTTGCTGCGGATTGCCCATGAGATCCCACTCGCCGGACACTTGGGGGTTAGCAAAACCAAGGCCCGGCTGTCTCACCACTTCTATTGGCCCAAAATGGGGACAGATGTTGCCAACTACTGCCGCTCCTGTATCACATGTCAAAGAGTGGGAAAGTCAGGGCCTGCTCCCAAAGCTCCCCTGATCTCCTTGCCGGTGATAGAGGAGCCTTTCCAGAGGGTCGCTGTGGACATTGTCGGGCCTCTGGCCGTCCCCAGCAGCTCTGGAAAACGGTTCGTCCTTACTGTGGTAGACTATGCTACCCGGTATCCGGAGGCAGTGGCTCTGTCCTCAGTTAGAGCCGATAAGGTGGCAGATGCCCTCTTGACCATATTCTCCCGAGTAGGATTTCCCAGGGAGATGCTTACCGACCAGGGGACTCAGTTCATGTCTCGTCTAATGGAGGCTCTCTGTAAGAAAATGCAGGTGCGGCATCTGATATCAAGCGCTTATCACCCACAGACCAATGGTTTGTGTGAGCGATTTAATGGTACACTTAAGCAGATGCTTAAGATGCTGGTTGAGTCACATGGACGCGACTGGGAGCGGTATCTCTCACACCTGCTGTTTGCCTACAGAGAGGTACCACAGGCCTCAACGGGGTTTTCCCCCTTCGAGCTCCTGTATGGCAGACGAGTCCGGGGGCCTCTTGGTCTGGTAAGGGAATCCTGGGAAGAGGAACTGAATTCCCCAGAAGTGTCCGTTGTGGAGTATGTCATTCGGCTCCGTGACAAAATGCAGTCAATGACGCAGATGGTGCATGAGAATATGGCGCAAGCCCAGGCCAGCCAGAAGCGATGGTACGACCAACACGCTCGAGAGCGGTGTATGAAGTGGGTCAGAAGGTGTGGGTCCTAGTCCCAATGACCCAGAACAAGCTTCAGGCGGCCTGGGAGGGTCCATACCTGGTGCATCAGCGCCTCAATGACGTAAACTATGTGGTCACCATCGACCATGCCAGGAAGAGGCAAAAGGTCTTCCATGTCAACATGATGAAAGCTCATCATGACAGGGAAGCCTTTGCTCTTCCTGTGTGTAGTCTTCCCGAGGAAGGCGAAAGTGAAGTCTTGGTGGACTTGCTCGCCTCAGCCCGGGATGGAGGGTCTATCGAGGAGGCGGCATTCAACCCACAGCTATCCTTGGACCAAAAGTCCCAGCTGCGGGAGGTATTCCGGCCCTACCTGATGACCTTCACGAATGTCCCAGGGAAGACATCCCTAGCCACCCACCAGGTGGACACAGGGAGTCATTCCCCAGTTCGTCAACCCCCATACCGTGTCTCCCTAGAGGTACAAAAGGACATAAAAAGGGAGATCGATGAAATGCTAGTCCTGGGAGTGATCCAGAGGTCCAAAAGTGCATGGGCCTCGCCTGTAGTCTTGGTTCCCAAAAAGGACCGGACAACCCGGTTTTGTGTGGACTACAGGAGGCTAAATGCAATCACAGCACCCGATGCGTACCCAATGCCACGCATCGACGAGTTACTGGATTGCTTAGCCGGGGCCCAGTACCTGACCATCATGGACCTGAGTCGAGGGTACTGGCAGATTCCTATGTCCAAGGAAGCACAGGAAAGGTCCGCCTTCATCACCCCATTCGGGCTGTATGAATCCCTCGTCATGCCCTTTGGCATGAGAAATGCTCCTGCCACTTTCCAGCGATTGGTCGACCAGCTGCTCGAGGGACTAGGAGGGTTTGCAGTAGCTTACCTGGATGACATTGCCATCTTTAGTCCCACTTGGGAGGAACACCTGGGGCACCTGGAGCAGGTGCTCAGGCGGATCCAAAGCGCTGGTCTGACTATAAAGCCAGGGAAGTGTCAGATCGGCATGACGGAGGTACAGTACCTTGGACACAGAGTGGGTGGCGGGACCCTGAAACCAGAGCCAGGGAAGGTTGATGCCATCACCTCCTGGCCTACCCCCAAGTCAAAGAAGCAGGTGATGTCCTTCTTGGGTACGGCAGGATACTATAGGAAGTTCGTTCCTAACTATAGTGCTCTTGCTAAGCCGTTGACGGACCTCACCAAAAAGAAGCTACCGCAAGTAGTCACCTGGACAGATGACTGTGAACGGTCCTTCAGGGCACTAAAAGCTGCCCTCGCCAGTTCCCCAATCCTACAAGCTCCGAACTTCACCCGACGGTTCATAGTTCAGACAGATGCCAGTGCGTTTGGCCTTGGTGCAGTACTCAGCCAGGTAAATGGGAAGGGAGAAGAGCATCCGGTGATGTTTCTCAGCCGCAAGCTCTTATCCCGGGAAGTGGCCTACGCCACTGAGGAGAAGGAGTGCCTCTCTATAGTGTGGGCCCTGCGGAAACTGCAGCCCTACCTATATGGACGCAACTTCACCATAGTGACAGACCACAACCCTCTCAGCTGGCTACATCGGGTGGCCGGAGACAATGGTAAGCTACTGCGGTGGAGCTTGGCACTACAGCAGTATGACTTTACCATTCAACACAGGAAGGGTGTTGAGCATGGCAACGCTGATGGGCTGTCCCGGCAGGGGGATGCCAGCGAGGTAGGCTTAGGAGACGATTGGCAAATCAATCTCCCATGCTACCTCAAAAAGGGGGAGGTGTCATGTAGAGCTGTTGAAGGGACTTCATCCCCCTCTTCTTCACCAGCCACAGGTCGTCATGGCGATTATCTGATTGGCCTGGAAGCTTAAGGTATTTATGACTTTGGGTGATGGTAGAAGAAAAGCCAAAAGCTGCAGAGAAAGACAATTCTTTGTAATATTGGCGGGAAAACTCCCAAAGCAGGTTTTGAAGTGCGACTTTAATGCTAGAAAGATGAAAAACACATTGCCAGAATCCCTGCGTCGTGCGGAACCCAGCGCACCGTCTCACCTGACGAGGAGATCGACGGAATCACGACAAATTAGTATTGGCCAGTAAAATTGTGCTAGAGGCGTTGTGTTTGGTATCAATGTAACTGTAAAATCGAGATATTAAATATGACGCTAATATCTTTCACCTGTGTGACCCAGGGGCAAAGATATGAAAAACCCTAGAATTATGGAACTTTGTGACCATCTCAAGCCCAGCCCACAAGTGACTGTAAAATGATGTCACAGGCAAGGGGGGCTAGCAAGAGCATAAGAGACAGTTCCTGTCTTGGGGGCTCAGTCAGCACGAGGAGGGCATCATGAAGGGTGATGCTGGCCGATTCTAACATCTCTTGGAGTTCCCTCCTACTCCCTAAGCAGACGTCACTTCTATGGCACAAGCTTAGTAAGTTTCACGTTTATACCTTTTATTTTATGTAACTGTTATGCCGTAATGTGTATTGTTCCCTTTTGTAAATTCCTGTATATTCTTTAAACACTGCCTATTTTCGGATTAAATATATAAAAATTTAAGAGTTTCTTTCCTTATGCTTTATATACGAATCCAAAACCCCGAAGGGCCTTATGAAATCTGAAACGGGTTCCCAGCTACCTGTAGAAAGTCTGGGTGGTGGCAGCGTAATTGTTATTGCATAGAATTATTGGAGTGCTATCATTAAGGGTACCGAGGTATATAAATATTCCATTAGCAGGAATCAGAGATATACATTTACCCTTGCTGTGAGACCTCCAATATTTGGCATTATCAGCTCAGCAGCCTCATCTTATGCATTGTCCTGCAGTACCAAAAGTGGCCTGCAGACAAGGGGGGCGCTAGAGAGTAGTCGTGTGTAACAAATCAGTGAACAGCTGCGGATTTCTGAGGGACTTCCCCGGCTGTTCGTGACAGCATTGATCAATGTAACTGAGCCCCAAAACCTCGTCAAGGTACATCTCTATATTGGGGTCCCTAGCTCTGTGACCCTAACTGTGTGTCATCTCATTGCAATTAAAAACTGCTATGGGTGGAGAGGGGTAACTAAGGACTTTCTTATATAGGAGATGGAAAAAACATGGCCGAAAGGGGCGGAGCTGTGTTCACATTCAGAAAAAAAACTACATATAACTGAATAGGATAACTGAAGTGAGCACTAATATATATATATGAGTGCAAGCCAAAAATACATACTATATATAAGAATAAGGCTGCACATCAAACTTAGATAATGGTATAATGCCTCAAGCATATGGAAAAATGTTGGAATATACAATGAAAAATGCTACTTGCTAATTTGAACATGTGAATAATGAATTGCATACCTGCTATGAATATTAGGAAAAAGGAGATATTTAGCAATCGCATTGATCAATGTAACTGAGCCCCAAAACCTCGTCAAGGTACATCTCTATATTGGGGTCCCTAGCTCTGTGACCCTAACTGTGTGTCATCTCATTGCAATTAAAAACTGCTATGGGTGGAGAGGGGTAACTAAGGACTTTCTTATATAGGAGATGGAAAAAACATGGCCGAAAGGGGCGGAGCTGTGTTCACATTCAGAAAAAAAACTACATATAACTGAATAGGATAACTGAAGTGAGCACTAATATATATATATGAGTGCAAGCCAAAAATACATACTATATATAAGATATATTATATCTTATATATAGTATGTATTTTTGGCTTGCACTCATATATATATATTAGTGCTCACTTCAGTTATCCTATTCAGTTATATGTAGTTTTTTTTCTGAATGTGAACACAGCTCCGCCCCTTTCGGCCATGTTTTTTCCATCTCCTATATAAGAAAGTCCTTAGTTACCCCTCTCCACCCATAGCAGTTTTTAATTGCAATGAGATGACCCCAATATAGAGATGTACCTTGACGAGGTTTTGGGGCTCAGTTACATTGATCAATGCGATTGCTAAATATCTCCTTTTTCCTAATATTCATAGCAGGTATGCAATTCATTATTCACATGTTCAAATTAGCAAGTAGCATTTTTCATTGTATATTCCAACATTTTTCCATATGCTTGAGGCATTATACCATTATCTAAGTTTGATGTGCAGCCTTATTCTTATATATAGTATGTATTTTTGGCTTGCACTCATATATATATATATTAGTGCTCACTTCAGTTATCCTATTCAGTTATATGTAGTTTTTTTTCTGAATGTGAACACAGCTCCGCCCCTTTCGGCCATGTTTTTTCCATCTCCTATATAAGAAAGTCCTTAGTTACCCCTCTCCACCCATAGCAGTTTTTAATTGCAATGAGATGACACACAGTTAGGGTCACAGAGCTAGGGACCCCAATATAGAGATGTACCTTGACGAGGTTTTGGGGCTCAGTTACATTGATCAATGCGATTGCTAAATATCTCCTTTTTCCTAATATTCATAGCAGGTATGCAATTCATTATTCACATGTTCAAATTAGCAAGTAGCATTTTTCATTGTATATTCCAACATTTTTCCATATGCTTGAGGCATTATACCATTATCTAAGTTTGATGTGCAGCCTTATTCTTATATATAGTATGTATTTTTGGCTTGCACTCATATATATATATATTAGTGCTCACTTCAGTTATCCTATTCAGTTATATGTAGTTTTTTTTCTGAATGTGAACACAGCTCCGCCCCTTTCGGCCATGTTTTTTCCATCTCCTATATAAGAAAGTCCTTAGTTACCCCTCTCCACCCATAGCAGTTTTTAATTGCAATGAGATGACACACAGTTAGGGTCACAGAGCTAGGGACCCCAATATAGAGATGTACCTTGACGAGGTTTTGGGGCTCAGTTACATTGATCAATGCGATTGCTAAATATCTCCTTTTTCCTAATATTCATAGCAGGTATGCAATTCATTATTCACATGTTCAAATTAGCAAGTAGCATTTTTCATTGTATATTCCAACATTTTTCCATATGCTTGAGGCATTATACCATTATCTAAGTTTGATGTGCAGCCTTATTCTTATATATAGTATGTATTTTTGGCTTGCACTCATATATATATATTAGTGCTCACTTCAGTTATCCTATTCAGTTATATGTAGTTTTTTTTCTGAATGTGAACACAGCTCCGCCCCTTTCGGCCATGTTTTTTCCATCTCCTATATAAGAAAGTCCTTAGTTACCCCTCTCCACCCATAGCAGTTTTTAATTGCAATGAGATGACACACAGGGTCACAGAGCTAGGGACCCCAATATAGAGATACTGGTTCGCCCTCAGTGTCAAGAGGAGGAAGAGACACGGCGTCCAGGGGCGCCCCCAGTCCCCTTCCTCGCCGTACAGCCCCGAGGTTGTAGTCGAGGAGGAAAATGTGGAAGAAGAGTAAAAGGTAGCGGTTCCAGCTACTCTGTTGTTGCCCCCGTTGGGACCATGTTGAATCCTGTTTGTCCCATTTCAAAATGAACATGGCCGAGAACTTGTAGGCCACCCAATAACTTTTGGGTTTGTAAATAAGTCCCGGACCACCCTTTCGGTCCCACAGCCTCCGGAGAGGCAGACTGGAGGAAGAGCTTGCGGGAATGTGATGGCCGAGGCCCTGTCACTAATGCAACCGGTGACTACCCTCCGGGTCAGGGGTCCCCTGGACGTGGGGCCTCTGAGATACTGCCGGGTAAGGAACTTTTTACCTGGCCTGTATGGGCAATACCCAGACCTTGACCCGTTCCTGGATTGGGGAAAAGGGGGGTGCTGACCTAGTTTTAGAGGCAGCATCAAGGTTTAGGTTTGCTTGGGTGGGCAGGCGGAAGGACCCGGTCCCGTTACCGTTAATAAAAATTTTTTATATATGTGCAACGTTTAAGAATGTGCCTCCCATAAGGGATGATTTCAAAACCTGCTTAAAATGTAAAAAGTTTAGTATACTTGTACCTATGTTTCCCGTTTATCTTTTACAGCAAACAAAAATAAACCGGTGGTGGTCGGGCAGCCCGTGGACGGACTGCATTAAACCAAGCAAGGGGGAATGTGACGCCCTGGACTAGCCAGGTAGTCACAGACAGGCCCTTGCACAAACACCCGTCCCCTAACAAGGTAAAAGCAGCCAACCTAAAAACCCTGAGTCACCCCTCTCAGGTCTTGACGGACACACCAGGGGGCGGAGCCAGGTGGTTGGCCATGCCAACCGAGGAGTTCGGATAGCCTGATGCGGGAAAACACAACAGATCTGTTAGGAGGGAGAGGAGAGTGGAGTAGTTGGAAAGTAGAGGAGTCAGAAGGAGTAAACGTCTGTCAGGGATCTGGGTCGTAGCCCGGATACCCTGTGGCCAGGAGGCAGATGATGGTTGCCATCTGCAGGAGCCGGGAAGACGGCTGGTGGAACCGTAAGGGACTGGGACAGGGTAGTGGCCCGCCGGTACCGAACCGGGAACCAACTGGAAACCGGAGCACCAGGAGGGGTACTCAGACCCAGAACGAGGCCCAGAAGCCACTGGACCGAGTCGAATTCACTGATTGGGGTCTGGACCTTAGGTTCTTTCCCACCCAAGTCCCGACTGTACAACAGCCCAACGAGGGGGACAGAAAGCCACCGCTCAGGCAGAGAGATCCCACGGGCCAGCGTCTGCGGGCAAACGGGCTCTCCCGACACACACAAAGCCGGGGAGCGGACTACCGTCACTGAGGCATAGGCAGTCAAAAATCTACAAAACGAGGTGCAGGAGAAAGGCGGAAAACACCGAACCGGGTGGGGGACCAGACGCAGCCGGCTGCGGGCACAGACCACCATCTTTTTGGTTTACCAGAGACTCCAGTGTATCTGTCATAGTGAGTACAACAGTGCCCTCGGGCCGCGCACCGCACCACACTAACACGCCCGCACCTCGCAACCACCGGGCCCCGGGACCATCGCCCCCTGCCCACAGAGGGGTCAACACCAGGCTGCACAACACCGTCCCCGGGAGCATAGTTAACGGCAGCGGTGGTGTCCACACTCACCACAACCCGTGGGTGGCATCACGAACTTAAATCCCTAAACACCACGGCCCCGGCCGTGAACCTCCCCACCGAAGACCACCCCCCCTCATGTAGCGCCAGCTTCCCTTAGCGACGTGACCCCGGGTCCGGAGGCGCTCGAGCCACCCACCGACGAGCCCGGACCCGAGCGGCTCGGCTGCCGGCCGAGCCCCGGGGAGGTACACAAGCTCAAAAGGTTGGCCATCACTGCTCTTTAAGATATTAAAAAATACATATTTTATTTATGGTAAAGCTAATTTGTACATTTACTTTTGAGTTCCTGAAATGAGGAAACTTTGTAGAAAAATGGTCGCAATTGTTAAATGTTTCACATGATATTTTTGTTAAACCTCTTTATTTAAACCTGAAAGTCTCCACTTCAATTACATCTCAGCAGTTTAATTTTAACTAAAAAATAGTAGTATATAGACCCCAAATCATGAAGATTCAATCGCTATCAAAATAGAGAGAGATAGCAGAATAATATAGGCAAAGAGATTCTGAAACTAAGGGTACCGTTACACTTTAGCGACGCACCAGCGATCCCACTAGCGATCTGACCTGGTCAGGATCGCTGGTTCGTCGCTACATGGTCGCTGGTGAGCTGTCAAACACGCAGATCTCACCAGCGACCAGTGACCAGCCCCCAGCCAGCAGCGACGTGGAAGCGATGCTGCGCTTGCAGGGAGCCGGCGTCTGGAAGCTGCGGACACTGGTAACCACGGTAAACATCGGGTATGGTTACCCGATATTTACCTTGGTTACCAGCGCACACCGCTTAGTGCTGGCTCCCTGCACTCGTAGCCACAGTACACATCGGGTTAATAAGCAAACCTTTGCTTATTTACCCGATGTGTAATCCGGCTACGTGTGCAGGGAGCAGGGAGCCGGCACTGGCAACCTTGGTTACCCGATGTTTACCTTGGTTACAGCTTACCGCAGGCTGCTAGACGCCGACTCCCTGCTCCCTGCACATTCAGATTGTTGCTCTCTCGCTGTCACACACAGCGATGTGTGCTTAACAGCGGGAGAGCAACAATAAAAAAATGAACCAGCAGTGTGTGCATCGAGCAGCAATCTCACAGCAGGGGCCAGATCGCTGCTCAGTGTCACACACAGTGAGATCCCTAATGAGGTCACTGCTGCGTCACAAAAAACGTGACTCAGCAGCGATCTCGCTAGGGATCTCGCTATGTGAGAAGTACCCCTAACCATGTTTAACTTAGATTACAGGGTGCAGTCAGTCTGACTTTATCTCAGAATTGCTATCAATAAAGATTGTGCATTGCCTGTGAGGTGCTAATCACAGTAGGAGGTATACTGATCTGCTCTGCACGCCCAGAGGAGTCACACAAATGTTAATCACAAAGCAATAAACCCTTTAATATGAGTAAACAATAGCTGGTACCTGAGCACAGGTAAGAGAAGCACAGATGTTTTTTTTTTTTCTTTTTTAACCTCTGCAGCATGTTGTCCTCAGCTTACATTGCAAAATCCTGGTGACAGATTTCCATTAACCATGTTAGATGCAGTGTAGGATATAGTTTTCCTCATGGTATAGTACCAGGTGGAAAGAACAATTTTCTAGAAAACAAATCACCAGAGCAAGTTATGTGCAGCCATTCAGCCAGAAAATCATGTTGGAAGATTTTAGCACTGCATGTAAGAGGGTGAAACTGATTATCTCTAAGCCCTCTTACAAGAGACAGTCAATGTTGTTACTGTTGGACCAAAACATTGATCCATTTTATCAATGTTTTCAGCAATACTCCTATGCTGGAAAACCCTGCATCTTTGAGAACCTATTGTATTTGACTTGTTACACTTACTGTATGTCATGAGTGACTGGTGTTTTGGAGAACATTTGCTGGGAAGTGTGCAGGAGCTCGACCGCTTGGCTCTACACAATCTTCTCATATTTATGCTTAGATGGTTTTGTGAACACTTGAGGAGATTGTAGTGGTGCGTTGCCGGTGTACTGAGAGGAAGAAATTACCCAAATAGTGGAGAGTTTGGCATGTATGTCACATGGGCAAGGCAGTTTATATGGGAAATTGTCAGAAAGTTACATCTGTGTAGGGAGGTATAAGCCTCTGTTTCCTACCAGTCAGAGTCTGTTGCAGAGGTCATAGACAGAAACTTGGAACTTCATATCCTGTACAGCTGTTATGAAGACTATGGTATAACAGGGAACCGGGGCTCGTAAGCTAACCCTCAACTATGGGGCCCTATGTTTTCCCTAACCTCAGGGATATACCTCATGGTGGAGAGGCCTGAGCCTCCTTCCTGGCCCTGACCAGTCCTGATTTGATTCCTCCTGCCCCTCTCCCCAGGGAGGGGTGGGACAGGACTGTGTTGTAAATCACAGATAAAAACAGACAAGTGAAATCAATACTCTGTATGAACACACAAAGGTAAAGACAATAAGAGATTCAGGAGGAAAAACAAGAGCAGGAAGGAAGCTACAAAACAACAGGGGGTGGTAAACTCCACTACTGCTCCAAGCAATAGGCACAACTTAAGTACAATGTTCACCAGAGAGAGTCTGAGACACCACATCTCACAGACCAACATAGAATAAACTATAGCTGTCATGGGTAGAAGGATTCAACCAGCATAAATAGGAAGGGAGCAGATATGATAGTTCTCCCCACAACATGTGATTAAAGGAGCAAGCAGAGTAGCAGACATTAACTCCTGCTAGCCTGTCTATGAATCAGCACACAGCAGGTCGATGCCTGAGTCTGCCTGTGTTGATCCTAGACACCAGAAAACCTTCGGGTGGACTGTCAGAATTTGTAATCTGAACAGAACCCAATGCCACCAGGACAGTCCACACTTTTAGGTGGAGGACAGGCACATCAGCTGTTTGGGTTATGTCACTGGAGGATAGCTATCCTCTGTGACTGTCCAGGAAGAGGAAGACAGGCCATTGATAAATAAACAGTGATTGAGGTTCTGTGAGAGTGAGGAGAGTCAAAGTCAGCCCTGTAAAAGTTGTTGTGGCGCTCCTGACCTGGTCAGGCACCACTGAGTACTACACCCATGCTGGGACAGTACTTCCAGGTAATCCTAAAGGCCAGAATGAGGTGTGTACGCACAGATACATAGCAACCAGGTCTCCCACACGTTTAGTGGAGACCCTTGGGCAGTCCCTGGAGGGATCTGGCCCTCAATTCTTTTCAAGAGGTGTAGCGGAGGGGCTGGGAGTTAAAGTGCAGAGACTGTCAGGAAAGGAGTGGAGCGAGCTAGTCTGGTAGTGGTGAGCGGCGGTTGCTAGGAGACGCAGACGCGCGCTCACACTAGTCAGACCCTGCGCGGTGTAGTGACAGTTGGCGGGGGAGAACGGTTACCAGTAAGTCAGTCAGAAAGACAGAGAGTCAGTCAGTTGAGTACGAGGTTGCCGGTGACTGGGCACGTACGGGGAACATGTCCCTAGAGTAAACTCAAGTTTAACTATCTGCTAAACCTGCCGGTGAGGGGAACTACAAGTACCTCACCAACTACACAGAGTCCGAGCCTCAGCAGCAATGCAGGGACCCATAAGGAGACAGAGCCAGGCGCCATCTCACCGGCAAACGGTCCAAAAAGGGAGAAAAGGCAGTAGCGACTCCCTGGATAGACCCCACGGTACTTCAAATCAGGGGTTATCCAAATACAAAAGTGCTAGGAAGGCGAGCTACCTGTTACCCTCAGACTGGCCTGAAGGAGCCCTGGTTCTTACCTGGTTTATCGTAGCATCACCCGGGTTACCTCACAATAATAACAAAAGTGAGTAAAAAGCAGTTGAAAAACTTTGGGACTGAGCCTGAGTGATTCCTGACCCGCTATCGTTACACACCCGAGCCCCTGGGGCCAGTCTCACTCACAGGAGGCCACACCATCCGACTGCAGACCCCATCAGCTCCAGACGCTCGTTAAATTTGCAGTGGCGGTCACCCATATCCCTGACCGCAAGCCGTGAGTGGCATCACGACACATATACGTATACAAAACCAACATACCTGTTGCCATATACAGAAGAAGACCCTGTGGCATCCCTGAAGCTTGATCAGTATCCCTTGGGTGACACACCTTCTCTTTTGGCAGCACGAACAGGATCCAGGACAAGACCCGTTCAGACGGGTGACAGTGTGCCTTGGCAATCTGACTGAAAAATTTGAATCGCCGCCATTTTGTGCCACCTCTGAAAGTGCGTCATCAACAAGCTGCAGATCGCGCAGGAGAAGTAACCGCCCATGAAGAGGAGTGACAGTCCCAGAATGGAGAGAGCGCTCTGACCCCATGAGAAGAGGAAGTGGGAGGGATAATCTGTCTCTGGACTGCTGGGACACCCCTGGCCCTGTGGTAGGAGAAACGGAAATAGAGCCACAACCTGATGAGCAGTTGGAGGCACAGGATGCTAATGGCGATCAGAAACCTGCGACTGTCCACGCAGCGGGGCCCGCCTGGAAGTGCCGCCCATGCTCAGCTGAAGCCACCGTCAGCAACAGCGACCCCACCACTGGAAGTCTCCAGCACGACCCTGGGTGAGTCCAAAACTACCCTACTTGGTGTTCTGATCCCGCCAGCGCTACTGTCGGAAGCCGGTGCGACGCCCGGTGCAATGCCTGTGGCCAGACCAGACCAGGCCGCAACACCTCCAGTTCCTTCTCCCAGACCAGAGGTGGTCACAGCGCCCCAGTCGCTGACTGGGGATCCAGTTCCTGCTCCCAGACCAGAGACGGTCACAGTGCCCCAGTCGCTGACTGGGGATCCAGTTCCTGCCCCCAGACCAGAGACGGTCACAGCGCCCCAGTCGCTGACTGAGGAATCAATTTCTACGTCCCGACCTGAAGCGGTCGCAACACCGTCTCCGCTGGAGTGGGAATTGAATGCTCTGCTCCAGGCTCACTTACTTGCTAGGTACCTTGTTAGCAAGCTGCCACTTGCCCGACCGGAGGAGGTTGCAGCACCCTCTGAAAGAGAGGGAGGCCATGAGGCCGCGCTACTTTCCCCCCACTGACTGGAAGAGGTTGCAGCACCCTCTACCAGGGAGGGAGAACAGGTCCTGCCGCCGGTGGCAGCTGCTACTCCATCGCTGCTGTTCCCCAGCCGACCAGAAGAGGTCGCAGCACCCTGCGTCAGGGAGGGAGAACAGGTCGCAGCAAGTCCCAGCGCTTACATTACCTGGTGTACTGCTGATGACCAGGTGATGTCGATGCAGAGACCAGCCTGCAGAGAGCGACGACGGGTAAGAGCCAGACACCCATGCCTCCTTTTGAAGCCCAGCCCATAGAGTGAAGAGTTAGAGGCCCGCAACCTGCAAGAGAAGCAGTCCATGCGGCGAACCAGACACGAGGCTAGAGGTCCCCTCCACTTAGGAGTAGTGGAGGAGTTCAATTGCAAAAAGGGGTGGGGCTTCATAGTAGAAGCAGGAGTGAAGGAGGGGATCTTTGTATCCCGGCGGGATGTACAATCCCATCTACAGCGTGGTCACCCTGGTCATGATTTGTATGTGGGGGACATGGTGGAGTTCACGCGGCATATGGGGGAGAGGTGCTGGTTCGCCTTGGACGTAGTGCAGTGTCCAAGGGAAACCTCAGTGAGCCCAGGTTCTAACCCCACCGCTTCGACCAGGTCCCCATTGCCATCACCACCAGGGGACGCCCATGACACAAATTTCAGGAGTCAGTGCATTGAGGAATCGAGCACTGGTCTTGGAAGGAGGAAGTCAGTTTAAAATGTTTGTAAAAAAAAGGATAGTTTATATTTTTATTGAAAGTTAAAGCAATGTTTAAGAAAATGTGCCCACAAGGATTTTTGCGTGAACTTTACAAATATTTTTAGCACCAGGTTATGTGCACTTTATATGGACCATAGGTTAGGAACTGGCTATAACCACAAACTCTCGCAGTGTATATAGTTACCCTAGTGGTACCAACCCTAGAGTCTGCCTGTTGAGGGGCATGGCTCTGCACCACCAAGGGGGCACGCCTGTTTATGGGGCCTGCTCTCCAACACAACGAAGCAGGTATGCCTGTTTATGGGGCCTACCCAACGCCACCAGGACAAAGAGGACTGTCGCCGGAATGGTCTGCGGTGGACCAGGCCGAGACCAGGTCACCAAAAGGACTGGTGATCACTCCGTATTTGGGTCTTGGGTTAAGGACTCGTGGGTGGTGGGTGGTGGTGGTATGGTACCTGGTATGTTTATATGTAAATATCTCCCCTGTGTGGGAAAAACTTATGCTATGTTTTTCTTATCTTTGCAGCCCGAGGATGTGCTGTTGATAACCAAGGGGGAATGTGGTGCCCCTGACCCGGTCAGGCACCAGTGAGTACTACACCCATGCTTGGATACTACTTCCCGGTAATCCTAAAGGCCAGAATGAGGTGTGTATGCACAGACACATAGCAAGCAGGTCTCCCACACCTTTAGAGGGGACCCTTGGGCAGTCTCGGAGGGGTCTGGCCTTCAATTCTTTTCAAGAGGTGTAGCGGAGGGTCTGGGAGTTAAAGTGCAGAGTCTGTCAGGAAAGGAGTGGAGCGAGCCAGTCTGGTAGTGCTGAGCGGCGGTTGCTAGGAGACGCAGACGCGCGCTTACACTAGTCAGACCCTGCGCGGTGTAGTGACAGTTGGCGGGGGAGAACAGTTACCAGTAAGTCAGTCAGAAAGACAGAGAGT
This sequence comes from Anomaloglossus baeobatrachus, assembly GCF_048569485.1. Classification (NCBI taxonomy): domain Eukaryota; kingdom Metazoa; phylum Chordata; class Amphibia; order Anura; family Aromobatidae; genus Anomaloglossus; species Anomaloglossus baeobatrachus. Next base: position 1,593,504 of record NW_027441779.1, on the reverse strand, counting down.
CAGTCAGTTTAGTACGAGGTTGCCGGTGACTAGGCACGTACGGGGAACAGGTCCCTAGAGTAGACTCAAGTTTAACTATGTGCTAAACCTGCCAGTGAGGGGAACTACAAGTACCTCACCAACTACACAGAGGCCGAGCTCCAGCAGCAATGCAGGGACCCATAAGGAGACAGAGCCAGAAGCCATCTCACCTGGTCCACGCTGCTGGCAAACGGTCCAAAAAGGGAGAAAAGGCAGTTGCGACCCCCTGGATAGACCCCACGATACTTCAAGTCAGGGGTTATCCGAATATATAAGTGCTAGGAAGGCGAGCTACCTGTTACCCTCAGACTGGCCTGAAGGAACCCTGGTACTTACCTGGTTTATCGCAGCATCACCCGGGTTACCTCACAATAACAACAAAAGTGAGTAAAAAGCAGTTGAAAGACTTTTGGACTGAGCCTTAGTTATTCCTGACCCGCTAGCCTTACACACCCGAACCCCTGGGGCCAGTCTCACTTACGGGAGGCCACACCATCCGACTGCAGACCCCATCAGCCCCAGACGCTCGTTAAATTTGCAGTGGCAGTCACTCATATCCCTGAACGCAAGCCGTGAGTGGCATCACGACACATATATACAAAACCGACATACCTGTTGCCATATACAGAAGAAGACCCTGTGGCATCCCTGAAGCTGGATCGGTATCCCTTGGGCGACACATTGTCAATCTGCTAAAGAGTGGCCGGACAAGAAACTCAAGCCTAAAGATGAGCTGCGCCACTCATAGCCATGTGCCTTGGGCTTGCACCCCCAGGCCTAGTCCCTGCACATTAAGCATGTATGTGATGACATCACAAGTTACTCTCCATACATCTCCTTGAGTCCATCTTGATGGTAAATTGTATTAATATGACCAGTGACAGACATCTCGTACAGACCTCAGACACCGGCTATGGCCATTGATGCCTCAGACCACAAGATATTGCTGCTTTTATATCAGTACATTTTATGTCTCGGTCTCGGATGGGGAGTTAAGATGACATCACTGACTAATGGCTCCACAGCGTGTGATTCATGCACTGAATCAGCCATGAAATAATAAAAGGTCAGAACTTTCTTACAGCAGATGTCAGCAATGAACGCCTTTCCTGCAGTTCTCATCCAAGGATCCAAAGACAAATGGCAGTATTTGTAACATAACCTGCAGTGCCTATTAAAAGAAACCGTTCACACGGGCAGGAAAAAAGGATAAAGCCAGGTAGTTAGAAAATAGAAGACAGACGACTGCCGGTATAAATAGACTTCTCTCTATAATGGGGTAAAAAGGAGTCCTGGTGCCATATATTGTAACATTGCCTATTGCTATTAATACACTGAGCGCCATAGTCAGGAAAAGGCTAAAAGTCTTTTGTGCGGGTAGAGTTTGGTCACAGGGAATCTTGTGCCACTAAATGTCTTTAGTAAATACAATATATATGGAAATAGAGTTTACTGCACTATGAAAAAAGGACTATATTCTCACAATGTACACAGGTCTTATATACAAGTGCATCTCAATAAATTAGAATATCCTCAAAAAGTTATTTTATTTCAGTAATTCAATACAAAAAGGAAACACTATATAGAGTCATTACACACAGAGTGATCTATTCCTATACAGTTAGGTCCAGAAATATTTGGACAGTGACACAAGTTTTGTTATTTTAGCTGTTTACAAAAACATGTTCAGAAATACAATTATATATATAATATGGACTGAAAGTGCACACTCCCAGCTGCAATATGAGAGTTTTCACATCCAAATCGGAGAAAGGGTTTAGGAATCATAGCTCTGTAATGCATAGCCTCCTCTTTTTCAAGGGACCAAAAGTAATTGGACAAGGGACTCTAAGGGCTGCAATTAACTCTGAAGGCGTCTCCCTCGTTAACCTGTAATCAATGAAGTAGTTAAAAGGTCTGGGGTTGATTACAGGTGTGTGGTTTTGCATTTGGAAGCTGTTGCTGTGACCAGACAACATGCGGTCTAAGGAACTCTCAATTGAGGTGAAGCAGAACATCCTGAGGCTGAAAAAAAAGAAAAAATCCATCAGAGAGATAGCAGACATGCTTGGAGTAGCAAAATCAACAGTCGGGTACATTCTGAGAAAAAAGGAATTGACTGGTGAGCTTGGGAACTCAAAAAGGCCTGGGCGTCCACGGATGACAACAGTGGTGGATGATCGCCGCATACTTTCTTTGGTGAAGAAGAACCCGTTCACAACATCAACTGAAGTCCAGAACACTCTCAGTGAAGTAGGTGTATCTGTCTCTAAGTCAACAGTAAAGAGAAGACTCCATGAAAGTAAATACAAAGGGTTCACATCTAGATACAAACCATTCATCAATTCCAAAAAAAACAGGCCAGAGTTAAATTTGCTGAAAAACACCTCATGAAGCCAGCTCAGTTCTGGAAAAGTATTCTATGGACAGATGAGACAAAGATCAACCTGTACCAGAATGATGGGAAGAAAAAAGTTTGGAGAAGAAAGGGAACGGCACATGATCCAAGGCTCACCACATCCTCTGTAAAACATGGTGGAGGCAACGTGATGGCATGGGCATGCATGGCTTTCAATGGCACTGGGTCACTTGTGTTTATTGATGACATAACAGCAGACAAGAGTAGCCGGATGAATTCTGAAGTGTACCGGGATATACTTTCAGCCCAGATTCAGCCAAATGCCGCAAAGTTGATCGGACGGCGCTTCATAGTACAGATGGACAATGACCCCAAGCATACAGCCAAAGCTACCCAGGAGTTCATGAGTGCAAAAAAGTGGAACATTCTGCAATGGCCAAGTCAATCACCAGATCTTAACCCAATTGAGCATGCATTTCACTTGCTCAAATCCAGACTTAAGACGGAAAGACCCACAAACAAGCAAGAAATGAAGGCTGCGGCTGTAAAGGCCTGGCAAAGCATTAAGAAGGAGGAAACCCAGCGTTTGGTGATGTCCATGGGTTCCAGACTTAAGGCAGTGATTGCCTCCAAAGGATTCGCAACAAAATATTGAAAATAAAAATATTTTGTTTGGGTTTGGTTTATTTGTCCAATTACGTTTGACCTCCTAAAAAGTGGAGTGTTTGTAAAGAAATGTGTACAATTCCTACAATTTCTATCAGATATTTTTGTTCAAACCTTCAAATTAAACGTTACAATCTGCACTTGAATTCTGTTGTAGAGGTTTCATTTCAAATCCAATGTGGTGGCATGCAGAGCCCAACTCGCGAAAATTGTGTCACTGTCCAAATATTTCTGGACCTAACTGTATATTATATAGAGTCATTACACACAGAGGGATCTATTCCTATATATTATATAGAGTCATTACACACAGATGGATCTATTCCTATATATTATATAGAGTCATTACACACAGTGATCTATTCCTATATATTATATAGAGTCATTACACACAGAGGGATCTATTCCTATATATTATATAGTCATTACACACAGAGGGATCTATTTCTATATATTATATAGAGTCATTACACACAGAGGGATCTATTCCTATATATTATATAGATTCATTACACACAGAGGGATCTATTCCTATATATTATATAGAGTCATTACACACAGAGGGATCTATTCCTGTATATTATATAGAGTCATTACACACAGAGGGATCTATTTCTATATATTATATAGAGTCATTACACACAGAGGGATCTATTCCTATATATTATATAGAGTCATTACACACAGAGGGATCTATTCCTATATATTATATAGAGTCATTACACACAGAGGTATTTATTCCTATATATTATATAGAATATAGAGAAAAAGAAGTAAGCAAGAAGCACTCAGCTCACCAAATAAATACAAAAGTAATACAGAATTTATTAATATGTAAATCAGTGCAAACACCATAAAAGCATTTAAAAAACAAGACACTCATCCCATGGACCCAATGATAAAGTGCTAATGCAACATATATAAATGCAAATACACTGGTACAATGGCAAAGCAATAACAGAGCATAAGTAACGACTAAAGCTGTAAAAATATACAACTATCTAAGACCCAGAAATGGAGGTCTATATACAGCCAAAGGTATACTAGACCGAGGTACCAGCAGTAATATATCACCCAAAAGGGTCCAGGAAAAAATCACCTAGATCGAGGCAAGGTTAAAGCCATGTGAGAGTGTCAGAAGATAGGCACCAACCCGACACGTGTCGCTCAAGGGAGCTTCTTCAGGGGAGGGTAGTAGAGTCAGAAAGCAGCACACATATAAATACATATATAAATTAGCATAAATCAAATACCGGTGTGGCAGTTTGCTCAGACTGTGCGTTCAATGTCCGGAAATGGAGTATAACAGGAAATAAATCGGTGTGAAACCACAAAGGGCTTCCCCAGACAATACAGGAGCCGTGGACGCTACTGCGCATGTGCGAAATGCTGGTGAGCGGAAGCGCAACTACATAGGGCTTCCCCCAGCAGTATCAAGAACAGCAGACGTAAATGCGCATGCGCGGAGGCCACTAAGCAATACTCGAGGTGCCATACTGCGCATGCGTCAATGAGTTTTACAGCGCAGCCATTCAGAGGATTCCCTGACAGCATTACTCAGGGCTGGGAGCACATACATGTAATGAAGCACAAATATTATAGCAGCCAAAGGGTTACACTATTGAAATGGCTACGAGATGGCCAAAAATCATTATTTCCCTAATATCAGTATGGAATGCTGTAAGCATATACATAAGATGTTCGTATTAGAGGGAACAAGCATTAGACAAATGGCAGTATGACAATGATTAACACTGTTATATAACAAAAGATAACCAGAAGTAGAAGCATTCGTAGGTAAGAAGAAACAATTAGATTGGTTATGATTTGAATAAGTCCAAAAAAAGGGACAGAGAATTGACACAATGAATACAGACACAGTAATGACCAATATAGACCACTACCCCTCCCCCCCTGTGAAGAAATACACGGACAAAAAGGGCACAAGGTATAGACTACATATGGCAAAAAGGGCTAACCAATAGATAATGCATTACTATAATTGAAATATATGAAATAATATCTCTGACACAGCCATATAATCAAAAAGGCCATAGCAAGTCCTTAGATAGTAAAAGGGGGTGCCCAGTTTAGATGTCCGGATGAGGATCAAAAATATAAAAAAGTCCATAAATGGTTGAAGGATCCAAGCATTCAGATGGAGCCAGGGAGGATAGGCAGACAGAAGATTATCCTTTTCTTTTCTTTTTCTCACAGGAGAGATCAAGGAGCTCAGAAAAAAGAGAGGGTCAGATCCAGAAGCTGGAGAAAAAAAAATATTCATTAGATGTAATCATCAAAACAAGAAAACAAGGACAACAAAGGGAGAGCATGGGAATAGATAAACCACCCATACTCACCCTAGGAACCCGGTGAAAAGCAATTCCTCATTGAGGCCTGCTGGGGAGACTGAGTTAAGGCACCAAATCCAACGGGATTCTAATTGTAAAAGCCGTTTGGTGAGGTCCCTACCCCTGATATTTGGTTTAAGACGTTCCAAACCCACTACTCGCAGGCCTCTAGGGTTACCCCCATGGTGAACCAAAAAATGGGATGCCACCGAAGTGAGCTTCTTACCTTTCCGTTGGTCACCAGCCGCCAAATTGATAGTTGATACATGCTTCTGGATCCTTTTTCTAAGCTCCTGTGTAGTCTCTCCCACGTAAAGCCTATTGCAGGGGCAAATGATCACATAAATGATACAGGAAGTTTTGCAATTGATAAACCCTTTCAGTTTATGCTGACTACAAGCATGTGGGGTGTGCAAAACTATCACGTACAGGACGCATATAGGGGCATATGTTGCAATCCCCACAGGGGTAGGAGCCAGTACCAATAGAGCCATGCCCCAAACGGTGCGTGGGTCTAACAAAGTGGCTACTAACCAGTTTATCACTGAGGCTCGGTGCTTTTTTAGCTGTAATTAGGGGTTTTTTCACCAATTAGATCAGAGATCCTTGGATCGATTTTCAAAATCCTCCAATGGCCCGATATTATCCTGCCAAATCCATCCCACTGATTGTGGAAATTGGTGGTAAGCCGAAGTTGGTGATCCTCAGGTCGCATTCTGCGTGTCAGAAGGGAATCTTGAGTTTGCAAACTGGCTCGTTTGAGTGCTTTAGATAGAGGCTTTTTGGGGTACCCCCTTTGTGTAAACCGCATTGTGAGGTCCTCCGCCTGTGTCTGGAAATCGTTATCATCCGTACAATTCCTTCTTGCCCTCAGGTACTGACCGACAGGTATTCCAAGTTTGAGGTGATGAGGATGAAAACTGGAAAATTGTAAGAGCTCATTAGTTGCAGTGGGCTTGCGGTACAGGTTGGTATGTAGATGATGGTCCACCACAGATAGAGACAAATCCAAGAATGTACCGCCTGTGATGGAAATACAAGAGGTCAATAAAATATTCATGGATTTGTTATTCAAAAAAGCAATAAAATTTCTGCAGTCCAGTTCAGATCCCTTCCAAAGAAACATGATGTCATCAATAAACCTGAACCATCCAAGGACATGAGTGGTGAAGAAGTCAGACGGATATACAATTCTGTCCTCCCACCACCCAAGGAAAAGATTAGCCACCGAGGGTGCGCAGCGAGCCCCCATTGCCACGCCAGAAACTTGCCGGAAGAAAGCCCCATCGAAGGTAAAATAGTTGTGGGAGAGCACAAATTGTAAAAGGTCAATAAGAAAGGAATCATGAAACCCATCTGTGAACTCTTTTTGATGTAAGAAATAACCCACTGCCTCAAGACAGTCCCGATGAGAAATGTTCGAATAAAGCGATTCCACATCACATGTGACAATTAAAGTGCCTTCCGGGAGGACAATGTCCTTGATGTTTGTAATAAAGTGAGTGGAATCCCTTATATAAGAAGAAAGGGACTGTACCAGGGGTTGTAAAAAGAATTCCAGATAGGAACATGCCCTCTCACACAAACTACCCATACCTGAAACAATGGGGCGGCCCGGCAGCTGGTGCAAGTTCTTATGGACTTTGGGCAATAGATAGAACGTTGCCACTGTAGGTTTCGGCACCCAGATGAAGTCCTTTTCCTTTTTGGTTATGATGTTCAAGTCCAAGGCGGATCCAAGTAGACGATCCAATTTGCTCAAGAAGATGGATGTGGGGTCCGAAGGCAGCCTAGAGTAGAATTATGGGTTCAGGAGTTGTCGCTTAGCCTCATTAATATACATGTCGATGGGCCAAAGCACGACATTGCCCCCTTTGTCAGCCTCTTTAATCACAAAGATTTTGTTATCCCTCAGCTCCCTAATGGCCCGTTTTTCTCATGCGCTTAGATTATCGCCAAAGCAGGGCTTATCTGGGAGCCGCATGATATCTGCTTTGCTAAGTTCAAAGAAGAGGTTGACAGATGGAATCATAGAAAGAGGGGGTGCGGCAACCGACTTGTTCCTGAGCGGACACATAGGCCTACCTGTGGTGGATTCAGATTCTTTAAGAAGATCCTGGAAAACCTGTCGATCAGTGTCATTAAGGGAGTCAAACATAGCGGATCTCCTATGAATGTAACGAAAAAGGAGCCTCCTACAAAATAAATACACGTCCTTAATGATTGAAAATTTGTCCACAGTGTTGGTAGGAGAAAAGGTGAGCCCCCTTTCCAGCACCCTCTGTTGTTCAGTGGTAAGGATGTGATCTGAAAGATTAATTACCTGTAAGGTTCCAGTAATGGTAGAAGATGTGATTGCTGTAGAATCCAGTGTTGTATCAGGTAAAGGAGGAACATTCATTTGCGTCGAGAGGATCCCTTGTTGGCATCTCTCCAAATCGCATTCCTGTAACCCATTCCTGATCTTTTTGGGTTTCTTCTGACCCCTCCTGGTGCGGTGTCGCCGTCGCTATTTTCGGAAGTTAAAAAATCACTATCACTAGTGCTATCTCCATTCCGAGTACCAGAGGAACCACCTCCAGGCATGGCAATCCTGGTGTTCCCCCTGTGCCTCCACTTAAATATCATCTGACTAGAAAAATCATTTTTATCCCTAGCAAATTTCTTTTTTTTGCCCTCAATAATGTTGCGTTCATAATTATCTAAATCAGTCCCTAAACGTTCCTGAAGTGGACGAACAAGAGTATCAGCATCAAACCCAGATAAATTAGATTCAAGTAGTCTGATGTTAAGGTTCAGTCACACTAAGCAACTTACCAGCGATCCCAACAACGATAGGGATCGCTGGTAAGTTGCTAGGAGGTTGCTGGTGAGATGTCACACTGCGACGCTCCAGCGATCCCACCAGCAACCTGACCTGGCAGGGATCGCTGGAGCGTTGCTACACGAGTTGCTGGTGAGCTCACCAGCAACCAGTGACCAGCCCCCAGCGCCGCGTGGAAGATGCTGCGCTTGGTAACTAAGGTAAATATCGGGTAACCAATACGATATTTACCTTGGTTACCACCGCATGGAGCTACACGTGCAGAGAGCAGGGAGCAGCGCACACTGAGCGCTGGCTCCCTGCTTTCCTAGTTACAGCACACATCGGGTTAATTACCTGATGTGTGCTGCAGCTACATGTGCAGAGAGCAGGGAGCAGCGCACAATGCTTAGCGCTGGCTCCTTGCTCTCCTAGTTACAGCACACATCGGGTTAATTAACCCGATGTGTGCTGCAGCTACATGTGCACAGAGCAGGAGCCGGCACTGACAGTGAGAGCGGAGGAGGCTGGTAACAAAGGTAAATATCGGGTAACCAAGGACAGGGCTTCTTGGTTACCCGATGTTTACATTGGTTACCAGCCTCCGCAGAAGCCGGCTCCTGCTGCCTGCACATTTAGTTGTTGCTGTCTCGCTGTCACACACAGCGATCTGTGCTTCACAGCGGGACAGTAACAACTAAAAAATGGCCCAGGACATTCAGCAACAACCAACGACCTCACAGCAGGGGCCAGGTTGTTGCTGGATGTCACACACAGCAACATCGCTAGCAACGTCACAAAAGTTGTTCGTTAGCAGCGATGTTGCTAGCGATGTTGCTTAGTGTGACGGGGCCTTTAGCTTTAGTACTAGCAAATAGGGCTTTATCATGTTCAATCAACATAGAGATAAGAATTTTGGAACACTGCAATAAACCTTTCTCCCAAGTCGCTTTAAATTCACCCTGTGCTTCCCATGCCGGAAATATCTGGACCCTAAGGCCCCGGGGGACTATCCCAGTCCTAGAGTATTCCTCCAAACTTCTAATGTTCCACCAAAGTCTAATGCCAGATTTTTGAGCAGAGGTAATATCCTTTGTTAACATAGAGAAATCATCATCAGCAGGTCCAGCCATCTGTGTGTTGTTAAAAATGCTGGCCGATTCATTCTGCCAGGAGGCCTCGCGGGCATCCCAAGATGAAGCCATCTCACAAAAAAACACAGTCCAATACCACCACAAACCGGAAAAACATTAAGCTAGTAGACAAATGTAATAACTGTTATAATAAACAAGCGTGCCAGCCCCAGAAATGGCCAAGGCCAATAAACAGGGTACAAATAGAGGGACAGAGCTGCACAGCTATGATTATGAAGGAAATATATAAAAAGGTGAGGGTGCAAGGCCTACCAAGCCAATTGCATAAAGAGAAAAAGAAGTAAGCAAGAAGTACTCAGCTCACCAAATAAATACAAAAGTAATAGAATTTATTAATATGTAAATCAGTGCAAACACCATAAAAGCATTTAAAAAAAACAAGACACTCATCCCATGGACCCAATGATAAAGTGCTAATGCAACATATATAAATGCAAATACACTGGTACAATGGCAAAGCAATAACAGAGCATAAGTAACGACTAAAGCTGTAAAAATATACAACTATCTAAGACCCAGAAATGGAGGTCTATATACAGCCAAAGGTATACTAGACCGAGGTACCAGCAGTAATAAATCATCCAAAAGGGTCCAGGAAAGAAATCACCTAGATCAAGGCAAGGTTAAAGCCATGTGAGAGTGTCAGAAGATAGACACCAACCCGACGCGTGTCGCTCAAGGGAGCTTAATCAGGGGAGGGTAGTAGAGTCAGAAAGCAGCACACATATAAATACATATATAAATTAGCATAAATCAAATACCGGTGTGACAGTTTGCTCAGACTGTGCGTTCAATGTCCGGAAATGGAGTATAATAGGAAATAAATCAATGTGTAACCACAAAGGGCTTCCCCAGACAATACAAAAGCCGTGGACACTACTGCGCATGTGCGAAATGCCGGTGAGCGGAAGCGCAACTACATAGGGCTTCCCCCAGCAGTATCAAGAACAGCAGACGTAAATGCGCATGCGCAGAGGCCACTAAGCAATACTCGAGGTGCCATACTGCGCATGCGTCAATGAGTTTTACAGCGCAGACGTTCAGAGGATTCCCTGACAGAATTACTCAGGGCTGGGAGCACATACATGTAATGAAGCACAAATATTATAGCAGCCAAAGGGTTATGTGAAGCCCCACAGGTGCTGTGTCGGTGCATTACCTTCAGGGACTCCACTCGGCTGGATCTGTCACAGGTAGGAGATCTTCTTCTTGTCGTGACGCCACTCTCAGTATTGCGGCCAGTAGGGACCGCCACTGCAGGTTGAGGGTCGCCTGGGGCTGATGGTATGTGCAGTTAGTTGGAATAGCCTCCTGAGAGTGAGGCAAGCCCCAGGGCCCGATGTAGGTGCGTAGTACCACAAGGCGCAGAATAACTCCACACAGGCAGAATGTCTTTCAGGGTTTTTACTCACTTCAGGTGGCAGGGTGAGTAACCCGGGCGTAGCTGGGATGAACCAGGCGGGAACCAGGTGTCCTTCAGGCTGACTTGTGAGGGTGACTACTAACTCGCCTTCCTTAGCCCTTGGTGGTTTGGGGTGACCCCGACTTTGAGTCCCTATGGGGGTCACCCAGGGAAGTTGCTGAAGCCTCACTCCCCTTCGTTTGCCGTGTGCTTGTTGCCTGGGCCAGATCACTCCAGCTTCTTGCCTCCTGTGAGCTATGGGCCCTAACTGTGGCTACGTGGCTGCGGCTTTTTGTGGTGTTGTGGCGTGGGCTTTGAGAGCCCCACACCGGCAGGTTTAGCAAAAGAAAGCTGAATCTATCTCCGCTTCGGGATCTGCCGCCCGTTTGGGCCTGGTTCTCCCTAGCAGTCTCCTTACTTCCCACTCCGTGCTCTTCTCTCTAGCTGAGATGGGTTTCGGGTAGCACTCCTAGTTGACCGTTCTCCCCCGTCAGTAGCCACTGCGCGGGCGCTGTTAGACAGCAACAGCCCCACAGGTCTGCTCCTCACTGAGCCCTATGGAGTTCTGCTCTAACTGACTCACTGCCCCTCCTCTCCTGTTCTTGCCTACGCCACCTAGCAACCAGATTCTCTTACCACACCCCTTGAGAGGAGATGGAGGCTTTTGGCCCCCTCCACTATTCCAGTGAAGGTCAAGGCTTTTCCCCCTCCTGGGATCCCCAGGGGTCCTCTCATGGGTACATGTGTGAGAGCTGATTACTATGCGCCTGTGTACCACACCCCTGTCAGCCTTCTGGATTACCTGTATTGTACTGTCCCCAGCATGGGTGCAGTACTCAGTGGTGCCTGACCAGGTCAGGGGCGCCACATTCCCCCTTAGTTATCACCAGCACGTCCTCGGGGTGCAAGACAACATTTTAAAATGCATAAAACATTAAAACATGTAAAACATTTTTAAAAGCACCAGGTACCATACATCACCACCCTCCACCCACAAGTCCGTTAACCCACCCAAAACCCTTTCACGTTGGCCGCGGCTTCAGCCACTTCTGGCAGGTTGTAGAGGCGGCTTTCATGGTCTGGTGGTCTTCAGGGTATACCTGGCCTGGTGGATCCGCGCCTTCAGCCTCTTTTGGCAGGATGCAGAGGCGGCCTCCACAGTTGGTGCTGACCAGGTACCCTCTTTGTGGTGGAGAGCCAGGCCCCATAAACAGGCATGCTCTCTGGTTGCAGGTAAGCCAAGGCCCTATATACGGACGGGCTCCTCCTGGTTGCAGACGAGCCAAGCCCCTAAACAGGCTGACTCTGGTGGTGGTGGTGCCCTCTGGTGTAACTATTTACACTGCGAGAGTTTGTGGCTATAGCCAGTTCATAGCCTTAAGGTTTATGGTTTTCTCACAATAGTTTTTTGTGGGCACATGCTTAAACGTAAACGTTGCAAAACAAACTTTCCAAACTGGTCAAAACTTGCTGTACTTTACTTAAACTTAGGCAGATCTTCGTCAGCGGACTGTGTCAGGTCTTCCTCATCCCAACGGGAATAGGGCAACATCTCCGGCTCTGAGTATAGATCCACTGCTGGTGGCTCCAGAGTCAGCTCCTCAGCTTCCTGGCCTCCTCTCCCCCTTAGTTCTTCTTGGCACTCCTTTGGTGGCAGTGCTGGGGATGGGCTTTCTTCAGCAGGCTCAGGCAGGGGACTCTTTGGCGTGGTTGCTGCAGGGGTTGCCGGAACCCTCTTGGGGGTGTGCGGAGGGAGCAGATACCGATCCACCATCTCTTGTGGGAACTGGGCCTCTAGGTCAGCCTTCAGCTTCCAGTATTCGGGGTCCTCTCCTATCAGGGACTTCCTAGCAGGGACCTCTTTGGACTGGGGAGCGGTGTCTGCTCTGGCCTTGCAGGCCGGGGTAAATGGTGATGCAATCTCTTTGCGGGCCGCGCCCTGTATGGCGGCGGCCTGGTCTTGGCGGGCCGCGCCCGGCATGGCGGCGGCCTGGTCTTGGCGGGCCGCGCTCGGCATGGCGGCGGCCTGGTCTTGGCGGGCCGCGCCCTGTTTGGCGGCGGCCTGGTCTTGGCGGGCCGCGCCCTGTATGGCGGCGGCCTGGATCGGCGTCGCAGCTGCGATGGGATCTGTGCAGGCTGGGCTGGGCGTCGCTGCAGGGACCGGGTCTTGGTGGGCCGAGCAGGGCATCGCTGCGGCGGCCGGGGCTTGGCGGGCCGAGCAGGGCATCGCTGCGGCGGCCTGGGCTTGGCGGGCCGCACCTGGCGTAGCTGCGGCCTGGCTCAGCGTCGCCGCGCCGGGCGCCTCTTCAGGGACCGCGGGCGTGGCAGCAGGGGTCGGGGCATCCGGGCCGGCAGGGGTAATACTGGACTCACCCATCGGTGGCAGCATCGGGGTCTGAGTCGTCGCCGTCCGGTCTGGCACTCGTCGTGCGGTTCCCCTCTCATAGGCCTGAACCGCGGCAGCCATCTCCAGAAGTTCCATACGTTCTTCTCGGATCTGCTCCACGACCCGGGTCTCCAGTCGGTCGCAGAACTGGGCCAGCTCCCGATACCACCAGGCAGCGAAGCCCGGTTCTGGGTTTCTGCGGTCAGACGCCATTTCTTCTGCGCCCTCTTCTGCACGACTCTCCAGCTGTGGACTCGCCGTTGCCTCTAATAGCAAGCTGTTCAGTTTCCGCTCTGCCTCTTTCAGCAGCTCCTCTCCCAGCAGCAGGCTTCTGGCTCCCTTTCTGTCCCGACGTCTCTGGACGCTTCCACTCTCATAGCTGGCAAGGTCAGAACTCTGCAGGGGATCTCTGGGTAGCCACACCTCTTCGTGGGCGGTAACTTCTCCCAGCGCGGGCTGCTGTTGTTTTTCAGCGCGCTTTTCATGGTGGCAATATGGCGGCGCTTCCAATTTTCCAAGCGGACCGCCCAGGCACATGGTCACCTGTCTGAACAGGTCTAGTCCTTATCCTGTTCGTGACGCCAGATGTGAAGCCCCACAGGTGCTGTGTCGGTGCATTACCTTCAGGGACTCCACTCGGCTGGATCTGTCACAGGTAGGAGATCTTCTTCTTGTCGTGACGCCACTCTCAGTATTGCGGCCAGTAGGGACCGCCACTGCAGGTTGAGGGTCGCCTGGGGCTGATGGTATGTGCAGTTAGTTGGAATAGCCTCCTGAGAGTGAGGCAAGCCCCAGGGCCCGATGTAGGTGCGTAGTACCACAAGGCGCAGAATAACTCCACACAGGCAGAATGTCTTTCAGGGTTTTTACTCACTTCAGGTGGCAGGGTGAGTAACCCGGGCGTAGCTGGGATGAACCAGGCGGGAACCAGGTGTCCTTCAGGCTGACTTGTGAGGGTGACTACTAACTCGCCTTCCTTAGCCCTTGGTGGTTTGGGGTGACCCCGACTTTGAGTCCCTATGGGGGTCACCCAGGGAAGTTGCTGAAGCCTCACTCCCCTTCGTTTGCCGTGTGCTTGTTGCCTGGGCCAGATCACTCCAGCTTCTTGCCTCCTGTGAGCTATGGGCCCTAACTGTGGCTACGTGGCTGCGGCTTTTTGTGGTGTTGTGGCGTGGGCTTTGAGAGCCCCACACCGGCAGGTTTAGCAAAAGAAAGCTGAATCTATCTCCGCTTCGGGATCTGCCGCCCGTTTGGGCCTGGTTCTCCCTAGCAGTCTCCTTACTTCCCACTCCGTGCTCTTCTCTCTAGCTGAGATGGGTTTCGGGTAGCACTCCTAGTTGACCGTTCTCCCCCGTCAGTAGCCACTGCGCGGGCGCTGTTAGACAGCAACAGCCCCACAGGTCTGCTCCTCACTGAGCCCTATGGAGTTCTGCTCTAACTGACTCACTGCCCCTCCTCTCCTGTTCTTGCCTACGCCACCTAGCAACCAGATTCTCTTACCACACCCCTTGAGAGGAGATGGAGGCTTTTGGCCCCCTCCACTATTCCAGTGAAGGTCAAGGCTTTTCCCCCTCCTGGGATCCCCAGGGGTCCTCTCATGGGTACATGTGTGAGAGCTGATTACTATGCGCCTGTGTACCACACCCCTGTCAGCCTTCTGGATTACCTGTATTGTACTGTCCCCAGCATGGGTGCAGTACTCAGTGGTGCCTGACCAGGTCAGGGGCGCCACAGTTACACTATTGAAATGGCTACGAGATGGCCAAAAATCATTATTTCCCTAATATCAGTATAGAATGATGTAAGCATATACATAAGATGTTCGTATTAGAGGGAACAAGCATTAGTCAAATGGCAGTATGACAATGATTAACACTGTTATATAACAAAAGATAACCAGAAGTAGAAGCATTAGTAGGTAAGAAGAAACAATTAGATTGGTTATGATTTGAATAAGTCCAAAAAAAAAGGACAGAGAATTGACACAATGAATACAGACACAGTAATGACCAATTGACCAATATAGACCACTACCCCCCCCCCCCGTGAAGATATTAACAATTTGAACAAAATACACATCTCAATAATTTTTAGACTATGTCTCAGGAAAACCACTCCATAGAAGCATAAGAATCAGAAAGACCAGGAGTTTTTATAGGCAAAAAATAGACAATCTTTATTAATACAAAATGTATACAATTAGAAAAATACACAAGGATAAAATAGTGCTATAGGGGAAAAACACCCAGAGACGCGTGGGACAGAAAAGCACTCCCATATATATATCAAAACATATAGGTATATGAGACAGGCCTCAGTAGATTATGAAGTACAATCATATAATCAGCCAAAAGATTCAATGCTTACCCATTCTGGAGAGAGCGTCGCAAGTGCGTCGCAAGTGCGTCGCTAATGCGTCCCACAGGTCACAGAACCCTTCCTACCAACGCGCGTTTCGCGTCATATGTCTCAGCTTCCTCAGGGCGGGTTTGACTAGTGATCCCAAAAAATAGGTCTTAAATAGGACCCAAAACGATAAAATTGGATGGAATGTAATTGCGACGCATGCGCATCGCACATAAGATGACTACTTCCGACCAGCGCTACGCATAGAGGAGGTGCCGGAAATCTCTGTGGCTAAGGACGCAAGTGCGTTGCCAACCTCATCGCGCATGCGCCGGGCGGATCGAGAGACACCTTTTGGATGTGGCACAATAACGGCGCGTGCACAGCGCATGCGACATGACCACTTCCGCTCCGTCCGGCAGTGTATACATGAAGGAGGCACCGGAAATCCCGGTAACCAAGGACGCAAGTGCGTCACTAATTTCATCGCACATGCGCCGGGCGGGTCAGAGGGACACGTCATCCATGCGAAGGGCACGCGCACAGCGTGTCAATCCAAATATAAGAATTATTAACTCTAAATATTCAAGGAGGAGGTGCAGAACATTAGTGCATCACTATTTGTCCACCACATTAATGTAATAGAATAAAATCACATAGTACATAGGAACACATTAAAAATGATAAAGAAATTACATCATCATAAAAATCCTGATAATAAGAGGGGTCAAATAGATAGCGCATTATATCGAAGGTATATATCGCGAGAGGTAGTTTAGTAAATCGGTCTCTTTTATGATCTTCCAGAGATTCAGGTTATATTCATGATGATAATTATAGGTGTCTCTTAAATTCCTCATAGCTTATAAAGCTCATCCACAGTTGAACCATATTACAGATCCTAAAAGTTGGGATCAAGAGTATAGGTTTTAGACTAAAGACTTAATTATAGCACCAATTAAAAAACAATATAGCAATATATAACAATAAGAGCTTCTTACCTACAGCCGCCAAATTGTTAGTTGATACATGCTTCTGGATCCTTTTTCTAAGCTCCTGTGTAGTCTCTCCCACGTAAAGCCTATTGCAGGGGTAAATGATCACATAAATGATACAGGAAGTTTTGCAATTGATAAACACTTTCAGTTTATGCTGACTACCAGCTGTGGGGTGTGCAAAACTATCACGTACAGGACGCATATAGGGGCATATGTTGCAATCCCCACAGGGGTAGGAGCCAGTACGAATAGAGCCATGCCCCAAACGGTGCGTGGGTCTAACAAAGTGGCTACTAACCAGTTTATCACTGAGGCTCGGCGCTTTTTTAGCTGTAATTAGGGGTTTTTCACCAATTAGATCAGAGATCCTTGGATCGATTTTCAAAATCCTCCAATGGCCCGATATTATCCTGCCAAATCCATCCCACTGATTGTGGAAATTGGTGGTAAGCCGAAGTTGGTGATCCTCAGGTCGCATTCTGCGTGTCAGAAGGGAATCTTGAGTTTGCAAACTGGCTCGTTTGAGTGCTTTAGATAGAGGCTTTTTGGGGTACCCCCTTTGTGTAAACCGCATTGTGAGGTCCTCCGCCTGTGTCTGGAAATCGCTATCATCCGTACAATTCCTTCTTGCCTTCAGGTACTGACCGACAAATATTCCAAGTTTGAGGTGATGAGGATGAAAACTGGAAAATTGTAAGAGCCCATTAGTTGCAGTGGGCTTGCGGTACAGGTTGGTATGTAGATGATGGTCCACCACAGATAGAGACAAATCCAAGAATGTACCGCCTGTGATGGAAATACAAGAGGTCAAAAAAATGTTCATGGAGTTGTTATTCAAAAATGCAATAAAATTTCTGCAGTCCAGTTCAGATCCCTTCCAAAGAAACATGATGTCATCAATAAACCTGAACCATCCAAGGACATGAGTGGTGAAGAAGTCAGACGGATATACAATTCTGTCCTCCCACCACCCAAGGAAAAGATTAGCCACCGAGGGTGCGCAGCGAGCCCCCATTGCCACGCCAGAAACTTGCCGGAAGAACTTGTCGTTACTTATGCTCTGCTATTGCTTTGCCATTGTACCAGTGTATTTGCATTTATATATGTTGTATTAGCACTTTATCATTGGGTCCATGGGATGAGTGTCTTGTTTTTTAAATGCTTTTATGGTGTTTGCACTGATTTACATATTAATAAATTCTGTATTACTTTTGTATTTATTTGGTGAGCTGAGTGCTTCTTGCCTACTTCTTTTTCTCTATATGCAATTGGCTTGGTAGGCCTTGCACCCTCACCTTTTTATACATATTATATAGAGTCATTACACACAGAGTGATCTATTTCAATTGTTTATATCTGTTAATGTTGATGATTATGTCTTACAGCCAATGAAAACCCAAAAGTCATTATCTCAGAAAATTAGAATATTCTATAAGACCAACTGAAAAAATGATTTTAAACTCAGAAATGTTGGTGCCTACTGAAAAGTCATGCATGACTTTTTGCATGAATTACTGCATCAATGCGGCATGGCATGGAGTCGATCAGCCTGTGCCACTGCTGAGGTGTTATGGAAGCCCAGGTTGCTTTGATAACAGCCTTCAGCTTGTCTGCATTGTTGGGTCTGGTGTCTCTCATCTTCCTCTTGACAATACTCCATAGATTTTCTATGGGGTTTAGGTCAGGCGAGTTTGCAGGCCAATTGGGTTATTACACCAGGTATTGGTATTTTTGGCAGTGTGGACAGGTGCCAAGTCCTGCTGGAAAGTGAAATTTCCGTCTCCAAAAAGCTTGTTAGCGGAGGGAAGCATGAAGTTGTGTAAAATTTCCTGGTAGACGGATGCGCTGACTTTGGTCTTGATAAAAAAAACGGTGGACCTACACCAGCAGATGACATGGCTCCCCAAACCATCACTGATTGTGGACACTTCACACTAGACCTCCAGCAGCTTGGATTGTGGCCTCTCTGTCGCGGGCGGGGAGGAGGGTGTCAGCACACCGCGCTCACCCCTTCTGCTCGGGTCCGGCAGTTGCTCCTGGTGGCTCGAGCTGCGGGCCGGATCCCGGGGTGTCTCGAGCGACACTCCTCGCCCGTGAGTGAAAAGGGGGGTGTTTGTTGGGATTATAGTTCGTGACGCCACCCACGGTTGTGGTGATGGCACCACCGCTGCTCAGTGTGAGGGTCCCGGGGATGGTGATGGGAGCAGCCAGGTGTTGTGTTGCCCCTCCGTGGGTAGGGGTTGGTGATCCCGGGGCCCGGTGAAGAGATGTGAAGTGTAGGGCCTGGAGGGCGCAGGGACGCGGGGGCAGCGCTGTGCCTTGCGGCACTGTGGTACTCACTCAGCCTGAGACACGGACACAGTTTGTACGGTAAACCAACGGCTGGTAGGACGGTCCCACAGACGGTTGCACCTGCACTCCCGGTAGGTGACGGTGACGTCTCTCTTCCTTGCACCTGTTTGACTGATGGTAGCGGTGGATTCCCTCCGGTTACCCGCTCCCCGACTGCAATCTGGGCCGGAGGAGCTCTACACTTTGCCCGCAGGCGCTGGCCCTGGGGAAACTGGTGCCTTGGCGGTGGCGGTGTCTCCCCGGTAATGGTCGGGCTGTTGCCGTCAATCGGGACTTTGTTGCTGGGGGATTTGCGTCCCCTTCGCTGACGGATTCGGCAAATTGGGCGACTCCTAGCCTTGCCGGGGTCCGAGAGGCCCCTGCCCTGGTGCTGACTGTCCTTCGGAACACTGCTCCAGACCACCGGGCACACAGCCAACGGGGTCCTTCCAGGAACTTCCAAACGGTCCCCCTCCGGACAGTCACCGCCGTCGCTGACCTTGCTGTTCTAGCCCTACACACAGCTGGGCTCTCAGGCTTCTCCTTCTCTCTGCTCTGTCACCACTTCTTGCTTTCCTCCTTTTCCACTTTCCTTTCCTTCACTTTCACTTCTGGTTGTTTCCTCTAGCCCCTGCCTGGGCTACTCTGCTGTTCACTCAAGCTCCTCCTGAGCTAAACTGCTTCTTTACTCAAGCCCTGCCTGGGCTAATCTGCCTGGTAACTTCCTGCCTCCAGAGTTGTGAGCTCCTTGGTGGGCGGAGCCAACCGCCTGGCCCACCCCCTGGTGTGCATCACAGACTCCTGGAGGGAGGCAACAAGGATTTCTGGTTAGCAGGTGTGCCTACCTGGAGTGTGGGGTGTAGTGGTGTTGTTATCTGTGTCCCCTGGCTTGCCAAGGGCGACACATTCCCCCTTAGAAAAATGCAGACCGTCCGCGGGCTGCCGTCCTACACCGGTTTTATTTTTCTGTAAAAAGGGGATAACAGGGTTAAACATAACATAAGCATTTTCAATCAACTCTTCCCAAGACGGGAGGCACATTTTACTTTTAACGTTTCAACGGTGTACGGTCACGGTTTCCGCTCTCTCCCACCCAAGCAACCTGGCCCTGATGCTGCCCCTAAAACCCAGGCAGCACCCCTTGACCCACAGTCCAGCACAAGTCACCCGAGCGGGATCTGTCCTTCCCTCCAGAGGGTAGCCACCGGTCCCTTTGGTGGCTGGGCCCTGGCCTGCTCTACTCAGGGCCCTCCCTCCAACCTGCCTCTCCGGAGGCGGCCTGCGGAAACGGTAACGGTACCCAACATATTTACAAGCCACTAACGTTTGTGGTTGCCCTGCAGAGTTCACGGGCTTGTCCATGGCTAGTTCCCATGCATTTTTAAACTTTTAACGGTCCCCACGGGGACAACGGTGCCGGCTCCTGCCGGTTGCAAATCAACAAAATAAATCAGGTGACTTCTCGGGTAATCATATTCATTATCTTTGGCAAAACTTTTCAACTTTTTCAAACAAACTTTCAAACAAACAAAGCGCTGGTCCCTACGGGGACGGTGCTGCGGGCCTCCATTGCCCTACTCCGGTCCTGCTGCTGCTTCATCCGAGGGAGGGGGTGCAGAGCTCATCTTGCCCTCCGGGCTGCCCCTCAGCTTTACATCCAGGGCAAACCACCCCCTCTCTCCGCAGTGCCGAGTGTACCGCACCATGTCTCCCGGGATAAGATTGCGGCCAGGATGCTCTTCGGGCAGGTGAGCATGCACATCCCGCCGGGCTACAAATACCTCGGCCTCCAGGCCCGGTTCGTATATGAACCCGTAGCCCCGGCGGATATCGAATCGCCTCACCTGCCCCTCGTAGAACGGGCCCCGGACACGGAAGGTCGCTTGCCGCAGGTTCTCCTTTTCCCGTATGACTCGGGCCACCAGCTCGGCTTTCCTACGCTCCCTCTCCGCGATCTCCAGGCCCAGCTTGGTCGGCTCCCTGTCCCAGTATGGCTCCGGCGCACGGGTTGAGCCCCGCGGGACATTCAGCACGTTACCCACTGTCAGGAAGGTGGGTGGCGTATCCCGCGGTGTCATGGCCTTGGGCGCTGCCTTGCAGCAACAACCCGGCGCCACCTCAGCCGAGGTGTGGGGGATGGGCACAGGGGCTTTCCGCAGTTGGGCCTTCGGCTCGGAGCGGGTCATCGGCTCCGGCTCGGGGAACTGCTCGGGGACTGTCTCTGGCGCAATCTTCGGGGCCTTCCATGGCAATGCCTCCGGTTTGCTTCGGGCTCCGGCTACAGGTCGGTCCGCCGGGGCGGACGGGCTGGGTATCGCTACCGGTTGCGGTGGCAGCGGGCCTAGTGGCGGGGTCACGGCCTCCGAGACGGGTGGCGAAGGAGGCAACGGGGGGAGAGGGCTTGGACCGGGTCCCTCAGCCGCAGCGACCGGTCCCTCCGGGACATAGGGGCGTGGGTCACTCACCCTCCCTTCCTCCGCTTCCTCCTCGCGTCTCCGCACGGCTGGCAAAACGTCCGCCATGTCGGTCTCCCACTCCTCCAGGAGGAGCTGCATTTTGACCTGCAGCCTTAGATGGAGCTGCGCGGTCCGGATCTCCACCCACGCTGCGGTTCCCGGTGCGGGGGCCACGGTGTTTCGGGACGGCATCCACATGGTGTCTTTGCTGTTTGCTTCCAGGAACGGGATGTTTGCAGAGTCCTGGCGTCCCTGCTTTTATAACCGCAGCTACATGCGGCCGGCCGCCATCGCGTCCCCCTTAGCTCTTTCCGGCCCCTCCTCTCTCGGGGCGGAGTTTTGGCCTTCGCGCCTCTACTGCTCGAGAAGACGCTCGAGCGGGAACTTTTCGCGCCAAAGATGGCGGCTTCTGAAATTTTTCTGCCGGATACCTCCGGCGGTAACAAGGCGCACCTCTACCAGACGGCAGAGCGGTAAGATCCTGTTCGTGACGCCAAGTTGTCGCGGGCGGGGAGGAGGGTGTCAGCACACCGCGCTCACCCCTTCTGCTCGGGTCCGGCAGTTGCTCCTGGTGGCTCGAGCTGCGGGCCGGATCCCGGGGTGTCTCGAGCGACACTCCTCGCCCGTGAGTGAAAAGGGGGGTGTTTGTTGGGATTATAGTTCGTGACGCCACCCACGGTTGTGGTGATGGCACCACCGCTGCTCAGTGTGAGGGTCCCGGGGATGGTGATGGGAGCAGCCAGGTGTTGTGTTGCCCCTCCGTGGGTAGGGGTTGGTGATCCCGGGGCCCGGTGAAGAGATGTGAAGTGTAGGGCCTGGAGGGCGCAGGGACGCGGGGGCAGCGCTGTGCCTTGCGGCACTGTGGTACTCACTCAGCCTGAGACACGGACACAGTTTGTACGGTAAACCAACGGCTGGTAGGACGGTCCCACAGACGGTTGCACCTGCACTCCCGGTAGGTGACGGTGACGTCTCTCTTCCTTGCACCTGTTTGACTGATGGTAGCGGTGGATTCCCTCCGGTTACCCGCTCCCCGACTGCAATCTGGGCCGGAGGA
This sequence comes from Anomaloglossus baeobatrachus, assembly GCF_048569485.1. Lineage (NCBI taxonomy): Eukaryota > Metazoa > Chordata > Amphibia > Anura > Aromobatidae > Anomaloglossus > Anomaloglossus baeobatrachus. Next base: position 1,571,174 of record NW_027441779.1, on the reverse strand, counting down.
GCTCTACACTTTGCCCGCAGGCGCTGGCCCTGGGGAAACTGGTGCCTTGGCGGTGGCGGTGTCTCCCCGGTAATGGTCGGGCTGTTGCCGTCAATCGGGACTTTGTTGCTGGGGGATCTGCGTCCCCTTCGCTGACGGATTCGGCAAATTGGGCGACTCCTAGCCTTGCCGGGGTCCGAGAGGCCCCTGCCCTGGTGCTGACTGTCCTTCGGAACACTGCTCCAGACCACCGGGCACACAGCCAACGGGGTCCTTCCAGGAACTTCCAAACGGTCCCCCTCCGGACAGTCACCGCCGTCGCTGACCTTGCTGTTCTAGCCCTACACACAGCTGGGCTCTCAGGCTTCTCCTTCTCTCTGCTCTGTCACCACTTCTTGCTTTCCTCCTTTTCCACTTTCCTTTCCTTCACTTTCACTTCTGGTTGTTTCCTCTAGCCCCTGCCTGGGCTACTCTGCTGTTCACTCAAGCTCCTCCTGAGCTAAACTGCTTCTTTACTCAAGCCCTGCCTGGGCTAATCTGCCTGGTAACTTCCTGCCTCCAGAGTTGTGAGCTCCTTGGTGGGCGGAGCCAACCGCCTGGCCCACCCCCTGGTGTGCATCACAGACTCCTGGAGGGAGGCAACAAGGATTTCTGGTTAGCAGGTGTGCCTACCTGGAGTGTGGGGTGTAGTGGTGTTGTTATCTGTGTCCCCTGGCTTGCCCAGGGCGACACATCTCCACTCTTCCTCCAGACTCTGGGACTTTAATTTCCCAATGAAATATAAAATTTACTTTCATCTGAAAACAACACCTTGGACACTGAGCAACAGTCCAGTTCTTTTTCTCCTTGGCCCAGGTAAGACCCTTCTGGCGTTATCTATTGGTCATGAGTGGCCTGACACAAGGAAAGTGACACTTGTAGCCCATGTCCTGGATACGTCTGTGTGTGGTGGCTCTTGAAGCACTGACTCCAGCAGCAGTCCACTCCTTGTGAATCTCCCCCAAATTTTTGAATGGCCTTTTTTTACCAATCCTATCAAAGCTGTGGTTATCCCAGTTGCTTGTGCACCTTTTTCTACCACACTTTTTTCTTCCACTCAACTTTCCATTACTATACTTGTAAACAGCACTCTGTGAACAGCCAGCTTCTTTAGCAATGACCTTTTGTGGCTCACCCTCCTTGTGGAGTATGTCAATAACTTCCTTCTGGACATCTGTCAAGTCAGCAGTCTTACCCATGATTGTGTAGCCTACAGAACCAGACTAAGGGACCATTTTAAACGCTTAGGAAGCCTTTGCAGATGTTTTGTGGTAATTATTCTAATTTACTTTTTATTGGCGGTAAGCCATAATCCTTTGTGACAGAATATACCTACTTATTGATAAAATTACATTTTATTAGAATATATATTAAAAGCCAAAACTCAACAAAAACTACTAGAAAAATCACACCTAGTAGGCATTGACACTACTAGGACTCCCAAATACCTTATCAATTCAACATATACTATAGAAGGGAGGGAAGGCCTTGTAAGTTACTGTTTGCACTCTCACAGCCAGGTCAGCTGCCATAGCTGTCATCATACAGAATTACACTCACACGCCAATGGGTGGAGCTATAGACCTTTTATAGTCGCCTCCCTGGCCCAGGCCACATGGCATGTGGTAATGGCGTCAGCTGCAGCCATACAGAGGGTACCATGTCATTGCTGATGTCATGATGACCAATCAGCGGCTGCCAAGTAATCGCTGATATCACCGATGACCAATCAGTGGCCCGCGTGTCATTGATGACATCACGCACATGCTCAGTATGACTGAATGAGCACTTAGTCTCGGGCTGGGTACTGGCTCTAGCCACCTGATGCCTCTCAACCAGACACCTTGAATGATGGACAGGTGGCACTGCGGAGTCCAGCGATCTTGGTACGGTAGATAGAGTCGGGAACGGATCAGTTCTAGGCTCAGGGGAACCTCGAACCTTAACAGGAGCACTATGTAAAATCTGTTTGTAATTCAACCGAGTATTTTGTGGGGTCTTGTGCTTTTAACCCCTTCATTACCAAGGATGTTCTGTTACCTCCTTGGCTGTGTCTGTCCCTTTAATGTCGGCTCGCATGGTAAGCCTGCAGTATTCCCCATACATGTCTGCTGATCTGTTAACCCCTTAGATTGCACTGTCAATCTCTGGCAGCACGATCAAAAGCACTACAGATCGCGCTGTTCCCTACTGTGATCGATGGCCCCATGAGGCAATCATGGTACACCAATGGGTTGGCATGGCAGCGTGGGGTCAGATGTTGACCCATGTCGCTATCATGACATGTTTCCTGTGAATGCCGGCAGAGCGTCAGCATTCACAGTAACACAGCATTTCTGCTGATCAGAGTGATGCTGAAGCATCGCTCTGATCAGCAGAGGCAAATGAACACTGCAAGCATAAAGTCCCCTGAGGAGACTTGTGAAATCAATAAAAAAAATGTAAAAAAATGTTTTAATAAATATGAAAAAAAACCTAAGTTCAAATTACTTCCCTTTTCCCCATTGAAAATAAAATAATAATAATAATAATAATAATAACAAAATATACATATTTGGTATCGCCACGTCCAGAAATGCCTGATCTATCAAAATATAAAATCAATTAATCTAGTCAGTACATGGCATAAAGAGAAAAAAAATCCAAAAGCCAAAATTGCTGTTTTGGTCGCCACGACAATGAATTAAAATGTATTAATAGGCAATCAGAACAGCGCATCTACCCAAAAATGGTATAATTAAAAACATCAGCTCAAGACGCACAAAATAAGCCATCACTGAGCCCCAGATCCTGAAAAATGAGAACGCTATGGTTCTAGGAGAATATTATTATTATTATTATTGCTATGACATATTGGGGTAGGATCTTAGAGATGGGAATAACCCTTTAAAGATTTTACTGGCAACAATGCAGTGGCAACTTCAATGATACTATGGAGCATTGTCCTGCATAAAAATCATGGTTTTCTTGAAAGACGTAGACTTTTTCCCTACCACTGCTTGGAGAAAGTGTCTTCTAAGAACTGGCAGTAGGTTTAGGAGTTGAAGGTCCAAGTAGCTCAGCTGTAATAATACCAGCCAATAGTAGTACCCCATCTCCCCAGTTAAGTGGAGATCCATGCCCATTACTGATCCAGCCACAAGTTAATCCATCCGTCCATCAAGAGTCACTTTCATCTTATCAATCCATAAAACCTTTGAAAAACTTGTGTTCAGATATTTCTTGGCTCAGTCTTGATGTTTCCCTTTTTGTGTTTTGCCTAGTGGTGGTTGGTTCAGCCCTCCTCACCTCGGCTGTGTCTCTGAGCACTGAACAACTTGTACTTCTTGGCTTTCCAGGGAGGTTGCAGTTCTGGAATCTGCCAGCACTGGAGGATAATGGGTTCCTGGTCACTTTACATTTGATTCTTCTGAAGTCTTTGCAGTTAATGTGCGTCTTTTTTCTCACATTTTCTGTGACATTGTTGACTGTAATGCCAGCACTGGTGTCCCTGCAACATAGACGCTGGTGCACTCACCCTACCGGCTGCTTAGCGTCTGTTACGGACCTTGCTGCTGCTTCTTGCTCCCGGGGTATGTGCACACCACAGAGGTCTCCCAGGAGAGCATTTAGGATGCATGCGTGAGCACTTCCCGCATCTTAAAGGGAAAGTGTGTGCACGTTGTAAGTGTCCCCAGCCAATGGCTGAAGGACACTAGGCAACTAAGGGCCGCTTTACACGCTACGACATCACTAGCAATTGCTAGCGATGTCGAGCGTGATAGCACCCGCCCCCGTCATAACGATATGTAGCGATCGCTGCCGTAGCGAACATTATCGCTACGGTAGCGTCACACGCACATACCTGCTCTGCAACGTCGCTGTGACTGCCAAACAATCCCTCCCACAAGGGGGAGGTGCGTTTGGCGTCACCGCGACATCACTAAGCGGCCGCCCAATCAAGGCAGAAGGGCGGAGATGAGCGGGATGAACATCCCGCCCACCTCCTTCCTTCCTCATTGCTGGCGGGACGCAGGTAAGGAGAGGTTCCTCGTTCCTGCGGTGTCACACGTAGCGATGTGTGGTGCCGCAGAAACGAGGACAACATCGTTACTGCAGCAGCAACTATAATTGAGATTAGGGGGGATGTCACCGATTAGAGATTTTGAACGTTTTTGCAACGATTCAAAGTCGCTAATAGGTGTCACACGCAACGACATCGCTAACATGGCCGGATGTGTGTCACAAAATCCGTGACCCTAATGACATCGCTTTAGCGATGTCGTAGCGTGTAAAGCCACCTTAAGACATCCTCCCCCTATGGTAGGTGCCTGAGCAACGTGTTCATTCAGCTTGTGCATTGTTGCTAGTTGTCAGGTCTCATATCCTGTACCTGCTCATCTGTACCTGTGTTCCAGTACCTGCTGTCCATCTGTACCTGCCTGTCCATCTGTACCAGCCTGCCTGACAGTATCAGCCTATCCTTCTGTACTAGCGTGCCTGCCAATACCAGCCTGTCTGTCATTATCAGCCTGCCTGTCTGTTTGAGCCTACCTGCCTTTTCCAGTCTGCATGCCTAGTCGTCCGTCCTGCACCTTAGTCCGTCTCTGCATCCCTGACCACTGGGGTCAGCTGCCATGGTACCGAGAGATCCCCTGGAGTGGTACCTGGTGGTTACCTCACCTCAATCTTAACCTCACTATCAGAGGCTCTAGTGAAGACAAGGTAGTCGCTTAGTTGTGCCCCTCCAGGGTGAGCTCGATCCCGAGGTGCTATGGGTCCACACCCACCCGTGTGACATTGACTATTTGCAACAAAACGTTTGATAATTCTGTGATCACACACTCATATCTTAGCAATTTTAAGAGTTCTGCATCCTTCTGTAAGACTTTTAGAGGAAAACTGTCAGTAAGATCAACTAATTAAAATTATACTTTGATATCTGTGATCAGAGAAATCCATGTCTTTCTTAATATGTAAATGGGCTGTTAAGATCTATGGGACAGACACAGTTCTCCCTGAGAATCTGCCTCCAGGGCAAATTTTAAATGAAAGGAGGTATAACCAGTGTGAGACATGTAGATCAGGAGAGCAGACTGTCAGTAATTACATGTCTTACACTGGTAACACCCCTTTTCATTTAATACAAGTGCTAGAGGCAGATTCTCAGGGAGTTTTTTCATTGAATACATTTCCTGTAATTTTATCTCATCGACTAGCTGCATAATGGACATTACCAGTGTGAGACATGTAGATCAGCAGAACAGACTGTCAGTCATTACATGTCTCACACTGATAACGCCCCCTTTTATTTAATTCAAGTGCTAAAAGCAGATTCTCAGGGAGTTTTGTCATTTAATACATTTCCTTTAATTTTACCTCATTGACTAGCCATATGATGTTCATTACTAGTTTGAGACATGTAGCTCAGCAGACCAGACTGTCAGTGATTACATGTATCACATTGGTAATGCCCCCTTTCATTTAATTCAAGTGCTAGAGGCAGATTCCCAGGGAATTTTGTCATTTAATACATTACCTTTAATTTTACCTCATTGTCTAGCTACATGATGGACATTATCAGTGTGAGACATATGAATCAGCAGAGCAGACTGTCAGTCTTTACATGTCTCACACTGTTAACGCCTCCTTTTATTTAATACCAGTGCTAGAGGTAAATTCTCAAGGAGATTTTGTCATTTAATACATTCCCTTTAATTCTACCTCATCTTTTAGCTACATGATTTTTCATGATATCAAATATATTTACCAGACTGACACTACAGCTGCTGCATTCATTATTAACCCAATTTTTTCTTTTTAATGAAATGTTCCGTAATATCGCATGAGAAAAGTCTACATAATCGCCAATTATATCTGCTTGAAAAATCTTAGTGTCAGAGGATCAGATCTTCCCATGACAATGATATGGAATTATCTGACTCCGTTTAACCTTTGTGCGATTCAGCCTTGGTTTCCATCCTTGTTATTACGACATTTTGCACTATAAACGAGTCTGCATGCTAAATTCCAATGTCGGCAATCCCCGCGGCTTTATAGCTGAATTAACCTAATGTTTCCATACACAAAGTAACAACCGTCCCCAAACATCACCTTGATTAAATAGTGGTCGTCTAGATTAGATCATCACGGACTGTCGATATGAGGCCGCCCCATTCGGTCGGGGGTGGTGGTGGGGGGTGGTGGTAGTATTATATAAATAGGAGTAATACTCCTCCGAGGTATTATTTATGATTGACATCCCAACGTAATGAGCTCTTGGAAGTGTGTTGCATCGGTGAAAAGGGAATTACGCCATTATAGCGGTCACCATGGAAACAATACTTTAACAATGTAATGAAATGAACTGATACCCCCAGGCTTACATTTTAGATGCCTTTTGATGAGCATTGACATTACCCTTTTCTTCTGCCAGTTCTTTAAATTATCCTACGAGAAAATTAAAAAATTTAAAAAAGAAACTTCCAACAGACGCGGAAGTTTTACTAAGTTCTATCAGATGAAACACCGGAGAGAATATCAGATAATTCAAGTATTGTAATGTTGTCCGAAGATAAAAGCATGAGCTTTAAGTCATTGTCTTGTTCCCTTCCTACACAAAAAGGTTTTTTTACTATTCTATTTAATAGAACATGATGTCACATTTTGTATTGCGGAATTTTCTGGTCAAGTGTGAAAAAGTTTTTATGATGAAGTCAATGAATGAAGCATGCTCATAGCTACATCACCTTGAAAAAGTATGCACACCCCATGAAGTTTTCTGTATTTTTTCACATTACTCCCACAAATTTAAAGGGAACCTGTCAGGTGTGATATTCTCCCAGAACCAGGAGCAGTTCTGGGTGTATATTGCTAATCCCTGCCTAACCGTCCCTGTATTTGGTAGCATAGATAAAGGGATCTTTGGAAAAAGGATTTCTAAAGATCCCTTATGATATGCTAATGAGCGCAGGGACTAGTCGTGAGGGCGTTACTTCCCCAGAGTAGTCCGCCCTCTTAGCATGTTAGTACACCCACAGGGGCGTGCTAACATGCTATTCAAAGCAGCGTCACCAGCGGTGATGTGTGTACCTGTGTCTGCTGTGAATGCTGAGCTGAATGTCCTGCACTTCCGGTCATGCGAACTAGACCTGTCTGAAGCCGGGACGTGTACACCCGGCTTCATACTACGCATGACCGGAAGTGTGAGGCATTCAGCTTCAGAGTTCTCCGCGGACACAGGTAACACTGCATTGAATAGCATGTTAGCATGCCCCTGCTAACTAGCATGCTAAGAGGGTGGCTAGTCGGGGAAGTAACGCCCTCACGACTAATCGCTGGTCTCATTAGCATATGGTAAAGAACCTTTAAGGCCCCGTCACACACAGAGATAAATCTTTGGCAGATCTGTGGTTGCAGTGAAATCATGGACATATTGTTCCATTTGTACACAGCCACAAACCTGGCACTGATTGTCCACAATTTCACTGCAACCACAGATCTGCCGCAGATTTATCTCTGTGTGTGACAGGGCCTTTAGAAACAGTTTTTCTAAAGATCTCTTTATCTATGCTACTAGATACAGAGACGGTTAGGCAGAGATTAGAAATATGCACCCAGAACTGCTCATGGTCCTGGGTACATATTGCACCTGCCAGGTTCCCGTTAAATGTATTTTATTGGACTTTATGTGATATACCAATGCAATGTAGCAGGTATTTATGAAGCATAAGGGAAATGATACATGTTTTTTTAATTATTTTAAAAATGTAAATCTAAAAATTGTGACATTCATTTGTATTCAGCAGGTATCTGAAAGTGTTCTCTAATTTTGATCCGTGTTCTTTTTCATTTATCTCATTTCCATTTTTATTATTTGCTTTAGAATAAATTCAATTTATGAAAAGACCTTAAAATACTGAGAGTTTACTCATGTTAGGATATAATCACATAGGACGACACAATGACCGCAACATTTAGGAATTGTGTGTTGTTCTTTAATTTTGATCTCCAGTGTATAGAAGATTATCTCAGCACTAAGAACATTTTCTTTAAACACATCCAATTGTGTAAGTTATTATTATTCCACAATCGATTGATGAAAATGAACTTTGCTTGTGAGAAAACCCCTTTGAGGGATTTTGCACAGTGATTCCTATACTTAAGTTGTTTACATGTTCCAGAACTACCAATGTAAAATGAAAGCTTTGGTAAATGAGCAGGGGCAACTGTTGTATGTCCACCACTCTGTATAGGAAGGCTGGGCAAAGTAAACATGAGTTTAATTTGGAGGATTAAATTGGATCACACTTAGGCTACTTTCACACATCCGGCTTGAGCCCTGCGGCTCAATCCGGCTGTGCAAGCTATGCAACGGATGCGGTGAAAACACCGCATCCTTTGCATAAGTTTTTCCCATGCGGCCCGCCCGGTTTTTGCCGCTTGCGGCATGCTACTGAGCATGCGCAGTGGCAAAAACCGCATGCGGCGGCCGAATGCGGTATTTGCCGCATCGCGCCGCATCCGGCCGCCATAGGCTTGCATTGAGAGATGCGCCGCATCGGCCGAATGTGGCGCAATGCGGTTTTTTTTTGCCGCACGAAAAAACGTGCCAGGCAACGTTCCATCCGGCCGCCGCATCGGCTAAATCTGCCGCATGCGGCAAAAACCGGATGGAACGCAAGGCCATGCGGCACAATGCGGCACTAATTAAAGTCTATGCAGGAAAATCGCAACCGGCAGCAAAAAAAACCGGTTGCGATTTTCCTGCAAAGTGCCGGATTGTGCCGCAGAAGAAAAACCGGAGGTGTGAAAGTACCCTTAATCAGCATCTCCCATACATGAGGTGATGTAGCTGTATAACCCTGTTCCAGTAGATTAAAGGCTTTAAAAATCATCATGCAGGGCTTCCAGAATAACATACATTACAGTCTGTTCACAGATTATTTTCTTTCCTGACACAGAGTCTTTCTCCTTACACAGGGGATGTACACAGAGCAGAACACTGTACTTTATGCAGGGGACTTAAGGGGGGTGGGTAAATCCAGTGGTCACTTCTCTCTTATACTTCTGCTGCACAATAGTTTGCTTTTGAACTATCCTGAACTGTTCTCCACTCCTGGCAGTCTCTGTCCTGAACTGGCAGATCTCTATCTTAACTTTTCTCAGGGTACACATACTACACTTTTCTCAGCACTGCTCCTTCCTTGCAGAGAGAAACAGACACTTCTTTCCTTTCTAGAGACAGATACACACTCCCTGCTTCCCAATATCCCCTGGGTCACTGCTAGACTCTTCCTGTCTCCTGCTAAAGTTTTAACTGTTCAGTTGCTGGGTGATTTTAGATCATCTGTGCAGTTCCTACATGTCACACAACCCTATGGAAAAACAATTCTGGTCTTTCCATATAAGTTCCCACACCAAAGATACACTAGTGCCAAGTCATGTATTTATGTTTCCTACCACATGGCTGATGTTAATTTAAAGGATAGAGGTAAAAAACAGTCCAACTTTGATTTCTTGCTTGTAAATATCACGTTTATCCCCATTTTGGTCTCTTTGGTCTATATTGGGACTACATCCTCACATCGTGATGGTGAAGGATAAATAAACCATTGTGGAGGCAAAAGACTTGTTGAGTGAGCCCAGAGGGATATCCATAGGTCCATACTGGTACTTTCTAATTTATTAATCGGTATGGCCGTAGACTTCGTGACAATGTTTCCTTGTAAACAACTATGGGTTCAAAAAATTTTCTACCTGATTTGAATTTTCTCTAAGAGTAAATTAATTTTATTCAATAGAATATTTGTACTTGACAAAGCGTTCCTTTCCATTGAATTAATTACCTCAAATATGTAAAACAATGCGGTTTTGCCTGAGTGACTCTTATTCTTTCTATCTGTAATTACGATTTCCAAATTGAAAAAAAAAAAAGAAAGAAACTCAGATCTTAAAACCAGTGATTGCAACGAGAGTTCTGACTACAAACTTAGTTTTGTAATTAGAAATGCACTGAAAACTTTTCCATTAAATGAAGAGATTGATCTTTTATTTGACATTCGAGTCAGGTCTGTTTGCTTTCGCACTGTTTTCTTTATATAGCCAGCGCCATGCCATGCAATATACGCGCCTAAACATTGTAATTGCAAGACCAAGATGTAAAAGGAATGGAATTATGGAAATCGCAGGCTCTATAGACATATTAATCAAATGCAAATGAGGAAAAAATGGAAACAAATTTTTCAAAAGAATTAGATTGTTTTTCAACATTAAGTTTGAGCACCACGAGTAGAAATTCCTTGTTATCAATGGTTGTTAGAGGAATGTTCTGACATGCTAAATGCATTTGCGTAAATCATCAAGATCCGCTGCTGGCAGCCCCCCATGGAATTGCTAACAAATAACATCCAACATGTGCTCAATGGAAGACGAGTCCAAAAATGCTGCAGGACATGGTAGCTTGTTTAGACTGCGCAGACTGCTCACAGTAGCACAAGCACCTTGCGTCCTGGTGTTATCTTGTTAAAAGAAGGCTTCTTGGACACTTTGAAGAATTGGACGTATGACTGATTCTACAATTGATTGGTTCTAGACAGCAAGTGACATTGGATGTCTCATACCAAGCCTAAGGTATCAAACAGTATCTTCACCATTCATCCATTCCTAAGGTGGTTGGTTGACATTGAGCTATGAGCCAGACATCCAGCTATACGTGTTTATTGACCTCACACTACTGCACTCAAAGTAGTACAGAGATCAGGTAGCAATATAAGCTGAAATAAAGGGCTACTCTTTTCAACAATAAGTCCCACTTTTGTCTTGGATGCAAAGGTAGACGTAGATTGGTCTGAAGACCTCATGGGCAACGCCAAAAAGAAATCTTCACATCAAATGTCACACAGATCCTACTCCCCTGATTATGGTGTGGGGTGGCATAACATACAGTAGCTGGACCCCTCAAGTCTTCATTCCAGGTACAATAAAGGCTTGACTACATTGATTTTAGCGTGGAACCATCAATATGGCCATTTCTCTCTCTCCCTCTCACTATTTTCTTCTGTCTCTCACTCTCACGCTCTCTCTCTTCCCTTCTCTTGCCCTCTCACTCTCTCCTTGTCTATTTCACCCTCTCCCCTTCTCACGCTCTCTCTCTTTCTTCCTCTCTGGCTTTTTTTTCTCTTTTTTCTTATCTCCATCTTCCTCCCTCTCCCCCTCTCTCTCCTTCTCGCTCTCTTTCTCTCTCTTTCTCCCTTTTCCACTCTCTTTTCTTCTCCCCTTCACTCTCTATCTCTCCTCTCTTTCTTTCTTTCTCTACCCATTCTCTCCTTCTCCCCTTCTCTCGCTTTTTCCCTTTCCCACTCTCTCTCTTCTCTCTTTCTCTCTTCATCTCTCCTTCTCTCCCCCCCACTCTCTCCTTCTCGCTCTCTCTCCCTTTCCCACTCTCTCTCCTTCTCCCATTCTCTCTCTTTCTCCCTTTCCCGCTCTCTCTCCTTCTCTCTCTCTCGCTTTCCCACTCTTTCTCCTTCTACTCTTCTCTCTCTCTCCCTCTTGCTCCTTCTCTCTTTCTCCCTTTCCAACTCTCTCCTCCCATTCTTTCTCTCTCTGTACTCTCTCTTTCTTCCTCTCTTTCTCCCTCTCCCCCTTTCTCTCTCCTCTCTCTCTCCTCTCTCCCTTTCTCTTTCTTTCCTTTCTCTCTCCTTCTCCCTCGCTCTCTCACCTTCTCTCTTTCTCCCTTTCTCACACTATGTTCTTGTCCCCTTCTCTCTATCTCCTTCATGCTCTCTTTTTTTTTCATCTGCCCTTTTTTTTCTCTCCCTCTCTACTTTCCAGTATTGAGATTTGCCCAAATTTATTCACAGCAAATCACGTTTGTGGCGTATTAGAATATGAAAACATCCGCTCGCCTCTAGTCTTGATCTCTTTTCCAAGACATCTCATTACAGACTTTCTCTTTTCCGATGTTGCCATTTGCTGAGTTTCTACAACTATATTTACGAGTTTCCTAAAATCTCCTAACTCCAGGAACTTTGCAGTCAATTCCATAAAATGGGCAGACAGCAAATGTCTGGAGTTTAGTCGTAGTGAAAAATAAATTGTGTTCCCCGCCAGCCAATCCCGCATCACACAGAATAAAACTATGACCTCTTTTTTTTGTACGGGTCACCCAAAATAGATATTGTGTCATGAATTGCTTGTTAAACAGGCTTACATTCCGGTTTCCATAGCAACGTAACTAACTCATTTCTATAAAGAAAATCCCAAAAGGTCTGCAAGAAACACACGGCTTACCTCAAACTGTCAAATCTGTATTTCTGCCGACAGAGTGAACTACCCTTGATACCCAGACGTGTCTTGTTATGAGTGGCAAGTCGTACCGGGGATCTAAATGAGATCTTGTTTCGGAGACTGTTTTACTCTATTGTCCATTGCTGTTCACAATTTGCCCACGTTGTGGAAACAGCGAACATGACATTGTTAACATCTTCCAAGCAGATTCAATTAAAGACAATATTATATTATCAAGAAAAGAAGCAAAATATGAATTAATTGGGAGCATCGAAGGAAAAAAGGTACAAAAGAGATGATACATCGCTCGAAAGGAATGTATATACTGTGCGATTAAACATGGTAGGCGGATTAGCAAAGAAGGTATTTATAAATCTACAAATATATAAATATACTACAAAATTGTATCCCTAAACTAAAAATGATACAAAAAGAAAATTGCAGAAGAAACCCTAGAACTGGATCATTTCTATGCAGGAAATAGAGGGTGGCTAAGTTGGAAGCTGCTAAAAGATCTGAACGTAACGAGGAGTATTGACATTTGGACTCGCCGGTGAACAAATCAATGATGAATTTAGTAAGGTCAGTTCCACAAGAAGCAGATTGCAAAGTGTAAGAAAGTTTGTGTACGTGTGAGAAGACAAGAAAGCTGGTCACAAAGTTTTATACTGATCGATAAGCCAGTTGCAATCTACGATTATTGTGTTATTCGTATAAATATATCATAACTCATTTAAAGAAGCGCTCCCGTTAGGCTATGTTCACACGCAGAGTTTTCTTGCTAAGATTTTTCTAAAAATACTGAATTCAAAATGCCTGTTTTGTATCTTTTTTTTTGTTTGTCTACGGTATTAAAGTATTTTTTTCACCAAAAATACAATTGAATTTTTACAGTGTTATTTGGTTTTTTTTTACGTTCTCATTGCTTTCTCTGGATGAAAAGCAATGCAAAATGCTGAAAGAATTGAAGCTTTCAAAATTCTTTCAAAAACACCGCAGTTCTCAAATTCAGTCGGAATGAGATTTCTGAAAACTCATAGCTTTTACTGGTACTGTAAAAAGTAGATTTTAATTTGCATAACATTTACATAAAAAATGCTTCAAAAGCATTGCATGTAAACCTTGGTGTAGTATAGTCAATATGTTCATATACTCACTGATTATATTGCAAAGAGATGATGAAAGGGTTATGCTGCTCTGTTGTGAAAGGAAAAGGCAAACAAATAGTAACTCGATGGGGCTTTTATTGTGTAACATAGGGTACTTAGTAACACTGTTTTTGATCAAAAGAAGTGAAAAATGCATTCTACTGCAACAAGGTTGCAGGAAAAACAAAGAAATGAGCTGGAACATAACTTGGTATAGAGGCGGCACATAAGAGCATGTTCTCACTGTGGTCATTTAAAGAAGCATTCCCATCAAAGTTTTTATCCTCTTAAAATATTGCAATCTTCATATTATATAGTACTGTGTACTTACGATTGCTTATTTTGACTTTCTACCCAGTTAATTCTTCTTTTTTCTCTGCTCTGTGTAAAAACAAGAAGTCACCTGTCCCTACAGGAATCATCCCCCCTGTCTCCACTATCCACTCTCAGCTGTAAACCAGTTTGATGCTGCTATCAATCTCTTACAGCAGCATTTAATACACTCAGCTCTGGGACGAAGGGGAGGAAAAAAAGAAAACCAGAAAATCACCCAGGGTGAAGGGGTTAAAGTTGTTGCACAAAAGATGGAACTGTTGGTAGACTTTTTTTATTTTTCGTTATAGAATAAATATCTGTCAAAACTTGCAGGGAGTTGGATTTTTCCAATTACATGAAGACCACTAGTATATGAGTTTGGTCTTAAGCTTAAAGGGGTTCTTTGGGACTGCAAAGTGAATGGCTTATTTTCCGGCTAGGCCATTAGAGAGGTTGTCTACTACTTAGAAATATATGACATATCCTCAGGAAAGGTCATCTGTATTAGATCAGTGGTGGTCCAACACCTCTATCCCCAAGATCATGATCTACCTGAGCCCCAGCAGTCACCGGTTGTATGCAATGTCCAGAGCCTGAACAGCGTAACTCAATACACTGTGTACTGCCCGTTCTTGGATTTTGAAGTTCAAATACTATTCAAGTTAAAGGAAACCTGTCACTCGATTTATGCTGCCCAGAACACTGGCATTGCAGAGAAAATATAGTTAAAAGATGTGGCGAAGGGACCGCAGCCAGAGACCAGGCTATTCCAGCAACATCTCCAGCCGATGTTTCCCAGAGCCGCTCCTCTTGCTGTGGGAGAGACCTGTAAATCAATTAGGGCAGTGTGGGGAGAAGCCAGCCAGTGGATGCACTAGACTAGTCTTGTCTATGGCTATGGTCCCTGCAGGGAGCTTTAACCTATGTTTTCTCCTAATTGCTGGACTGTTTCAGAGAAAAACATACTTGGCCACAGTCATGCAGCCAAACTTTGAGACTTTGATTCATGCTACCCATTGTTTGGGCAGGTTCTCTATAATAGGAACTGAATTGCAGAACTCAAGGATGGCCACTACACTGGACACTCAGTGCACTGTTTACAACTGACTGCCACCGACACTTGGTGATGGCTGTACCTAGTATAAAGATCAAAACAATGAACTCGAAAGAGACTGAGCTGTATAGACAGGCAAAACCACTACCAAAATTATGTGAAAAGAGTTTTGTCCAGCGCTCCGGAGTGAAAAAATCCAATCAATTAAGATTTCCAATTTTATTTTCTCTTTGTGCGCAAGTAAAAAGATTTACATCATGGGTCAGACAATCTCCATACAGAGGAGAAAAAGGGGTTGACAATGACAACGCGTTTCGGCTACTTTGTGTAGCCTTTGTCAAAGCCAAGTTTTTACACAGCATAGCCCGTACAACCTAATATCATTCTCCTCTACTATTATACATCTGGAAGATTTTCTCATCCAGTCTTCACACAACACCACTAGGTGAGCTCATACTCCCGACTTTCACTATCCTTATCATACGATCCTGCTCTTTGTGTGTGAGCTTTTGTCCCTCCTAACAGTTCTTTAAGGTCTAAACCCCCCACATATCTAATGTTGAAGCCCTATCTTGGTTTTCCCAGACTTCATAGATACTCCCGATTCTTAGGGCAAGGGATAACTTGCTGATCATTGGGGATCTGACAGCCAGGTCCTCAGTGATCCCAAGGATGAGGCTATGGATCATGACTACTGGGCTTCACAAAGTTCCATATTGAAAAGAAAGTAAGGGTTAAAGCTCGACCTCCACTCCATTTATTATCTATGGGACTGCTGGAAAAAGTGGAATACAAAGCTTCACTGTTACCATCAGTTCCATAGACAACGAATGAAGCAGAATATGGAAACTTCAACTGCATTCTAGTTGAGGTTCTGCTGAGCTTGGTTCTCAGATCCAAAACCCATTCTCTGGATAGGTGTGGTCCATTGTAATTAGTAAATTATCTTTTAGCTTGAATCTTGAGACTACTCCTTTTAGAACAAGTCATCAAGACTACAACTTAAGATGTGAATCAATTTAATTAAGTAACCATAAGCAACATTCACTTGATCAAACACAATGCTAGAAGACATTTTCCCTCCGGCTACTGTCAAATTGCACAAGTATATAAATGGAGCGGAGGCATTGGCTGGGAAATAATTTCAATAGTTCTTCATCACTTAGTACGCTAAATGATTTGTCCCACAGTTCCAGGCACACAACAGAATTTCAAGGTTGCTGGGATGTTAGGTTTATCATCCGGATTTGCACCGGTAAATTAAACGCCGATACATTGTTTTTGAAAAGCTCAATTAATATGGAAAGCAACAAGCGCTCTGGCTGCATGAAACAATTTCAACTTTGCAAAGCATTGACAAGCTTCAACTGAAAAATTTCAGACCATTTTAATTCTCCATCTTCAAAAAACTGTTTTGATATCTGAGAATTAACATGTAGTGCCAGGTAGAAGCCTCAGGTCTGACCCACCATCAAATGGAGAACAGGCCAAAGAGCCGAATGAATGTACAATTGTCGACAGGTGCGGCCGGGTTGAAATAATTACATTAGGAGAGAAACTCGGATTCGTATATTTCAGGAAGGTGCTGTCAGCAATTCAAATCAAGCTCACAATGCCTTATGGCATCCAGCTATTTTGTCTCCCATGTGGCTTTATGTAGCGCTGCGTCCTTGTACTCCTTGCTCTCCCCTCCTGCAGGGACGAGCTGTCACTCACCACTGCGGCCAGCTCTCTGTGTGCTGCCCGGTGTCTCTGCACTCCTCCACGTGGGTAACTCCTCTTTCCTCCACCTGGAGTTTGCGCATGTCACAGGACCTTCGGGAGTGCTCCCATGGAGTGCGCGTGCACTGCTGCCCCTCTCTTAAAGTGCCGGTGCGCCTTATCGCTGAGAGGCACTGAGTATATAAGGCACACTTCCACTAGGGGAGGTGTCTATTCAACACCATCAGTTTCCTAGTCAGTCGAGTTCTGTCTAGCTACTTGTCATGTCACCCTGTCCGTCCCATCCTGTATGTACCTGCCTGTCCTGTTCCTGCCTGTACCTGGTCCCAGCCCATTCTGCAAATTGGCACCTTGTTCCAATCCTGTCCCTGCCTGTACCTGGTCCAAGCCAGTCCTGCCTATTGGCACCTGGTCTCAGTTTGTCCTGCCTGTTGGCACCTGGTTCCAGTCCCGTCCTGCCTGTACCTGTTACCAGTCCATCCTGCCTTGCTTGTACTATTGACTGTATCCGTCCTGGCCATGTCATCCACCTTGCTAGTGACTCTGCATGTCTGTCCTGCCCTGTTGGTGCTAGTGACTCTGCCTGTCCATCCAGCCCTGTTGGTGCTAGAGACTTTGCCTGTCCTGTCTGCCTCAGCTACCCTGGTGGTCTCTGTGTGCACCTGAGGCTCTGTCCTGCCTTCTCCTGCCCTGTGGGTCAGTTGCAACAGTCCTGGACTTTACCACATGAAAGGGTAGGCCCGGGGTCTCCCTGTAGTACAGTGGGTCCACTTCAGCTCGCCGCAGCACCCTCTCTGGCAGCGAATGCTATACTTTATCCATGTACAAATTGATGAATTCTCATCCCGATTTTATCTCCCCATTACCGTACTTTAAATGGCTGACCTTCTGGGTTCACTGCTTGGAATTATTATAGAATCAGAGCAAAAAAAAAATCAAAAATAATTCATAACAAATATTGGAGAAGCCTAGAACGTCTGTATCGGATGCATTCCGCACGGATCAACGGTGACATTTCATAACGCAACTGTACAGTAAACGCTAAGAGTTTGATAACTGTTGAGTTATTACATGCTGGGAGTAGATTCATTCCCAATCTACTCTGGAATTTAATAATAATAGAAACAGAAAAATTGATTGGTTTTATATCTTCAGATTACATACTGGAGTTTATTCCCTAAAATTGATTTATTCAGAAAAATTGGAGCACAGCAATACAATCATTGTGTTGCCTAAATGCCAGATCCTGTAAACGGTAATAACTACTACTATTTCAGTGCAATGTTCTGACATGTTTTCCTAATCCAAAGCTACTGAATTGGGACCTATACTTTCAACAAACATTAAATCAAAAGGACAAGAGCAACTTTGTCATGTATCTTATTATAGAAATATGTTTTTTTCCTTCTCCCTCTGCCTCCTGGACTCAAAATCCAATGTCAAATAAGCAGCTCAGTTCTGCTCTACCAGCTGAATAAGTTGGGTGTAAGGTTACATAGACGATTACACTCTATGGAGAGGAGAGAGGGAGAAGCAGAAGAAAAAAAGCAGTGGTACACACAAAAAAAATCGTGTTGTACTTTTTATCAAGTCATATACTCATCACAGTGGTGGATTCACATCTACATGGCTCAGTATTGTTGTACATTGTCCTCCTTAGTATTAATAGTTCCGTGTTTGTGTGTGCTGAGGAATAAAGAGCAGGAATCCCTCACTCTTTGCTGTTCTGTATATAGGAAACATCATAAAGATAGAACTTGCTCAAAGGAAAACTGCTTAAATATGCAGGATAAGACATATAATGTCCAGAAATAGTGTTATTCCTCATACAAGACTGCATTATACATCACATATGAGATGCTGAGACAGCTGCATACATTACACAGGAGCTGCTGAGACTACTGTATACATCACATAGGAGACATGATGACTGCCACATACATTACATAGGAGACACTGAGACTGCTGCATACATTACATAGGAGACATTGAGATTTTTGTATACATCACATAGAAGACAGTGAGACTGCTGTATACATCACATAGGAGACACTATGACTGCTGCATAAATCATATGGGATACAGTGTGACTGCTGTATATTTATGCCATAGCAGACACTGTGACAGCTGTATACATCATATAGAATACACTGAGACTGCTACATACAGTACATAAAGAAAGCAAAGTCCACAGCACCCTCGTCAAAAAATAGACACCATGTGTAATCAACACACAATCAGCGATTTAGGGACACACGTCCAAAATCAAGGGATTACTTTTATGACATACCATTTAAAAAAAGGATGACAGCATTCCACTGAGTGAACTCCAGTACATATTTATTCCATTGGTTGAAAATCCAGCAACGTTTCGACCGGTTTTGTCTTTTTTCATATGCTATATACAGTACGTCATATAGGATACAATGAGACTGCTATATACAGTGTGATGGTGGCATATTGTGGATAGTGTACCATTTTGTGTGGGTTAATGTTTGGGCGTGGTTCACTGTCCATTCTATGTTCCTTCTGTGTACATTTCTATTGTTTGTAAGTAATCACCCCCTATAGTGCAAGGTTATAGTCTCTTGAGGTGCTTCTGTTCCTGGGTGTAGGGGGAGGTGGGCCTAGAGTCCAGCTAACTGTAAACCCTTTGCTTACCTGGGAGATTGAGGCAGTCTGTTGGGAACTTGAAGGGAGAAGGATTGATCCTCTGGGAGAAGATGGGACTTCTCAGACCTGGACATTTATCGGTTACCGGACTGTATTTGTGTTACTGGACTAATTTTACCCTCTGTTTTGTGGATTATGTTATGGACCATTTGCTTTGCTTGGAATAAATGCTCTGTTGATCGTGTGATATGGGAGAAGGACCCCGTGACAACTGGTGACAGCAGTGGGACCATGACTGTGTCTGGTTTTACATGGCAGCATCAACGACTAATGCAAGGAACCCTGTCTAAATGCCTCTTATACATTATCTCTAATCTACCAGCTAACCCTACACTAATTGCAGCTAAGAGCTGTAATGCAATGAACCCTGCCTAAATACCTCCAATATACTATCCCTACTCCAGCAGCTAACCCTACACTAATTGCAGAATATGAGCAGTATTATTAGAGAATAGAAAGTAATTAAATTAGCCCTGACAAGGACTGTTGATTGTGTGTGGCAGCACCAAAGACTGTAATGCAATTAACCCTGCTTAAATGCCTCTAATACACTATCTCTAATTTACCAGCTAACCCTACACTAATTGCAGCTAAGAGTGGTATTATTAGAGAATCAAATCTATTTAAAATAGCCCTGAAAAGGACAGTTGGTTATACGAGGCAGCACCAAAGACTGTAATGCAATGGACCTTGCCTAAATGCCTCCAATACACTAACTCTACTCCAGCACCTACACTAATTACAGTTAATAGCAGTATTATAATACAAAAGAATCTATTTGAATTAACCCTGAAAAGGACTGTTGGCTTAACTGTCCCTACACTATTTCTGAGTACAGGGTGCAAAGCCTGGCATCACTAGGTCTTATATAGACCCGATGATACTTTGTGGCCAGCCAATCGCAGTTATGCCAGTAGCCAACATGGCTATGGCATTGCCATGATTGGCAGGCAACAACCACATGTTTAGTGGCTACAAAAAGCTGCAAAACATGTGGAGCGGGGAATCGAGCATGGTGCTCGAGTAGCAGAATACTCAATGGAGTATTAACACTAGAACTACTGGACTCGTGACACCTATATAGAAATACATGGTGCAAAGTAGTCAAAATGACTACCTCAGTAGTTCTAGTGTTAAGCATCTCAAGCACCCCAATTCTTGATTGAGTACTGAGCAGTAACGAGTTGCATAGTTACATAGTTACATAGGTTGAAAAAAAGACCTAGGTCCATGGAGCAGATGGAAGATGTAGAGATTGGATGGAAACCATAGGAGGAGAGCAGTAGTCCACTAGATAGCTGAAGACTCAGCTGATGGATTCTGATCAAGCAGAGCCAAGATAACAACACAATATACAAAGTGCAAGACAAGAGTATGTCTCAAAGTTATATGCAGATGTGGTCATCGATATAGCAAAGCCCAAACATGTAGTAGAGCTGGTAATGTAACATAGTTTAGTGATGTAGCAGAGTAGTGTTTGTCATTGGATGGAAGTATGACTAGCCAAATAGCAGACTAGAATGGTGATAAATTCCAGAGTATTACTGGTCAGCATTATAGCAGAGCCCGGTGAAGTTACCTAGCTGTAAATGTCTATGTAGTGTCCATACAGCATTGATAACAGTATAGCAGAGTTCAGCAATATAGTATGTCAAGAGGCTTAACTAGCAGATGAGATACTTTGGCATTGCTGTCAACTACTTGAATACTCAGGCAGCATGCAAACGGAGAAGTCGGCACAGGAGCCAAGATAGGTAACACCAGTCTTTTAGCCATTAAAATTTGTTCATTGTCAAATCTCTCGAATCTTTACATTTGCCCATTTTCCTGCTTCCAACACATCAAGAATTAACTATTCGCTTGCTGCCTAATATATCTCACCCCTTAACAGGTGCCATTGTAACAAGATAATCAATGGTATTCAATTCATCATATTCTGGCTCTGCAGCATATGTGTTTACTAGCTGGGACAGGAGATTTTCAGTAAGCAGTCACCAATTTTCCAAGTAGATATATTTCTAAAGGTGCTATTGACATGAATTTCTCACCAGATGTTGGTAACAACCCATCCAATCCACACAGGCAAATAAATTAAAACATAGATGTCCTTATACTAAGTAATCTTTAAGAATGAAAAATGACACAGGGAAAAAGTACTGAACATGCTTACTGAAATTCTTTTCATACTTTGCATACAAAATCTCTTGCTGGTGATGCCAGCTTCAAGATGCCTCTTGTATGGAGAAACTAGTCACATGCAATACTCAGCTGTGATTTTGGCCCATTCTTCCACACAAACACTTTTCAAATTCTGAAGTTTCTGTGGGCTCCTTCTATGAACTCTGAGCTTTAGTTCCTACCATAAACTTTCTATTAGATTCAGCTTCGGTGATCGACTCGGCCATTCTAGCAGCTTTATTTTATTTCTCTGAAACCAATTGAGAATTTCCTTGGCTGGGTGTTTGGGATCAAATGTCTACCATAGTTTCATCTTCATTCTGGTAGAGTGCTGTAGCCCACCGGAAATATGCCCAGTGGGACAGATAGCCAATCCGGGTGTGCTCCCAACTGTTCATGATTCAGTGGGACAGTTCCAGATTTGAGGAGTAGCCCAAAGAGGTTGGGGGCATGTCCCAACTTCACTGTATTTGGATCTTCCGGACACATATACTGTTGAACATGATCCGATTGGATCCCTGCTTAATCATTCCTTCTGGGTATAGCCTGATGGACTGGCAAAGATCTTCAGGTCACATGACGGTGTCAGTTTACATGCCTGGGCAGCAATGGAGCAAAGATTTGAAAGACCAAATAGCCAACTGGGATGCTTGTGTGCGGCCACTGTGGTGAATTCATATTGTGGGGGCATTATGCTGAGTGGGGCTGACTATGGGGCATTATACTTAGTTGGGACTGTAGGGATTTCATATTAAGAGGGCATTATACTATATGTGAAAGCTGAGGCTGTGGGGGATCATACTGTGTGTGGATTGGGAGCTGTGGGGACATTCCACTGTCTTTGGAGGGGTCATCTCACTGTGTATGGGATATTGGGGATGCATCACATCATGTGTGGGGGGAGCAATGTGTGTGGTAGTCTGTGAGGACATTATACTGTGTGGGGGACTGTGACAGCATCATACAATGTGGGGGGCTGTGTGGGTATCAGTGTGTATGGTGGGTTGTGGGGACATCAGATAGTGTTAAAGGGGGGAATTTTACTGTGTATGGGGGGATAAATGGAGAGACACCATACTGTGTTAGGGACCGTGAAGGCATCATACAATATGGGGTAATAGGTGGGCATCAGTGTGTGTGGTCGGTTGTGAGGACATCAAATTGTGTGAGTGGGGGCAAAAATGTTTGATGTAGGCTGTGAGGACATTATACAGTGTTTGGGGGGAGACATTCTACTGTGTATGGGGGTTAAATGGAGCGGCATCATACTGTGTGGAGGACTGTGAAGGTATCATACAATGTGGTGGGTTGTATGGGCATCAGTATGTGTGGTGTTTTGTGGGGACATCATACTGTGTGGGTGGACATTCTACTGTGAATGGGAGGATAAATGCATCGGCCTCATACTGTGTGGAGGACTGTGAAGGTGTGACGCCCTGGCAAAACTAGGTAGTCACAATTAGGCCCCCGCATTACACCGTCCCTCACTGGGAAACACACAGCCAACCAAAAACCCTAGTCACTCCCCTTACGGAAAGATAGACACACCAGTGGGGGTGACCAGGCAGTTGGGATATGCCCACCCAGGGGTCCAGACAGCCCGGGGCGGGAAAACAAGCAGAAAGTGTTTGAAGTTCAGTTTGGAGAGGAGTGTGGGCTGGAGCTAAGTGTAGCTCCAGCAGAGAGGTTCAAGTTGAACGGTACCAGGGTAGGAGCCCTGGTGCCACTGGCTAGGAGGCAGACCGTGATCTTCGTCAGCAGGAGACGGGAAGACGGCTCGGCAGAACCGAGGTGGACCGGGACAGGGTTGTAGCCCGCCGGTACCGACACGGGGAACTGACCCGGAAACCGTAGCACAAGGGGGTTACTCGGACCCTGAAGCCAGAACCCGTAAGCCAGAAACTGCGGGCACGGCTCTTAGGCCACATGCAGCCGGGAGCGGACTCCTGAGTTTCACACTAGGAAAATCCACCTTACACAAACAGTGCAGAGGAAAAGGATAGAGACCACCAGCCGGGTGGTGGGACCCGAATGCAACCGGCCGCGGCACCGGCCACCATCACTGTTACGGTTGCTGTGGCACTGGAGTCTATGTCCAGATTTCTTGCTACTGCACATGTGCGAGCACTGGAGACTATGTCCAGATTTCTTGCTACTGCACATGTGCAAGCGCTGGAGACTAAGTCCTATCTTGGAGCCATTGCACATGTGCGGGTGACATCATCGCTGACACGAGGTCACATGTGTCTGACACCTTCTATGCCGATTGGCTGCTGGTCATGTGCTTGTGACACATGGTCACATGTCTCTGACACCTTCTATGCCGATTGGTCGCTGGTCATGTGCTTGTGACGCTTTGCTCGGTGATAGGCCAGCGTGATGTCAATCCTGTCGTTCTGGCAGCGGATTGGCTCTGGTGTCCTTCATCTTGGATGAGGCACAGAGTCTATATAAGACCCTGACGCACACCGCACGGCGCTCAGTCCTCTTGGTTCATGCATGAGAGTAGACGCTCTGTGCACGTTCCTTTAGGCATCTCTCTGTCTATGCTAGGTGAGCGCTACCGGCAGGGTAGCGTTCTTATACCTTACAGCTTCGGCTGCAGTCCGTATCCTTACCTCTTAGGGGAGTGGAGAGTGGACATAGGCAGGTGCCTGAGGCACATGGTCTGGCTGGGCCTTGTGATTCTACTCGTAGGTGGACGTTGCCGCTAGGGTAACGTTCCTTATACTGCGTCCGGCAGTTGTTCGTATCCTCGCACAATAGGGGAGCGAACAGAGGTAGGAGCTTTGTGCGGCTTATGCTGCTGTCCGTCTCTTTTGCACCACTAGAAGAGCGGACCTAGGCAGGTGCCATATCTAGTGGTTCGTGTCCTCGCACACTAGTGGAGCGAACGCAGGTAGGAGCTTTGTGCGGCTTACGCTGCTGTTCGTCTCTTTTGCACCACTAGAAGAGCGGACCTAGGCAGGTGCCATATCTAGTGGTTCGTGTCCTCGCACACTAGTGGAGCGAACGCAGGTAGGAGCTTTGTGCAGCTTACGCTGCTGTCCGTTTCCTGGCACCACTAGAGGAACGGACCTAGGTAGGTGCCATTTCACACTCACTGCCTTTGTCTCTGTGATTATTAACAGAGACCATTCCACACACCCTCCAAGTAAGGGAGGAATTGCCTTATTTACTAATTATATTCCTCTGTGAGTTTAACAGAGGTATTGCACTCTGCCATAGTCTGCAGCAGAGTCTTTGCACGGTGGACCCTGACTGTCTGTTACTCCTTTAGGTTTCATTATCAGACAGCCCCCCGTAACATTAGGACTGAGCCAAGGGTCTGGCAGTTATGGCAGAATATCAGCAGTTACACCGTTACATACAAGTACTTGAGTCACGGCTCAAGAGTATAGAGGATAAACCTCAGACCATGGTGACATCTGCACATGATCCTCGACTTGCTCTGCCAAACAGATATTCTGGCGATGCCAGATCATGTCGTGGTTTCATTAGTCAGTGTCAGATACACCTAGAGGTCAACTCTTCTCGCTTCTCTACGGAGAGGTCCAGAGTAGGCTTTATCATCTCCTTACTTCAGGACAAAGCCTTAGAATGGGCGACTCCCCTATGGGAGCGCTCTGATGTGGTTACTCTGAGACATCAAGACTTTCTTGATGCTCTTAAGGCGGTATTCATGGGTCCGCAGGTTACCCATGATGCGGCCCTGAGACTGTTAGATCTATCTCAGGGTTCGTTATCCACTAGTTCTTATGCCATTGCTTTTAGAACTCTGGTGGCAGAACTAGATTGGCCAGAGAAGGTGTTGATTCCTATCTTCTGGAGAGGGTTGACAGGCTATATTAAGGATGCTCTTGCTACTCGTGAGGTCCCTGCTCTGCCATAGTCTGCAGCAGAGTCTTTTCACGGTGGACCCTGACTGTCTGTTACTCCTTTAGGTTTCATTATCAGACAGCCCCCCGTAACATTAGGACTGAGCCAAGGGTCTGGCAGTTATGGCAGAATATCAGCAGTTACACCGTTACATACAAGTACTTGAGTCACGGCTCAAGAGTATAGAGGATAAACCTCAGACCATGGTGACATCTGCACATGATCCTCGACTTGCTCTGCCAAACAGATATTCTGGCGATGCCAGATCATGTCGTGGTTTCATTAGTCAGTGTCAGATACACCTAGAGGTCAACTCTTCTCGCTTCTCTACGGAGAGGTCCAGAGTAGGCTTTATCATCTCCTTACTTCAGGACAAAGCCTTAGAATGGGCGACTCCCCTATGGGAGCGCTCTGATGTGGTTACTCTGAGACATCAAGACTTTCTTGATGCTCTTAAGGCGGTATTCATGGGTCCGCAGGTTACCCATGATGCGGCCCTGAGACTGTTAGATCTATCTCAGGGTTCGTTATCCACTAGTTCTTATGCCATTGCTTTTAGAACTCTGGTGGCAGAACTAGATTGGCCAGAGAAGGTGTTGATTCCTATCTTCTGGAGAGGGTTGACAGGCTATATTAAGGATGCTCTTGCTACTCGTGAGGTCCCTGCTTCTCTGGAAGACTTGATCACAGTAGCAACGAGGATCGACGTACGCCATAGGGAACGTAGACTCGAGGTCTCTTCCTCACGCCCTAAGCATCGGGCTATTCCAGTTGTTGAGGGTCCACTACCATCTTCCTCAGCATCTGAAACATCTCCTACTCCTATGGAGTTAGGTCATACTTCCTCCAGACTACGCAAGTCTGGTCCTCCTATATGTTACGTATGTCGTCAGGCTGGGCACTATGCCAACAAGTGACCTAACCGTCAGGGAAACTCCCAGGCCTAGTAACCATTAGAGGGGGGTTACTAGAGATGTCTTCTGCACCCTCTAAGTGTAGTATCCCAGGTCAGCTCTCATTCTCTGAGAATACATGGCCTATTATGGTTTTTGTGGATTCCGGAGCTGACGGGACTTTTGTGTCCTCAGGATTTGTAAAGAGACACAATATTCCCTCTATCATGTTAGAGGCGCCTATTCCTGTCCGTGTTGTTAATGGGACTATGTTGTCTGACTCCATTACATTGAGGACAGTTCCCTTGCGCCTTTCCCTGTCTCAGGGTCACATAGAGGAGATTTCTTTTCTTGTTTTGCCTGAGGGTATAGACGACGTCCTTCTGGGTCTCCCTTGGCTTTGGACTCATGCTCCTCACATTGACTGGGAGTCCGACAGCATTATTAGTTGGGGTTCGAAATGTCAGTCCCGATGTCTTCCCTTACCACCTAAGGTCATTGCGGTTGCATCAACTGATCTCTCTCCCATACCTACACCCTATTTAGATTTCGCTGACGTGTTCTCCAAACAGGGTGCTGAGGTTCTTCCACCCCATAGGCCGTATGACTGTGCCATAGACTTTATCCCAGGTTCGGTTCCACCTAAGGGCAGGGTTTACCCCCTGTCGATACCTGAGTCGGAGGCCATGTCGACCTATATAAGAGAGAGTTTAGAGAAGGGGTTCATTCGTAAGTCTGTCTCTCCCGCGGGAGCTGGGTTTTTCTTTGTTCGGAAGAAAGAGGGTTATTTGCGTCCCTGCATAGATTAAAGGGGTCTCAACGCAATCACAATAAAGAACAAATACCCGTTACCTTTAATTTCGGAGCTCTTTGACAGACTGAGGGGAGCTCAAGTTTTTACGAAGTTGGATCTGCGGGGTGCGTATAACTTGGTACGAATTCGAGAGGGTGACGAATGGAAGACCGCTTTTAACACCCGAGACGGTCACTATGAATACCTCGTCATGCCTTTTGGTTTATGTAATGCACCCACAGTATTTCAGGACTTCGTAAACGATGTGTTCAGGAATTTACTGTTATCCTCTGTAGTGGTGTATCTGGACGACATCCTGATTTTTTCTCCTGAGACTCATCGTCAGGATGTCGTTCGTGTCCTTTCCCGTTTAAGGGAGCACTCATTGTTTGCTAAACTCGAAAAATGTGTATTCGAGCAGTCATCCTTGCTTTTTTTGGGCTACATTATCTCACAAGAGGGTCTGGCTATGGATCCTGCGAAGCTCTCTGCTGTCCTGGAATGGTCTGAACCTCATTCCTTGAAGGCGGTGCAACGCTTCTTAGGATTCATAAATTATTACAGGCAGTTCATACCCCATTTCTTTACTTTGGTGGCCCCTTTGGTGGCCTTGACTAAGAAAGGTGCTAATCCCAAAGTCTGGTCTACTGAGACATCTCAGGCTTTTGAGGCAGTAAAAAGACACTTTTCAACTGCTCCCGTTCTTCAAAGACTCGATGAGAATAAGCCCTTCCTCTTGGAGGTTGATGCCTCTTCAGTGGGTGCTGGTGCGGTCTTGAATCAAAAGAACGGTGCAGGTAGAAAAAGGCCGTGTTTCTTCTTTGCTAAAACCTTTTCACCGGTAGAGAGAAACTATACCATTGGGGATAGGAAACTGCTCACCCTGAGATTAGCCTTGGAGGAGTGGCGTCACTTGCTGGAAGGAGCGAAACATCCTTTCCAGGTCTATACAGACCATAAGAATCTGACGTACTTACAATCCGCTCAGCATCTGAATCCTCGCCAAGCCCGCTGGTCCTTATTTTTCTCCCGCTTTCACTTCTCCATCAACTATCTGTCTGGGAGTAAGAATAACAAGGCAGACGCCCTGTCTCGCTCTATGGTTTCTACCCAGGAAGAGATTGACGAACCTCGTCTTATCCTTCCCTCCAGGGTTTTTCATACGCTCTCCCCTGTGACGTTAGACCAAATCCCACCGGGCAAGACCTTTGTTCCGCCTGCTCGACAGAATGATATACTGTCGTGGGCCCACACCTCAAAGGTGGGTGGGCATTTTGGTATTAGGCGGACACGAGAGTTACTGGAGAGGTGGTATTGGTGGCCACACTTAGCCAGCCACGTCAAGAGATATGTCGGTTCCTGCTACTCGTGTGCTCGCAATCGTCCATTACGGCAGAGACCGGCTGGGCTCTTGCATCCTTTACCAGTGCCAGATAGACCATGGGAGGTGGTAGGCATGGACTTTGTGGGTGATCTTCTGTGTTCACAGGGACATAGATTTGTGTGAGTCATTACGGACCATTTCTCCCAGATGGTTCATCTTGTACCGTTATCGAGAATCCCATCTTCCAGGGTACTAGCCAAACTATTCCTCAAGCATGTCTTTAGGCTTCACGAGATGCCAGATCGTATCATTTGTGATAGAGTCCCGCAATTTGCTTCCCGTTTCTTGCGAGATCTTTGTAGCCTTCTGCAAATTGAGTTGAATCTCTCTTCGGCATACCATCCGGCGACCAATGGTTTGGTTGAGTGTACCAATCAATCCATGATTATATACCTTCGACACTTTGTTGCTGAGAACCACGATAACTGGTCCTCCCTACTACCCTGGGCAGAATTTGCCCTTAACAATTCGCTGGCTGAGGCCACTGGGCAGACACCGTTCGTACTCAATAATGGGCAACACCCTAGGGTACCGGTACTGTTTCCTGCTGCTGCACCTCCTCCTCTTGTGGCCGACTGGGCAACTAATGCCAGAGAGGTTTGGGATCGGACTCAAGAGTCGATCCAAGCAGCTAAGGACCGTATGAAGACAGTGTCCGATCGGTTTCATCGCCTGGCTCCTGTCTTTTCTCCAGGGGATTTTGTGTGGCTCTCTGCAAAACACGTGAAACTTAAAGTGAGCTCTGTCAAATTTGCTCCTCGCTTCCTGGGTCCTTATGAGGTTCTTCGACAGGTAAATCCTGTAGTCTACCAATTGAAGTTACCCGTCCATCTTAGGATCCATGACAAATTCCATGTCTCACTGCTAAAGCCGGCTATTTTACCTCATGCTCGTGAAGTGCACTCTCCTGCCTCTGATTCCTCTCGCTCTAGCTATGAGGTACGAGCCATAGTTGGTTCTAAGATGGTTAGAGGGCGCAGGTTCTTCTTGATAGATTGGGAGGGTTATGGCCTGGAACATCGCTCTTGGGAGCCTGAGGAGGCTATCCATGCTCCCGACTTAGTTGCCGATTACCTGCGTCGCCAGGAGGGGGGCCCTTGAGGGGGAGGTACTGTTACGGTTGCTGTGGCACTAGAGTCTATGTCCAGATTTCTTGCTACTGCACATGTGCAAGCGCTGGAGACTAAGTCCTATCTTGGAGCCATTGCACATGTGCGGGTGACATCATCGCTGACACGAGGTCACATGTCTCTGACACCTTCTATGCCGATTGGCTGCTGGTCATGTGCTTGTGACACGTGGTCACATGTCTCTGACACCTTCTATGCCGATTGGTTGCTGGTCATGTGCTTGTGACGCTTTGCTCGGTGATAGGCCAGCGTGATGTCATTCCTGTCATTCTGGCAGCGGATTGGCTCTGGTGTCCTACATCTTGGATGAGGCACAGAGTCTATATAAGACCCTGACGCACGCCGCATGGCGCTCAGTCCTCTTGGTTCATGCATGAGAGTAGACGCTCTGTGCACGTTCCTCTAGGCATCTCTCTGTCTATGCTAGGTGAGCGCTACCGGCAGGGTAGCGTTCTTATACCTTACAGCTTCGGCTGCAGTCCGTATCCTTACCTCTTAGGGGAGCGGACATAGGCAGGCGCCTGAGGCACATGGTCTGGCTGGGCCTTGTGATTCTACTCGTAGGTGGACGTTGCCGCTAGGGTAACGTTCCTTATACTGCGTCTGGCAGTTGTTCGTATCCTTGCACACTAGGGGAGCGAACAGAGGTAGGAGCTTTGTGCGGCTTATGCTGCTGTCCGTCTCTTTTGCACCACTAGAATAGCGGACCTAGGCAGGTGCCATATCTAGTGGTTCGTGTCCTCGCACACTAGTGGAGCGAACGCAGGTAGGAGCTTTGTGCGGCTTACGCTGCTGTTCGTCTCTTTTGCACCACTAGAAGAGCGGACCTAGGCAGGTGCCATATCTAGTGGTTCGTGTCCTCGCACACTAGTGGAGCGAACGCAGGTAGGAGCTTTGTGCGGCTTACGCTGCTGTCCGTTTCCTGGCACCACTAGAGGAACGGACCTAGGTAGGTGCCATTTCACACTCACTGCCTTTGTCTCTGTGATTATTAACAGAGACCATTCCACACACCCTCCAAGTAAGGGAGGAATTGCCTTATTTATTAATTATATTCCTCTGTGAGTTTAACAAAGGTATTTCACTCTGCCATAGTCTGCAGCAGAGTCTTTGCACGGTGGACCCTGACTGTCTGTTACTCCTTTAGGTTTTATTATCAGACAGCCCCCCGTAACAATCACCTTGGTTTACCAGAGACTTGTGTGGTTTATTAACCGTGAGTACACCAACACTCCCTGCGGTCGCTATCCCCTGCACCGAGCCACCGGGTCCTGGGGCCACCATCCCTGCCCACGGAGGGGTTAACAACTTGATGCACAACATCTCCCCCGGGTGCCCCATAACAGCAGCGGTGGTGTCCCACCTCACCACACACCGTGGGTGGCGTCACGAACTTACTACGGCGTAGCCCATACATCTACGTCCCCCCATTTATTCGGCATGTCCACGACACCCCTGGGCCTGGAGACCCTCGAGCCACCACCCCAGAAGGCCCGAACCCGAGCAGCGCCGGCTGCTGGCACGGGGGCGGCACAAAGGCATGATACAATGTGGGAACTGTGTGTGCATCAGTGTGTGTGGTGGGTTGTGGGGACATCATACTGTGTGTGGGTGGACATTCTACTGTGTATGGGTGGATAAATGGACAAACATCACACTGTGTGGGGGACTGTGAAGGCATCAGTATATTTCAAAACAATAAGGCTGCGAAACTTGGCGTCACGAACAGGATACTTACCCATCCACATACCTTGTGGAAGTGCGCCTTGTATTGGACAGTTAGCGGTGATCTGTTGCAAAATTTTCAGGAGTCGCCATTTTGCCACCATTTTGGGCGCGAAAACTACAGCCCAGCGCCGTCTTCCCCGAGAAAAGGGCGCGAAAGCTGAAGCCCCGCCCCCTGGGAACGTGGCCGGAAAGCGAGCCGGAAGTCGAAAAACGAAACTAACAGGCCGCAGAAAGAAGTGTCGGCAAAAGACCGAAGGGGAGGACGGAGCGGCATGTAACTAGCGCTGTGAAGTGCAGGGACTCCAGGACTCTGCAGAAACCCGTTCCTGGACACCAACGCGGCAGGATGTGTCGGAAGATCCAGGCCAAAGCCCACTTCATGCTGGCAAAGTGGACGTCGGAGATGAAGGGCCTGGCTGCAGCTGTCCGGGCGAGCGAAGTGGAGATGATCTCGGAGGAGCGGGTAAGCAGTGACCCACACCCCTATGTTCCCCAGGAGCTGGCCGTCTCGGCTGAGGGACCCGGCCTGCTCCCCTCCGCCACGCCATATCCCTCGTCGAACCGTGTCCGCAGCCAATTCCCCGACTGACCCGCTGCCCCAGTCCGTGGCAGCGGAGCCCGTACCATCTACGGGGGAGGACCCAGCTGCTGGGCCCTCAGGCCTTACCGCCGCCATTGCTCCGGCACCGCTGACGACATCCCAGCCGGCCCCGAGCCTGGCCGCACCAGTGAGGACGTCGGCTCCAGCAGTCCGCCCGGCCACAACGGAAGCAGCACCCGCTGCTCCCAGATACCTTGTCCCGGTTGAAGACCAGCGGCAAGGTGCTCGCGGAAGGGAGGCACAGGCTGTTGAGCATGGGGTCCCACGGCAGTGTGTGAGGTTGGTCGTAGCCGGCGCCGAGGGTTCCCCAGGAAGTCTGGCTCCTGAGCGGGAAGGAAAGCACAGAAACTGTGCCCCAGGCTGGGAGTGGCAGCAACAGCAGCTGCGTATGGAGATCGCTGCCCGAAGAAAGTGTAAAGCGGATGTGCATGCCCGCACTTATAAGTGTTAGGTAGTGGTTCCCGGCTACCTCCAGTTTAAACGCCCCGTTGGGACCGTCTGTGTCTTTTACAGTTCCCGTTTTATAGTTAAAAGACAATGGCCGTGAACTTGCAGGCCAACCCATAAACTATTGGGTCTTGTAAATAATCCCTGACCAACCTTCTCACCAAGCCGCAGTCTCTGGAGAGGCTGGTTGGAGGATGTGCCTGCGGAAGAGTCTGCCGAGGCTCTGTCACCAGCAAGACCAGTGGCTACCATCTGGGTCAGGGGTCCCCTGGACGTGGGGCCCTTGAAAAACAGTGCCAGGTAAGGAACTTTTTACCCGGCCCGTTTGGGCAACACCCGGAGCTGTCCTGGACTTGGGCAAGGGGTGTGCACCAGTGCTTAGTGGTGGCACCAGGGGGCAGGTTGTTTTGGGTGGGTGAGGTGAGAAGAACCCGGTCCGTCCCGGTTTTATATGTGCAACGTTAAAGTAGCATGCCTCCCGTAAGGGAAGAAAACAAAACATGCTTGATGTAAATATGTTATAATGCTTGTAAACTTGTTCATCTTTTTATCTTTTCCAGTTAAATAAATGGTGGTGGTCGGACAGCCTCCAGATGGTCTGTATTTAACCAAGGGGGAATGCGACGCCCTGGCAAAACCAGGTAGTCACAATTAGGCCCCCGCATTCCACCGTTCCCTCACTAGGAAACACACAGCCAACCAAAAACCCTAGTCACCCCCCTTAGGGAAAGATAGACACACCAGAGGGCGTGACCAGGCGGTTAGGACACGCCCACCCAGGGGTCCAGATAGCCCGTAACAGGAAAACAAGCAGAAAGTGTTTGAAGTTCAGTTTGAAGAGGAGTGTGGGCTGGAGCTAAGGGGTACTTTGCACACTGCGACATCGCTAGCCGACTGTAGCAATGCCGAGCGCGATAGTCCCCGCCCATGTCGCAGATGCAATCTCTTGTGATAGCTACCGTAGCGAATATTATCGCTACGGCAGTTTCACACGCATTTACCTGCCGTGCGATGTCGCTCTGGCCGGCGACCCACCTCATTCCTAAGGGGTCGGGTCGTGCGGCATCACAGCGACGTCACACGGCAGGCGGCCAATAGAAGCGGAGGGGCGGAGTTGAGCGGGACGTAAACATCCCGCCCACCTCCTTCCTTCCGCATAGCTGCTGGAGGCAGATAAGGAGATGTTCCTCGCTCCTGCGGCTTCATACACAGAGATGTGTGCTGCCGCAGGTATAAGGAACAACATCGTACCTGTCGCTGCAGCGAAATTATGGAAATAACCAACACTACACAGATCACGATTTACGACACTTTTGCGATCGTTTATCGGTGCATCTAGGCTTTACAGGTTCCGACGTCGTTACTGGCGCCGGATGTGCGTCACTTTCGAATTGATCCCAATGATATCGCAGTAGCGATGTCGCAACATGCAAAGTACCTCTAAGTGTAGCTCCAGCAGAGAGGTTCAAGTTGAACGGTACCAGGGTAGGAGCCCTGGTCCCACTGGCTAGGAGGCAGACGGTGGTCTCCGTCAGCAGGAGACGGGAAGACGGCCCGCTGGTACCGACACGGGGAACCGACCCGGAAACCGTAACACAAGGGGGGTACTCGGACCCTGAAGCCAGAACCCGGAACCAAGCGGACTGGTTAATTCACCGATTGAGGCCAGGACTAGAGGTCCTTTCCCACCCAAAGTCCCTCATTGAAGACAACAACCTACCAATAGGGATGAGAGGTCACCGCCAGGGCCCATAGATCCCATGGGCCAGTGTCTGCGGGCATGGCTCCTTAGGCCACATCCACCTGGGAGCGGACTCATGAGTTTTACACTAGGAAAATACACCTTACACAAACAGTGCAGAGGAAAAGGATAGAGACCACCAGCCGGGTGGGGGGACCCGGATGCAACCGGCCGCGGCACCGGCCACCATCACCTTGGTTTACCAGATACTTGTGTGGTTTATTAACCGTCAGTACACCAACACTCCCTGTGGTCGCTATCTCCTGCACTGAGCCACTGGGTCCCGGGGCTACCATCCCTGCCCACGGAGGGATTAAAAACTTGCTGCACAACCCTCGGGTGCCCCATAACAGCAGCAGTGGTGTCCCACCTCACCACACACCGTGGGTGGCGTCACGAACTTACTACGGCCTAGCCCGTACATCTACATCCCCCCATTTATTTGGCGTGTCCGCGAGACCCCCGGGTCCGGAGACCTTCGAGCCACCACCCCAGAAGGCCCGGACCCGAGCAGCACCGGCTGCTGGCACGGGGGAGGCACAAAGGCATGATACAATGTGGGGGACTGTGTGGGCATCAGCGTGTGTGGTGGGTTGTGGGGACATCATACTGTGTGTGGGTGGACATTCTACTGTGTATGGGTGGATAAATGGATAGACATCACACTGTGTGGGGGACTGTGAAGGCATCAGTATATTTCAAAACAATAAGGCTGCGAAAGTCTTGAGACAAATCACTGGTCTTATCCATCAACAGATGTTTCTTGTGTGGCATCTTGGTAATGAGACATATTTTAATAAGCCATCAGTTGAACAAGCTGATATTATTTTTCACTAAGTATTTGGATTGCTTTCTAATTAATGATAGATTTCAGCTAGTGTCATGACTTTTCTTCACGTTTTCAATACCTTTACCCCGCTGTCATTTCTCATTATTACACATAACGACATTTATGGACATCTATGGTATGATTTCTTTCCCTGTGTAAATTGGATGGTTTGCTACTGGCATCTGGTGAGAAATTCATCTGACTAGCACCTTTAGAAATAAATTTACTTAGAAAATTGTTGGTGTTCAATACTTATTTCACACTCTGTATATAGAGAGTTGTATTTTCAATTGCCTGTTACTTTTAATAACCTACATTTATTGGTGTGTGCAATTCATTCAGAAAGAAACCATGTGTAAATGACGATGTCAACGTGAAGCATTACTAGCATGAAATATCCATTAATATAAGCAGATTTCTAAGTGCATTAGAACATCAAAGGCAATAACTAAAAATAGCAAATCAATGGTAATTAAAAAGCCAAAAAGTATATAAAAACCCATAACGGGAAGAGAAGTAAAGCTGACGCTGGCTGATTAAGTGATCACTTAAGTCTCTGCAGCTATTAGGCTTGAACTGTATTTATATTAAGCCGTTCATCTCTTCACCCATGGTATTATTTGGATATGCTGAAACATTTATCATTCACGAATAATAAATTTACCACGGCATTTCTG
Source organism: Anomaloglossus baeobatrachus (assembly GCF_048569485.1). Classification (NCBI taxonomy): domain Eukaryota; kingdom Metazoa; phylum Chordata; class Amphibia; order Anura; family Aromobatidae; genus Anomaloglossus; species Anomaloglossus baeobatrachus. Next base: position 1,535,697 of record NW_027441779.1, on the reverse strand, counting down.
ATATAACATTTAAAGAGAACCTGTTGGCAGTTAACGTTTTAACATATAGAGGAAGGGTTATGACTCTATAAAAGCTGATGCCCTAATAACAATGATACATTTTTTATATTTCAAAATGATTGTTGAACCATTATACAGAGGAAAGAGGAAAGCGAATGAAATGAATCTATAAGGGCTCAAGACATAATAAACAATAACAAACTGGACAGCAAAATGAGTGTGGAACCCTCCTCCCCCCACGCACACAAGCGCAAACACACACACACAATATATATATAGTGCCTTGAAAAGGTTTTCATACCCCATGACCATTTCCACATATTTTTCAAGTCACACCCACAAAGGTATATGTATTTTATTGCCATTTTATGTGATACACAAATTGTTACTCGATTGAGCATTGCAGATGCTCGATCGCCATGCTCGAGTCCCCGTCCTGCATGTTTCGTATTACTAGACAGGCAATCAAAATGCGAGGATTGTCTGTTATACATGGTAATGCTGGGACACCACTCTTGAAGTCAGGACAGGTAGTCAGTTGGATGGCAGATAATACTTCCAGTATCTTTACCAGCTCCATGCTGTCTTCCACAGGGTCCTGTCTCACTAGCCAAGAGTCTGGACCACATAATCCTCACCCTGATCCTCCTTCCTCCCACTAGTGTGAGTCCCAGGAGAAAAGTGTTCCCACACTTGCACACAGGGCCACCAATAGGAATTTCAGGGCCCCCTTAGGACTCCGGCCAGGCTCCACCCCCAGCTCCGCCTCCACAACTCAAACTTCCTACAGTCTCACTGCCACCCTTGCAAAAACATATATGTATGAACAGTATAATTATATATATATATATATATATATATATATATATATATATATATATATATATTATATATATATTATATATAGATACCCATATACATATATACAGTCATGGCCAAAAGTGTTGGCACCCTTGAAGTTGTTTCCCTCAGAAAATTACACAGACAGACTCTATACACAATATGGGGAGATAAGGTATGCACACCAGTGACTATGTAAGGGGAATACATGAAATAGCAGAAACTGCTGTGTGAATACTGACTTGAAAAATCCAATAGCTATATGTAAGAGTGAAAATGTGAAAAATGGAATCTGCATTACTGCCATGAACATATGAATCAAGAGAAATTTAGCTACTGAATTGATCAATGCAATAGAGCCCCAACACTACGCCAAAGTATTTCTCTACGTTGGGGTCCCTAGCTTGTGTGTGTCCTCTCATGCAGTTAAAAAACTTACCGTGTATGGGAAGCTGAGACCCAGGCTATTTATGCGTATGATATGGATTGGCAATAGGTGTGGTTGGGGAGGGGTCCTTGAAGAAGCAATAATACCTCCGCGAAACGCGCGTTGGTGGCGATCCCTTGTTCATTTGGGTATGTGCATCATGTGACCATTATTATCATTTTTTACTTGTAGCCAGTAGCTGGTTTTATCTGTGGGTATTTTTTACTATTCTCTTTATGTTTTTGGGACCGTTTTACCATCCTTATGCATTTGCACTTTATGCCTCTTGATAATATATTTTCCAAGGTTTCCTTGGTCATCATACTATACGGTTTGGGTCATTAAATAGAAGTGTTTTTGGACAAAAGTTGTAACACCTCTCCCACGGCTTTTGAGAGTGAGTCCATTTAAACCTATACCTCTCTTCCACGGCTATTTTCTGACTCAGATTGTGTTGAATTTGGTCTCCAAATAACCCCCCTTATTCAACATTTCACCTCTCCCACGGCTACCTGGGATTGTGAACTCTGCTTTACCATGTGTTTTTTGGTTCCTCCATTGTAACATTATTACTCGTTCACCTCTCCCACCGCTATTGGTACTTAACATGCATTGTATCATCAACTGTCACACTGTATGCCCCCCTTTATTCAGTTGTAGTTGTTTTTATCCTATCTTATATTGCTGTTTTGCGTGCATCTTTCACTAAATAAAAATTCTTGTTTGCACATACTCATTTGTCTTTCTTGATTGCATTCTATTGTGAGTGGTGCATATACGCCGCCAGTATACGTGTGCTGGTGGCGTATTTACCTTATGGCTCATGTTTTGAGAAATTTTCTTATGTATACACAGACAAACAGTATATACAGACAGATAGTATACACAGACATACAGACTGTATACACAGACAGTATATACAGACAGACAGTATATACAGACAGACTGAATACACAGACAGACTGAATACACAGACAGACTGAATACACAGACAAACAGACTGTATACACAGACAGACTGTATACACAGACAGACTGTATATACATACAGATAGTATACACAGACAGACTGTATACACAGACAGTATATACAGACAGACAGTATATACAGACAGACAGTATATACAGACAGACAGTATATACAGACAGACTGAATACACAGACAGACTGAATACACAGACAGACTGTATACACAGACAGACTGTATATACATACAGATTGTATACACAGACATACACAGTCTACACAGACAGACAGTCTACACAGACAGACAGTCTACACAGACAGAAAGACTGTATATGTGGCGCCCTGGACAAGCCAGGACGTCACAGGTACTGCAACAACACACCCCACACCCCGGTTAGGCACATCAGTCACACACACAAATCCTTGTTGCCTCCCTCCAGGGGCTGATGTCCACACCAGGTGGGGCGGGGCCAGGTGGTTGGCCCCACCCACCGAGGAGTTCACATTCCTGGAGGCGGGAAAGGAGAGGAGTTGAGTTAGGGAGAGTGGAAGTGGAGGAGCGAGGAGTGGAAGTGAGGAGCAAGAGCAGACTGACCGTGTCCGGGTACGTAGCCCGGGCACCCAAGAGCAAAGTTGGCAGATGGTGGTGACCGTCTGCAGGCGAGGCCGATTGACACAGAACCGTGAGGACCGGGGGCGGGCGGTGGCCCGCCGGTACCGAACCGGGGAGCAAAGAGAAGCCAGCACCATTCGGTAGGGCCTACAGACCCCGACCAGACTTGGAGTTACCATTAAACCGGTCAAATCCATCAGCGACGGGAACCTCCGGGGTTCCTCAGCCATCGGAGCCGACAACACATCACAGGTGCAGGGAGAGACAGTCACCGCCAACCTACCGGGAGTGACCATCGCAGCCGGCTGCGGGACCCGTCCATCCAGCCGTTTGTTTTACCAGAGACTCCGTATACGTTATTGGCTGAGTGAGTACCACTGTGCCGTCTGGCACTGCGCTGCCCCCGTGACCCTGCACCTCGCCAAACCCCGCCATCCACCTTACAGTCACCATCACCGGGCCCCGGGACTACCAAAACCCCCTACCCACGGAGGGGAGAGAAACATCTCGGCTGCTCCCTGTCATCACTCCCGGGATCCCCGTATTATGTACCATAAGGTCTCATATAATGCGCAGGACCATATGAAGACACCACCTACCTGAGACATGTCTGAACCGCTCCCATGCTACTAGGACTGACAACCGCGAATTGTTGCAAGCCATTCACAAGCAGTGCTGGCTCCCCTCCTTTTTCGTTTACTGGTCAGGTGGTCGACCGCCACCATGCCGTGCACGCCCAGTGTGGTTTTGCAAATCCCTTCTGTCGCCATCAAAATTCAGTCTGGTGCTTGTTCACACACAGCCACCGACTCCTGCTCCAAGGCATCATTATTTAAACACCACCTGCCTGAACCTTGTTCCGCCCTCATCCATGTTTGCTGGTCTGGCACTGTGAGGGCCAGTCCTGACATTGTGCTGGTGTGTGTGGTTCTGCCACACACACTGGCACCTGGGCTGCCTTTATTCGCGGTTGTTAGTCCTAGTAGCATGGGAGCGGTTCAGACATGTCTCAGGTAGGTGGTGTCTTTATATGGTCCTGCGCATTATATGAGACCTTATGGTACATAATAATTTATAATATAGCGTTAGGGACCCCCCTATAGAGATTTGCCGTGACGGGGCAGGGGGGCTCAAATCATTGATCAATCATTTGCAAAAAATCTCATTGAATTGTTACAGTAGGAATGAAATGATGCCTTGGAGCAGGAGTCGGTGGCTGTGTGTGAACAAGCACCAGACTGAATTTTGATGGCGACAGAAGGAATTTGCAAAACCACACTGGGCGTGCACGGCATGGTGGCGGTCGACCACCTGACCAGTAAACGAAAAAGGAGGGGAGCCAGCACTGCTCATGAATGGCATGCAACAATGAAAAGATAAAAAGTGTAAAATTCACAAATTCATTCCTACTGTAACAATTCAATGAGATTTTTTGCAAATTATTGATCAATGATTTGAGCCCCCCTGCCCCGTCACGGCAAATCTCTATAGGGGGGTCCCTACACTATGTCATAAATTAATATCGTACCATAAGGTCTCATATAATGACTTGAACAGGACCATATAAGAACACCACTTACCCGGGGAATGTCAGAACCGCTCCCATGCTGCAAGGACTGACAACTGCGAATAAAGGCAGCCCAGGTGCCAGTGTGTGTGAATATTACACTTTTTATTTCTTCATTGTTGCAAGCCATTCACAAGCAGTGCTGGCTCCCCTCCTTTTTCATAGACAGACAGACAGTATACACAGATAGTATACATAGACAGACAGACAGACAGCTAGACATTGCACACTATACAAGACACACATATCTTATACTTAACACATACAGGCAGCACATAACACATACAGGCAGCACATACATACAGGCAGCACATAACACATACATGCAGCATATAACACATACAGGCAGCACATAACACATACAGGCAGCACATAACACAAACAGGCAGCACATAACACAGACAGGCAGCACATAACACAGACAGGCAGCACATTACACAGACAGCACATAACACAGACAGCACAACACAGACAGCACATAACACAGACAGCACATAACACATACAGGCAGCACATAACACATACAGGCAGCACATAACACATACAGGCAGCACATAACACAGACAGGCAGCACATAACACAGACAGGCAGCACATAACACAGACAGGCAGCACATGACACAGACAGGCAGCACATTACACAGACAGGCAGCACATTACACAGACAGCACATAACAGGCACAGACAGCACATAGCACATAACACATACAGACAGCACATAACACATACAGGCAGCACATAACACATGCAGGCAGCACATAACACATACAGGCAGCACATAACACATACAGGTAGCACATAACACATACAGGCAGCACATAACACATACAGGCAGCACATAACACATACAGGCAGCACATAACACATACAGGCAGCACATAACACATACAGACAGCACATAACACATACAGGCAGCACATAACACATACAGGCAGCACATAACACATACAGGCAGCACATAACACAGACAGGCAGCACATAACACAGACAGGCAGCACATAACACAGACAGGCAGCACATTACACAGACAGGCAGCACATTACACAGACAGCACATAACAGGCACAGACAGCACATAGCACATAACACATACAGACAGCACATAACACATACAGACAGCACATAACACATGCAGGCAGCACATAACACAGACAGCACATAACACAACCACATACAGCACATAACACAGACACAGACAGCACATTACACAGACACAGACAGCACATTACACAGACAGCACATAAGACATGATTCACATTATACCCACCTGCCCGTGATGCAATTCAGCGCCCTCCCGCGCATCTAGCTGAGGTAATGCAAGGGTTGGGGTTGGCAGGCCCCCCCAGCCTGAGATCAGCTGAACCTGGCTGGGATCAGCGCCCCTTCCCCGGGCTGAGAGCAGCAGGCCCCCCCCAGTCTGAGATGAGCGGGCGGGCCACCTCACCACCTGACCCCCCCCCCCCAGTCTGAGAGAAGCGGGCCCCCCCGGTCTGAGATGAGCGGGCGGGCCACCTCACCCCCCCGGTCTGAGATAAGCGGGCCCCCCCGGGCTGAGATGAGCGGGCGGGCCACCTCACCACCTCACATACCCCCGGCGAATGTCTTCAACACACAGCGCTTACCTGTCCCGCTGGCTGCCGCGTCCTCGCCATCTCTGCCGCTGTTACTTGCAGTAGTGTAATGAGGTCGCAGAGTGATTACCTCACCACACTGCTGCAAGGCCCAGCGATGAGGCGCCGGTGCCCTGCTCTGCTCCAATGACATTGCCTCCACTCCACCACATGGCTAATTTGCATGCTCCGCCCCGTTGCATGCAAATTAGTCATGTAAGGAGGTGAAGCGACACCGCCGGGCAGCTGTGACTGGGGCCTGGTGAAGAGGAGGGGCCCGTCCTGCCGGGGGCTTAATAAAGATAAGTATTTACCCCGGGCCTGTCCGGGCCCCCTTTCTTCACCGGGACCCCTACACCAGGCACAGTAATAATGCCCTGATGGTGGCCCTGCTTGCACATTCCGTGTAGCTCTTTACATTTCCATTTATTGATTCCGTCACGTTAGGTACAGGGGAGTGCCAAACGAGTGGCAAAAGGGAAGGGAAGGGGACCCCTGCATCTAGGGAAGGGGGTGATGGTGACCCCTGACCAAACCTACTGCTGGTCCCTGGGGTCTCTCACCAGCCTAGATAGGTTCCACACCTATGCGCCAAGCTGGATACCTGACCCTAGGTATCCCTAGTGCTGGACCCTTAATAGGGAATGGGTGGGATGAGCTCTTCGTTTACCCCACTAAACACTAACGGAAGACACAAGGGGTACAAAAGGGGGAAAAAACTTGAACTTCTTATCCACAGATGAGTCAGGCAGGAGTTAAGCAAGCTTCAGCAATGATACTACAGATGAGAGCAAGCCACCTGTTTGGAACCAGAGCTAGAATGAACTGAATAATATCACCAACACCAGTCTAGAGAAGAAGGGAGTATTTAAGCACCAAGAGAATACTGATGATCAGCAACTGGGTGGAAGTTTACCTCCTGCTGGGTCCAAAAGGGGGAGAGATGAAAATCCAGCAGGAAAGCTACTTATTACAATGAATACTGACAGAAGGAACTATAGAAAGTACAGGGGCATTTTTCACAGCCAAACACTGTGATCTTCTATAGGCAGAAACCACATGACTTTTTGTCACCCATGACAGATTCTGGCCTCTTGCCCTGCACGTTTCAGAAGGGACATGAGGAGATCATGTGTAGAGATGCCCAAATGTTTGAGCAGCTACGGTCAGAAGAAGATGACAGTGGGGAATAGCAGTTAGTGTCTCAAGAGATAGATAGATGATGATGAGACACAGTTGTTAACAAGTGATGTTAAGTCAACAAGTCAGGAGGACCAGAGTGCGTAAGAACGCTGATGGGGAAAGGTAGGGGTAAAACTCTGTGCTTCCGTGGAATGAAGAATGAAAGCATGTCTTAGAAAGTAATTTTTTCAACGCATTTCGGAATGGAAATTCCTTCATCAGGATAATTACCATTCAAAAGAAAGGTGATGTCCTGATGAAGGTGTTTCCACTCTGAAACGCATGGAATAAAATCACTTTCTAGGATGTCCTTTCCTTCCTCCTTATTCCACGGCAGTGCTGAGTTTTACCTCTACCTTCCACCATCAGCCATCTGTCTCTACAGGGTCTACAGCAGTAGTGTTTATGCCTTCTAAGTGGTTGTGCCTGTTACACAGCACAGCTTCTAGCTTCCCAGTTGCAGAAGAACGTTCACAGAGCAGATTACATGGGATAACAAACTCTTTACTTCTGGAACAATATGAGGTAATCATAAGCACAGACATACAGCACTGTATCAGGAAGTGAAACCAAAAAGAACACAAGAGACTTTCTACAACACAGTAAGAAAAACTACACAACATCACCATCTACTGTTAGAGCAGCATAAAGTCCTCCTTCACACATATAAAGAAGTCCTTATCTGTTGCATATACCAACAGTGCCAACCCTTTCAAGTGAGAAATACCCTTTTGTTTCATCTAGATCATCTCACCGTTAAAGCCATATTGCACACTGTCTCTCTTACATTCATGAACACGGCGTAGACAGAGAAAGGGACTGGCTTAGCTATTAAAGTGAACAGCCAGCCAGCCCCCTTCAGTAACTGCACTAATAATATGCCAACACAGGTAAGTCTATCATGTGCCAAGCACAGGAATTAAAGCAGACCTGATTAAAGTTGGACCTGAGGTTTTTATCAGAACATAGTGGGAAATAAAATAATATTATAATAGGTCTATATTTATTATTATGACACCGCTGAAAATATTTCTCTTAAAGAAACACTTCTGTTAATTTTTTTATTTATTAAATGTGTGTATATAGATATGCATGTAATGTAGTGTGAGTGTGTTAACAGGCTCGCCATATGCTGTCCGGTGTACAGCACCGTTCCTCTCCTCTTCTCAGAGATGTCCTTGCTCTGCAGACTCTCTGGGTCACGCTGTTCTCTGCTCCTCTTCTCAGTGACATCCCCGCTCTGCAGACTCTCTGGGTCATGCTGTGCTCTGCTCCAATTCTCAGTGACATCCCCGCTCTGCAGACTCTCTGGGTCATGCTCTGCTCCTCTTTTCAGTGACATCCAATCTCTGCAGTCTCTCTGGGTCACACGGAACTCTGCTCCTCTTCTCAGTGACGGCCCCGCTCTGTAGACTCTCCAGGTCACGCTCTACTCTGCTCTTCTTCTCAGTGACGTTCCCACTATGCAGACTTTCCAAGTCACACTGCGCTTTCCTCCTCTTCTTAGTTATGTCTCTGCTCTGCAGACTTTCCTGGTCACGCTGTGCTCTGATCCTCTTCAAAGTGACATCACCGCTCTTCAGATTCTCCGGGTCACACTGCACTCTGTGTGACCCAAAAGTGACTTTTACAATATAAGTCAATGGAGCGTCAGAATGAGATTAAGAACCATGTCCATAGATTTTCATTGTAAAATAGACTTCTGGCTATTGAGCACAGAGTGAGCTGGATAGTCGCAATTGTGGTGTTGTCACTGAAAAGAGTAACATAACAATGCTGGACAACAGACAGAGCAGCGGTAGGTGAGTATATTAATACATTCGCACTACAATACATGCATGTATACATACATTTAAATGGAATCTGTCAGGTGATTTTCTAGTACAATACTAATGTCATCTTTAAATAGGGCTTAATGAAACCTTTCAGCATCAGTAAGTTTTATTGTTCTACCTTATCCTGTTATCCTGCTGTAAGGTCTGTATAATTCAGTATCTTGTGAACCCTAGTCAACTGTATGTAAAACAATTTGTATATTCACTGCTCCCCACACCCACCTTCCAGTGTATAAACTATCACTGCTAAGAGGTGGGAGGTAGTATGGGTGGGGGCAGAAGTGCAAATTCAGTTCAGTTTTACTATCACTGATGCCAGTATTGGGAGATGGGAGGAGAGAGCAGTGAATATGCACTTTGCATTTACATATGCTTGACTAATTACTACATCACACTGAATTCTAAGGAGCTTACAACAAGATAACAGGAAAAGGGAGAGCTATAAAAGTTACTGATTCTGAAAGCTCTCCTTAAGCCCTATTTTAAGATAAAATTAGTATTGAACTACAAAATCACCTGACAGATTCCCTTAGATCCATAACGAAAACCTAGTCAGAGTTTTTCTTTAAATTGGAAAACCCCTTTATAGACCAGAATTTTCTATATGTGTTAGTATTTGTGCCAGAACTTTTAAAAAATGTTTTAAAGGTTAGTAGAGCGCTTAAAATATTTTCATCTGTGAATGTACTTAGGTGTTTACTTTTTTACACATAGTAGTATTTTATTTTTTTTTTTACAATTTCGGTAAAATATATTGTATTTTTAGGATTCACACAATTTTTTGCTTTTTCATTCTAAAGGGTGCATTACATGCTGCGACATCGCTACCGATATATCGTCGGGGTCACGTTGTTAGTGACGCACATCCGGCGCCGGTAGCGACATTGCAGCGTGTGACACCAAGGAGTGACAATCAACGATCACAAAATTGTTCAAAAATGGTGATCGTTGACACGTCGCTCCTTTTCAAAATATTGTTGCTGCCACCGGTACGATGTTGTTCGTCGTTCCTGCGGCATCACTCATCGCTATGTGTGACACCGCAGGAACGACGAACATCTCCTTACCTGCGTCCACCGGCAATGCGGAAGAAAGGAGGTGGGCGGGATGTTACGTCCCGCTCATCTCCACTCCTCCTCTGCTATTGGCCGGACGCTTAGTGACGCCGCAGTGACGTCGCTATGACGCCAAATGCACCTCCCCCTTGAGGGAGGGATTGTTTGGCGGTCACAGCGACGTCGCTGACAAGGTATATGCGTGTGATGCTGCCGTAGCGATAATGTTCGCTACGGCAGCGATCACCACATATCGCACCAACGACGGGGGCGGGTGCTATCGCGCTCGACATCGCTAGCAATCGCTAGCGATGTTGCAGCGTGTAAAGCACCATTAAGTCATTTAAATAGAATATAAGTTTAGCTACACCAATGGGTGTTGTTAATTTTGATGCACAGCAAGCCCTAATTAAAGAGGTGGTTCACCCATATTCATTATTGGCCACATCAATATTATGTTGAGAAATAATGTTTCTCTCAAATACCTTGTGTTGCCAATAGTGCCTATGAGCAGCGCTATTGTGCTCCACTCACCCCCTTCGCATGACCCCCGGGCTCCGTGACCTCTGATGTCTGGTGATGTCATGTCCACTGAGCCTGGACGCTGTCTTCCAGAGTGACTGGGTTGTGGGCGGTGATTCACCGCTAGTCACAGCCCAGCATCACATCCCATCATCTTCCTACACCCTCCTCTTTCACTGCAGAGCGCGCAAGCAGGAGTGATGGGTTGTGATGAGCGGTGAAACGTCACCCACAGCCCAGTGACTCAGGAAGACTGTGTCGCGGGCGGAAGAGGGGACGCCGCGCTCTCCCACTGCTCGGGTCCGGCTGCCGCGGCTGCTGCGGCCTGCTGCTGCTCGGTGGCTCGAGCGATGGGCCGGATCCCGGGGACTCGAGCGGCGCTCCTCGCCCGTGAGTGAAAGGGGATTGGTTGTTGGGATAGTTTATTGTCCGTGACACCACCCACGGTTGTGGTGATTAAGTGGACACCACCGCTGCTCTGTCTGGGGAGCCCGGGAGTGATGGTATGGAGCACACAGTTGTTGATTTGCCCCTCTGTGGGTAGGGGGTTTGGTGGTCCCGGGGCCCAGTGATGGGGTTGGTATGGTGATCAGGCGGGTATGGGGCCTGTGGAGGTGCAGGGGCGCAGGGGCAGCGCTGTGCCGCACGGCACGGAGGTACTCAGCCAGTAAACACGACACAGTTCTCGGTAAACAAACGGCTGGTTGGACGGGTCCCTCGGACGGCTACGGTGCTGATGTTCCCTGCAGTTAGCGGTGACGGTCTCTTCCCTTCGCCTATGTAAAGTCTTTTTGGTAACAATGGGTTCCCACCGGTTACCCGCTCCCCGACCTGGACATGAGCCGGAGGAGCCCCTCTCTTGCCCGCAGGCGCTGGCCCTGGGAAACTGGTGCCTTGGCGGTGGCGGTGTCTCCCCTTAACGGTCGGACTGTTGCCTTCAATCGGGACTTGGTTGTTAGGAGACAGAGGTCCCCTTCACTGATGGATTTGGCAAATTATGGCGACTCCTAGCCTTGCCGGGATCCGAAAGGCCCCTGCCCTGGTGCTGACTGTTCTTTGTATACCGCTCCGGTACCGCCGGGTCACCACCCGTCCGCGGTCCTTCCAGCAACCTCCAAGCAGTCCCCCTGCAGACTGTCACCGCCGTCTGCTGACCTTGCTGTCTCAGTCCGGGGCACACACCCGGACCAACTTCAGGCTTTCTTAACTGTTCCTTTGCACTGTCTCTACTCTTACTTAGTCTTCCACTTTAACTCCTCTCTCAAGCTCCTCTACCACTTCACTTCCTTCTCCTTCCTCCTCCCTAGCTTGACTCGACTCACTGGTTTTCCCGCCTCCAGGGCTGTGAACTCCTCGGTGGGCGGAGCCAACCGCCTGGCCCACCCCCTGGTGTGGACATCAGCCCCTGGAGGAAGGCAACAAGGGTTTTAGGTTAGCCTTGGTGTACCTGCCGGGAATGTGGGGTGCATGTGATGTTGTGACCTGTGACCCCTGGCTTGCCCAGGGCGTCACAACTGCAGCTGCGTTGATGTCAGGTGAGCAGGAAGTTGACGTGTCATCACTGGATCCCAGAGGTCACTGAGCCTGGGGGGCAGGCGATGGGGAAGAGCGAATTGCAATAGCGTCGCTCACAGGCACTATTGGCAACACAAGGTATTTGAGAAAACCTTGTTTCTCAAGATATCGCTGTGGCGAATATTGAATATGGGTGAACAACTTCTTTAAGGGATTGGCATATTGCTTTGTTGGGTTCTTTTGTAACTGTTTTTATATTATTATTTCTTTACGTATCTGTAAGTTATCAAAGTTTACTAAACTAAAAAAAAATTCTCTATCAGACTTTTTTCAACCACCCCGTTAGATAAGCAATATAGTTCTTCTACATCCGTGTATATATATTTTTTTTAGGATGGACCCTGGAAGCTTTCCACCCTTCTAGCAAGAGAGAGTAAGCAATCAACGACAGCTCGAGACCGAGGAACCTAAGAAGCTATTTTAAAACCCAAGACAAGTGTGCGATATCAGGGGATCCTGTGCCTCTTGAGGAAGTGAACATCAGATGAGGTGTCAGTTGTCGGAGATGGGCTCAGGTGTGAAGACAGGCCCAATCCTCTCCTGCCTGTAAATCCTCGCTCACAAACAGAACTCGAGGACGGGAGTGAAACATAAATACAGCAGCATCTGGCCACGCTTCAGATGACAGGCGATATTACACAGCGAGAAGAAGATTTGGCGGCCATTATTTCTTCTTCTCATTTCTTTTCCTTTTTGGCAAGGAAACTTTATTATTCATGTTCATCTATCAGATGTAATGAATTTATTTAGACAAGGTGACACGGAGGGCGACTGTGGGACAGAAATCAATGACGTGAGGCGGCTTATATCTGACATTTGGCTGCCGTGAAGAAATAGAATCGTGATACCTCATCATGCAAAAAGCAATAGATCTAATGGCTCCATTTATTCTTTTCTGGTGTGATGTCACTGGATTTAATGCTGAAGGTTTTTGCCCTTGTATTCTATTGTTAGGGTGAACTCTTAATCAGGGATCACTAGTTGCCTACTGCCTGACCTAATTGGAATAGACCAAGTGCATGCGTAAAGAATTCACACCAGACACAGTCGGATATGAAATCTCTTCTTGGTCACAGTAAAAATGACACCGAACAGACTGAGAAGAACCATGCGTCCTCTTGATATAGGCTAGGGGCGTACACAAGTTCAGATATACCCATTTAGTGGGACAGTTCATGGGCTAGCCAATGGGGAGATCCGTGTTGCTGTTGATGGGCAGGTCTGACTTCAGTGAAGAAATCCATGGTGTCATCTGATATGTGGGTTTGTCCTCTAGCTTGACCAGGGATCTTCTCTTATATGGTGGTCTACTTACATCTGGACATTCCTCGCATTCCAGGCAAGGTGTGGAGAAGAGGAAATGGCAGCCATCTTTAAATCTGTGTCATGTGTATGATCGGAAACCTGAATTATGTAAGGCAAATCAACATATTTCCCACAATCCCTTGTCAAGAGGTGAATTAAGTATTTGATGGAAAGGTCCTCCTCAACACTATAACATTTTTTGTTTCAGAAGTAGTCACGCCCGTTAGCTGTACTGTATCTTACAGACGACTATAAAACATTAAAGCTATTCATTTAGCCAAAACTCTTTGACAAAATACGCCATTATGGCCTAGTGTTTGGAAGAGTCATGTACAGGTTCTCATCACCATGGTAATTGGGTTTGACCAGAGCTGGGCTCTACAAGTCCATAGTCTGTGTGTAAGAACGTTGCTGGTCAAGGGTGTAAACTGTCGCTCCTGGCCCGAGGAACCTAGAGGAGGCAAGAAAAGTCCCTTTTTAGCTATATATTACCAGGAATATTAGACAGTCGTGATAGTTAGGGGCTGTAGGGAATCAGCAATGGTAGGCAATGGCAGGGATGCAGTAAAGATGCATACACAGGTTTTCAGTCCAAAAAGTCAATGTTTTATTCACACTTGGCTACAAACATAAATGCTCAGTTTTACTTCAGACAGAAATGCAAAGCAAAAGTCCAGCATGTCAGACAGTATAGCAAAGCTTCTGGAGGTGCCAGTCCATTCAGGTATATGTGACGCCCTGGCACCGCCACACATAGAATAGGCCCCCGCATAACACCATCCCTCACCAGGTTACATCATGCCAACAAAAACCCTAGTCACCCTTCCCCAGGGAAGGAAAGGCACACCAGTGGGCGGGACCAGGCGGATGGAGAACGCCCACCTAGGGGGTCTGGAGAACCCGGGGCGGGAAAAGAGTGAGTAGTTGAGTCTAGTTGAGTGAAGTTAAGAGCGTGGAGGGGAGCAGGAGGAGAGGAGAAGGTGAAGCTCAACTGCAAAGACAAAAAGGTAAGGCGTCAGGGTAGGAGCCCCGGCATACTGGCTAGGTGGCAGACAGTGTTCCGTGTCTGTCAGGAGACGGGAAGATGGCAGCCGGAGATCAGAGGTGGACCGGGACATGGTAGGAGCTCGCCGTACCGACACCGGAGAACCGACCCAGAAACCGTGCACAGAGGGGGTACTTGGACCCTGAAGCCAGGATCGGAACCAACGGCCTCGCTAATTAATAGTTAAGCAGTACGGATCCCAGTGCCACCTTCACTCCAGGTGCAACACTGTCCAAAGACCCCTTCTTCCTGCTGCTGGCGGTGCAGGTACAGCTGCTCCTCAGGGTCCGGCTCCATCCTCCACCAGGGGCTCCAACCCCTGATGGCATCTTCACTTTCAACAAACAGGGGGAAGATGTTCAACAAGAACGGAGCTCTAAACAGGGCCAGCGTCAGCGGGCAAGGCTCCCAACAAAAGTACCGGGAGCGGACTCCCATGTTCCATACCGGGAAGTCCACAAACACCAAAACAGTGCAGAGGAAAGTGACACAGACCATCACCCCGGGTGAGGGACCAGAATACACCCGACCGCGGCGGCCGGCCACCGACACCTTGGTTTACCGATTGGACTTGTGTGATTCATTGACTGTAAGTACACCAATATCCCCCGATCTGACCGGGCGCGCCGGCCCCTGCAATCACCATCCTCAGCACAGAGACACTGGGCCCTGAGGCATCCATCCCTACCCACGGAGGGGTTAATATCCAGCTGCCATCCCATTGCCCCTGGGTACCCCATAACAGCAGCGGTGGTGCCACATCTCACCACACACCATGGGTGGCGTCACAGAGTGATTACGGTAAATCCCGTACAAATACGTCCCCTTTTTATTCTAAGTGTCCGCATGACCCCCGGGTCCGGAAGATCCCTTGAGCCACTCTGCGGATCTGGATCCGAGCAGTTCGACTGCTGGCACGGGGACGGCACATATATCATTCTCACAGAACCTGCTTCAGGTTTCCAGTCCTACCACCCACCACATTGAGAAGTTCGGGCTGCCTATTTATACTGTGTTAATCCTGCAGCTGTGCACATTGGGTGTTGTCCCAAAAGCCTGATACAACAGGGAAAGAGGTCAAACCTGGCCTGGACCTTCACTGCTGTTCCAGGCTCACCAGTGTTCACCAGTGCAAAAGGCATTTCCTAGGTGGAATATATCTCCCATCCACCACCATACCCTTTACGGCATCACAGGGCCTTGTTGGGGAATTTGCATTGGGGCCCACAAACATGAAATTACGCCACTGATGCCTATAGTGTGCTTGAAATGTCTGCTACTTTTAACATCAACTTGACACTACTATGTAGTTCCTGCATTATATGCCTTATTTTATGTTTTATATGCCAAGAACATTTAGACCACCAGGGGCAGATTAAGGCTGTGTGTCCACGTGAGCACATTGCATGCAGTTACGCTGCGTTCTACACCGCAGCGTAACTGCATGCGTCTATGAAGATTGTGCATAATCCATGCCCACGTTGCCCACGTTGCGTTTTAGAACGTCGCGATTTGCATGCTGCCAAATTGCTGCGTTCTAAAAAGCAACATGTCACTTCTTTCGTGCGCTCTGCATGCTGTCTCCATTCTGACTATAGGGAGAGGCAGCATCCAGAGCGCACAAATTCTGCAGTCACCAAAGTTTCAGAACAGAGCTTATCAGCTGCACTCTGAAGCAGACATGCAGGGACAAGACGCTGCGGTGCAGAGCGCACACACGTGGGCACATAGCCTAAGAATACCCAGTCATAGGCTACTTAGACTAAGTGGACCTTCATGGTGAATCATGGTACCAGGAAAACTTTACCACAAAATGAATCCCATTAAAATAAAACCCCAAAGAACAATTGGGGAATTGTATTATTTCACTGCATTTAGGATATTTTCCCAATTTTTCAGTATAATACAGCTATAGCCCAAAGTGCTGACACCCTGTTTCAGAAAATGAAGGATTTCTTCCAGAAAATTATTGCATTTACACATTTTGTTACACATGTCTAATTCCTTTGTGTATAGTGGAACAACACAAAAAAAACCTGAGAAAAAAATTGACAAATTGTTCATAATTTCACATAAAACCCCCAAAATGGGCTAGACAAAATTGTTGGCACCTTCCCAAAATTATAACAACTTTGTTTCAAGCATGTGATGCTCTTTCAAACTCAACTTTGTCAAGTAACAGGTGTGGGCAATATGAAAATCACACCTGAAACCAGATAAAAAAGGGAGAAGTTGATTCAATCTTTGCATTGGGTCTCTGTGTGTGTCACACTAAGCCTAGAGAAAAGAAAGAGGAGAAGAAAACTGTCTGAGACCTTCAGAACTAAAATTGTTGATAAATATCAGCACTCTCAAGATGCTAATTCCATCTGCAAAGATATTAATATTCTAATTGTCCACAGTGTAGCTAATCTCTCTGGATGTGGACAGCAGAGGAAAATTGATGAAAGGTTGCAACACAGGATAGTCCGGATGGGGGATATGCAGCCCCAATCAAGTTCCAAGGAAATTCAGGCTGTCCTGCCAGCTCAGGGTGCATCAGTGTCATCATGAACTATCTGTCCACATTTGAATGAAATGAAACACTATGGCAGGAGACCCACAAGGACTCCACTGCTGACACATACTTAAAAAAGCTAGGCTGCAGTTTACCAAAATGTATGCAAGCTAAAATCCTTCTGGCAAAGTGTCTTGTGGACAAATGAAACCAAGAAAAAGTTTTTTGGTAAAGCACATTATTTTACTATATACCAAAAATGGAATGAGGAATGCAAGAAAAAGAATATAGTACCTATAATCAAATATGG
Organism: Anomaloglossus baeobatrachus; assembly: GCF_048569485.1. NCBI lineage: Eukaryota > Metazoa > Chordata > Amphibia > Anura > Aromobatidae > Anomaloglossus > Anomaloglossus baeobatrachus. The sequence continues at coordinate 1,518,351 of NW_027441779.1, read as the reverse complement.
TGGAGGTTCGAAGCTGTTTTGGGGTTGTTTTGCTGTCTCTGGCATTGTGTGCAAAACATCATTAAATCTGAAGATTACAAAAACAATTTGGGTCGCAATGTAGTGTCCAGGGTTAGAGAGCTGGGTTTGCATTCTAGGTTATGGGTCTTTCAGCAGGACAATGATTCCAAACATACTTCAGCCCCCAGAAATGGATGGAAACAAAGAGTTGGAGAGTTCTGAAGTGGCAGCAATGAGTTTGGATCTAAATCTTATTGAACACCTGTGAAAAGATCTTAAAATTGTTGTTGGTAGAAGACGCCTTCAAATATGAGACCTGGAGCAGTTAGATGAGTGGTCCAAAAATCAAGTGTAAGAAACTTGATGATGGTTATAGGAAGCGATTGATTACAGTTATTTATTCCAAAGGGTGTACAACCAACTATTAAGTTGAGGGTGACAACAATTTTGTACTGACCACTTTTATAGTTCTGTGTGAAATTATGTTCAATTTGCCTTTTTTTCTCTTTTTTTTGTGTTGTTCCAACACACACAAAGGAAATAAACATGTGCATAAGAAAACGTGTGTAACTGCAATAATTTTCTGGGAGAAATACTTCATTTTCTGGAACAATTTCAAGAGTGCCAATGTGATGCCCTGGCGCCGCCAGGTGGTCACAGAGACACACTACACCCCACACAACACCATCCTACACCGGGTTCCATCAGCCACAAAATCCTAGCCACCCCCCTCAGGGAAAGAAGGACACACCAGTGGGCAGGATCAGGCGGATTGGGAGCGCCCACCTAGGGGTCTTGAGGATCCGGGGGAGGGAAGCAGTTAGTTCAGTTCAGGGAGTTGACGTTTGGAGTTCAAGTGAAAATTGAGTTATAGTCTGTGACAGTAACAGGCTGTGGGGAAAGTTGAAGTCTGTGCCTAGTGCAGGTAGCCAGGGTAGTGGTCCTGGTCTACTGGCTAGGTGGCAAGCAGTGGACCGTGTCCAAAGGCGACGGGAGTTCGGTCGCGGGAGATCCCAGACAGGGTTGGAGCTCGCCGGTACCGACAGCGGAGCTCCGGTCCGGAAACCGTACACAGGCGGGGTACCTGGACCCTAGTTCGAAGATGTTTGCAAGCCCCTTCTCTAATTAACCAGGCCGGGAGCAAGGTTCTGTGACACCCTGGACTAGCCAGGTAGTCACAGTTAGCACCCTGCACAACACCTGTCCCCTAAAAAGGTGTTGTCAGCCAACCATTAAAACCTTGTCACCTCTCTCAATGCTTGATGGACACACCAGGGGGTGGAGTCAGGCGGTTGGCCACGCCCACCGAGGAGTTCAGAGGGCATGAGGCAGGAAAACACAGTAGTTTTTAGTAGGAGTCAGTGAGTGGAGGAGGTCAGGCCTGTGTGATAGGCCTGTAGCAGACTGACAGGTGCCAGGGTAGGAGCCCGGGCACCTCTGGCTAGGAGGCAAGCAGTGGCCTCAGCCTGCAGGAGCCGGGAACACGGCTCAGTGGAACCGTGGTGGACCGGGATAGGGTAGTGGCCCGCCAGTACCGACCCGGGGAACCGACTCGAAAACCGGAGCACAAAGGGGGGTAGTCAGACCCTGAAACGAGGTCCAGAAGCCACTGGACCGAGTTAATTAACTGATTGCGGTCTGGACTATAGGTCCTTTCCCACCCAAAGTCCAGACTGAAGACAACAGTCCAACGATAGAAAGCCAACGCACAGGCAGAGAGATCCCACGGGCCAGCATCTGCGGGCAAAAGGGCTCTCCCGACATCCACGAAGCCGGGGAGCAGACTCCCGTCGCTGAAGCGCAGGCAGTTCACAGATATACAACACGGTGCAGGAAAAAGGCAGAGACCACCAACCGGGTGGGGGACCCGACTCAGCCGGCTGCAGGCACTGACCACCATCAAGTTGTTTTACCAGAGACTTGTGTGTGTTACTAATCATGAGTGCAACCGTGCCCTCCGGCTGCGCACCTCCCTGCACCGCCCAACCACACAACACCCAATGGGTCCCGGGGCCATCATCCCTGCCCACGGAGGGGTTAACATCTTGCTGCATCAACATCTCACCCGGGTCCCCCGTAACTGCAGCGGTGGTGTCTACCTTCACCACATCCCGTGGGTGGCGTCACGAACTTAACCACGGCTCCGGCCGTACACCTACATCCCCTAAACCGCCAGACTCTTTCAGATCGAAGTGAGCACAGGGCCCCCGGGTCCGGAGACGCTCGAGCCACCTTCCAGCGAGCCCGGTCCGAGCGGCTTGGCTGCAGCCGAGCCCTGGGGCGGTACATTTCCAGACGTTGCTTCACAGTGTTAGCCCAGATAGAGCGAAACGGCAGCCCACCGCAGGGGAGAGGCTATCCGCAACAACCCACTGAGATCCCAAGGGTCAGTTTTCGCGGGCACATCTCCCAACCAAAACCGATCCGGGAGTGGACTTCCCCGTTCCAGACGAGGTCGTCCAAAATAACAAAAAAACTCCACAAAACAGATTACTCAGGGAAGAAGCATTAAAAAATAACAGAAAATACTTCAGACTTTTCACCTATTCACAGGTTATCTTTTACCCTTTCACAACATATGACTTACCGTTACGTCATATGTTATTCAACCATCATCTCCCTCTAAATGCCATGGATAAAGTGTAGCTCCGTCCACAGCCTGTGAAATGCGACTGTCAATCAATGACAGTGGCATTCAACATACGCCAGCAAAAGGATGTGACGTGATCGCGAGGCACCAATGGGTTGCCATGAAAGCCGAGAGTCTGCTGCAGACCCCCCGTGCTTGTCCAAATGATTCTCCAGTGAAAACCAGCATTTAGCTGGCGTTCATAGGAGACCATGATTTTTGCTATACATAACAGTGCTGATGCACTGCTATGTATAGTATATGATTGTATATGATTGCAGCTTCAAGGTTTGTGAGAGGACTAACAAAAACAGCAAGAAGTGAAAAAAAAAATAGAATCATACTGTCATGCTTTACCATCCAGTGACTATGGTAGATAAAAAAACACTCCAAAAAATGATTGTGGACTTGTACTTTTCTTGCAATTTAAACATACTTGAAATGTTTTCCTACTTTCTTACATAATAAAATTAATGGTGTCATTCAAAAGTACAACATGCCTCTCAAAAAACAAGTTCTTATACAGTTATGTGAACAGAAAAATAAAAACTTATGGCTGTTGGGAAAAAACAAAAATTAAAAAAATGTAAAATAGTCATGTTGGGAAGGTGTTAAATTTGAGAGGAGTCAGGACTTATGTGCCATTTTGAGACTAGTGATAGCCTTAGGACTGGAGCCACCCATCTCCATATTGACTCGTCATTTAAACGAGGTTTCCTTTCCTTTGGTGTCTCATGAGTTAATTTCGCGTTTTGTTGCCAGCAGCTCAGAGCAGGGCAGGTCAGCTGTAGCTGCTTTAAGCCCATGCCCATTTAGGTTAAATACTGGAGCTTTCTTAGCAGTCCTTGCTACTATTAGAATTCATTTCTACTCTGGCCAGCCTGGTGGAAGGAACTGCTGAGGTTTTGTCCTGTGCCCATCCTTCTGCTTCCTTTTTTTTTTAAATCAGATAAATTTTTATTGCATTTTAAAACTTTCATAAACATAACAACAAATTTTGAGGGTAGTCCTCACACCTTCTGCTTCCTTTGAGTCCACCTGCTGCTGTGAAGCTTGGTGTTTTGATATCCTTCTGTTTATTCCCCCTGTTTGTCTTTCCTTTCCCTCTGTGTTTATTACTGTAGTGGCGAATCTAGTCTACTTGTTGGCCTACTCACTAGACAGGGTGAGTTTAGGACCAGCTGAGAGTCCAAGGTATCCGGTTCGCCGAGAGATTGAAAGAACCTGTGGGAGCTCAAAACTCAGCTTGAGGTGAGTTCAGGAGCTACCCCTCACCCCTCTCCCTAGCGGCAGGGACCTCTGTTGTATCATGACCCCAGTGTTCCCCCTTCTTTGTTTTGGGAGTTTTTGTAGTGCATCAGACTCCTGTTGGTCTGAACGCGTGTGTCACACATTACGGACATCTCCCACTCCGTGCGTGACACTAAGCTTGAACAGAGTGAGAGGGTAAGATAGTACCTCTACCTTTCTGATGCTCCAAGGTCTGAACCCCTTGTCTCCCTCTTGTCTCCCCTTGTACACTCGTTGCTGTAATTTCATACATATCCAACAATTTTTCCTATTCAGGAACCAGCGCTTGTCTTTATCTAACCATTTTTTCATCTTCAGGTGTCGTAGTGGAAAAATCCTGATCAACTTTTTATGTATAGTGCATATAAAGTCATTGAGGGTTGAGCTACAAAATTAGGTTTCATCTTCCCATCTGCGTCTACTTCTGTTAGAAAATCCAATTACTACAGTGAATAGAATATATCTATTTTCATCAGTAATAAACCCCACTCATCATGCTCTATTGAGGTCCGGCAGCCAAAAGTAATCCATACAATTAGCTCATTAGGCCTGATTATCATGCTCGGAATGATTTTTCTGACTTTCTACTTGGCAGCTGGTGGCTCTTGGCACAGGTGCCCGGCTATACATAAATCTTGTGAAGGTGCCTTCTTCTGTATGTGCTGATGTTTTATTCTGGAAACAGAGACTTAGTGATTTGCGTTAAGTGATCCCTGCAGTTTCCTTTAATTAAAAGCTTGCAATTAATAACACTAGCGTGCATATATACTGTATATAAATATAGGTATGGCAGCTGGACCATGCGCACGATCCTTTAAGGAGATGGAGACTTAAAAGTGTCCTTGGGGGTTCTCCTTCAGAATGAAGTCTCTTCTGAACTTGGCTCTCAAGCACAAGACTCGTCTGATTATACATGTTGATAATGGAAGGTTATCAAGACAAATGTGCTGAGGAGGAAAGGACAAAATGCTATGAATTAAGCAGGAAGAGACTCAATATGTATTAAGATTAAGTGGAGAAGATAAAGAGCAGACCACACCGAGCTACAACATGTAGACAATGTCAAGAGATATATGCAGATTATTGCTGATATTAGATACAGAGATAGCCATGGGGATAGATAGGTAGTGAATTTGCTGAAATTCACTCAAATTCGGCCAGAAAATGTGATCAAATTTATTTGATACGAATCAATTGTGTCCTATTAAATGGTAAAAGCCATTTAAAAAGTAAAAAAATATCCTACTCACCTCACCCTTCACATATCCTTCCATCACAGCTCCCCTCCATACCCTCCTCTGGTGTCTTCCTTCTGGGCCGGGTCTTCTCTTCTGTCTTCACTGTGTGGCACCACTGGGACTGACTAGTCCTCATGCGACATTGCCATAGGCCCCTAAAAGTGAACACTAAAAACAAGAAGGCCCCAGTCAAAGGAAGGCCAAGCTGAGACAGCAGGACAGTTGAGGAACAAGGTGAGTATAATACTTTTTTTTTTTTAAAAAATATATCCTAAAAGATATCGAGCATAATGACTCTTGTCTGCTACCCCTTTTCTGCATTCGAGTGAATAGATTTGTAGCAAATTCAGTTTGCTTCAATTTGGTTTGCACATTTCTAATAAGGAATACGATATGGAATACATAAGAAATACCATACTTAGAATTCCAGTCAAAAGTTTGGACTTGTGTTCAAGGAATAGTTTTTTTTGTCTATTTTGGAATGTGCACATTATAGATTCAGAATGAAGGCAGCAAACTAAGAAGGAACACTTAAGTAAACAAAGACTAAACAAGTGTGTAAAGTAAACGATATTACATCTTAGATACTTATTTTACGCTGCTGACATATTTTCACCCCCTTGGCATATCTCAATGGCTTTCTAACAGTCTAAATTGAGTTCCCAAAGGAAACGAGCATTTGTTGGCTGCCTTCACTCTGCAAACGATCTCAGTTAGGTTGAGGTTGGCTGATTCTGGAGGCCGTGTCATCTGATGCAGCCTCCATCTCTCTCCTTCTTGGTCTCATATCCCTTACATAGGAGGCGTTTTGGTTCCCTGCCCTGTATCAACACATAAGATGCTCCTACTAAATGCAAACCAGATGTGATGGCATGTCATTGCATAATGCTGTGATAGCCATGCTGGGTAATGTGCCTTATATTTGGAATAAAACACAACCAGTATTACCAGCAAAGCTCCCTACACTCACCACAAAATCACACTAGCCCTTAAGTGTATTTAATGTTCTTTGTAGAGAAGAGAAACTTAAAGGGAACCTGTCACCTTAATTTTCGCTATGAAACTAAAAGAATCCCCTTGTGCAGCTCCTGGGCTGCATTCTATAAAGGTTCATCTTCCTACTGGCCCCCCTTTCAGACCTAAATAAATACGTTATAAAATCTTACCTTTTGGTATGCTAAAGAGCTTTGCTGGCCACGGGGGCGGGCTATATTTCTTCCGTTATTCCCCCTCCTGCCGCTGTTCGCCGTCCCCTGTGTTGATTTACATCGATGAGGCCGCCGCCCTCATGTTGCGCTGTTCAAATCGCGAGCGCCTGTAATTGCGCAGGCGCGAGATTATGGGCAGCGCTGTGAATGTCATCACCAGCGTCATCCAAGTACCCGCCCATAATCTCGTGCTCGCGGTAATAGGTAACGTGGATGATATGACCAGAGCAAGCGCATAACGATGGAGGCAGAGGGAAAAGCGCGGGCACGAGATTATGGACGGCTACTTGGATGACGCTGGTTTCATAGTTTCATAGTTTCATAGTTTTTAAGGTTGAAGGGAGACTCTAAGTCCATCTAGTTCAACCTGTAGCCTAACATGTTGATCCAGAGGAAGGCAAAAAAACCCCAATGTGTCAAATAAGCTCCAATGGGGAAAAAAATTCCTTCCTGACTCCACATACGGCAATCAGACTAGTTCCCTGGATCAACACCCTGTCATAAAATCCAATATACATAACTGGTAATATTATATTTTTCAATTAATGCGATCAGGCTCTGCTTAAATTTTACTTGTGAATCCCTCAATACAACATCATACGGCAGAGAGCTCCATAGTCTCACTGCTCGTACAGTAAAGAATCCTCATCTGTGATTATGATTAAACATTCTTTCCTCAAGACGTAGCGGATGCCCCCGTGTTCCAGTCGCAGGCCTAGGTGTAAAGAGATCTTTGGAAAGGTCTCTGTACTGTCCCCTCATATATTTATACATTGTGATTAGATCCCCCTAAGCCTTTGTTTTTCCTAACTAACTAACCCCAAGTTTAATAACCTGTCTTGGTATTGCAGCCCACCCATTCCTCTAATAATCTAGGTCACTCTTCTATCTACCTGTAAGATTATGCTATTTATAACCTTCTATACTTTTGCTAACAAGAAAAGCATCCATTCCTCTCTTAAATTCATTCAGTGAGTTGGCCATCACCACTTCCTCAGGAAGAGAGTTCCAGAGCCTCACTGCTCTTACCGTGAAGAACCCTTTTCTATGCTGATGTAGGAATTTTCTTTCCTCCAATCGAAAAGAATGCCCCCTTGTTCTTGTCATAGTCCTTGGTACAAACAGATCATGGGAGAGATCTCTATATGGCCCTCTGATATATTTGTACATATTTATTAGGTCTCCCCTAAGTCTTCTCTTTTCTAGAGTAAATAGACCTAATTTTGATAACCTTTCCGTGTATTGTAATGCACCCATTCCATTTATTATTTTAGTAGCCCGCCTCTGAACACTTTCAAGTTCAGTAATGTCTTTCTTCAGCACCGGCGCCCAAAATTGCACACAATACTCCAAGTGTGGTCTGACTAGTGATTTGTACAGAGGGAGAATGATGTTTTCATCTCGTGCCCCCAGACCTCTTCTAATGCATCCCATCACCCTATTTGCTTTGGTGGCTGCTGCCTGACACTGGGCACTCCAATTTAGATTCTTATTCACTAAGATGCCTAAGTCTTTTTCCATGTCTGATTTCCCCAGCAGTTTCCCATTTAGTAAGTAATCGTAGCATCTGTTTCTCCTTCCCATGTGCATAACCTTACACTTATCTGTGTTAAACCTCATTTGCCATTTTTCAGCCCAATTCTCCAATTTACTCAAGTCCATCTGTAGTTGCAAACTGTCCTCCTTTGTGTTAACTACCTTACATAGTTTTGTATCATCTGCAAATACTGATATTTTACTCTGTAAACCATCCACCAGATCATTAATAAATATATTAAATAGTAGGGGGCCCAATACAGACCCCTGTGGCACCCCACTAGTAACCCTGGCCCAATCTGAGTATGCACCATTAATAACCACTCTTTGTTTTCTACCACTAAGCCAGCTACCTACCCATCTACACACATTTTCCCCGAGCCCAAGCTTTCTCATTTTACTTAGCAGTCTTTTATGTGGGACAGTGTCAAATGCTTTACCGAAGTCGAGATAAATGACATCCAATGATTCTCCTCGGTCCATGTGAGAGCTTACATCCTCATAGAAGCTGATCAGGTTAGTTTGACAGGAGCGATCCTTCATAAATCCATGTTGATATGGAGTTAAACAGTTATTAACATTGAGACATTCCATAATAGTATCCCTTAAAAACCCTTCAAACATTTTACCCACAACAGATGTTAAGCTTACCGGCCTATAGTTTCCAGGTTCCCTTTTGCACCCTTTTTTGAATATTGGTACCACATTTGCTAGCCGCCAATCCAGTGGAACAGACCCAGTTTCTATAGAGTCTTTAAATAAAAGGAATAGAGGCCTGTCTATCACATTACTTAACTCCCTTAATACCCGAGGGTGAATGCCATCAGGGCCTGGTGATTTGTCAATTTTAATGTTACTAAGTCGGTTCTGCACTTCTTCCTGGGTTAGGCAGGTCATACTTAATGGGGCATTTACATGATCACTCTGCATTTCCCCTGGCATATGCTTTTCCTGTGTGAACACAGTTGAGAAAAAAGTATTTAAAACATTTGCTTTTCCCACATCGCTTTCTATGATTTTACCCTCATTATTCTTGATATATATATGACATTTACAGCGCCGCCCATAATCTCGCGCCTGCGCAATTACAGGCGCTTGCGATTTGAACAGCGCAACATGAGGGCGGCGGCCTCATCAATGTAAATCAACACAGGGGGACGGCGAACAGCGTCAGGAGGGGGAATAACGGAAGAAATACAGCCTGCCCCCGTGGCCAGCAAACCTCATTAGCATACCAAAAGGTAAGATTTTATAAAGTGTTTATTTAGGTCTGGAAGGGGGGCCAGTAGCAAGATGAACCTTTCTAGAATGCAGCCCAGGAGCTGCAGAAGGGGATTCTTTTAGTTTCATAGCGAAAATTCAGGTGACAGGTTCCCTTTAAATATCCTTACATTAGACCTGCCCAGGCTGTAAGGTATTTGATGGGTGTAGTGTGGTGGCCCTTAACAAAAAATGCTGGATGGCCCTGGCTGGGAACTCCCTTTTCGGGGAGATGCAGAAGCACGCAGGAGACAGTCTTTAACACGTGGCAACTTTACTCAAAATGAGGCATAATTTGTTCACATTGCTTAATGTACCGTACTTACATTTCTCTAAATAGGGAATGATCAAATACAGTGTAAGTCTCCTTCTGTCCTCTAGAGTATCTCTCACATTCTGCCAAAGGAGTCTCCACTTTCTCAGTGCACCTCCAGACTACTTTCATGGGATGGCTTCGTGGCCTCAGTACTCTTTGGGTTGGGCTTGGCATTTCCAGTTAATCAGCATTTCATGCAGCAACCTCACATCACACTCTTGACAACACACCTTGCAATCTCAATGTCTCTTTCTAAATGACAAGCCTCTAATAAGTCATGGACGGCTTATGGGGAAATTATATTCTTCTCCACTTCCAGATTATGGCCCTAAGATTGCTCACTTGAACCTTCAGTACTTTAGAAATTCTTCTGTAACCAATGCCATCAGTATATTTTGCAACAATAAGGTTGCAAAGTTTTGAGACAGCTCACTGGCTTTACCCATCATGAGATGTTTCTTGTGTGGCACCTTGGTAATGATACACTTTTTTATAAGCTGTAAGTTGAACCAGCTGATATTTTTCACTAAGTGGCAGGATTGCTCTCTAATTACTGTTAGATTTCAGCTGGTGTCATCACTTTTTCTGTGTCATTTCTCATTATTACTAGGGAAGATCGAATACCTGAAATATTTGGCTTTGCAAATATTTTCCGAATACCTCGCCGCTATTCGGCTATTCGATGCGCAATATAAGTCTATGGGAAGCCCGAATAGTACCGAATAGTTGTTATTCGGGTTTCCCACAGACTTATATTGCGCATTGAATATTCGCGAATAGTCGAATAGCGGCGAGGTATTCAGAAAATATTTGCAAAGCCGAATAATCGAAGTATTCGATCATCCCTAATTATTACACATCACTAAATTTATGGGCATCTGTGGTTTGATTACTTTGCATGTGTGGATTGGATGGGTTGTTTCCGACATCTGGTGAGAAATTCATGTCAATGCACCTTTAGGAATATATTTATTAGAAAATTGGTAACATAATCAATACTTATTTCACTGTATTTGCTCTGTGTATATATGTCTCTGTATGCATGTATGCACCGAACAGCTTGAATATTGTCAATCGAGCTCATTTAAAGGAAATCTGTCAGCAAGTTTTTTCTATGTAAGCTGAAGACAGCATGGTGTAGGAGTTAAAAAACAAAAAACAACTAAGCATCTCATATCTGTGTGTGCTATTGTTTACTTAAACTAGTGGCTTTATTACCCTGTGATTAACATTGCAGGACTAGAAAGGCATATGCAGAGAAGTCCAACACACCCCCTGCTGTGATTGACACCTCACTGTCACTGTACAATATCTATAGAGAGCCTAGTGTGGGCAAAATAGCTCTCCCAGCTCAGCTACATGCTTAAAATTCAATTTTTTTGTTATTTGAGAACAGCTGCCACCCCCATAGGAAAAAGTACTGTGATTTGTTTGATAAAGAACTGTTTTATGTTTGGTACGGCCACTAGATAGCCATGGTGTAGTGATCGCTTCCCTGGTACTTTCTGAGTAGAAAAGTGTTAATTGCAGGGAGGAGTAGAGTTAATAAAAAGGCAAGGGACTAAGAAGTGATGAGGAATGTCCCAAGTAAGAAGACAGAAAAAGAAGCTGTGTCTGTAGGAGATGCAGTAGGCCAGGAGCCCGTTAACCATAATTTGGCTGGACCTTCGGGTCAGATTTAGAACCCGGACATGCAGGGTCCTAGCACGTAGAGGACTGATTGCAACTATGCTCCTACGAGTGGTTTAAGTCTGTGCGGTCTAAGTGGCGTACGTTTCTCTGGAAAGATACCTGAAGAATCCCCTCAAAAGACAGATGTTTAGTGTGACCCTAAAGAGAGGGAGGGTACCGAATGTGAGAGCAGAGGAGTGTTGTTGTAATAGGCCCCTTCACTGGCGCAAGCTAAATCCCTGTGGGTGGGTGGGTCGAAATGTTCTTAAAAGGACTTTTTGAATCTGTCAACGTACAATGACATCCTTAGAGGAGATGAGGGGCTTAGAGATTTTCAAGGAGACTCCTCAAGTACCAGGGAAGCGGTCGGCCTGCAAATTGCATATAGTAATTATTGCGATTGGAAACCCCTTCGAAGGTCTATTGTTTACCCGCATACTGCGTGATGAAGATATATGTTTGATGCTACAAAGTAAAGCTTCGGTGACCAAAAGAATATTGCAAGTGTCTGTGTCAATGTGTCAGCAAGTATATGAACGTTTATGGTTTTATTGCACCGGAGAGGGAACTGAGGTGCGAGGTGTTAATATCGGGCGGCGCTGCAGCCAAGAAGTCTGAACTGCAACTACAATGGCCTCCGTACGCTCCTCCAACAGCTGCACCTAGTAATCTATGTGATACACTGTTGGATTCAGAATCTCCTTTCCTACATTATGTTGCTGTCAGATAAGGTAGCAAAAAAACTGCTGACAGATTCTCTTTATCAGCCGGAACATTTTGGGCCCCACTATAAATTATTGCAGAGGGCCCCACTTTCTCTAAAATTAGCCCTGACTGGACTTCGGTAACCACAGAAACATCTGACTAAAAGATCTAAAAACACTGAAGGAGCAAACATTTTTAAAACCAAAATTTGTGACAGCCTGAAAACTTTTGGCCATTACTGTACAGAGTGTTTACTAAGATTTGTGCCGCAGACATGTTATTGTAAACTTGGCTCTAGACCCTCTATGTACACCACTTCTGAAGGAAAACATGTGAATTGTTGAAATCCTCTCTATATCTTCATCGTGGAAACTTTAAAAGGAGGCCAGGATGGGAAGAACACCTAATATTAGTGGTTCACACGACATCTTATATGACTCTTTACTCCCATGTCGCTGATATCCTGGTGTTTATCACTCTTAGGATACTGGAAAGAACTGACCCAGATTTCATCCTTCCATCTCTTGGGCTTTTTCCACATAGTTTGCATTTCACCAAAGACTGATCTCTCTGATCTCACAAGTAATATTTAGCAGCCCTGTGCACTTACATGCTGTAAATCACTGTCAAGAAAGAAAACTCCCACAGTAAATGTTTCCTCAGTCCAAATAGTTTTCAAGTCACAGCGAATCATAGTCACAGTCTCCATACTGTCCTGTAAGAGCAGTAAATAACACAAGGCGGTGATAAGAGGATACTCAATATATTTTTATATTTCCAGATTTTTCCTAACAGTTTTTTGCTTCTCAAAAGTATAGATTATATACAACTAGCTTTAGTACCCGGCGTTGCTCGGGATAGTAACTGTCTCTCTCTCAGTCTCTGTCTGTCTGTCTCCGTGTGTCTCTGTGTGTCTGTCTCTCTGTCTGTCTCTTTCCCTGTCTGTTTGTGTCTGTCTCTATGTCTCTCTTTCCCTGACTGTCTCTTTGACTGTCTCTTTCCCTGTCTGTCTATGTGTGTCTGTTTCTCTATCTCTATCCATGTCTGTCTCTGTCTTTATCCATGTCTGTCTCTGTCTGTCTGTGTCTATCTCTCTGCCCATCTGTGTCTATTTCTCTGTCTGTCTCTGTATCAGTCTTTCTGTCCTGTCTGTCTCTCTCTATATCTTTGTCTCTGTCTGTTTCTCTCTATCTCTGTGTCTGTCTCTCTCTATATCTGTGTGTCTGTCTCTTTCCCCGTCTGTCTCTTTCTCCATCTGTCTCTTTCTCCGTCTCTCGTGTCAGGTCTGTCTCTCTCATGTCAGGTCTGTCTCTTTCCCTGTCTGTCTCTTTCCCCATCTGTCTCTTTCTCCATCTGTCTTTTTCCTCATCTGTCTCTTTCACTGTCTCTTTCCCTGTCTCTGTCTCTTTCACTGTCTCTTTCCCTGTCTCTTTCCCGGTCTGTCTCTTTCCCGGTCTGTCTCTTTCCCTGTCTATCTCTTTCCCTGTCTGTCTCTTTCTCCATCTGTCTCGTGTCAGGTCTGTCTCTTTCCCCGTCTGTCTCTTTCCCCATCTGTCTCTTTCCACGTCTGTCTCTTTCCACGTCTGTCTCTGTCTCTTTCGCTGCCTCTTTCCCTGTCTCTCTTTCCCTGTCTGTCTCTTTCCCTGTCTGTCTGTCTCTTTCCCTGTCTCTCTGTGCCTGTCTGCCTCTGTCTCTTTCCCTGTCTGTCTCTATCTCTATGCCTCTTTCCCTGTCTCTCTTTCCCTGTCTGTCTCTTTGCCTGTCTGTCTGTCTCTTTCCCTGTCTCTCTTTCCCTGTCTGTCTCTTTCCCTGTCTGTCTCTTTCCCTGTCTCTCTGTGCCTGTCTGCCTCTGTCTCTTTCCCTGTCTGTCTTTATCTCTATGTCTCTTTCCCTGTCTGTCTCTCTCTCTGTCTTTCCCTGTCTGTCTGTCTCTCTCTATCCATCTCCCCACCAACATCATATTACGTCACACATAAGCTTCTTAAACTAAGACTGCCCTTTCTTGCCTATAGCAACCACTCACAGCTCCTATTAATGACCTGTAGCTCCCAGTTCCATTGACTTTAATGAAGGCAGGTTTTTTGGAGAGTAATTGTAAAGCGCGGGGTTAAATTTTCCCGTCAAAACATAGTCTATGACGTTCCCTGAGTCACATGAGGCGTCTGTGCAAAATTTCGTGATTGTAAATGCGACGCTGCGGATTCCTTTAGCGAACATACACACACACACACACACACACACACACACACACACACATACATACACTCAGCTTTATATATTAGATTGACGTCCACCAAAATATTAGGAACTTAGGAAGGGTAAATTACCATTAATATTACCCTATTTACACCAATTTCTAGTAGGCATTGTATACTTGAGGGAGCTGTCTGATCTTCTTTCTTCAGGAGCACACCGCTCTTCTGCCTCCTGGTTTCCTGCTTGCCAGAGGCAATATGCTCCTCAAGATGGATACTTTGGACCAGAGTTATGGTTGCCTCACTGACCTGAGCTATGCTCTCTACGGCACTGCTAGATGAGGCGGCATTGCCTCTGAAGCACTGGAGGAGCACAAGGGCAGTGACACAAAGAGCTTGTAAGTGCATACTCCTTGCCTAGTAAACCTGCCTCCTCTGGTAGAAAGCTGAGGTGGCCAGTAACTTTGGCAACAAACAGTTCACTATAAAATTAAAAATCCCTACCTCCTTATGAACACATATGATTTTTAATAAAAGGTAATTTGCAAAATGTTTTGTTTTTACAAGCCCTTTAACCATGTAACAAGATGAGACAACCCCGCTGAAGGGGTTACCCAGTTTAGAAGAAAATTAGAAGCAAAATATGATCATAAGTTAGCTTATTGAGGAACACAGCTATACTTTGTGGGAGAACCCAGAAGCAAGTTTTCAATTTACCACAAGGGCTGTCTATGTAATGTACCAATGTGCTGGGTCCCTTCATGCTTTATAGGTTTTGCTCTTAAACGGGATAAATTAGAGGGAGAGCACAACATTGGGCCCAAATATTGACTTACTGTAACGGGTGTGTCCGGTGTGACACACAGTATTGTAGTGTCCGGCAATAGAGGGTCACAGCATTTGGATGTGCAAAATGCTCCCTGACTTTCTATTGTTCCTGCTGTCAGTATTCAGTGTACTAGGTAGCTCCTCTGCTGGGTTTATATCCTTTTCTCTTTAAGACCTAATGGAGCGCCTCTTCCCTTCAGATACTAATTATCTGTATTTCCCCTTGGATTTAAATACTCCCTTCTTCCCTGGACTGGTGCTGGTTCAATTTATTCAAGCTCTGATTGCAAGCAGGGGGCTTGCTCTCATCTTTGGTATCACTGCTGTAACTTTGCTGAACTTCTACCTGAGTCATCTGTAGATAAGTAGTTCATGCTTTTCCCCCTGTGTATCCCCTTTGTGTCTTCTATAGTGTTTAGTGGGATTGACGAAGAGCTCATCCCACCTGTTCCCTATTTACGGCCCAGCAGCAGAGATACCTAAGGTCAGGTATCCTGATTGCCTCATAGGTGGGCAATCTATCTAGTGTGGTGAGGGACCCCAGAAACCAGTAGTAAGTTTGGTCAGGGGTCACCATCTCCCCCTTCCTTAGCCAAAAGATTTCCCTTCCCTTTTGCCGTTCGCTTGGTACTTCCCTGTACCTAGTGTGACAGAGGGTAAATAGAGTGATTTTCCAAAGAAGACCATCCCTGTTACGGGGGGACCGGCAGATTAGGACCAGGGGGTATATATCCTAATCGCCAGTCGGGGCCCACCGTGCTCCAGATGACAAAGGAGCTGCTGGCACCTGAGGGTTAGGCGGAGACTATAGAGCTGGATGGCTCTGAGATAACCCAGGAACTCTGGGAACCGGTCACGTGTGTTGGGACACGTCAGACCGGACGACAACCTGATTAGCATTTTGGTGCACCTAGCGCTACACACACCACGTGTGCAGGAAACACGTCAGGCCGGGTGGTAACCAGGTAGCGTTGACCGGAAGACCGCCACGAAAGCGCCCTGTCGGCCACGTGTGTAGGACACGTCAGGCCGAGCGGTCCTCAGATTAGCGTTTCTGGCCACCTCTCGACTGGCCACGTGTGTGTAGGACACGTCAGTCCAGATGGGTACACCAGTAGCGTTGACCGGGAAGCCGAGGAGGATAAGGAACACCCTGTTAACTCCACAGGGGTCCTGGGGTACGCTGTCCGTGCGCGTAGGGGGCACAACCGGACAGGTGGCGCAGCAGGTGCATTGTCCGTGTGCGTAGGGGGCACAATCGGACAGGTGGCGCAGCAGGTGCGTTGTCCGTGTGCGTAGGAGGCACAATTGGACAGGTGGCGCAGCAGGTGCGTTGTCCGTGTGCGTAGGGGGCACAATCGGACAGGAAGCACAGCAGCCGCAGCCCAGTTAACGCCACTGGGCTGCTATAGCAAGACTGGAACGGCAGGAGGGAAGCACGGCGCCTGACCCTGATGTGCCGAGCCACGAATCTTGGCGTGACAGGCACCGTTCGCCTAACCTTACCTACCGCTTCCCAACATAGGCTTATGCCGCAATGAGGCTCTAACATGGAGGTGTGCTCTGACTGAGCAAAAGTGAAGACTGCGCACCTCCATGTTGTTTCCAGCCCCTTTTATAACCTGGGTCCGCCCCAAACCCAGGGTGAACCACCAAGGTCCAATAGCAGAGTGCCATGTCATCAGTGACGTCACATGCGACCTATCCGGAACCGCCACATCATTGATGACCTCATGGCAGCCACACCCCAAACACTTCACCAGTCATCGTCTGACGACCAATACTGAGGTGCCAGATCATAGGGGCGGGCCTCTGCGAGCCAGTCCGGAGTTGCTACGTCATCAGGACACCTGACACCCTCTGCCCTATCAGGGCCTGCCACCTCACGGACATGCTCAGTGAGGTCCTTACCGGACCTAGCCTCTGGTGCACCAAGTGCCTGAGCATGCCCAGTAGCCTGAGCAACAGGCTCAGAAAGCAGACTATCAGTTTGAGCATGCTCAGTAGGCACATCCCAGCACTTAGACACAGCACGAAGTCCAAGTACCTGTGCAAAGAGGCTGTTAGGGTTAATTGTGGGAGCATGCTCAGTAGCCTGAACTGAGGACTTAGTCTCAGACATAACACAATCAGGCTGAGCATGCTCACTAGGCAAAACACCGGGCTTAAACTCTGGCTGGGGTAAATCGGCGCACGCATGCACACTAGCCGCCTCTCCACACTTAGACGTGGTGGAAGGAACAGCCAACTGGACGACCCGAGGCACGGCCAAGAACGTCAGCCGGCGCCTGAGCGCAACAGGAACCACAGCAGGCTGCTTGCGGCTATGGCGGCGCCGGTTCGTAACAATCCCTTTAAAGGATCCTCTTTACAGTTGCTGGAAACATGTGGTGCAATATACATTTTTAGTGTGAACCTGTATTGTCGCTCTATCTGGCAAATTAGTGATCCTTCCTCCTAGATTATTGTTTTCGCTATTGTTTGAAGCATTTTCTGTGGTCGGAGTGAGTGAGTCAGTAGGGGAAGAACAGTCATTGGGCACCTGTCTCAGAAGGAGCTTTCTAAAAATGCTGATGACTTAGAGACCCAGCAAGACGGTTGTTGACCAATCCTTAGGCGGGCTTTGCACGTTGCGACATCGCAAGCCGATGCTGCGATGTCGCACGCGCTAGTCCCCACCCCCGTCGCAGGTACAATACCTTGTGAAAGCTGGCGTAGCGAAAATTATCACTACGCCGGCTTCACATGCACTCACCTGCCCTGCGACCGTCGCTCTGGCCGGCGACCCGCCTCCTTATTAAGGGGGCGGGTCGTGCGGCGTCACTGCAACGTCAAACGGCAGGCTGCCAATAGGAGCGGAGGGGAGGAGATGAGCAGTATGTAAACATCCCGCCCACCTCCTTCCTTCCGCATAACCTACGGAAGCCGCGGTGACGCCGGTAAGAGATGTTCCTTGCTCCTGCGGCTTCACACACAGCGATGTGTGCTGCCGCAGGAGCGAGGAACAACATCGGACCGTCGCGTCAGCGTAATTATGGATTACGCCGACGCTGCACCGATGATACGATTACGACGCTTTTGCGCTCGTTATTCGTATCATCTAGGCTTTACACACGATGTCGCATGCGATGCCGGATGTGCGTCACTTTCAACTTGACCCCACCGACATCGCACCTGCGATGTCACAACGTGCAAAGCCCGCCTTAATGCCATTATCTCTGTGTTTCCATGTTTAGATTTCAGAGGCTGAACTCACGCCAAGTACCCCATAATATTGGGTTTGTACCTAGTACCCAAGTTCTGTAGAGCACTGGTGCCAACCACTGCTAACCCCCCGTTAATTTTTTCATCATACATGCGGCTTCAGAATTATTAGAATTTGCAAAAAATCACATTATAAAGAGGCCTCCATGATTATTACCAGCCAGGAAATCATTGTGATACTTTTATTCCCAGTATGACAGGACAGATCATCCATACAATAAAGTCAATTGTTTTGGCATTAAAGGGAGCCTGTCACTAGATTTGGTGACTATAAGCTGCGGCCACCACCAGTGGGCTCTTATGTACAGAATTCTAATATGCTGTATATAAGAGCCCAGGTCACTGTGTAGAACATAAAGATCACTTTATAATACTCACCTAAGGGGCGGTGCAGATTAGTCAGATGGGTATCTCCGTTCTCCAGTACCGGCACCTCCTCTTTTGGCCATCTCTGTCCTTCTGCTTCTGAAGCTTGGGTGCATGACGCGTTCTACGTCATCTACACTAGCCGGCATTGAGGTCCTGCGCAGGCGCACTACAATGCTTTGATCTGCCCTGCTCAGGGCAGATTAAACTGCACCTGCGCAGGACCTCAATGCCGGTGCGTGTGGATGATGTAGGATGCGTAATGCACCCGAGCTTCAGAAGCAGAAGGACAAAAATGGCCCAAAGAAGAGGTGCCGGTACTGGAGAATGGAGAGACCCATCTGACCAGTCTGCACCGTACCGCCCCCTAAGGTGAGTATTATAAAGTGATTTTTACATTCTACACAGCAGCCTGGGCTCTTATATACAGCATGTTAGAATACTGTATATAAGCGCCCACTGGTGGTGGCCGCAGCTTATAGTCACCAAATCTGGTGACAGGTTCCCTTTAACAAAAATGATATGAGCAGAAAGTAATGAGTATCTTAAAAGTTAATAAAACATGTTACATCAAACAGTCTTAGGAGAATGAGAATCTCCAGCCTTCAAATCTCCGGTCTGAAATATGGAGCTCCCCTAAGACAAAAGCCCGATAAATCACTGCGTCCATTAATTATTGTTATTATTGATTAATAGGAGGTGTCAGCACAGGAGGACATGAGCTCATGATATACACATGGGACTGCTAACAGTTTGTTGCAAACATTTGATGCTCATATGTTCCCCTCACCTGAGAGCAGAATAGTAAAAAAAGAAGAAATTCTGAGCTCAGAGATACATAGTATTCATGATATGACTTAATATTTTCATTAAATGCTGCAGAGACTCCTCCATCCATTGCAAAGTGATTGACAGCTTTCCTTGTATGTATCCTGCTTACATAGATACAGGGGGCCAAATACAGTTTCTTCATTATAATGCAGATCAGCAGAAAAGCTCTGAAACCCCCCCCAAAAAAAAAACTATGAATGAGAGGAAATTTAAGCCCAGCTGAATAATAAATACAGCTCTGGAGTGTAATGATGCTGGTATCGTCACAAGGTGAACCGAGTTCATGCCGGCGGATCTTCAGGAAACCCCGGTGATCTGCCAGCATGAACTCGATTCACCATGTGACATCACTCGACATCCCTGCAAGACGTTCCCACGGTAAAAAACGCGAGATGATTAAATGGCTGCAGAGAACCCTAGTGAAAAAAGAAGCAACGTGGGCATTACACATGACTTTTTTCCTGTACTTTTCACTGACTCTATTGAAGTCAATTGTTGAAAAAAGTAGGAAAAAAGCAGAAACAATTGGCACGCTGCTTCTTTTTTCAGCAACAAAAAAAACATGAAAAAAGCAACGTGGGCACAAGGCCTACTGTTATACCCACCAATATCTGCCACGATAGGAGAAAATGAACGAATTCAGCTCACCTCTCTTCACCCTAGGGTCCACCACCGATGCACGGAACGCCCTGGCCTGGGAGGAAAGACACGTTCATAGAAAAAGGAGATTTCCAGCATCGGAGAAACGGAGAGATGTATTAAAACTAAAACATTTATTTAGTCCATTAAAAGCAGGATACCACACACGGGGGCATAGGGGCACACAGTGAGAGACGCGGGGATGGTCCTTGTCCTACGCGTTTCAACCTTACGATCTTAATCATGGAATCATCATTCCATGATTAAGACCGTAAGGTTGAAACGCGTAGGACAAGGACCATCCCCGCGTCTCTCACTGTGTGCCCCTATGCCCCCGTGTGTGGTATCCTGCTTTTAATGGACTAAATAAATGTTTTAGTTTTAATACATCTCTCCGTTTCTCCGATGCTGGAAATCTCCTTTTTCCACCAATATCTGCCCTCTTATTTGCATTTGCATATTCATTCGCCTCAGTTAAATGCCAAAGATCATATTCTAATAAGCAGTCTAACCACTGGCCTAATGCTTATTAACTTCATGGCCCCAACTGTGATGATACCACATCTGCAGCTGTATTAGAGCAAAGCCCACCGTACATATCATACCTATTAGATTGCTGTTGGCCGAACAATTCTTAGGACGATTGTTCAGCTAATAGGCATCTCTGCCAGTGGTGTATCTCTGGTTGAACAAAACAATGCCAGTCCGAAAGCAGACATATTCGATCATCTCCCATGATAATCAGTTGCCCACACCGTCATATACCCTCATCGGTCGAACCTGTCGAAATCTACAGTTTTGGCCAACATTAGTTTAATGCGGCCTAAGTGATAGTAGGAAGCTTTGTCTGGATTTGTTAACAGTCTGTATACAAGGAGCTTTACCCCTCCAGGCCATGATAAAATATTCATTTTTTTTATTCTGAATTTGCTACTTATGAAAGCAAGTTGTGTTATCAGATTTGACTAAGGACTGAACCTGAGAATATCAAAAATACTGACTATTAGAGATGCATATCTTGTGAACTTCCTTGGCTGGTACTTTAATGCCAGTATCCAAAGCGCCTCAACATCAGGATGTTCCATGAGCATTGTAAAAGCAATTTGTGCACAGAATGTCACCATTGGAGTACTGGATGAGGAAGTTTGAGGGACATTGGTCCAGCGTCTTGACTGGTACTTGCGGTAGCCTGACCAGAGTCTCTCGAACTTCCTCATCCGGTACTCGAATTCTGCCATCCTGTGCACCAATTCCACCTACAATGCTCCTGGAATATCATGATGTCAGATGCACCCAGGACACAGGCATTAAATCGTCAGCCAGAAGAGTTCATATGGCCCTTTGAATATTTTTGCTCTCCTCTAATGGCCTACATTTTTCCTATAACCAGATTGCACTTGCTGATGTGTTTAGATTCAATTATAAGTAATATCTGCTACAGCTGTAAATCTTTTTGCTCAACTCTAGTGGCCACAATTACATCATTTCACCAAGGTAACTCCGTTATTAGAATGCAGACAGAGACTATGATGAAGCCATAGAGTCTTCTATGGAAGTGATGGACCATTGTCCTAAATAAAAATCATGGTTTTCTTGAAATTTACAGACTTATTTCTTCACCACAACTTAAGGAAAGTGTCTTCTCTAAACTGGCAGTAAGTTTGGAAGTTGATTCTGAGTCCATCCTCAACCCGAAGAGGTACAAAAATCTTTATTGATACCAGCCTATAGCAGGTCCACGCCTCCATCTCACTGGTGTCTGAGTTGAAGTGGAGGTCTGTTCCCATTACTGATCCAACCATGGCCCATTCTTCTGGCTCATCAAGAGTCACTTTCATCTCATCATTTCATAAAACCCTTAAACAATCTGTCTTCAGATATTTTTTGGCTCAATCTTCATGTTTCTCCTTCTGTGTCTTATTCAGTGGTTGTCGTTTTCAGCCTCCTCTCCTCGGCCATGTCTCTGAACACTGAAAACTTTGTGCTTCCGTGCCTTCAAGGAAGTTGTAGTTCTGGAAAATTACAGCACTGGAGGATGATGGCTTCTTTGTCACGTCATGTTTGATTCTTCTTGAATCTATGGTTGCACCCCAAACTCTTTGCAATTTCAACATTGCTGAATTCTCCTGTAAAACTTTTAGAAATTTTTGACTTTTGAGATTTGGTTAAAGGTCTTTTTGGCTTGTTTTTCAATTTTTTTTCCTGAGAAATTCAAACTACCTAATGATTTGGCACAACTTGATATAGGGTATTGAAATCTTTAGGCCACACTCCCCTCATTACACCAACACACATTACCTGATCTGTTTCATCCAATAAGAATTCATGTTTATACAGCTTGAAGCTAAAAAATCCATATAAAAATGATGATAAAATCTAATCTAGTCTAATAATTGGGCACACAGTGTTTGTAATTTTGCATTTGTTGGTAAATGGCCCAAATATATGATACATAATGTCCAATAGCAAATCAGTTAACCACATATTGGAAAATACCATACTTACTAACGTGCTGCTTAGGGAAAAGTGCAAGTACACCGATGATCAAGTACTCTGGAGGTCACAGCTTGGAAGGTGGGCATACCACTTGTATAAGTGCCAGGCATATTGGCATGTCTAGTTCTGGAGGTCAAGACTTTACATTGAGGATCTCCATGCCATAGAAGACGTCTCTTTATGAACTCAGAATGGAAGTAATGCGTCAGTAGGACGTAAAGGAAACCAGAGATCCCATCATGTGGAGTTTCATAGCTGCGGCATGGTGGCTCAGTGGTTAGCAGCACTGTACGATGACTCAGTGGTTAGCACTGCAGTCTTGCAGCGCTGGGGTCCTGTATTCAAATCCCACCAAGGACAACATCTGCAAGGAGTTTGTATGTTCTCCTCGTGTTTGCTTGGGTTTCCTCCAGGTTCTCCGGTTTCCTCCAAC
Source organism: Anomaloglossus baeobatrachus (assembly GCF_048569485.1). Taxonomy (NCBI): domain Eukaryota; kingdom Metazoa; phylum Chordata; class Amphibia; order Anura; family Aromobatidae; genus Anomaloglossus; species Anomaloglossus baeobatrachus. The sequence goes on along the minus strand of NW_027441779.1, from coordinate 1,495,446 downwards.
ACTCCAAAAACATACTGATAGGGAATTTAGATTGTGAGCCCCAATGGGGACAGTGTTACCAATGAATGTAAAGCGCTGTGGAATTAATAGCGCTATACAAAGGAATAAATATTATCATAGGTGGAAAGTTAACCTACCAAACTCAACCTTTTTCCACCAGTTTTACATTTTCTAGCTCTAAATTATTTATAATCCAGAAGGTCATTTGATGTTAGAAAAGCGTACTTTAATTTAGTATTTAACATTACTACCTTTTGCAATCCGGTATTACACAGCTTTACAGCTCTAACCGTAAAGAACCTTTTACTATTTAGATCGTCTTTTCTGCACACATAATGAATGGTGGTCGAATGTAAGGTTTTTGGCAGTAATAAATCATGTACCTGTTATTGTATTGACCCCACATGTATTTATACATGGAAATGACATCACCTTCGAGGCGTCATTTTCTAAGCTAAACTATTACGCCGCTCTGTCAGTTGTCATCTAGCAGGTCTAAAAATATTTACCATGGAAGCCACCCTGGCCGTCATCATTTAACATCTGTACTTACACAGGGGCTCCATGGAGTCACCTGCCAGATGATGGTGCGCGTTAGCAGTTGGGTGTCAGGTAGCCGTGTCAGAACCACGAGTGAAGTGAGAATGCAAAAGAATGGTCAAAAAATGGCCACAGTGATTTTTTCGTGCAAGAAAATCGGCCCGAGTTTCATCATTGATTTGGATGAGAGTTTTATCACATTTTCATATTGCTGTATGTCTGCCACTCAGTATAGGGAGGTTGGGCAAAGTAACATGAGTTCTTAGGAAATTTTGATGATTAAAATCAAGGCACACTTAACCATCACTTTCTATACATGAGGAGATATAACAATTTCCAGCAAAGCACACTGCTATATAACACTGTTCCAGACTGTAGTAGATGGAATACTTATAATCTTCACACAGGGCTTCCATAATAACATACAGTTAGGTCCAGAAATATTTGGACAGTGACACAAGTTTTGTTATTTTAGCTGTTTACAAAAACATGTTCAGAAATACAATTATATATATATAATATGGGCTAAAAGTGCACACTCCCAGCTGCAATATGAGAGTTTTCACATCCAAATCGGGTTTAGGAATCATAGCTCTGTAATGCATAGCCTCCTCTTTTTCAAGGGACCAAAAGTAATTGGACAAGGGACTCTAAGGGCTGCAATTAACTCTGAAGGCGTCTCCCTCGTTAACCTGTAATCAATGAAGTAGTTAAAAGGTCTGGGGTTGATTACAGGTGTGTGGTTTTGCATTTGGAAGCTGTTGCTGTGACCAGACAACATGCGGTCTAAGGAACTCTCAATTGAGGTGAAGCAGAACATCCTGAGGCTGAAAAAAAAGAAAAAAATCCATCAGAGAGATAGCAGACATGCTTGGGAGTAGCAAAATCAACAGTCGGGTACATTCTGAGAAAAAAGGAATTGACTGGTGAGCTTGGGAACTCAAAAAGGCCTGGGCGTCCACGGATGACAACAGTGGTGGATGATCGCCGCATACTTTCTTTGGTGAAGAAGAACCCGTTCACAACATCAACTGAAGTCCAGAACACTCTCAGTGAAGTAGGTGTATCTGTCTCTAAGTCAACAGTAAAGAGAAGACTCCATGAAAGTAAATACAAAGGGTTCACATCTAGATGCAAACCATTCATCAATTCCAAAAATAGACAGGCCAGAGTTAAATTTGCTGAAAAACACCTCATGAAGCCAGCTCAGTTCTGGAAAGGTATTCTATGGACAGATGAGACAAAGATCAACCTGTACCAGAATGATGGGAAGAAAAAAGTTTGGAGAAGAAAGGGAATGGCACATGATCCAAGGCACACCACATCCTCTGTAAAACATGGTGGCGGCAACGTGATGGCATGGACATGCATGGCTTTCAATGGCACTGGGTCACTTGTGTTTATTGATGACATAACAGCAGACCAACAGTAGCTGGATGAATTCTGAAGTGTACCGGGATATACTTTCAGCCCAGATTCAGCCAAATGTCCGCAAAGTTGATCGGACGGCGCTTCATAGTACAGATGGACAATGACCCCAAGCATACAGCCAAAGCTACCCAGGAGTTAATGAGTAGCAAAAAAGTGGAACATTCTGCAATGGCCAAGTCAATCACCAGATCTTAACCCAATTGAGCATGCATTTCACTTGCTCAAATCCAGACTTAAGACGGAAAGACCCACAAACAAGCAAGACCTGAAGGCTGTGGCTGTAAAGGCCTGGCAAAGCATTAAGAAGGAGGAAACCCAGCGTTTGGTGATGTCCATGGGTTCCAGACTTAAAGCAGTGATTGCCTCCAAAGGATTCGCAACAAAATATTGAAAATAAAAATATTTTGTTTGGGTTTGGTTTATTTGTCCAATTACTTTTGACCTCCTAAAATGTGGAGTGTTTGTAAAGAAATGTGTACAATTCCTACAATTTCTATCAGATATTTTTGTTCAAACCTTCAAATTAAACGTTACAATCTGCACTTGAATTCTGTTGTAGAGGTTTCATTTCAAATCCAATGTGGTGGCATGCAGAGCCCAACTCGCGAAAATTGTGTCACTGTCCAAATATTTCTGGACCTAACTGTAAATGACAGTCTGTTCAAAGAATATCTTCTCTCCTTACAGAGTATTTTTCCTTACACCGTGGATGTACCTAGGGCATAACTCTGTAACTTATCATGGAATGAGGTGAGGGGGGAGGGGTGGATTCTGTACTTGGTCACTTCTCTCCACTATACTTCTGCTCACCAGAGTTTGCTCCTGAACTGTCCTGGCTATTTTTCACCCCTGACAGCCTCTTTTCTGGACTTGTTCGGCATGTGTAGCTTAACTCTTTTCAGGATACCCACCCTACACTTTCTGAGCACTGCTTCCTTCTTTTGCAGAAAGACAGACATTCACTCTGTGTTCCAGCATCCCCTGGGTCAATGTTGGATACTTCCTGTCCTGTCTCCTGTTTCAGCCCTAACTCCACAGTTGCAGGATGATTTTAGATCATCTGTGCAGTTCCTACTTGTCACAATATCATCAGTGTTTCACCCGTTTTTTTCACTAACGAGAAAAAAAAAATGTCTCCACCTTCTCCTATTTATCAGTCAGTGAAAACCAGACAGCACACAGAGGGCATCTGAGCGTTGTCTGATTTTTTTCATTGCTGAATTTGATCCAACCAGTATCGGACGTGTCCACGATTTTGCACTGACCACTCGGTCCGTAAAATATCACGGACATGTGAACAGCCCCAAAGACTGCCATAGGTACGAGTGATATCTGTGAAAAACTGATGTGTGAATTAGCACAAAAGATATCCAAGCAAGCAAAGCTGGAGTTGAAAGCCCAAAACTGAACCAGAGTAGGTAGACTTTTAACAGGCAGGAATTTAACGGGAAGCTGTTAGTTTTAGCTATTGAATCTGAGAGCTGCATGATGTAGGGGCTGAGAAACTGAATCCAGTAAAGTGTCAATACTGGGCTGCTTCGTGCAGTTTGAATATGTAGTATCCTGTTTTTCTAATGTAGATGTCAGAGAAGAATAGAAGAAAATCGGGTTTTTATCAGCCGCACCAATGATCACTTCTCAGGTATTCAGATTAATGGATCTTTTATTTTGCACAGGTCTATGCGTTTCTGGAGTCTCAGCTCCTGTCCTCAGCTGGAGGAATCAGGATCTGTTCTTATGCCTGATGGTCCTGAGGAAGGGAGCTGAGACTCCAGAAACGCGTAGACCTGTGCAAAATAAAAGATCCATTAATCTGAATACCTGAGAAGTGATCATTGGCGCGGCTGATAAAAACCCGTTTTTCTTCTATTGTTCTCTGTTATCTGCCGTTTGGGTTGCTGCTGCCGTGATCCCAGTTTTCCATGCCTATATAGTAGTTGTGACTTTCACAACTTCATTTGGTGAGTATTACTGCTCCCTGTCTTTACCCCCTGTGTTATTGGGGTAAAACCCTATTGCGCTTCTTTTCCACAGCTCTCTACTCATCTAATGTAGATGTAGCAGTGCTCTGACTGATGAGCTGTGTATAACCCCACCCACAGCCAATCAGTGGTGGGGGCGGGGTTACACTGATTAGCTTCACTGAGCTGCACATGAGATCTATTCTAGTAATAATCTCCTGCTGATAAAACACTGAAACTACACAAAACTCTAGAGCAAGTGACACATCTCTGGAGTCCGAATCTCATCCCCTATATAATTTTGCTCTCAGATTAAATAGCAAAAACCTGCTGACAGATTCCCTTTAAATAGGTGACAGTCCTCGTGTGGGCTCCAAAATAAGTTTTAACTTGTTGGGGGAAATGAAGGCAGCAAGACTATCCTTTCACTTTGGTTTAGGGTAAAATGACAGGTATGCATTAAGAGTCTGTTGGTCACTGTCACCTTCCCTCAGACACAGAGTTTGTAGTTATCCTGTATTTACAACTATGAGATCCTGCCCGCTGTTGGTTTGAAGTCTTTCACATAGCATGATTATCCTGGTAGGCTGTCTGCAACAGATAAGCTTCCATATAAACTTGTAAGTCAGGACTATTCAATTTTCCAGTTGGCAGTCAAATCTCAGCAGACAGATTTATCAGGTTCTTATGATTCTGCTATAGAAATAAATATGATTCGGGTTATGATAGCGTTCTGCATTTTGTGTATCTATTTGGTAGGGGTTAGAAATCGTTTTTTTTCCAATACCGCTCTATGACCTCTAAAATATCTTCATCAATAAATCAAATCTCAGATGCACATTCCAGGGAAGATTGTAGGAAATGCTGAATCGAGCCTGGAGATCAAAATATATTCTTTCTCAACTGGATTAAAGGGAACCTGTCAGCAGAAATTTCGTAATAAACCTAAAAGATTCCCCCTCTGCAGCTCCTGGGTTGCATTCTAGCAAGGTTTCTGTTGCTATTCTGACCCCTTTGAGAACCAAATAAATAGTTTATAATAAAGTCTTACTTTTTGTATGCAAATATTTTTTTCTGTACACAAGGGCGGGCTCTCTTGCGTCCGTTAGTCGCCCTCCTGTCGCTTTATGCCGTCCCCCATCGCTCATTTCCATACTGAGGACACCGCCCAGTGCTCCCGAGGTCTCGCGCATGTGCCGTGCCACACTCGCAGCACTGTGCAGTGTGACCGCTGGTGACGTGATTGCGCAGGCTTGAGATTATGGGTGGCGTTGTGATTGTCATCAGCAAGTACCTGCCCAAAATCTCGTGCCCGCGCTTTCCCCTCTGCCTCCACCGTTCTGCGCAAGCGCTGGCCAGATGGCCAGGAGGGCGACTAACGGATGCAAGAGAGCCCGCTCCCATGTACAGAAAAAAATATTTGCATACAAAAGTAAGACTTTATAAACTATTTATTTAGTTCTCCAAGGGGGCAGAATAACAGCAGGAACCTTGCTAGAATGCAACCCAGGAGCTGCAGAGGGGGAATCTTTTAGATTTATTAAGACATTTCTGCTGACAGGTTGATTTTAAATGGCGAGTAATAATTATTTAGCTAAAAAGTAGTCATTATAACCTGCAATTGTTTTTTATGTATTTTAATTAGTTTTAAACATTATCTGTTGGGCCTTCTCAAACAGAAGGTCTCTAAGGGGTACTTTACACGTTGCGACATCGCTAACGAAATATTGTCGGGGTCACGGTTGTTGTGACGCACATCCGGCGCCGGTAGTGACATCGCAATGTGTACATCCTAGGAGTGACGATGAACGAGCGCAAAACAGTCAAAAATCGCTGATCTGTGTCACGTCGTTCATTTTCATAATGTTGCTCCAGCTGCAGGTACGATGTTGTTTGTCGCTTCAGCGGCGTCACACATCGCTGTGTGTGAAGCCGCTGGAATGACAAACATCTCCTTACCTGCGTCCACCGTCAATGCGGAAGGAAGAAGGTTGGTGGGATGTTACGTCCCGCTCATCTCCGCCCCTCTGCTTCTATTGGCCAGCCGCTTGGTGACGTCGCAGTGACGTCGCGGTGATGCCGAACGCACCTCCCCCTTGAGGTAGGGATTGATCGGCGGTCACCGCGACGTCGCCGACCAGGTGTGATGCTGCCGTAGCGATAATGTTCGCTACGGCAGCAATCACAAGATATCGCATGTGCGACGGGGTCGGGTACTATCGCGCTGGACATCGCTAGCCAATGCTAGCGATGTCGCAAAGTGTAAAGTACCCCTAACATCCACCAGCTATGTGATGTTGTCATGGATTAGTGGAAGAAGATTCCTGTGGCTTCTGTAAAGCCAAATCTAGTGTGGAGGGGTACAGGGTTTTAATCAGTGGGAGAAAAACTTGAAAGAAAGTAGCAGTGGCGTTGCCATGTAGGGCAGTGTACTTACATTGCTACAGTTGGATTCATTGGTAGAACAGGGAGAGATAGGTTTCGGGTTTCTGTAGGCCTGATCTGTATGTTGGGGTGATGTCTCGAGTGCATCACTGTCTGATGTGATCTCGGGGGCATTCTAGGATCAGAAGGTCACAGCATGTTGTGGATAGCAAATCCACTTTAGTGGCCACTCATCATTTACCCTGAGTTGTGACGTATTTTATTACTTCAGGTACTGAAGGGGTTAAAGTTCTTTCCTACAGTGATCTAACAGGTAGCTGTAACCTTAGTTGCAGCCGCTCCCTTCTAGTATAAATATCCAATCCTCACTCCTATGCCAGCTATAGCTTATACCTAAACTGACAATGGGGAATGAACTTGTCTCTGCATAGCTGTGGTGTCGTTTCTATTGCAGCTGCACAGGCTACTACTGAAAAAACCATGGAGTGCTTTTTGTTGTGTCTTTCCCCACCTGTTTGTCTTTCCTACCTCGTGTTGTCTGAAGGCCCCGTCACACACAATGAGATTGCTAACGAGATCGTTGCTGAGTCACAGTTTCTGTGATTCAGCAACGATCTCGCTAGCGATCTCGTTATGTGTGACACCTACCAGCGATCAGGCCCCTGCTGTGAGATCGCTAGTCGTTGCCGAATGATCCGGACCACTTTCTTCAAAGGCGATGTCCTGCTGTGTTTGACACTGTGTGACAGGATCCCAATGACTGCCGAGATTGTTATACAGGTCGCTACTGCGACCTGTATCGTTACTGCATCGTTGGTAAGGTCTGACATCTCCCCAGCGACCTTCCAGCGGCTTACCAGCGATCCTTATCAGGTCGTATCGTTGTCGGGATCGCTAGTAAGTCGTTGTGTGTGACTGGGCCTTTATTCTAGCGTGTCGCTGGCCCTCACTTATCAGGGTGAGTTTAGGACCAGTGAGGGCCTAGGCACATGATCAATACATGGGTGAAAGGACCCATCTAGGGACGCTAGGGATGCAAGGATCAGCTTCAGGTGAGTGTTAGGAGATTACCCCACTCCCCTCTCCCTAGCAAGGGCCGACTATTGTATTGTGTACCCTTGGTGTTGCGCCGCTCGCCATGGGTTTTTCTCTCCCCCGGCGTAAGAATACCCAGGTGTTCCCGCTGTTTTGCACCGTTTGCCGGGAAATTTCTTGTATCTGGGGTAATACCTGTAGTCACATCGTGACAGGTGAAGAGGACTCCGTTGCTTGGTTTAGGCAAGTATAAACTTTATTTTTGGCCTCTTGCAGCATATAGGTGTCACTATTACTTATAGAGGGCACGCCATTACTGAGACTTACAGCATAGTTAGAAAGAAGAAAGGGACATGCTGGATTTGAATGGCCGATCCTTCCATTCCTATTGAGATTAGCAGATAAACAACAGTTGTTTGGCAGTGGTTTATACACTTGTCCTCATCCAGAACATATGCGTGCTAAGTTGAGTTCGACAGCGATTGGCTCGTATCTTGCATATGCATGCCAACTTACTAGTCCTAAAATTTAAGCCATAATTGCTTAATAACAACATACATTTTGGCTGATCATATTGCTGGGAATCTGTCAGCAGGTTTTTGCTATGTATTCTGAGGACGGCATACTGTAGGGGTTAAAACAGAATTTAGGGATGTGCCTTTTATCAAGGTACATGCTATTGTTTACTGGCAATGATTGTTTTAACACCAAGACCTTATCACTACATGGACTATATTAACTACAGCAGCGCATGAGCCCGAGTCCAGCATGCAGCTCACTGACTAAAGACATTGTACATACAGAGACTGGTGTGGGCGGGTTTAGCTTTCTCAGCTCTGCTGAATGCTAAATTTAAAAGCTCTGGTTGTGTCACTGCTGCACCCAGTTAACTAAGTGATACATCGTTGGATTTAGGGGCTCTTTGCCTACACAATACTGCTACCAGATTAAGTAGCAAAAATCTGCTGACAGATTCCCTTTAAATGCATCAGTAACATTATTTTTTTTTACCTCTCACTGCCAATGTAACACACATGTCAAAGAAACAGTTATGCAATTTCTTTCAAGACGGAATTATGAAGTATACGACTAAGAAATCCCGATTTGCCTAGGGGAAAACACTTTTTTTTTACATTCTCTTAAGTTATAAAAAGAAAGTGACCCCTCATGCATTAATTTCACATTAAAATGTACTTGACTTGACTCTATATAGATTTATTTAAAAGTTTTAGAGAAAGTTTCATAACTTCTTCCTTATTAGTAGCCGAGGCGCAGAGTCCTCTAGAGGGAATTACACTTCGCATTCCGTAGACCCGAGCTGAATGTATATGTATTTATTCTGAAAGTTATGTGCTACGGCTGACTGATTTTATATCCCATTTTCTCTTTGTTACTATTTATACAATTTTTAGGCAATCTACATTTTATAATGTTTAATTTCCACTTATTTCCAGAAGATCTGACAGTTTCCATTGCAGTCCCAAAGGATCTTATGGCCCCGGACTTCTTTAATTCCAATTTTAACCTCTTAATTTGTGAGCTCTTCCTTTTAATAGACAAATGGAAAATAAAATTGGAATTCTCAATCCTATTGATTGGTGAATGAACTTTATGACATAAAAGAAGCGGCTGTCAAGTAATGGAAAAAGTTTTGCTTTGAGTTGAAAGTGGTTGAACAGCAAGAATGACCGAAGATTCCAACCGGAACACCACAGCTCCATATACGATGCAGTGGACATTCTCAGGTACTGCAGCTCAGCCCCTATCCTGTTTCTTTCCGCTAGTGGGCGTAACAATTGCAGTTACAGACTGGACGCATGTGTGACGCCCTGGCAAAACCAGGTAGTCACAGAAAGAGGTCATTCTCCTTGGCAGCTACACAATCCCCACACAGATGTACACCAGCAAATCAAGCCCTACTCACCCCCTCCCAAGGAAAAAGGGAGGGGGTAAGAGAAGCTAAGGAAGTGGAGAGAGAAGTTAAGTTCAGTTGTGCAGTAGTGAGTGAAGCGCTGACAGGGGAAGCTTGGAGCTCCCTGGAGAAGATGGTAGTCTGGGGTTGGAGCCCTGGACTACCGGACTAGGTGGCAGTGAGGGCCACAGGCGACGGAGATCCGGTTGCGGGGATCCTGAGGCGACTGGGACAGGGTTGTAGCCCGCCGGTGCCGAGAGTGGTGACTCGTTCCGGGGGCTGTTCAAGCGGACTAGTCCAGACACGAGGGAGACAAACAGAGAGAGTGGAAGGAAGGGCCCTGCCTGTACATCTGGATGTGGGACCCGAAGACACCCGCCAAAGGTGACCGGCCATTTGGCAAGTTGGTTGACAAAACAGACTGTGTTTACTGAACCTCCACATCAACACAGCCTCATCCAGCACCACGACTACCAACTGTTAGTGCTCTACTTCCTGCCTTCTAAAGACTGTTCCCTGCAACCTCTCACAATCCCTTGGGCCCCGGGACTACACCTCCCCTAGCCGTGGAGGGGATACCACCTTGCTGCCCAGATCCATCAGACTCCGGCACCCCATATTTAGGCAGCGGCAGTGCCACCATCTCATCACTGCAACCCACGGGTGGCGTCACAGACAATCTCCTCTGTAAATATCCCCTTTTCACTTATGGGCGGCAGACCCTTGCTCGAGCCCGGGTCCGGTCCCCACTCGAGCCACAGTAAAGCCCCGGATCCGAGCATCCCCGAGCAGCCCCTTAGCTATGGTCTGGCCCCCACTCGCAACACATGCAGGAAAAGGGGTCCGCTAATATTAGCGCCTATTTCAACTGGATTAGTTCTGAGGACACACATTCAACTAAAATGTATTAGGCCCCTTTCACATTGCGTTTTTCTCTACGTCCACAGGTCCCGTCGGGGCATCCGTCCGGACCGCCCCTCCCCCACTCTGCAAAGCGTGCTCCAGGCGCATGCGCCCGACAGGGCCATTCACTGTTATGGAGCGCACTGCGTTAGCGTGTGCTCTGTTTTGTGCCACTTTGTGCACATATACGTTTCTGCAGACGGACACCCGAACGTAGACCACCTACGTTCGGGTGTCCGTCTGCAGAAACGTATATGTGCACAAAATGGCACAAAACAGAGCACACGCTAACGCAGTGCACTCCATAAACAGTGAATGGCCCTGTCGGGCGCATGCGTCCGGAGCACGCTTTGCAGAGTGGGGGAGGGGCGGTCCGGACGGATGCCCCGACGGGACCTGTGGACGTAGAGAAAAACGCAATGTGTAAGGGGCCTTATGGTGCTGAGTAGGGATGATCGAATACCTCAATTATTCGGCTTCGCGAATATTCGACGAATAGGTCGCCGCTATGCGAATATTCGATGTGCAATGTAAGTCTATGGGAAGCCTGAATAGTTGTTATTCGGGTTTCCCATAGACTTATATTGCGCATCGAATATTCAAGAATAGTCGAATAGCGGCAACCTATTAGGAAAATATTTGCGAAGCCGAATATTTGAGGTATTCGATCATCCCTAGTGCTGAGACCTGCACTGCAATAGACGTCACTGGCCAATCAGAGGCAGGCAGTTGACATCTGCAATCTTGTGCCAGTAGCAGGCATGATGACATTAGCTGCCGGCCTTATGGGATGGTTCTAGAAGAGGACACTATACGTCATAGGAAGATAAAAAGAATTGCTCACTTTTTTAAAATGTTAGAAAAAGGCAGCAGAACGGAGGACATTAATGCTGGAAGGGGCCCAGGATGAGGCCTATGATGAGGGGCATGATTACAGGAAGGGCTAAATACGGAAAACATTATTACAGGAAGGGGACTAGGATGGGAACATTATTACAGGAAGGGGACTTGGATGGGGACATTATTACAAGAAGGGGACCAGGGTGAGAACATTATTACAGGAATGGGCCAGGATAGGGGACATTATTTCATTAGGGGCAAACACTTATCTCTTTATAGGATCTAGAATTCTACAAGTTTCAATATGGCTGACCAACATGCAGGTCGGTGCTCAGGTCCAAAATTAGCACCAGGGCCCATCGTAACTTCTGAGCACAGTGTGTAATTAGCCTTAAATAGATAAAAAATGAATAGATAAAGAGTAGTGATGAGCAAGCACTAAAATGCTTGAGTGCTCGGTACTCAAATCAAGCAAGTCGGATGCTCGGACAGGTTTGACTCGAGTAACGAGTATAATCAAAGGCAATGAGGAACACAAGAGTTTTGCCTTGGGGGGCAGGAAAATCACTAAAATGGATGGAAACAGCGCTCAAATGGAAAGGGAACAGCATGGGGAAGACACCTGGATGCTTCTCTGACACCAAGCTTGCTGCTGGGAACTAAATAAATAATTAAAAAAAAACAATGAGGGGTTGCCCCTATTTTTGATAACCAGCCAAGGTAAAGCAGACAGCTGCGGGCTGATATTATCAAACTGGGTAGGTCCATGGTTATGTAGCATACCACGGGGCCTTAGGGTACTCGTCACCGGGCCAGTGGTTCCTTGGGGAGCTGTGACTGGCCTGACCCGGTTCCGTGAACCCGTCGGCTACATGAAAAACAAAAACAACAAACAAACAGTACATATGGGGAAGGAAAGAGGGTAACGGGCCCCTGGGAAGCGTGTCACTGGTTGCAGCGGTGACTGGGGTGTCAGCCTCCTCCACCGCCGACCCTTCCTGCAACTAGTCCTCTCCCAGGGGCAGTACTGGATGGGGAAAGGGCATGCTTTGCAGCGCCACCCGCGCTATGGGGCCAGGAATTAACCGCCGCTGCACAATCCCTCTCCGGGGCAGATGTAAGGTGCAGCCGGGATGGTATCACTCCCCATGGGTGGAGCGGGGGACCCCGGGAGGTTGGTGAGAATGGGGGCAGCAGTCCATGGGAGCACCGGAGTGCAGGGCGGTGGCATTTACTCACAGAGTCACCAGGTGCGAGTTTCAGTCACTTTATTTACTCGCTCAGGTGATATCGCACCCCGGGTGCTGGTCCTCACCATCAGAGACTCCGGTCGATGGCGGCTTGGTAATCTGTGACCTTTCTCCTCCATGCACAACTCTGTACTATCCCCCGGTCCTGGCCCGTATGGCCGGCAGCCTGGACATATTGTGGGTTGGACCTCTATCCCTTTCCCCAGGCTCCGTCTCTGCTGTCGCGCCGCGGCCACCGTGACTAGGGCTCTGTACCTCTTTTGTGCTCAGTCCCATGCTCTGGCAACTACTCTCTTCTGGTCCACGATTACAGATACCGGGTCCCGTCTCTCTAGGTGTTACTGGCCCCAGCTTGTTGGTGCTGTCTGTTCGGTGTTACATCCAGACAGCTCTGTGCTGCCTCCCTGAAGGCCTGACAGCCTCTTTTCAGAGAGATACACACCATGCGTCTGCTCTGTCTCGTGTCCAAGCTTGTTGCTTGTTCTCCCGTGACTAAAAGCGAAACTGTCTGTTTTCTACTCTTCACTGCCCATACCCCCACTGTTGCAAGTTCTTATGGCATCCTGGGTCTGCTAGGAACTGGCTGAGTCACTTCCTGACTGTGTTTGTAGAAACCTTGTTAACCCTTTCCTAGTGACTGCTTCTCCCTGCTGTATGATGGTGTGAGGTGTGTGTAAACTTACCGGGCCAGCCTCTCCCTGCCTGGGGAGGATAGAATGATATACTCTGTAGCGACTAGTCTCAGGGGCGCTACAGTTATTAGGCCCTTCCCAGCCTAAAAATAGCAGCTCACAGCCACCCAAGAAGTGGAGCTTCATATTAAAGGTGCCAATACTGGCACTTTGCAAGGTCCTTCCCGAATGCCCTGATGAGGTGGCAATCGGGGTAATATTTTTTTGGGGCTGATTTCAGCTGTGTAATGTCAGCTGGCATCATTAGTAATGGAAAAGCATCTATCAGACACCCCCATTACTTACTCAGTAATCCAAATGTAGCACAGTCCATTACTCTGTATACAGGGAGCTCCCCCTAGTGGTGACTGCAGACAGGATATTATCCTGTATTTCTGTATATAGGGAGCTCCCCCTAGAGGTGGCTGCAGACAGAATCTTATCATGTGTCTCTGTATACATATTTAGTGTACTCCCTTACTATGTAAAGCGACGTCTTTAATTACATAGTTTTCTCTTTCATTATGTATAAAACTGTCCCTTATTAGCATCCTCTCTAGTAATTTATGACCCCTTCCCTTATTACATACCATCCACTCCTGGGGTGAACACTGACTGCAGAGGGCCCCTGTGCAAGAAATATTTCTGGCCCCGATATTTAAACATATAGATTTACTATTTACTACTACTTTACTGTAGAACGCAACTATCAAATCTAAATAATAAAGGTAAGTTCCATTTATAAGTTCAAAGTTCTTTTAATTTGTTTTAACATGTTACATAAAAAAGTAATAAAATAATGCAATAGCCACACGTATTGAACAAAAGTTATATATAGTATAGTATACAAAGATGTACGCAGCCCAAATAAACGGCTTATACTTTCTAGATGAATAAGACGTCTGGGATGAATGGTAGAGTCCCGAGCCAGAAGCAAAATACCAGAGGGAATATTGATGCTGAATGTTTGTTCTATCAGGTTGCGACGAGAGAGAAAATGTACAGAAAGAGAAGGGAAAAAACACAAACAACAAGAACCAAATTAAACAACGGTGATATTCAGACTGAAGAGTTGGAGGGTTAACCTAAGGACCCCAGACCTTGTGAAATTTAACCGGGCTTCCTCTATTATGAAATATGACTTTCTCTTATGATATACGTTACACAGAGATATTTACAAAGTTTGTCTACTGTCATGGCGGCAGCGGGATCTGTTCAGACTACTGATTCTGACACTCTGCCCATTAACTTCTCTGGTGCCTGTGATCAACGCAGGCAGACTCAGGTGTTAGTCTCCTTTGATCACATGCTGTAGGGGAGCCAATTACATTCGCTCCCCTCCTATAAATTCTGGCTAGATCCTTCCTTCTATGCCAGCTATATTTTATCTTGGATGGTCTGGTAAGGTGTTGTGATCCAGACTATCTATTGATTGTGTTACTTTTTGCTGAGTGCAGTTGTGGAGAGATAAAAAAGAATCAGTCCTAGCACAGATCTCTGCGGTCCCCCTAGGCCTAGTGACTATAGCCCACTTAGAGAATATACCATTTGTGATGACTTTTTGTTTTTTATCTTTTAGCTAATTTCTTACCCATCAGCTAATAGTTTCCCCTAGTCCTTGCTTCTGAAGCTTTAGTATAAGGCTATTATGTTGTACAGTATCAAATGCCTTTGCAAAGTCCAAATAAATCCCATCGGCTGCATTACCAATATCCAGGTTTACACTTACCTCCTCATAGAAACCTAACATGTTGTTTAGACACGACTTATCTTTAGTGAATTTATGCTGGTTATCAGTTATTATATTATTCTGTGCAATATATGTTTGCATGTCATGGCTTATAATGCTCTCAAATATTTTCACACCACTAATGTTAGACTTACCAGATGGTACGTGCTTGGATTCACCTTCTCACCTTTCTTAAATATCGGTACCACATCAGCCATTATCCAATCTCGAGGTACCAACCTTGTTACAAGAGAGTCTAAGAAGATAAGATATAGCAGTCTGTCAATTACTGGGCTCAATTCCCTCAATATTAGTGGATGAATGCTTTCTGGCCCGGGAGATTTGTAGTTAATTAACTCAGACGCAAGCATACTTCTTGTGTTAAATTAGTTATAGTAGATGGGGAACTTTGATTTTTGCCTTGTTGAATGATCTCTGGAACAGTTAGTTCCTTACTGAACACCGATGAAAAGTGCCTGTTTAATATCTCAGCCTTTTCTTTGTTTTCTATATTTGTCCTGTTGTTATATTTTAAGGGGGCCGATACCATCCTTTGTTTTCCTTTTGGCGTTGATGTATTTATAAAAAGTTTTAGGGTTTATTTTAATGTTGTTGGTGATTTGTGTTTCAGTAGCTAATTTTACTTGCTTGATTTCTGTTTAACATTTCTAATTATAATCTTTGTACTCCTGAAATGCTATTTCTTTATTCTTAGCCTTCAAAATTTTGAATGCCCTTTGTTTTGTCTTATTATACTATCCAGAGTGGTTTCTCTTTATTCCTGGACATTTTACTACCAGAGAGTATAAGTTTCCCACAGAACTCTAGTAGCTTATCCTTAAACTTGCCCTATTTATGTTTAGTATCCCCAGTTACCATGATTTTGTCCCAATTTACACAGTTAAGCTCTGCCCTTAATTTGTTGATTTGTTGAAATCAATTTTTGGAGGTCTGTGAGCCATCCAGTGGAGAGTGATTGTATTCCTGGCTAAAAATAATGTTTCATGCTTTAAACAAAGTTGTTTACCCACAATTTTGGAAAGGTACCAACAATTTTGTCTGCCTATTTTTGCGGTTTTGTCTGAAGTGATATCCAATTTGCCTTTTATCTTTTTTTCTTTTTTTTTTGTGTTGTTCCAATACACACAAAAGGAAATAAGCGTGTATAACAAAACATGTATAATCACAATAATTTTCTGGGACAATTGCTTTATTTTCTGGAACAATTTCAAGGGTGCCAACATTTTTAGCCATGACTCTATATAGCAGAGTATTCAGCTCTTTTGGGCCCTGTGATCTAAGAATACAAATATGAGGGTATGAAGACATAGGGGCAGTAGGTGTATTACTGTGCATTAACACGTCTCTGGTCAAACAAGTATGCTTGACGATTGAAGCTAAGGAAAGTGGTGGATAACATTTATCAAGGTTGGAAATTTTGGGGAAATCAGAAATGGGATTTCTCAGGGTCACAGAGACGGAGTTTAAATCGATCTGCGCAGATATAAATGAATCAGACAATGAGACTTGTTCACTGCTTGAGCAGAAGCTAGCTTCTGACCTGTGTATTAAAGAATCTTGTGATTATACAATACAACATTCGACTTCAACCTTGGAGCAAGAACAAGGAGTCAACATGCCACATCCCACATGGTGTGAACCAACTGATTATGAATTCTCTCAGTATGTTATGAATACCTCTTTGTTCATTGTTCATTTTGGCTTCATTATCTTTGTTAACACACTGTGGAATACACATCTTAAGCTGGGTTTACACACTGAGACTTTCTAGCGATCCAACCTGCGATCTCAACCTAGCCGGGATCGCTACAAAGTCTCTGGTGAGCTGTCAAACAGGCAGACCTGGCCAACGACCTAACAGCGATCCGGACCTGCAGAGCGACTAGCTGGTCGTTGGGGACGTGTCAAAAAAGCAGGTGAACTTCACCCGACTTCATTTAATGCCGCGCGGCTCTGTGTGCCGTGTAAATAAATAAATAATTAAAAAAATCCGGTTCCCCCTATTTTAATACCAGCCAGATAAAGCCATACGGCTGCAGGCTGGTATTCTCAGGATGGGGAGCCCCATGTTATGGGGAGCCCCCCAGCCTAACAATATCAGCCAGCAGACGCCCAGAATTGCCGCATACATTAGATGTGACAGATCTGGGACTGTACCCGGCTCTTCCCGATTTGCCCTGGTGCGTTGGCAAATCGGGGTAATAAGGAGTTATTGTTAGCCCATAGCTGCCAATAAGTCCAAGATTAATCATGTCAGGCGTCACCCCGAGATACCTTCCATGATTAATCTGTAAATTACAGTTAAAAAACACACACCCGAAAAAATCCTTTATTAGAAATAAAAAACACTAACAAATTCCCTCATCACCAATTTATTACCCACAACAAAGCCCTCCTTGTCCGGCGTAATCCACGGTCCTCCAGCGTCGCATCCAGCTCTGCTGCATGCAGGTGACAGGAGCAGCAGAAGACACAGCCGCTCCTGTCACCTGCACGCAGCTAATGAAGAGAGCCGTGTGATCGGCTGAGCTGTCACTGAGGTTACCTGGATCCAGCGGTGGATGCAGCGGTGGCCGCGGGTAACCTCAGTGACAGTTCAGCTGATCGCGTTACTCACCTCATTTGCTGGTGATTTTCCCCCCTCTCTCATACTCACCGATCCCCGATCACCGGCGCTGCACGGCGTTCACACTGCTCCGGCGGCTTTTCCTTTTTTGAAAAAGCCGGCCGCTCATTAAACAATCTCGTATTCCCTGCTTTCCCCGCCCACCAGCAAATGTGATTGGTTGCAGTGAGACACGCCCACACGCTGAGTGACAGCTGTGTCACTGCACCCAATAACAGCAGCCGGTGGGCGTGTCTATACTGTGCAGTAAAATAAATAAATAAATAATTAAAAAATCCGGCGTGCGGTTCCCCCTATTTTAATACCAGCCAGATAAAGCCATATGGCTGAAGGCTGGTATTCTCAGGATGGGGAGCTCCACGTTATGGGGAGCCCCCCAGCCTAACAATATCAGCCAGCAGCCGCCCAGAATTGCCGCATACATTAGATGCGACAGTTCTGGGACTGTACCCGGCTCTTCCCGATTTGCCCTGGTTCGTTGGCAAATCGGGGTAATAAGGAGTTATTGGCAGCCAATAGCTGCCAATAAGTCCTAGATTAATCATGTCAGGCGTCTCCCCGAGATTCCTTCCACGATTAATCTGTAAGTGACAGTAAATAAACACACACACACCCGAAAAAATCCTTTATTAGAAATTAAAAACACAAACACATTCCCTCATTACCAATTTATTACCCACAACAAAGCTCTCCTTGTCCGGCGTAATCCACGGTCCTCCAGCGTCGCATCCAGCTCTGCTGCATGCAGGTGACAGGAGCAGCAGAAGACACAGCCGCTCCTATCACCTGCACGCAGCTAATGAAGAGAGCAGTGTGATCGGCTGAGCTGTCACTGAGGTTACCTGGATCCACCCTGAAGGGGTGGATCCAGCGGTGGCCGCGGGTAACCTCAGTGACAGATCAGCTGATCGCGCTACTCACCTCATTTGCTGCGTGGAGCTGACCGGAGCGGCGGTGAGTAGCGTGATCAGCTGAGCTGTCACTGAGGTTACCCGCGGCGTGGAGGTGACAGGAGCGGCTGTGTCTTCTGCTGTCTGCTGTCTGCTTCTCCTGTCACCTGCATGCAGCAGAGCTGGATGCGACGCTGGAGGACTGTGGATTACGCCGGACAATGAGGGCTTTGTTGTGGGTAATAAATTGGTAATGAGGGAATTTGTTAGTGTTTTTTATTTCTAATAAAGGATTTTTCGGGTGTGTGTTTTTTAACTGTAATTTACAGATTAATCATGGAAGGTATCTCGGGGAGACGCCTGACATGATTAATCTAGGACTTATTGGCAGCTATGGGCTGCCAATAACTCCTTATTACCCCGATTTGCCAACGCACCAGGGCAAATCGGGAAGAGCCGGGTACAGTCCCAGAACTGTCGCATCTAATGTATGCGGCAATTCTGGGCGGATGCTGGCTGATATTGTTAGGCTGGGGGGCTCCCCATAACGTGGAGCTCCCCATCCTGAGAATACCAGCCTTTAGCCGTATGGCTTTATCTGGCTGGTATTAAAATTGGGGGGGACCTCACGCCGGATTTTTTAATTATTTATTTTACTGCACAGTATAGACACGCCCACCGGCTGTCTCACTGCAACCAATCATATTTGCCGGTGGGCGGGGAAAAGCAGGGAATACAAGATTGTTTAATGAGCGGCCGGCTTTTTCAAAAAAGGAAAAGCCGCTGGAGCAGAGTGAACGCCGTGCAGCGCCGGTGATCGGGGATCGGTGAGTATGAGAGAGGGGGGACACTTCAGTCACTCGGGGGATTAGCGGTCACCGGTGAGTCCTTCACAGGTGACCGCTAATCAGGACGCTACACAGACAGAGCCGCGGAGTCGCTCTAAAGTCCCCTTTACACACTGAAACTTTCTAGCGATGCATGCTGCACAGCGGGAAACAAAGGACCTAGGAATGGTCCTGAACGATTTGTAGTGATCACAACTTCACAGCAGGGGCCAGGTCGCTGATAGGTTTCACACACTGCAATGTCGCTGGGGAGGTCGCTGTAACGTCACAAAACCGGTGACGTTACAGCGATGTCGTTTGCGATGTTGCAGTGTGTAAACCCAGCTTTAGAATCATATTATGAAGCTTCTATGCGATTGTCATATAGACACACAGATAGTTATGCAACGACATCTATACTTTGATTATTGTTTACACACACAGATAATCTTATTACATTTGGACAAACGGCCTATAGCCCAGGCCTAACCTCACACATTATCAAGCAAATCGCCTTGGCATCTAATTCCCCAGACAGCCCATAAGAGGTCATCTGGAGCTGTTAGTAGAAAGAGAAAAGTGTAGGGTTGGGCCTAATGGGAAGGCCAAAGATTACAGAATTAAAGTGTCGTAACTTTTTGGAACCCAATCAAATCTGAAGTGCCATTTTGTGAATCAGTACTAATGTTCATATAGCTTGGTTGTTTAAAAAAAACACAAAAAAAACTAAGTAAAAAAACTTCCCACGTACGTAGGGTAAAATTAAAGCCGCCGCACGATGTTTTGCACCTGCCCAGCCAGATAATATAAATAAAAATCCAATCGCGTCATTTGTTTCTATAGGGTAGATAGTTTAAGTTTGAGTCGTGAAGTACTCAAGATAAAAGTGGTCAACAGGTAGACAAGCACCATGAAGAAACCCTTCAGGGTCCTGGTTAGAGAATGCTGCAGAACATGTAAGTTTTTGGGAGGTAGGAGCATCTTTGTTAGATTTATTCGACTGGCCAGGAAGAGCAAAAGTTTGGCCGAGTTATTAAGGGGAACCTGACAGTTGTTACATGCTGCCCTATCCACAGGCAGCATTTATCAGGCACTGAGTGTTATACTGTATCTCAGCCAGGTATGTTTGACTCTAAAACGCTGCGGAGTTCCAGAGAAAAACATACCTTAATAGCAGCGCTGTAGACTAGTTGGACAGGCACATACCCAACAGCTTCTCCCTGCCCACTGCCCTGGATTGACAAGCCTCTGCTTATGTGGGTGTAAAGGGATGAAAGGTGGGGAAATAACTGCATTAGATGCAGATTTCTGCTAATAAATAAAATGGTTTGACATGCATGAATTAATTCCCTCAATGACATTAAGCAACGAATGCTATTTGTCACTCACAGGTAATATAAAGTCATAAAACCCTTCGAAACTTGTTCTTCTGGGCTGTTAAATTTCCTGTTTGGGGGAAAAAATTGCTAAATACTCAATACCAATTGTAAAGAGGTGGTGTGAACGTGGGTATCCCTATATAGCAGCAAAGTGGCGGGTGCTATGTCATTAATAGGCAGCACGGTGGCTCGGTGGTTAGCACTGCAGCCTTGCAGCGCTGGGGTCCTGGGTTCAAATCCCACCAAGGACACCATCTGCAAGGAGTTTGTATGTTCTGCCCATGTTTGCGTGGGTTTCCTCCGGTTTCCTCCTACACTCCAAAAACATACAGGTAGGGACTCTAGATTGTGAGCCCCAATGGGGACTGTGTTGCCAATGTATATAAAACGCTGTGGAATTAACAGCGCTATATAAATGACTAAATATTATTATTATAATAGTGATGGGAAGACCTGGACTGTAAAAGTCTGGATCTGCGCAGTTTCAAAGGTACCCAGGTGCCGGACCAGGGCCTGGGATTCTGGGTATTGTTCCAGATCCAGCACTGGGGAAATAAAAAGAAATAAATGTACACTGCTCCCGCGGCCTCTCCTTGACCTCCTGGGTTGCTCATTATTGCTCATCCATATGCACTGCTTTCCCCACCCACCAGTCATTCTGGCATCTGTGATTGGTTACAGTCAGACACGCCGCTTAGCCTGTGTGACAGTGTCTGTAGGTCAGTATCATGGTATAAAAATAAATAAACACTTAAAATATTTGGCGTTGGGTCCCCTCATATTATGATAGCCAGCACAGATAAAGCATATGGCTATAGGCTGCAGCCCCAGCCGTGCACTTATTTTGGCTGTGTATCAAAAGGAGGAGGAACCACATGTGGCTTTTCTTTTTAAATATGTAAATTAATAGTTTAAAAAAATGGTGTGCAATCCCTTCAAATTTGATACCCAGCCAAGATAAAGCCCGACAGCTGGGGACCGGTATTCTCAGACTGGGGAGGCCCATGGTTAGTGGGCCACCATCCAGCCTAAAAATAGCAGCCTGTAACTGCTCAGGATTGTTCAATCCATTAGATATAACCAGCCCACACTTTCTCTGGGCTGGGTATCAAAATTGGGGGGACCACATGCCGGCTTTTTTAATTATTTATTTAAATAATAATAAAAAAAATTTGCATGCTGTTCCTCCTTTATTGATACACAGCCAAGATAAGCACAGGGCTGGAGGGCTGCAGCCTGTAGCTGTTTGTTTATCTGGGCTGGGTATCATAATATGGGGGGACACTTTGCCAAATATTTTAATAATTTATTTATTTTATACTACGATAGATGCATGTAGCGTCTGTGATTGGAATTGTCAGACATGCTGTCACTCAGGGTAGGGGCGCGTCTGACTGCAACTAATCACAGATGCCAGTGGGCAGGAAAAGCAGTACATATGGATAAGCACTAATAGGCAGCAGTGGAAGGGAATGAGTGGCCATGGGAACAGTGTACTGCTGTGCCAGAGCCTCAGTAAGTACAGTGCACCTGCTCCTGTCCCCCTATCCCTTATACCACCATTTTTAATCGCCGGATTCTGGTCCTTATAGACTTATATGGGGACCAGAAAACAGCCCAGAACTGGATTTTAAAAATCGGATCACCGGCATCTGCCGGCCTGGTTATCTGCGAGTGCGCTCATCACTAGTCATTAACACAGACACTGGCAGATTGGGCCGTAGGAATTATCTGCACCCATTTCATAAAAGTCAGTGCATAACCAAAATATTTCAGGCAAGTTATCAAATAAGGCTATTCTAATACATAAAGGCATTACTTGTATCCAGCAAGGTATGCCTAAGCCCAAGGTTTATTATCAGCTCTGTACTATTATATCAATTTTTGAATCCACATAATTGTAATAGTGTTGGATTTCCCGAGCATTTCTTGAGAAACTTCTGGGAGTTGAAGATTACTGCACCTGCGGTAAGAAACCGCACCAAAACCGCGGGAAAAACGCATGCATTTTTGCCGCGGTTTTGCCGCGATTTTTCCGCAGGTTGGTCCCTGCGGTTTTTTTATGCTGAACTGAAATAAATAATATAGATAATAGATAGATAATCGATAGATAGACAATGGATAGAGGGAAAGATGGATAGATAGATAGATGAGAAAGACCTATATAATGTCCCACCCCCCTGCATATTCTAAGCTGGCACCCTTTAGTGACGTTCATGTGGCACTAAAGGGTACCTAGCCTTGTATTTAGCCAAAAAATAAATAAATAATTAAAAAAAAATGATGTGAGGTCCCCCCATCTTTTGTAGCCAGCTAGGGTAAAGCAGACGGCTGCAGCCTGCAGACCACAGCTGGCAGCTTCACCTTGGCTGGTAATCCAAAACAGAGGGCACCCCACGCTGTTATTTTACATTAAATAAATAATTTAAAACAAAAAACGTGGGGTCCCCCCCAAATTGGATCACCAGTGAAGGTAAAGCGGACAGCTAGGGTCTGATATTCTCAGACTAGGAAGGTCCACTGTTATTGGACACTCCCCAGCCTAAAAATAGCAGGCTGCAGCCACCCCAGAAGTGGCGCATCCATTAGACGTGCCAATCCTGGCGCTTCGCCCCAACTCATCGAGTTGCCCTGGTGCAGTGGCAAACGGGGTAATATATGGGGTTGATGCCAGATGTGTAATGTCACCTGGCATCAAGCCCTGGGGTTAGTGATGTCACGCGTCTATCAGATACCTGACATCACCAACCCAGTCAGTGAGAAATAAAAACTAGACAACAAAAAAAGTTTTATTTGAAAAAACACTCCCCACATTCCCTCCAATTTATTGACAAGAACAATCAAATCCGGGTTTGGCGTAATCCAATAAGGGGGGGGGTCCCACGACGATCCATACCACAGTCACTGTCCCAGTCAATGAAGAACAGAAGGTTCCCCATTGGCTGGGAGAGTAATGCAGTGACCTGAGCTAACATCAATAGGTCAGCCAAGGTCACTGCAGGGGATGACGAGTGCTGCCATCAGGAGGTTAGCAGAGATCATTACCTGCTGTGATGATCTCCTGCAGTCCTGCCATCAACGCTGTCACTGCCTTCTATGCCCGCTGTGTTCTCACCAGTATCGCGAGAGCCCGTGACGTCACCGCCAGTGACAGTCTCGGGCCGCGGGCATAGACGGCAGTGACAGCGGTGACGTCAGGAGGCAGGAGATCATCACAGCAGGTAATGATCTCATCTCACCTCCTGACAGCAGCGCTAGTGATCCCCGCGGCTGCACGCACTGCAGGGTGACAAGCTGCTGACACTGCGGGCAGACACTGACACTGCAGGACAGGCAGCCGCGGGTCCGGAGCAGGACACAGACTGCACGGGCACCTGGATGTCACACGGAAGTGCTTCTGTGCGGCGTCCAGGGAGTGTGACGTCTGTGTTTACTTTGCTCCGCTTCCTCTTCTGTCATAATGACATCACTCCCCTGCAAAACCGCAGGCAGCGATGAGCATTCCCGCAGGTAAATCGCGGCTATACCGGGGGTATACCGCACATCATTTGCTACCTGCGGTATACCCCCGGTATTTCGCAATTACATTACAGTGAATGGAGTGAAATACCGGGGGTATACCGCAGGTACCTGCGGAAAAGAAGTGACATGCACATTTTCTCAAGAAATTTTCTCAAGAAAATCTTCACAAATAATTTTCTTGAGACAAAAACGCAGTGTGCGCACAGCTATTTTTTTTCCCATAGGTTTTGCAGGGAAATGTCTGCAGAAAGATCACAAGCATTTCTCAAGAAATTTCCGCAGCAAAACAGCGGGTAAAACCGTGGGTAAAAACGCCTAGTGCGCACAGGGCCTAATAATGAAAAGGATTACGTGGTTAAGTCTGGCTGACAACATTTTATCAGTATTTTATAGTCAGAGTTCACTAGAGAAATTGGGCTAAAAGAGGAACTGACTAGCAGTATTTTTATAACGCTTTAGAATCCCAAAAATCACAAAAAGGATATAGTGTAAGACAGCGGAAACTGCAGTCTGTCCAATCCGACGTAGCAAGGCTGCAAGAACATTGCCCTCTACTGGCCAAAGAAATCAATCGGGGCCAATGAATAACAGAGCTATTTCCTCAGGGAAAGAGTGTTAGGAAGACACTGGGTCAGGTGATAGCTTTGGCGCATCAGCAAAATATTAAAGCTCAGAAAGTCATAAGAATGGTGGAGTTGGAGCCAAATCAAGGAATTTAGCAGACATGTTGGCAGATGTGTGTAACGCTCATCGCTCTGCTCATAAAGCAGCTGGACATACAGATACCCTAAGTAGGTCTAAACTGTGTCACCCTCCAGAAGTCTCTCCTGAGTCCGGGGACTTCCTGATCCAATACCTGATGATGCCGGTCAAGATTCAGAGACTGCATGGTTAAGCCAACAAGACAAGACTGCATGGTCAAGCCAAGAAGGCCAGACTATGTCGTCAAGGTGAAAAGACCAGACTGCATGGTCAAGCCAAGAAGACCAGACTGCATATTCAAGCAAAGAAGACCAAACTGCATGGTCAAGCCGAGAAGACCAGACGTCACTGGTCAAGCCAACAAGACAAGACTGCATGGTCAAGCCGAGAATACCAGACATCACTGGTAAAGTCCTTCAGTCTCAGTCTGTGTGGTCAAATCCTGAAAAGAGAAGACCAACTCTGGTGGCAATCTGAGTGAGCTTGACCATTGCTTCCTTCTTAGCATTGAACCATTTCTTCACTAATCTCGATGTATGCTTCAGGTCGTTGCCCTGCTGGAACACTATGTCGTCCTTTTCATACCGATAGTACAAGAGTATACATTGTAACTCTTTGTATACTCTTAACTAGTAAATGACGTAAACAGTATGAGGACGCGACCACCTCCTACACCCACACAGCTGGAATGGTGACGGTACCAGAGGTAAGTATAGTATATATAATTATAAAAAATAAATCTAAAATTAAATGTATTAAAAAAAATGTAAAAAAAAATATGTTTAAAGCCAGACAACAAGAAATCATCATGTTAAAATTTGGACAATGAAGGCATTAAACCTTTATATCTTCTGGTTTTAAAAAAAACGATGTTTGGGCTTGAATATTCTCAATTCCCTTTATACATATGGATTACAAATATAAAGATGTAGAACAATGGTTACAATACGTCGTGTATCCTGTAGTTACTCAGTCGCGTCACGTCCGCATGGTTGCTATTTTCTATTGCTGGAAGATTTTACTATTAAGGGTATAAATGATTTAGGACAGTATAGCTGTAATGACTCAGAAAAGGGATATAAATTAAACAAGCATAAGAAGGATTACCGAGACTCTTCTGCTGAATACTAAAGTCATTTTATCTTGGTCCAACTAGCTCAAGGACAAACAACAGATGAGGAATAACTTCATAAATCATATTTAGGCCCCATAAATCAAACATGAAATGTGTATTTTTTAGCACCTTATTTCATTGTCTTCTGGTAAAGGTAATTTGACCTCCATGGTCATGAATAGAAAAAGCTTTGTTAACAAGACGTCTATAAAGGAAGGTTTAGATGCATAAATATTGTATTCACCACGGTAGAGAACATGATATAAACGACAACCAACATCGAATCATAAATCAAGATCCCTAATTGTTATTGATGTAGTGAGACAATGTACAGTCAAGAAATTGGTAACTTTTCCTAAAGTAAAAGGGGTTCTCTAAGGGGTACTTTGCACGCTGCAACATCGCTAGCCGATTGTAGCAATGCTGAGCGCGATAGTCCCTGCCCCCGTCGCATATGCGATATCTTGTGATAGCTGCCGTAGAGAACATTATCACTACGGCAGCTTCACACGCACTTACCTGTCCTGCGACGTCGCTCTGGCCGGCGACCCGCCTCCTTCCTAAGGGGGCGGGTCGTGCGGTGTCATAGCGACCTCACACAGCAGGCGGCCAATAGAAGCGGAGGGGCAGAGATGAGCGGGACGTAAACATCCCGCCCACCTCCTTCCTTCAGCATTGCAGGCGGGACGCAGATTAGGAGATGTTCCTCGCTCCTGCGGCTTCATACACAGCAATGTGTGCTGCCTGCTGGAATGAGGAACAACATCGTACCTGTCGCTGCAGCGAATTTTATGGAAATAACCGAAACTACACAGATCACCGATTTTCTACGCTTTTGCGATTGTTTATCGGTGCTTCTAGGCTTTACACGTTGCGACATCGTTACCGGGGCCGGATGTGCGTCACTTTCGATTTGACCCTGATGAGATCGCAGTAGCGATGTCGCAACGTGCAAAGTACCCCTAAGACTCTCAGTAGGAGAAGTCATCAGTGTTTAATTGGTGGAGAACCAATTAGCCTTTCAAGGGGGTAATTATGGAGAGCAGCCTTGTCCAGGCCTGGGACTTAACTCTGATGTTACGCTTTGTGATTTGTGAATTTGCGCTGCCAGGATTCTCCAGTGCCGGCATTGGGAGCGGATGGCCAAGTGACTGGCAAGTAAGCAATTTACATCCCTCCACATTCCACCTAAACATTTCTGCATTATCAAAATATACAAGGCCTGGATTGGCCCAGACTTCTCAACTCCACAGCATGGCAGCAGTGCAACATAAAGCCAATTACAGTGTTCCTTTCTTTCTGGGGTATTCCCATTCACCTCTTTCAGCCAAACAAGGGTATATGGTTCATGATTTCTTCTTTGTTGTGACCCCGTCCTCCATTTACTTTACCACCATAGCCAAAGGGTGATCATGCGACCCTCACTCTTAATTTTTCCAGGCTGTGTATGATGCCCTACTACATAATTTTTAGAAGCCTACGTACGAAATATTTTACATATTTATATGTATACCCTCCAGGGGTAAATGTTTTTCAGCCCTTGCTCTTAATGCATAAGCTTTACTAGTGTATGAGTCCCACTCTTAATAATGGAATTTAACATTTTCTGAGGCCTTTCTCTACGTGTCTTCCAGGGTGTATTGGAGAACCTCCTTCTAATTTTTGTCAGTCCTTGCATATAGTGAGGGCCGGATCCAGGGTTTTGTGGGCCCTGGGCGGAAGAGTCTCAGTGGGCTCCATCCATACGCAGACACACACATACACAGATACGTACACGTATATATACATATTTAAAGACAAACTCACAAAAATACATATAAACAGACAAATCTATACAGTCAGATACAGTGACATACATAGTTACACATCATACATGCATACAGACACATTCCCACTTGTCTCCATCCAGCTCCTCCTGGGCATGTGACTGTGCTGCATGATGGCTGTCACTAACAGACATGGCCGTGCACAGTGCACAGTGACACTGCTGTATATACATCACAGGAAGGGCAGGGGGCATACACATTTCTAGAGGGGATAGATGTTACTTGAGTAGCAAACAGTTCTGGGGGTATACAGATTACTGGGGGGGTGTTGCATAGTGCTCTGGGGCTGCATATACGGCTCTAGGGGGCCGCACAGATGGCTATGGGGGGCTACACACACAGCTCTGATCCATACATACACATTCACACAGCTCTGCTACACACACACACACACACTCTCACACACACACCCTCATAGCACTATTGCACACATCTCTGCTGCATATGTATAGACACAAACACACACCTACCTCTGCTGCATATATACACACACAGCTCTGCTGCACACAGACACAGCTCTGCTGCATACACACACACAGATCTGCTGCATATAGACAGACACACACAGCTCTGCTGCATATAAACAGACATACACACACAACTCTGCTGCATATATATATATATATATATATATACACACATAGCTCTGCTACATACAGACACACACACACACACACACATACACACAGCTCTGCTGCATACAGACAGACACACACACAACTCTGCTGCATATATATATATACACACACAGTTCTGCTGCACACAGATACACACAGCTCTGCTGCATACAGACAGACACACACACAGCTCTGCTGCATACAGACTGACACACACAGCTCTGCTGCACACATACACACACAGATCTGCTGCATACAGACACACACACAGCTCTGCTGCATACAGACAGACATGCACACACACAGCTCTGCTGCAAACAGACACACACACATAGCTCTGCTGCATACAGACACACACACAGCTCTGCTGCATACAGAAACACACACACACAAACACAGCTCTGCTGCATACAGACAGACTCACACAGCTCTGCTGCATACAGACAGACACTCTGTGTTGTAGTTATTATCTCCTTTTAATTCAGGGGTTGTAGCGAATGATGGGGCAGTTTAGAAATGTGCACACGCAGCTCTTGGGGGCCTACACACATGGCTCTGGGGGGCCCAAACACACAGCTCCAGGGGCCAGCACATATGGCTCTGGGGGCAAGCACATAAATATCAAGGGGGATAAACCCATACAGCTCACTGGGGCCCATAAATGGGGGACCGGAGGGCACATACAGATCAGGGGGAGGGGTGTAGAACATACCGCTCAGTTCATGGTGGAGAGGGGGCCCACACTGCCGGAGGGCAGCACTGCTGGGAATCACTGGCTGGCGCTGCGCTCCGACTCTTCATCTGTGGGACTAGAGTAGCATGCTGCATGGTAGCTCCACCCATAGATGAACTTCAAACCAGGAGGACGCGCGAACGCTGTGGTCTGCGTGCCTTAAAGGGACGGCAGCCGCAGTTTCCTGCCGACTCACCGAGGACTGCGGTCTCTGGAACTCGGCCCGGGGGCAGCAGAAGTGAAGGCAAGTGGGCCCCCCAGCCATCCAGGGCCCTGGCCCGGGGGGGCAGCAAAACTGCCGAAGGCGAGTAGGCCCCCCAAGCTGTCCAGGGCCCCGGCATTTGCCCGGGTGTGCCAGGTGCTGACGTCGGCCCTGCATATAGTGCATAGGCTTTACTAGTGTACGAATCACACTCTTAATAATTGAAATTAAAATTTTCTGATGTCTTCCTCAGGGTGTCTTCCTGGGTGTATTGCAATCCCTACTTTAAATTTTGGCAAGGCCTTGCACTTAGTGCACAGACTTTACTATTGTATGAGTCCCACTGTTTTAAAAATTGACAAAAGATATATTCTGAGGTCATCTTCTATGTGTCTTCTAGGGTGTATGCAGTGCCTCCTTCTAATTTTTGGCAGCCCTTGCACTTAGTGTATAGGCATTATGAGTTTTGGAGTATCATTAATTGGCAATTTTCACAGAATTTGTATGAGGCCCTCCTTTAGGACTAATATAAAGTGTATTACATTATACATTGTATAGATTATCTGCATAGGTTTTGAGTAATGATGGGCGATCCTGAGCTGTAAAGATCGGGGATTGTACCGATCACATAATAATCGTGTACACAATCCCAATCACGAGCTTTCCTAGGAAGCTTGTGTTACAGATCGGGTCCAGGGGCTGTTAAAAAACATTATAATCATACTTACAGGTCCCGCAACGCATCCTGCAAACTCTGTCTCTCGGCCGCTGCTTCCACGATCGATCATTGCTGTGCCCCCGGTAAGCACCACTGCCTAAAGGACCTTGCATGACGTCATAGCCATGTGACCAGTCTGGTGTGAATGTTGTACAGACATTGGCTTACAGACTAGTCGCATAACTATGATATCATCAAAGGTCCTGGAATCAGGAAGGTGGAATCATGCCTTCACTGTCAGCCTGTTTCTTGCTCTGTACAGAGCGATGTAGGAGAGCTGACAATGCTCTCTCTGCTTTTCTCTCTGTAGAGCTGTTTGTCTTTACAGTGTGAAGAAGCAGAGCTGACATTGCTCTCCCTGTGGATTACGTTGGACTAAGGATTTTTTTATAATAAAGATGGAGTCTCTAAATGTTTTTTTTTTGTTTTATTTCAAATAAAAAAAAATTTTCTCTGTGTCATGTTTTTTTTTTTACTGTTTACTAGAAATTCATGGTGGCCATGTCTAATTTGGCGTGACACCAAGAATTTCGGACTTAGTACCATCTGAGAATAAAAAACTGGTATTAACCCCTTTATTACCCAGCATGCCACTGCCACCAGGGCCACTGGACGAGCCGGTTAAAATGCCTGGAAATGGCGCTAAGAAACAATGCACCATTTCCATGGGCCAGTGGTCTGGAAATAAACCAAAAAAAAAAAACATTTAGAGACTCCATCTTTATTATAAAAAAATCCTTAGCCTGACGTAATCCACAGGGACAGCAAAGTCAACTCTGCTTCATCACTCTGTACAGACACAGTCCTTACAAAGTGAGAAGCAGAGAGAGCCATGTCAGCTTTACTACATTGTGCAGAGGAAGAAGCAGGCTGACAGTGAAAGTATGATTGCACTTGCGTCTCGTATTGCATCACCCCGTAAAGCCTAATGCTCTCAGGACAGGAGCGGTCAGCTGCATGGAAATACATGCAGCTGACTCCTCCTGTTGGGAGAGTGTGCACCGTAATGCGATGCGACACTCGCACAGTGACAATCAAAGTTCAGTTAACAGGACAGGACCTTTGATGACGGCATAGTCATGTGACCAGTCTGTAATGAACAATGACAATGTTTATTATTAACTATATTCTTTATTTTACAGCCGCCCCTGCCCCATCCCATAACTGTAAAGCCCGAGATCGGTGATCTGATTCAAGATCGTGTTATGTCGATCCCGATCTTTACAAAACGATTGGGCGAGGCTCCCGAAGCCCGACCATTACTAGTTTTTAGAGTTTCATAAATTAAACATAATGAGTCTGACCATGTCACACACCCCAAATGCATAAATAAGGTAGTAAAATGTTAAAATTCTGGTTACTGGTGAAGGTTTTATTCATCACTGAAAGCAATGAGAACGAGCAAAAAAAACACAGCAAAAACACTAAATGTGAACATAGCCTAAAGGGTGGAGGAGGTGAGGTTTTTTTTTCCTCTGTTTAAATTTGCCTTATATACAAGTCGTTATAAAGGAAATAAATGTTTACTACCATTTTTCCCTGTAAAATCGACTTCATCTTCATTTTTGTATGTTTTATTGTCAGCCTGTAAAAGTGTATAAATCCTCTGACAATATTGTTCCCAACACCACCTCACCTGTCACCTGGGAGTCAGAGAAGCATTCAGGCATGTTCCCCATGCTATTCTCATTCCATTAGATTACTATTTCCCTCCATTTCAGAGATTTTCCTGCCCCTCCAGACCTCCTGGGAGAGTTTTCCGTAAAAATGCTGCATTTCCAATTATACTTGTTACTCGAGTCGAGCCCTTCTAAGTGTCCAATCTGCTTGATTTAAGTGACAAACACTCCCGCATTTTTGTGCTCGCTTATCACTAGTTGTTACCCATTTGCGTGTGAGTGTATATACACATTCATATATGTATACATTAGATAGATAGAAGAAAGGAGGATAAATAGATGGATAGACAGCTAGATAGATAATAGGTGGATAGATAGATATTGCACACTATACAGTACACACACGTATTATTCATAACACACACAAACAGCACATAATACATTACAGATATGACACACACAACATGTTATACTCACCTATGTAGGAGCTTTATTCCTTCCCCCTCTCCTCCAGGAGTTCAGTAGCTGTTTTCAGCAGCTTCTCCAACCAGAGCAGTGCAGGCTCCCCTCCCCCATCTCTCTGGTGAAGACGGGAGCAGACAGGACGCAGAGCCCAGAGGAGGGGAGGAAGCCCTCTGTTGGAACCTGTGCACCGCAGGAGCAGCAAGTGAAAGTGAACTGCTGTCTCCCTGTAGCGTCCCCTCTGAATTCTGCCTGCCGGCGCCCTGTGTGGCCTCACCAGTCGCACATAGGCTAAATCCGGCCATATATATAAAGATACACATATTTGGTAAATTAATGTTGGCACCCTCACTATGGACAGTATCTACAGATAGTAGAACTTTTACTTGTTTTGCCAAAGATTAATATTTTTTCCTTCTTTTCATGTGATTTAGTCCTTTTTTGTACAATGATCTGTGCCATCAAATTCTACAGCATTGAATAAAGAATGCAGAATTCAAAGCTACATCAATTTAGGCCTAAATGCTGAACGTTGTCATTCCATTTATGCTGTTAGGAGAGTCGTATGGAAATAAGAAAGTAGCAAGAAAAATAATAAAATAAAATGAAAAATATGAGTTCTTGCTACCAACTGGAGAAAACAAGTCAATTAATCTTGGCTGGGGCATTTAGATAAAGGACTAAGGCAGTAAACTGACTATACGCCCCAAGTAAAAGGAAGCCTACAGATGACAGATGACATCTTCATTGTCAGTTATCATTCACAGCACATGACACTTACTCTATTACTTCCATTTCTCTTCCTGCATTCCCCGGGAGGTGAAGAACAGGTGTAATTGCACAATATTACAATCATGTTCCAGCAAATACTTGCGCTGTTTATATCCGGATATATTTAATAATTGTATATGAAAATAGCTCATCATACCGCCGACTCTCACATGTCACGCAGAGCTCAGTCTTTGCATTTTCACTTCAAATAGATAATCCGAACACGTCCGTGCTGGAGCTGCCCTTAATTTATTTCTCGTCTTCTCAGCTGGAAGTGAAAGAGCTCATCCTGATCGTATTGGTTGCCCTTGAAATGACATACAATAGTTCTATGTCCTGGTATAGGATTAAGGACACACGTACAACAAAAACTTTTCTTACCCCAAAAAGAATATCCAAGGCTGTATTGCAGAATACCTGACCCTCGCCATGCAATTTTCAGTAAAGTGGACCTCTAATTTCAGAAGCCTTCTGATAAATCATAGTCACGTCGGAATTTATGATCTGTGCAATGACTTCGATTCTCCCATGAGCTGCAAACAGAAGAGCTCAAAGTGCTCAGTTTCTTGCTCTTAGCTTTGTTAGCCTCATCCGCAGTTAAACGGTTAATTATGACCTTAAAGGTGTTGTCCACTACGTTTACATTGATGGCCTATCCTTAGGATAGGTCATCAATGTCTCATCAGCCGGAGTCCGACATTCTGCACCCCCAACGATCAGATGTTCTCGGTGCTGGAAGCAGGCAGCCGGAAATGGTCAGTTCCAGAGTTTCTTTGCCTTCTGATAGTGGCCTTGGTCGAGTATCCGTCTCCTATTGATCTGAATGGGAGCCTGATATGCAGCACCCGGCTGCAGCCACTATCAGAAGACAGAGCAGCTCCGGAACTGAGCATTTCCGGCTGTCTGCTTCCGCCACCGGGACCAAGAACAGCTGATCGGCGGGGGTGTGGGGTGTCAGACTATGGCTGATCAGACATTGATGAGCTACCCTAAGGATGGGCCATCAGTGTAAAAATAGTGGACAACCTTTTTAATTATACTGCACCCCTATCTTCCTATATCAGTGATCAGTGGGAGTCTCAGCACCTGGACCCTCATCAGTCATAACAAGCTATAGTATAATTTCAGCACTATATTACAGTTATATTTATATTATATGGTCCATATATAATAATACTGTTCTATATCAATTTTGTTGACTATAATACAAAATGTGATTTTTAGCAAATTTTGCTGTGCTGAAACCAAAAAACACATTCATTTCCTCTAGTCACATCCATTTTTTTCTACGAAATGCTGTTTACTAACGAAATCTTAAAGTAATAACATAACATCATCTATAATTTTAGTTATGTAATTTAGATATGCTGAATATGCAGTAGGTATAACTAATAGGAAGACTGCCTAATAATCAGCTGAGGACGTCTGAATTTTATGGCTACATAAGCAGCGTGAAAATCGACATCAGCATTCAGTCTTTCAAGAGGCTTACAAGCCGCAGCTAATTTAACTGTGTTAAAACCATTTTTGTTGAATATGACATACAACGCTGGAAGAGATTGTGGACAGTGCGGGAATGATCCTGATAGATTCTATTACATTTCTGGTTTGTTTACAACACCAAAAGGACAAATATATGTGACTTTGGGCATAAAGCTTATCATGCATATTTTGGGATTAGACTGGTTCACTAGAAAAACCTTGGGTACAACATAAAATGTGCAGGATGTGTGTTAAAAACCAGAAATAGTGGACTGACAGATAAAAGTCCCAGTTTGGAGTTTCAGTAGTGTGGAGAGAGCCTCAACAACATATTAATGACTGCAATTTATTTTATTATTTTCGAAGAAACATATTTATACACACTACTGAAAAAGTTAGGGATATCTGGCTTTTGGATTAAATTTCCGAAAGATCCTAAAATGCCCTCAATACTTTTCAGGTGAACTTAATGTGATCTTCTTTAAACTGTTGAATGCACACGTTCACCTGTTCAATGTTTCAGAACTTTTTGCACAACTTGCTGTCTCTAACAAGGAGCTTAATGGCAAAGTTCACATGTTTGATCCATGAATCATCCAATAAATATCAGCGTTCAATTAGAATTGATATTTAAACAGTCCTCCACATCCTGCTGTTCACATTTTGACATCATGAGACCAAGATGACACCTAACAATTAATCAACAGTTTCTCGCTTTTGCGATGTGTGACGCCTCTGGACTAGTCAGGTCGTCACAGGGTACTGCACGCTCTTTATCTCCCAGTGCAGGACTCAACCCCCCATGGTTCTGGGTCCCCATCTTGCAGTACTGCCTCCACCAGCATCTACAAATCCTAGTGACACTTCGCACCACACCCTGTCAGGCACACCAGTGGGCTGCTAAGCTGGAATAGGGCCGCCCACCTAGGGTTAAGTAGGGAGGTGTGAGGTGACAAGTTAGTTCAGTGGTAGCCCTCGAGCTGTGAGGAGCTTGGAGGAAGCTGGGAGTTGGAGCTCCCAGGGGAGAAGTAGGCTAGGTCGCAGACGGTGATCTGGACCCGGAGAAGTCGGAGACCCGGTCGCGGGAGATTGGGACTGGGTGCTTGGCTAGTCTTGGAGGATAACCGGCAGCCGCAGTTCAATGGCAGGTCTGGGACCGAAGGCACGTCGGGGTACATGAACCCTAGGTCGGGGAGAAGCTTCAAGCAACCCGGCAATTAACCTGCGGAGGACAGGGCCTCTATGGACTGTTCCCATGAAGCTCAGAGATCGGGGGCACTAGCGCAATGAGGGGGATAGGGCTTTCCAAGCAAAGCAGCCCATTGAAATCCCAAGCGTGGGCTCCTGAGAGCAAGCTCCTCTGCTACAATTAGTAGGGAGCGGGGCCCAGAAAGCTCCAAGCTTATGGGCCACCTGAACACTCTAAAATACAGTGCCAAGAGGCAGGCCACAGACCACCAGGCAGTGCTGCAGGGGACGGGACCCGGACGAGCTCCCCAAGAGGGCAGCGGCACCCAGAGACTTGGTTTACCACATTGTCAGCATCTACTTTCGTGCTGAGTACCTGATTAACCCCTGCAACCATCGAGCCTGTGCTCCCCCTGCACCCCATACCACCATCCAGAGTCCCGGGGCCTACCCCACCCATGGAGGGAAAACGTCATCTAGCTGCCCCCATTCCATCAACCCCGGTACTCCCAACGGCAGTGGAGGTACTCCCTATTACCGCACACCACGGATGGCGTCATGAACTATCTAACTCCCCCTGTAAATAATTCCCCTTTTTACATTGAAGAGTGGCACCTACCCACCGGGTCCGGAGACCCTCGAGCCACGAGTAATCACCCCCAGATCCAAGCGGTTCGACCGCTGCAAGAGCGGCACAGATGCTTCAAGTAGGATGTTGTCAGACGGAAGTGGCCACTGAGCCTAGAATGTCACAGAGTGTCATCAGCAGGTTGCATCACAGATACAGAGAGACTGGAAGAGTCACAGAAAGGCATAGAAGTGGATGTCCTTTGGCCACATCCTACACAGATGGCTTCTTCATTGTGAATAATGAATGCCACACAACTCCAGGCACATTTAAGGGAAGTGTGAGGCAACCAAGCATCACGTCAGACTATTCAAAACCATTAACAGCAGCGTGATCTGCGTGCTAGATGTCCTGCAGGGGTACCTGACCACACCACCAGGCACAGGCGTCATTGTCTTGCTGGATGAGGGATCACTGGGCCTCAGTGCTGTTCACTGATGATAGTCGATTCGTGTTAAGCAGGAATGATGGCCCCAAACAATGTTGGAGACATCAAGGAGAGTGTTATGCATCAGTAACTGTTGTTACCAGGCATGGTGTATCTAGAAAATATAGAACTACCCTACACTTTGTGAATGGTATAGTGACAGGTCCCTAATACTTGAATAACAGCATTAATCCAGTCATTGTGCTTCTGCATGGAAAACACAGGCCTAATTTCATCTTCATGGATGACAATGCTCCAACTCATGGGAACGGCTGCTGGAGACTGGGGGACCTCAAATCAATGCCTGCACTTTCCCCAGACCTGACTCCCATAGAAAACCTAAGGGGATCAGCTGAGTCATTGAATACAGGCTCGTAACTCTGTACCCGAGAACCTCAATGACCTGAGGGCCACCCTTCAAGAAGAATAAGATGCCATGTTTCAGCAGAAATAACTCCATTTGTAAACAGCATGAGACATCGTTGTCAACCTGTAATTGATGCTCAAAGCCAAATGACAAGTTATTGACATTTTTTTGTGGGTATACCCATCACTGTTCTTTTCTTTTATTTCAATCAATTTTTGAGATGAGAAAACCACCATTGCATGCTTCTATCCATACTTTCATGCCCAAATACCCCCTTAGCATGAACTTTTTACGTTTTACATGATTTTCACCCGATTATCCCTAAGTTTTTATAGTGTATGTATGTATTAGAAGCCAGGTTCTTGCCATTTGAGGCCGCTGATGGGCAGACATTGGGAACACCTCCCATACTTGGCACTGCCTTTGTGGCAATCGGGCCAGGAGTGTGTTAAATTCTGTGTCCTCCTGAGGATGCCAACCACAGATTTGAACTCCAACTCCTACAGAGAACCGGAATTTAAGCCGGACCAGGGCAATATAATCTTTATGCTCAGTTTGACACCTTTAGGTGCTGTGATCACTATTGATGGTGTCATCTTAGGGTTTTAATACAAGTCACCAAGAGTTATCTCTGTTCCTGGTGGATTGCAGAAGCTTGTCAGCTTAATGTCACAAATAATTTCTGCTTTTAATGGCATTGTAAAGGTTAATTCACACAAGACTGATTTGATATAGAAAAATCTGCATCTGCAAATCTGTACAATTTGAAATATGTTTTTCTTTTTCTGCAGCAAATACGTGGATTTTTGCAATCTATCAAGCTTGAATAAATCCTAACTTTATACCGGTTAGTAGGAATGTGCTCTCAAAATATACGGTATCATTATGCCATGTGAAAAGGAAACATTTGAAAACAACATAGCCAATATACTCACAATTCATCTAATGATTAGGATGTCCCAATCTTACATTATAGAATCAATTTTAGAAACTAGAAAAAATTTAAACTCAAGGCGCCTTCAAGGTTCCAGCGCCTCCTTAGTGTCACGGGTGTGTCACGTGTGACAGATAATCATGTGGTTTCTGGCCATAGAAGGTCACAGCGTCTGGCTGCACAGAATGCTCCCTGATTTTTCATTGTTCCTGCTGTCAGTATTCATTGGTATAGGTAGCTTTCCTGCTGGATTCATCTCTCTCCTTTTTGGACCCAGCAGGAGCTCGCCTTCCACCCAGCTGTTGATCATCAGTATTCCCTTGGTGTTTAAATACCCCTTTGTTCTTTGGACTGATGCTGCTGATATTTTTCAGTTCCTTCAAACCTTGGTTGCAAGCAGGTGGCTTTTACTCCTCTGTGGTGTTGTTGCTGAAAGTTCTGCTGAACTTCTACCTGAGATGTCTTATAAGTAGTTCATGCTTTTCCCCCTGTGTGTCCTCCTTGTGTCTGCTATAGTTGTTTAGTGGGATTGACAAAGAGCTTATCCCAACCATTCCCTATTTAGGGCCCAGCACTAGGGCTATCTAGGGTCAGGTATCCGGCTCAGTGCATAGGTTCGGAACCTATCTAGGGTGGTGAGGGACCCCAGGGATCAACAGTAGGTTTAGTCAGGGGTCACGGTCTTCCCTTTCCCTAGACACAGGGTTTCCCTTTCCTTATGCTGTGCACTTGTGTACCGTCCTGGAGGTGGATTCACTGGGCCGTGCAGCGGACTCCCCCAGTGAGGCAACCCAGAGCTAACCCCTATACTGGGACTGTCCGATCACCCCACCAGAGGGCCTAGATGCACCGTAACCGGAACACTAGGGGTACGGGATAAGAGTCCTTCAGGGATCTGTACAGGAATGTCTCTGAGTCCAACGGGCACCGTGGACAGGACGGATGACTGGAACCGGATTCAGGTGCCGGGTAGGAACAGCAGACGGGGTCCGGGTCCAGCGAGACGTGCAGACTGATGTTTACCAGGTGAAGTCAGGGATCGGTGACGGGTTCAGGCTGATGGGAGATGGTGGGATCCTCAGCAGACAGTCACCGGGAGACTTCCTGGGGAATGAGCCGCCAGGACTGGGTGAGGGTGGCAGGCGGGCTCTGCGGAAGAGACAGAGTTAAACGAAGACAAGGCACAAAAGGACCTGAACACCTAGCTATGGGAACACGTTGATCAGGCACCGCCCACATGGAAAGGAAGTCCTAATATACCCTGTACCTGTAATTGGCCATAACCTGTTTCCGGGACGCTGGCCCTTTAAGAAGAGGTGAGTGAACGCGTGAGCAACCTAATGCGCATGCGCGAGACTCGTGTGCCAGAGACCAGAGCAGGAAGCGGTGCAGGAGATGCAGGGGGACCAGGCAGAGTGTCCTGGGTCGCAGGGAGACGCCGGGACCGGCGGGCAGGAGGCACGGAAGACGCAGAGGAGGGAGAGTGAGGGGGGCAGCAGGAGGACCGGGAACCGGAGCGGTGAATAACAGACGGCGCCTGGACCCGGGGAGCGTGACAACTTGGTACTTCCCCATACCTAGCGTGACATTAGATATCAATAAATTGTATCCTAGCAGGTCATCAGGCTCTTAAAATAATCCTCTTGGTTCCCTTCTCCTTTACCATGTTGTATAAATTCTTTGCAGTTTTCTCATTAATATGAGATAATAGTGGTCGACACAATATGGCAGACAAGTGCTGAGGATTTGTTTCTCCTTTCCGCGCCATCTCTTGCTGTTTTTGGAGAGTGAATGAAGTGGAGCTTGTATTTTCATTCATATACTATCTGGGTAAACTGATTACAAAGCAACATATGGGCACAAATTCATTAAGAAACGCATTTCACCACCAACTGCTTCCAAGTTTATTATCAGTGGTTGATTTTTATGTATAGCGTTCCCCTCTCCCATATACATTTATTGGATCCATTATTACTTCCGTTATTTGCGCGCAGCATTGTTGTTACTTTCTTATTACACACATACTGTATGTCTTCCACTTATTCCCCTGAGGGACATTTGCACAAAACTCGCCGCTAAGAATAACTGTT
The DNA here is from genome assembly GCF_048569485.1 of Anomaloglossus baeobatrachus. Classification (NCBI taxonomy): domain Eukaryota; kingdom Metazoa; phylum Chordata; class Amphibia; order Anura; family Aromobatidae; genus Anomaloglossus; species Anomaloglossus baeobatrachus. Next base: position 1,455,644 of record NW_027441779.1, on the reverse strand, counting down.
TCCATCCCTTTATCTCATTTCCTGTAGAACTCTAAGAATACGAAATGTATAATTGTATCTGCTAATGGGTTTAACCCTTCTGCTGCCGGACGACATCCCATCACAGAGGCTGGTCAGCTAGACGACACTTTTATTTTAATGTGGAATTATTCTTTTTTTTTTTCCTCCTAGCCTTCCAAGAGCCATAACGTTTTATTTTAAGTTGTTTTTTGAAGTTTTTGTTTTAAATGCTATGCAATGTAAAGAAAAACGGGAAAAAATCCAAATGGAATAAAATGGTGAGAAAAAAACAAAACTTTTTTTTTCATTTTTTATTCAATTCAACTTTTATTTAGAATTTCAAAATAACTGACGTAAAAAGTTAGGTAGCTGAGAGTAACATACTGTATATATTGTCCTCAATTTATCATTGTTGTTTCTCCACTTTTCTGAGTAGTTTACTGCCTTTGAATGTCTTTAGTATTTGAGTTTTATTCTCTAAAATTTGCACCATTTTTCAAGTTGTCTTTTGGTTTTCTTGTATTTTTTAATTTTTCCTAGACAACTTTGCTTATTCAGATGTATTATACAGTATTATAGTACAGTATCTGTATTATACAGATTCTAGATATATGACTTTTACCAAATGTCACTTTTTTTGGCTTGTCTCATCTCAGTCCCTGCCTGCTGTAAGGTTTGCGGCAGAGTTATAAATTTCATTCTTTTTTTTTTTTTTTTTTTTACAAACGTGCAACTTTTTGAATACTTTAAAAAAAATATTAAAGACAAAAATAAAAATTTTACTAAATTCATAAAACATGTTTCATCATTTTGAAGAATTTGTCCTTCAACGAATACAAGACAAAAAAGTAACAGTGACTATAAGAAATCGCAAATAATGAATCAGGCTCATAGTTTTAATACACCACTACAGTGTTTTTTTTTTTATTTCACCACAAGAGTGGTGTTTTAAATCTACAGTAAGGGGTACCTTGCACGCTGCTAGCCGATGCTAGCGATGTGCGGCGCGATAGCACCTGCCCCCGTCGCACATGCGATTTCTTGTGATTGCTGCTGTAGCGAACATTATCGCTACGGCAGCTTCACACGCACATACCTGGTCGGCGACTTCGCGGTGACTGCCGAACAATCCCTCCTTCAAGGGGGAGGTGCGTTCGGCGTCACCACGACGTCACCACGACGTCACTAAGCGACCGGCCAATAGAAGCGGAGGGGCGGAGATGAGTGGGACGTAACATCCCGCCCACCTCCTTCCTTCCGCATTGGCGGCGGGACGCAGGTAAGGAGATGTTTGTCGGTCCTGCGGCTTCACACACAGCGATGTGTGCTGCCGCAGGAGCGACAAACAGAATCAGCAACAGGAGCGACATTATGGAAATGAACAACATGACACAGATCAACGATTTTTGACTGTTTCACGCTCGTTCATCGTCGCTCCTAGGATTTACACATTGCGATGTCGCTACTGGCACCGGATGTGCGTCACAACAACCGTGACCCCGACAATATTTCAGTAGCGATGTCGCAACGTGTAAAGTACCCCTAAGTCCCCTGCTCCAGGTCTTATACTCACCTTTCGGCATCTTCATCTAATACATCCACCGCTCTGGTTGGTTTTCGGTGATTTGTGACCTGCCGGCAACTCCAGTGTTTCATGGAGCCGCCAGAGGCCACAACTCAAAATTAGAGAGGAGCGGAGTCGCAGATAACTGGGACTGGCGGGTCCCTGTTATCTTTTTTAAAAAACTTGGTTCTGGTCCGGAATCTGGTCCCCATATAAGTCTATGGGGAATAGAATCCGGAGATTAAAAATGTTGGTAGAAGGGATGAAGGATAGAAGCGCGCTGTACTTACCAAAGATCTGTCATGGCAGTCCACTGCTTCCCAGTTGTGCATTCATTTCCAGTGTTGCGCATTAGGCTCATCGCATATGCACTACTTTCCCTACTTTCTCCGACAACTGACTGTCCTGACATCTGTGATTGGTTGCAGTTAGACGTGCCCCGCAGCCTGTATGACAGCATCTGACTGCAACCACTCACAGTCACTGTCTGCACGTCAGTATTGTAGTATAAAAATAAACAACTAAAACAATTTTCGTAGAGTTCCCCCGTATTGATACCCAGCACAGATAAAGCCCATGGCTACAGGCTGCAGCCTCCAGCCCTGTGCTTATCTTGGCTGTATTCCAATTCCTCAGCACTGAAAGTGCAATAAAAGCTGCAGATGCAGGTGTTTTTAATGGCACACAGATCTGATTTTCTTCCCTGCCTCTGCTTGTAACCACAGTAAATGCCGACAGAAAGATCAGTGTGACCTTGGGAGTGCAGGGCTGTGTGTCCTTAAAAACATCTCTGCATCTGCAGCTCTCATCTCACAGCACTTAGGCTGCTTTCACACTACGTTTTTTTAACATCCGTCATGAATGGTTTTTTAACGCAAAAACGGATCCAGTGCAAATGCGTTTTCATTTCAATGCATTTGCAATGGACTCGCATCAACATGTGTTCACCTGCGTTTGCGTGCATTATAGTAAGGATCCAGCGAGTTGCAGTTTTTTAACATTTTTCAAAAACGCTACTTGTAGCGTTTTTGAGCTGCGTCCAAATACTGCAAATTGCTGGATCCTGACTATACTGTACGCAAACGTATGTGAACGCTGGTATGCTGATAGACAGGATCCTGCTTGCTCTACTGAGCATGCACAGAAACTAGCCTCGGGTGATCAGTCCCTCTCTGCCCCTCCCTCTCTGTTTCTCCCTCTCTCTCTCCCTCTCTCACTCTCTCTCTCCCTCTCTCTCTCCCTCTCTCACTCTCTCTCTCCCTCTCTCTCTCCCCCGCATGAGAGCTGCGGACACTCGTAACCAAGATAAATATTGGGTAACCAAGCAAAGCGCTTCTCTTAGTTACCCGATGTTTACGTTGGTTACGTGTGCAGGGAGCCGGCTCCTAGCAGCTGCAGACACTCGTAACCAACATAAATATCGGGTATCCAAGCAAGTTACCCGATGTTTACCTTGGACGAGCCTTTGCAGCTGTCAGAAGCCGACTCCCAGTCTTTCACGTTCAGTTCCACTGACTCCCGATTACATGACTCCAATGCCCGCCCATAAACTTAAAGTGACAGGATCCTGCAAAATAACACATGCGTTTGCATGCGTGTTTTTGCTGTAAAAGCAGGATCCGCTTTTACAGCAAAAAAACGTTCATGACGCATGTTAAAAAAACGTAGTGTGAAAGCAGCCTTAGCTCTTCTGTACTCCAATTCTCCAGCACTCACAGTGCAGTAAGAGCTGCAGATGCAGGTGCTTTTAATGGCACACAGATCTGATTTTCCTCCCTGCCTCTGCTTGTAACCTCAGTAGATGCCGATAGTAAGATCAGTGTGACCTTGATTTCTCAATCTAGAAAAAGCACCAGTGGTCAGTGTGAAAATTGCTAAATTAATCATTTTGTTGTTGTTTTGGTTTATGACAGATTGCGATATGAAAAAAAAAATATTGCCTAAAATTTTGTAAAAATGTATTTATCACAAAAATTCTGATTTAAAAATAGGACATTTTTTGATTATACTTTTCCTTTTTAGTACAAAGCTGAATTATTTCACTCCAATGTAAATGAGAAAATGTATTTATCTAAAAATAATATTTTTATCAAAAACGAGGTTTTAATCATTTCCGTTTTGCACCTTTTCTAATCGACTTCTGCCCTGTTCAATTTATTTCAGAAGAGGATTGCAGGGGTACTGTTATAATCAAGAGCTGCTCCGTCCTCCATTAAAACAATGGCCTTGCACCAACCAAGTAATACAATTTCAGTTTAGATGATACTTTCACAAACTGTAATTTTAAGCAGGAATCTGCAAGGATAGAAGTGAAGAGGAATGGAGTGGACGGAGGAAGGAGAGATTATATTATATATGTCAGATGAAAGCTTCAACAGCACCAAACGAGAGGCACTGATAGGGATAATAGGGGATCAACAAAACTTGCTCTTTTAGGAAAGAAATTGGTGTTGGCATGAAAGCCTCTTATTATTTATTGGATCAGGACTGATAGAGGAGATAGTTTTCATTATTTAACACTCAATAGTGAAATATATTTTTTCCTTATCTTCTATTTTCTGATTGTAGATATCTTATTCTATTTTTTTTTATTTTTTTTTACTATTTTTTACTTTCATAATTATGGGGCAGGTAAATAAATTAAAAATATCAGGGATATGGTTTACTGCAGCCACATGGACCATAGACAGCAATAGTTAAAATTCAACTCACTGTCTTTTATAAAATAATGTTCTGGGCATGCTCTGTGGACTGTGCAGAGGTCACTCTGCAGAGAGGGGGAGGAGGCGGCAAACTGTGACCATTACCTATTGTGCATGGCAGATCCTGTGTTATCTAAATATAGATGTTACCTTTTATTATGTGTCTTGTAGTAATAAAGTGCTTGAACCATGGACAGCATGAATCAGACTGTCACTATGTGACTGGATAGTGAGGAACAGGTGGCTCCTATGCTGTCCTTCATGCTAGAGGATCCTAGGCTATCCTTAACCACAGGATTACTCTTAATGGTGGAGATGGCTGAGTCCTGTTCCTGGCTATTTTCCTGAATAGATCTAATCTGTTACCCCTTCCCTCTAGGGAAAGAAGGGGCAGGAGTGTGACGGTTACTCAGATTAAGACAGTCAGGGGAAAACCAAAACTAAGACACACTGAAAACTCACAGGAACAAACAGTAGCAGACAAAAGAGAAAAGCAAGAGCAGGTAGGTAGCAACAAAAAGACAACAAAAATTAAACCACGTGTTGTCCGTGCCACTCAATGCTGTCTGTGCCATTCAGTGCTGTCGATGCCACCACCAGTGTACAGTGTAGCCGGCAGTGCTGTCCGTGCTACTGCCAGTGCTGTCCATGCCGCCTCCAGTGCTGCCCTTGTCCCCAATCCTGTCCATGCCCCCCTAGTGCTGTCTATGCCACCAAGTAGTGTCCATGCTCCACACTGCTGTCTGTACCCCCAGTACTGTCTGTGCCCCCCAGTGCTGTTCGTGCCACTGCCGGCGCTGTCCGTGCTGCCACCAGTGCTGTCTTTGTCCCCAAGTCTTGTCTGTGCCCCCAAGTGGTGTCTGTGCTGCTCAGTGCTATTCGTGCCCCCGCCAGTGCTGTACATGCTACGCCAGTGCTGTATATGCTCCGTCAGTGCTGTCCATGCCCACCAGTGTTGTTTGTGCCCATCAGTGCTTCCCATGCTCCACCAAAGTAGTCTGTGCTCCCCCAGTGCTGTCTTTGCCCCCCCCAGTGCTGTCTGTGGCCCCAATGATGTCTGTGCCTCAGCAGCTCCTGTGATGTATATGCATCAGCCCTTCCTGTGATATATATGCCCCCAGCGTCTCGTGTAATGTATATGCACCAGCCTCTCCTGTGATGTATATGTCTCCAGCCCCTCCTGTGACGTATATGCCCCCTGCCCCTCCTGTGATGTACATGCACACCCTCTCCTGTATGTATTTGCATCAGCCTCTCTTGTGAAGTATATGCCCCAGCCTCTCCTGTGATGTATATACCCCAGCATCTCCTGTAATTTGTGCACCCCAGCATCTCCTGTGATGTGTATGCCCCTAGCCTCTCTCCAGTGATGTATACTGTAGATACCTCAGCCCCTCCTGTGATGTATATGCCCCAGCCCCTCCTGTGATGTATATGTCCCCAGCCACTCCTGTGATGTATATATGCTCCCAGTCCCTCCTGTGATGTATCTTCCTATAGTGTCTCCTATGTGCTGTATATGATTTATCAATCTTATTATCACATAGAGTTGACTACACTGCAGACCGAGACAAACCTAGAAAACCAGTTGTGAGAAGCAACATGATCAATGTCACCTAACATCACATCCACACTAAAGAGAAGCAGCTCCAGCCACCACAGTAGAGGTGTAGAGGTGAATTATTTGTTTGACCGAAGATTGATAGACATTTCTAAGTGAAGTTCCGCCTGTGGTGATTAACTGTGGTATATGCCACTGTTGATCTTTGACATCGATATTTACATCGCTCTGCTCCAACCGCCCATTAGTACTCCCGCAATGTAATTGTGGGGCTCTAATCAGTTGTCGTGACGGTCGGGGGTCTGCTGAAGACCCATATGCTTCCCATGATGGTTCTCCTGTGAAAGCCAGCCATGAGGCTAGCCTTCATAGGAGACCATGAGAGATTTATGTTATCAGTAGCAATACATGCGATTGGCCGATTCCTAGGTTCACGTAAGTTGATTAAAAAATAAAGTAAAAATAAAATTAAAAACATTGAATCGCCTCACTTTTTTTCCAGCATTAAAAATAATTCTAAAAATAAAAATACACATAAGTGATGTCTTCTCCACATCTGTAAAAGTCTGATCTATCAAAATATAAAATTAAATAGCACAATCTGTAATCGCCACAATGATAAAAAAAAATTAAAAACTCAGAATTGCATTTTTTTTTTCATCCACACAAATCGTAGAAAATGAAATAAGAAGCCATGAAACTTTGTATCTATCCAAAATGTTAGTAAAAATGGCAGTTCACCAAGCAAAAATAAGCCATCACACAGCTCCATTACCAGAAAAGTGTAAACCTAAATGGGTCCTTAGAAAAAAGCAAAATTGTTTTTAAAATTGTTTAACTATTATTTCACAAATAAAATAAACTATACATGTTTGGTATCATTGTAGTTGTAATGAGCAGATGAATTATATGTACAGGACATTTTTACTGTATAGCGAACGCTGTAAAAAACAAAACCCAAAAAACAACTTTGGAATTGATGTATGATGTAGGGGCAGAGACCCTGATTCCAGCAATGCTGTCATTTTGATTTAATCACAGTTTTCTCTGCTGCAGATCTGGAAGTGCTCTGAATGCTGAGTTCTGTATAACTTCGCCCATATCCCTTATTGGCAGCTTTCTCTGTACACTGTGCATAGTCTGAAAGTTGCTTATCAATGGTGAGTACATGGGTATACAGAGCAGTTGACTAGGAAGCACGAGAGGCCTAGTCCTAGGACGATAATTTCCTACTGATAAAACACTGATTTTAATGAAACTGCAACACACAGCCCAGTAAGTGACATCTGCTGACAGATTAATATTAAGAAGTCACAATCCAATACGAAATAACTTGTGTCTTCTCTCTTAGTGCTGTTTATTTGTTTCTCATTTTCTTCGGCCTGAATGACCTATTGTTCTGGATGGCATTAGAGACGTGTCAGAATACAGTGAAATATGCCGCCAATATTCACTAATGCACAGAGGAAATACCGCTATGATGTGTGGAATCACAGTACACAGCTCAGTACATGGCATTGACTTCAGAGTCTTTGGCTTTATTAGCTATGTATTTCGGTTACTTCTAATCACACAATTTTTTTTCTGCGTTTATAGATTTTCTTGCCTCTTCAGACACATCTGTTTTAGTAAATAATGATATAATCCATGTAATAACATTTCTGAAGCTTGTTTCTCTGATCTGTAGATTGTGCTGTTCCTCTGTTCCTCCTATAAAAATGAATTAATAAATTGACAATGCACTATTCACTATTGACTGAAAGGTCCCCTGACTTTTTAATATACTTTATTTCAATCTTTTACTATTTTTGCTATATACTGAATGGCCACATTATTAGTCACCTGTCCTTTCACGGAGTGGAGTGTCAGAGTATGTTGGAAAAGAACTTCAGAACATGGGACATTATTACTGGAAGGGGCCGAGGATGGGACACAATAATAGGAAGGGGCCAAGGATGGGACACATAATAATAGGAAGGGACCCAGGATAGAGGACATTATACCAGGATGGAGGACATTATATTAGGAAGGGGCCCAGAATGGGATACAATATTAGGAAGGGGCCAAGGATATGGGGCATTATACCAGGGTGGGGGACATTATATTAGGAAGGGGCCAAGGATGGGACACATAATAATAGGAAGGGACCCAGAATAGAGGACATTATACCAGGATGGAGGGCATTATATTAGGAAGGGGCCCAGAATAGGACACAATATTAGGAAGGGGCCAAGGATATGGGACATTATACCAGGGTGGGGGATGTTATATTAAGAAGGAGCACATGATGGGACACATAATATTAGGAAGGGGCCAAGGATGGGACACATAATAATTGGAAGGGACCCAGGATAGAGGACATTATATTAGGAAGGGGCCCAGAATGAGACACAATATTAGGAAGGGGCCAAGGATATGGGACATTATACCAGGGTGGGGGATGTTATATTAGGAAGGCGTGCAGGATTGAGTACAATTTTATAGAAAGGGGCCCAGGATGGGTACATTATTACATATGGGGCCCATGATGGGGGACAATATACTATGAAGGGACCCAGAATGGGGAAAATTATTAGTGGAAGGGGCCCAGAATGCGGGACATTATTACATGATGGGGTCCAAGATTGGTGAAATTATTACAGAAAGGTGGGTATTATTAAAATTATTAAATGAATGGCTTAGAATGGAGGATATTATTACTGGAAGGGGACAGAAATAGTGATATTATTAATAGAAGGGCCCCGGGGGGACACATTATACCAGGAAGAGGCCCAGGATGGAAGACATTATACCAGGATGGGGGACATTATTAAATGAAGGGCTTTGGATATGGACATTATTACCGGAAGGAGCCAGGATTGGGGACATTGTTAATGGAAAGGACCCAGAGTAGGGGACATTATATCAGGAAGAGACTTAGGATGGAGGACATTATAGTAGGAAGACACACAGGATGGAAGACATTATACTAGGAAGGGGCCAAGGATGGGGTACAGTATTACATAAAGAGGTCCAGGATTGGAGAAATTATTACAGGAATGAGGCTCAAGTTTGAGGACACTATTAAATGAAGGGCTTAGGATGGCGGACATTATAACTGGAAGGAGCCAGGAGTGGGGACATTATTAATGGAAGGGGCCCAGAGTGGGGAACATTATACTAGGAAGAGGCCTAGGTTGGAGGACATTATAGTAGGAAGCGGCACAGGAGGGAAGACATTATACCAGGATAGGGGACATTATTACTGGAAGGGGTCAAGGATGGGGACATTATACCGGGAAAAGGCCAAAGGTAAAAGACATTATAACAGGAAGGGGTCGGAATGGCGGACATAATTACATGAAAGGGCCTAGTATGGGAAAAAATTATTACAGGAACATGGCTCAGGATGGGGGACATTTATAAATGAAGGGCTTAGAATGGGGGACATTTATAATGGAAGTGGCCTAGGGTGGGGGACATTATATCAGGAAGAGCCCTAGGAAGTAGGACATTATACTAGGAAAAGGCCCAGGATGGAAGACATTATGCCAGCAGGGGGGACATTATTACTGGAAGGGGTCTAGGGTGGGGACATTATACCTGGAAAATGCCAAGGTTGGAAGACATTATAATAGGAAGGAGCCCAGGATGGGGGACACTATTACAGAATGGGGCCCTCGATGGGGACATTATTACAGAAGGGGGGCAACACATGGTGTTATAGGATCCCGAATGTTACAAGAGCATGTAGACCCAAGGCACTCTGGTTATACTGAGTAAAAGTAACATTTTGTATCGAATATGGAGACATCACTTGTTGTATTAGTCTTGTTGAACTGTTTAAATTGTTTTTATTTGATTTTTTTTCAAACAGCAGAAAAGTGTGAAAATTTTGCTAATAAGCTGAAACTGCAAAAGGGGTTGAAAGTTCTGTAGTCCTACTTTCATCTTAGAAGTAATACATTTGTATCCAGAACTGCGCCATTGTACCTGGGTAAACAACCTGATACAGAGCTAGTCACACAGTGCACCATTAGTTCTTACCCTTTCCTAAGCTCTACTTATTTTTTTTTATTATAGAAATATATGGGAACATCCTCCAGATAAACATATCTGTTACCAGATGGTTGGGAGCTGTACAGAACAACATGGTAGGGTACATGTAATTCCGAGGCCATAGGCTCCGTACACCCACCACAATATTACAGACTACTAGACTTTCACTAAATAGTTTAGGTACACTTCATGTAAAGTGCTAGTGTGACGCCCTGGACACCCCAGGGGTCACAGGTCACTACACCACATACACCCCCCCCCACATTAGGCAGGTAACACCCGTCAACCACAAAGACCTGATTGCCTCCCTCAGTGTTGGACAGGCACACCAGGTGGGCGGAGTCAGGTGGAAAGATACGCCCACCGAGGAGTCTGCTGGCCTGAGGCAGGAAAACACAGACAGTCAGTTGAGTTCTGCCGAGTAGAGAAACAGGAGTGAGCAGTTCAGAAAAACAGGGAGAGAGTACAGTTCAGGAGTAGTGGAATGAAGTGCAGTTCTGCGCGGGGCCTGGGTTGGAGCCTAGGACCCCAAACAGTCAGGCAGGCAGACGGCAGGGGCCGCCTGCAGGACACCGGGAACACGACCGGTGGAACCGTAGGGACCGGGACAGGGTTGGAGCCCGCCGGAACCGAACCGGGGAGCCAACAGTATACCGGAGCACCAGGACGGGTACTCCACCATAGTCAAATTCACTGATTGAGGATCTGGACCTCCCAGGGTTCTTTCCCACCAAAGTAACGATTGAAGGCAACAGCCCAACCCGACCAGATAGTAGCCACCGCCAGAGGCCAGAGATCCAAGGGCCAGCGCCTGCGGACAAAGGAGCTCCTTCGACACACCCGCCGGGGAGCGGATCACCCGTGCTTAGGCACCGTGGTCCATTTACACTTGGGTGCAGGAGAAAGGTGGACTCTGCCAACCCGTCTAGTGGACTGCAGCCGGCTGCGGGCCTCCCGTCTATCACCGCGTTTGGTTTACCAGTGACTCTGTGTGACTTAATCGTGAGTACAACAGTGCCATCTGGCACCGCCCCTACCCACGGAGGGGTTAACACCAAAGCTGTGCTCTGACACCGCTCCCGGGAGTCCCTCACCTCTACCGCAGCTGTGGTGTCCACCATCACCATGACCCGTGGGTGGCGTCACGAGCAATCACCCCGACACCCGAAATCCCCGCATCCCCCGCATGTAGCGCCAGCCTCCCTTACATAGCAAAGTGACCCCCGGGTCCGTGAGAGGCTCGAGCCACTGACCGCAGAACGAGCACTGATCCGAGCAACTCGGCGGTCGCAGCCGAGGCCGAGGGGCGGTACACTAGGGGAGTGGAGAATTTAGTAGTTCTGTTTTGGGTGCAATCCCCCTTTTGAAAACCTAATTTGCTCCTGGCAATGAGGAGGACGTGACTGTAGCACACTTAATTTTATGGGGGCAAACTTTTTTTTTTTTTACTTGGCTAATATGGGCGTCATTCTGTACTACTTATTGTATTACATTTTTTTACATAGATTATGGCTAATTAAGAGGACAAAACCAAATTAACACAAAAATAAATTCCCCTTCGCACGTCTGAGGTCCCAATCTTTGGACTTATTGGCAGGTTCAGGTAGGACACCTGATACTGATACTTCCCACTTGTTAGGATGATTTTTTTTTTAACCAATAATTCTTATTTTTTTTACTTATCATAACATAAACAGGAGATAGACATTAATCACAATTGGGTCATAATAACATTGTGCTCTTTTGTGTTATCTCTCTTTAAACCATAAATCAAGAACCTTGAACTTCCCTAGCCCTCCCCCCAACTCACGCAGCTAGCTTTTTTTCTGACTTTATAGAGGTGGTCCACTCCACCCCGGAAATACCAACTCCCATTCTTTATGTCTAACAGCATAGGTTCTTCTTCCTTCTAATTATCTATGGGTACTATCAACTTTCCCAACGAGCCATTTATGTTCTCCAGTAAATACCATGTCGTTGATCTAAATGGTGTCATGTAATTAATTATTTCTGTTTCAGTGTGATAGCG